>NC_137465.1:46612711-47812711 GCF_964235325.1 Thermobia domestica | reverse complement strand
TTCATATACACAACAGATAATGCTAACCACAAATGAACAATATTTTGACGTAAACAGTCGCTTCAATAATGACTTGGTAACGTCACTCACTTTAATTATTGATACCGTTCAACATAAAACTACGATTGACAAGTAATTAAAAGAAACATGATATTTAGAACAAGGAAACACAAAATACTATATACAACAAAAATAATAATAATAATACATGCAATAAGGTTTCTCTACTATTTAGTCTTTTTAGAATAAGGAAAGTCCAGACGACAGTAGCAAATTATGTTATTTCATAAGTCCAGAAAGAAGTTTGATCTCTTATTTATATTTATATTTATTATTCATTTATTATTTTTAATTATTTCCTTTTTACGGATGCACTGAACTATTATATTATACTTGCCACCTGATATAATTGTTTCTATCTTCCGTTCTGTCTTTGCCTGAACAGATGATTCACTAGTGAAATACTAATTTGAATGCAAAGTGACTAACTGACTGACACTTGATAGTCGCGACTGGCGAACTATTATTTAAATTGAATTCAACTCAGTACTGATACTTTAAACATTCTTCACAGATAAATACGTTAGCTAGCACAGTTTCCAGAAATAATGCAGTTATGTAACAATGTTGGTACTGTGGTTGTTGGATATTTTTATAGCTATAAATTGAAGTAATATTCCGCTATTATAGGCCTATATCAAATATAGATTGATTTTGTTTTAAGCGCTTTTTATGTATATATGTTTCAAACTTGAGCTTACGACTAAAATAATTCAATACAAAGGAATGCGTTCATATTGTGCGCTCATTATATGCACGACGTTCTATATTTACTGATCCTTTAGAGTGTCTACAAATTATTAACTTCTACTAATATTGACTGGCGCAAGAAACTTTATATTTACTTTTTTGTAGCACTGATATGCAGTATCCAATAAAATAGGTTAGGCTATGAGTGAAGTATTTGAAATGAATATTATTATATTGGCTTACATAAATAATGTATCAATATTGTAGATTTACCTTTTATATGCGCATATGTTATTACGGTAATATCAAAAGAATTCTATAAGGTTACGAGTGCAAAGCATGCTTTAATGTGTCGTATACCGTATACACATATCACTTGTTTTAATTCTTTTCGTTGACATTAGTACGTGACATGCGATGTTTACTTGCAGGGTCTTGTTTCTTCACGAATATGGCTTACTTGTTATTTTTCGAGCACATTCGTTTTTCTTACCTTCACCGGCAGGTTGAATCACGTATTTACATTTCATCGTACCTCTTAGGCTTATCACTTTACTATTACATCACTTAAAATGATTTTTCAGCTGCATTTCTCTTCTATTCTTCTCCAGCTGCCTGCCACCTGCTCCTCCTGCTGTCGATTCAACCTGCTGCTCCCTGATCATGTGTTGACAATGTTGCCAGTCAAGTTTAGACAACATTGGTGGAGTTCAGAAGGTTACTGAGCGGACCGCTCAGTCACACCGCTCGAAGTGAGCGAAACACAAAACTACGAAAACAACACGTATACAAATGCTGATGGGGCAGCGTGTCCTGTCACAATCCAGCTTCTACTTTGTATTCCAATCTCTGCGAGATCCATTTTAATATTGTCCTCCCATCTGCGCCTAGGTCTTTCTAATGGTCGTTTTCCGATTGGTCTTCCAGTCAAGACTTTGAAAGCGTTTCTACTTTCTTCCATTCTAGCTACATGACCCGCCCACCTAAGCCTCCTAGACTTCACGACCCTAACAATGTTGGGTAAATCATATAAATTTTGTAGTTCCTCGTTATGAAGTTTCCGCCATTCCCCATTCCCGTTCCTCTTGGGTCCGAATATTGGGAGAGATAAAGAGTGCCTAAAATTAATATGAAACAAGGTGTAGGACTAGTTATGATTTTTACACACGGTGTTTCAAAACAATACCGAGAACGTTTGTCTGGTGATTCCTGACACGATGATAAGACAAAAACTATAGACCACCCTGGATGCACAAATGCTTCCTTTCTGAGTTATAGACTGAAGAAAACATGAAAAAAACTTCAAATGTCTATAATGCCTAAACTATGGGACCTACCGTAGTCGGGTCACGACTTCAATTAAGAACTAGTACGTGTGCTATCCAAATAATTCATGTTTCAGAATCCTAAGGTACTCACGTAACAAATTTTATAGTGACAGTTTGGCTACGGGTATACAGTTTGAAGTACTCACCAACTATTTTTATAAAAATTGTTGAGAAAGTACAACAGGATTCTGAAACTTGGATGTTTGAGCAAAGCACATACTAGTTCCTAAATAAATTATGGAATCTACTAGGGTGGGTCTCATAGTATTGGAGCTATGGATCTTTAAAGTTCATTTTTTCTTGTTTCGGGAAGCCTATAGCTCCGAAAAGAAGCATTTGTGCACCCAGGTTAGTCTATACTTTCTGCCTTATTTTGATGTCTGGAATCACCTCCCAAACGTTGCCGGTGTTGTTTTGAAACACACTGTACATTGAGAACTACATAATGAAAAAAGAAGACTTGCGAAGCAGTATTGAAAATGCTAGCTGTACCAGTAAAATCTCTACTGCGGATGTAGCTTTCATTGCTCAAGAACGCAAGAAACATGCTGCCTGTAATTTCGAGACATAAAATTCCTTGCTTTCCAGGTTCTCCACGATAATTGTTTACACAAATCCGTAGTCTCTTAAGAGAATTTTGTTTTAATTCCACCAGCATCCAGTCTAAGCATGTTATACATAGTTGGTATTTCACAAGTGAAAAAAGACAATTTCCTTAAAACAGAATTTAAACACATTACAAATATAAGATCAACGGTAGTGATTTTTGTCGTGATCGGGTAGTGCTCTCACCAACTCTAAACCGGTCCACTTCATACATTTCTCTGAGTTATCCTACTAAAATAAGAGATTTCCCAGAGTATTTCTTGAGTTTTTCAGATTTATAAAATTCCCTGAGTATCCCAGGTTTTCCAAAATGGCAGACTCCCTGACAACACATACTTTTATATTACAATAGCAATGCAATGAGGAAGAAATGAGGCGTAAAGAAGCAAAGGAATGCTAATGATATTGATGAATTAACAAGTGGGGTCATCCTTTATAGATGATCCGAAATACACTATGTGATCAAAAGTATCCGGAAACTCCCAAAAATATACATTTTTCATATTAGGTGCATTGTGCTGACACCTACTGCCAGGTACTCATTATCAGCGACGTCAGTAGTCATTAGACATGATGAGAAAGTAGAATGGGGCTCTCCGCGGAACTCACGGACTTTGAACGTGGTCATGTGATTGGGTGTCACTTGTGTCAGAAGTCTGTGCGCGAGATTTCCACACTCCTAAACATCCCTAGGTCCAGTGTGTCTGATGTGATAGTGAAGGGACACGTGCAACACAAAAGCGTACAGGCCGACCTCGTCTATTGACTAACAGAGACCGCCGACAGTTGAAGAGGGTCGTAAAGTGTAATAGACAGACATCTATCCAGATCATCACACAGGAATTCCGAACTGCATCAGGATCCACTTCAAGTATTATGACAGTTAGGCGTGAGCTGAAAAAACTTGAATTTCATGGTCGAGCGGCTGCTCATAAGCCACACATTACGCAGGTAAATGCCAAACGACGCCTTGCTTGGTGTAAAGAGCGTAAACATTGGACGATTGAACAGTGGGAAAACGTTGTGTGGAGTGACGATTCACGGGACTCAACGTGGCGATTCGATGGCAGGGCGTGGGTATGGCAAATGCCCGATGAACGTCATCTGTCAGCGTGTGTAGCGCCAACAGTAAAATTCGGAGGTGGTGGTGTTATGGTGTGGTTGTGTTTTTCTTGGAGGGGGCTTACACCCCTTGTTGTTTTGAGTGGCACTCTCACAGTGCAGGCCTACATTGATGTTTTAAGCACCTTCTTGCTTCTCACTGTTAAGGAGCAATTCGGGGATGGCGATTGCATCTTTGAATACGATCCAGTACCTGTTCATACTGCACGGCCTGTGGCGGAGTGGTTACACGACCATAACATCCCTGTAATGGACTGGCCTGGACAGAGTCCTGACTTGAATTCTATAGAACACCTTTGGAATGTTTTGGAACGCCGACTTCGTGCCAGGCCTCACCGAACTACATCGATAACTCTCCTCAGTTCAGCACTCCGTGAAGAATGGACTGCCATTCCCCAATAAACCTTCCAGCACCTGATTGAAAGTATGCCTACGAGAGTGGAAGTTGTCATCAAGGCTAAGGGATGGGCCAACAGGAGCGTCATTTCAGATTTTGCTTTGCGGGAGAAGACCCCTTGATTTAAGTAAAATTTCTCGTTTTTTCACTGATTTACCATTATTCTTTTGATAAAATCTTTATAAACCTCAAACTCAGGGGACAATTGCCCCTTCCTGCCCCCTAAATGACGCCCCTGGGCCAACACCATATTGAATTCCAGCAGTACTTGTAAGTCATTTTCAGCCAGGTGTCCGGATACTTTTGATCACATAGTGTATATGTGACACAAAACTTCCATAATTTGCACTACGTAACCTCGAAATTTAGTGTGTTGATTAACAAATTATGAAAATTTTGTACCACATATATTTTTGGGTTCTATATAAACGATTACCCCAAAACCTTTATTTGTCAATTTCACTTGAATACCTTTGCTTACGGACGCATCAAATGCAAAGCTGAAATGAAACAACAATGCACAGGATAATCTCCTCCTAATGCTGTGTGTTGCTATGGACTTGTATAAAATTCAACGTAACATTATTATATCAATGAAAGCATTGCTATCATAGCAAGAGTTATTAAATGTTGAAAAAAAGGAAATCATACAGCTACTGGATATCAGCATGGCTAGTAAAATAAAAAAAAAATCTTCTACAGACAATATAGATTTCATGACAAAAATGGGTGAACAAATTTCTATATTATACATTGTGCGTGTATTGCGAAAAACAGCAAGGAAGTTGATACTTGGCCACAGAGTATGATGTAACATAGACCTTTGCTTGCGCACAATCAATTTATTGTGAAAATAAAATGTTAAGGCTTGGAAATTTATGAGAAAAGTAACATATTTGAACATATTTTAATCTATCTTCGAAATATCATACCTTACAAACGTATTTCCACATGAGCAGTACAAATATTACTATTATGTATATTTACTTCATGCATGCCTTGGACTTGTGTCTTACCTCCAATTCCAGTATTTTAAAAAATTGGAGGGCATTCAATTGCTCAAGTTTCTTTTTACACTTGGTTGCAGACCTTCAAAGTCCTCACCGTTACAATCTGAATCGACATTGTGATATTCTTCCGATGATTCATAATACTGTGGAGATTTTGTTTTTCCTTGCAGGACATTTGGAGGAATGGGTGGAATAATTTTCTGCCTCAGTGTCTGGTACGTCACTGGTAACTCCTAACTTCTTCAGAGCAGTTTGTGCTATCACCAGCAAATCATCTAAGGAAGGAATAGAAAGTTAATATAATCCATGTTATGGAACTGACTTTTACAATTGATTTTACTTAATGAACAGCCTGACAAATTAGAAAAAGAAAATGGGAATGAGCAAAATGTAAATACATGAGTAAAAGGAATTTTAGTAATTCTGATTAATTAATACAAAGACAAGTTCCTTGGCTCAGTTAGATAACATTTGTGCTTTTCAGTGCCACCTAGCACATGTTGGCTACTGTCTTTTGCACAACTGTTCTTATCGTTTAGTACACTGAAGTCCCTTGAAAGTAGATATGCAAAAAGCTGGCTCTTTTCAATCAATGGTTTTTCACATAAAAGCCTGCTTTTTTTGAAAAAAAAAAAAAAAAAAACAACGGAAATTTTGGCTTTTACATTTTCAAGATTTTTCTATCTAAATATTTTTCTTGTAGTATACTCTATAGTTAAAAAAAGATTTCATGGCCATAAAAGCCATATTTCCCTTTGGAATTCACCATAATGCTGGATGGAGCACATATTTTATAAATTGAACATAAAGTACATAGTATTTGAGGACAATTTTCTGAGTTATCGATATTTTTTCTTCTCCAAATCATTTCATTTTTGGTTATCCGTATTTCATTTCTTACAGTACTCTAGCTTGTTGCACATAAGTTAAACTTATATTTTTCAATATATCCGTCAGAACGCACTTTTCTTACATCCAGGCCCTAAGACCATATTTTAAAAAATCGGTGGATGGACGAAGTAGGCTCATTATTAAATGTGTCGAAGGCAAATGTCACTGAAAGGATTTGCGTAAATTGAGAGAAATTTATCATATTATTTTCGTCCAGTGATAAATTCTTGGGATGACCAACATGGCTTCCGGAGGGGATCTGGCTCCCCGCTAGTTATTTTCTCTCCTCATAAATGTCTGAAGTTAGAGGAACGAAACTCTGAAACTAAAGAATAAACTCCTGGTTAAAAATAAGCGAAAAGTTCTTTTTGACGTTCTAAAAAATTACGATTATTAATATTTCTATTTCAAACTCCCGCCTGTTACTTCGTTGTCTTGGGAGTGAGTTCAGTGTCATTATCTCCCCCATGAGTAGACCCATGACAAGGCTGTAAGTATGATATTACCATTATGAAATAATAATAATATCTATTGTAGATATTACTTTCGCTAACTTAAATTTATAATGTATATCAGACTTGATAGTGCTTTACACAGGGCGCAAAATTTCCGGTCGCCAAGTCGCTATTGGCAACTAGAAATTTAGAGGTAGCGACCAGTGTTCAGTAGGAATGACTTCTGCCTAAACTCACAGGGATGCGCAGTTTCTGTTTCGCACGAAAATAGTAATTGTCACTGAGTGAGAGAAAAAATGAAGTATGAAGTCTTCACAACGGACATGGAAAGTGAAGTCTTTACAGCGCTGTAATTCATCCCTCCTTTCACACCCTCAATCGAAATGGTTTGCCTCCTTGCGGTCTTCATGTGAGAGAGGCTTCAGCAGTCTCAACAGAATTAAGACTGCCTACAGCAATTCACTGAAGACTGGCGCACTGCATGATTTGCTGACATTTTCCATCAATGCCCTTCACTTAACAACGAATTTGATCCAAAAACTGTAATTCACGATTGGTACTTCAGTGCAGAGAGAGAGCGTTACACAAACGTGAAGTCTTAAGGTACGATATTTTCTAACATATATATGAATTGTCCAATTCAAAATTGATTATCCTGAATCAAATTGTCTGGTTTTGAGATTTTATGCCCTGATGTAACCTATTTCTTTGTCAAACAAAAGGCTGTGGGAGGAGGGGACCTCTCATAATTTGTATATGAGAGATGCTGGCGACCATCATTTCTGAATTGGCGAGTGCATTTGACTCTGAAATTTTGCGCCCTGGCTTTACATTGGTATAAATACACATTTCTTGAAATATATTTTGATTTTTTGTCAAATGGAAAACAATTGGTTTGAGAATGAACTCAAAGAACATTAGGTATTTGAATCCTGTTTAGATACTGACTGACATGTGTTAATATCGTTGTATTTGTTTGTGTGCCTAGTAACGAAGTTTGAACGAGAAATGTAACGGACACCTCATGAATCGTTGGGAGCTCTATACACTTATCCCACTTTTTTTTCTAAATTGCAACAAACATTATGTACGTACCTTCCAATGTGCGTGATTTTGGTGAGAAATCTGAACAGTAACTCGGACCCCAATTCATATGGTTTCGTTGCAGTCAAAGGGAAGTTGTGTTGCAATCACTCAATTAAAAGTTTTTTTTATTATTAATTACGTTTGATGTCATTTGTGACGAAACGTTTCATTAATTTGGGACGGAAAAGTATTAGAGGAAATATATTATAAGAAGTTAATTCTATACATGTAATAATTACTCATTATGTAGATTTCATAAAGAAATGCTTAGATATAATAGTAAGAATTAACCCTTTAACGTATATTCTTGACATCTTACCTTGTCTTGGCAAACAATCTTGGCAACTTACCTTGTTTTCGAAGGTAATATACGAACAGTGTATAGAAAATTCTAATATTTTGGTTCTAAATAAATATCTCAGTTGACCAAAGAGAATCAATATTTGTTGCTTATATTCCGAATGCATGTAAGAGTGTAAGGCTATTAAAAGATGGGGATGACCATTCTTTTAGCACAAGACTGTACATAAGAAAATGGAGGGTTGGAAAACATGCTATTTTAGAATAATCAAACGGTATAAATCTATAAAAGATTGAAAATGGATAGATTTGGAAAATTGACATTTTCAATACAAACGGACATTGAAGTTTAGGATGGAGGACGATGTCCCAATCTACCTCATTGCTAATACTAAACAAGGAAATTGTTTCAATTTATCAATGGCAGGAAATGTCTCTAAAGAAATGTTGCTATTCCATTAAAATATTTTTATAGTTCCAATTTACAAATTTTAATATTTATGTATATATTAATAATACGTATACATTTTTTAAAATTATATCTTATTGTGAAAGCTATTCTCCAACATGCTGAAAAAACAAACACCCACTTTTGCCCCATTTTACTCACCCTACTCTGGTTTTTTCCTGTTAACACTCGGAAGTAAGAAGAAAGACAAAAAGAAGTAAGACAAGAAACATGAACAAGATTAGAATTAATTCACGGAAGAAAAGTTAGAATGTGAAAGAAGTAAAAATAAACAAATAAGGTTACGAAAAATAGAAGAAAAGGTTTTAAAACAAAATATCCTAATAATTATGCAAGTGCACATACCCGCATACAATTTTCATTTCCACAAATGACCTTTAAATGAAGTTTGTTTCATTTGCAGCAGGTACGAAATTTAAAAGGGTGTAAAAGCGTAATATTAATTTTGCCCAAATGACCCGCTCAGATGTTTGCGCTGACAGTTAAAAAGAGGGGACGAGTTGTCTCTTTTTGTTATTTTTTTCTAATGGAAGCAGTCTACCTTTCGCTACAACACATCTACCCCCTTTTCTGTTTTAACTACGAGCACGTTGTTAACACAGAACATTTATATTTTAATATACTAGCGATTTTGGACATCAAAAACAGGGTTATTACAAATTGAAAAGTTTAATCGCAATCAGCCTTTTCTTTCCTACTGGAGACCAAATTCTAGTCATTTTACTCAATGTATGTTGCTATATACCGGTAAACGTGCTACGGTCTTCTGTTCTTGCGATTAAAATAAAGGCTGAAGTATCATCTATTTCAGCGTCTTGGTACAGAAAAGATAAGTATGTATTGAGAGTGCTTTAATTTGATGATCTAACCTTGATGCATTTGATTTAACTTTGATGCAACCAACTGGAACAAACATAAATAAGAAGAAGATCGAGATACTTAAGTGCACAAGAGCAGGACAGGAAGGGACAAACGTATGGCAAGAAGGAGAGAAAAACGAAGAAGTTCAGACTTTTTCTTATTTAGGAAGTATAATATCCTTTAACGGAAGAAGTGAAAAAGACGTAAGTTCCAGAATAGCGCAGGCTAAACAAGCACTCAATAGGAAAAGAGGACTACTAACATCAAGAAATGTGTCGTTGGATACATCCTAGTATGGCGCTTTACGGATCAGAGACGTGGACATTGAGAAAAGCTGAAATATCCAAGCTGGAAGCATTTGAAATGTGGTATTGGTGAAGAATGCTGAGCATATCATGAATCGAAAGGAAACGAAATGAAATCGAACGGACGACAGATCATGAAGATAATAGGAAAAAGAAGAAACAACATGCTTTGTCATTTTATTCGGTACTTTGATTGGATCTCATGTTGATAGAGGGAAAGGCAGAAGGAAAAGCACGAAGAGGAAGACCAAGGATAAAATATCTAGATGCAGTTATGAAGAAGATGCCTCATCAAATTATAAAACATCTCTCCCAAGGGAGAGAAAAGTTTTAAAATGTCCATGTTGCCCACCAATCTATGGTTGAGATGAACAAGAAGGGAACCTTGATGCTAAATGGAATAATTGGGTGCTAAGTAGCCAACTCCAAAAGAATGAAAAAATAGTAATCTTTTCATTCACCCTTATATTTATATAAATGGGTACTTTTTTGAAAAGTTTTTACAGACAGTAAATTATAAAACCATAATATATATATATATATATATATATATATATATATATATATATATATATAGAGAGAGAGAGAGAGAGAGAGAACCATAGAATATATATATAGTTATGATTTTTCCCAAAAGAACAGAAATATTCATAAGATATCGAACTTCAAATTTCATTCTTGCAAAATTTAGTTTTTGAATTAGGACATTTGGCGTCAGTAGTAGTGGTCCCGTTATGCCCGAATGACTCATCCTCACTCTCTTTTATGACCGGGATTTTTGAAATTCGTTCCCTTTTACGGCTAAGATGAGTGCTTTGGTATCTCGATTCTGATTGGCTGAGTCAGGTCACGTGATATTAGGCCCCGCCCACGCGGGAAATTCAAATTTTCCAGGTCACGTGGTATGACGTCATGAGTCACCCTGCGGGGAAATCCCTCACCCTGGATTTTTGAAACTTGTTCCCTTTTACGGTAAGATGTGTGTTTGATACCTCATTCTGATTGGTTGACAGCTGTCACGTGATCTTAGACCCTGGGATATTTGAAATTCGTTCCCTTTTACGGGTAAGATGAATGCTTTGGTACCACGATGCTGATTGGTTGATAGAGGTCACGTGATCTTAGGCTCAGGGATTTTTTAAAATTCGTTCCCTTTTATGGGTAAGATGAGTGGTTTGGTACCTTGAATTTGATTGGTTGATAGCGGTTACATGATCTTAGACCCGGGGATTTTGAAATTTGGGTATCCTCTTTGATGAGTACTTTGGTACTACGATACTGATTGGCTGATAGAGGTTACATGATCTTAGACCCGCTACACGGTGAACAGGTCACATGGTATGGCGTCATGTTTTACCCTTGCGGGGAAATCCATCACTAATTCGTTTCCTTTTACGGGTAAGATAAGTGCTTTGGTACCTTGATTCTGATTGGATGTTAGAGATCACGTGATTTTAGGTCCTAGGATTTTTGAAATTAGGGTGTCCTTTCTGATGTATACTTTGGTACCTCGATTCTGATTGGTTGATAGAGGTCACATGATTTTAGACCAGCCACACGGTGAACAGATTACATGGTATAACGTGGGGAAATTCCTCACTTTGATTTTTTGAAATTCGTTTTATTTTATGTGTAAGATGAATGTTTTGGTACATCAATTTTGATTGGTTGATAGAAGTCACATGATCTTAGCCCCCCCCCCAGTCCATGAGGGAAATATAAAGCGATATGTCGGTGATCACCCTAGACCTGGATTTTAGAATTTAGTTCCCTTTTATGGTTATCCTTAAAGTTCCCATGAAGGGTTCAACCTCCTCCTTAAATTACTCTTTTTGGTATCATGATATTGTACTGAAGTTTACATTAAATATTATCGTTCTCTTTGACAGATAAGATGATTACCAGCTTTCTTACCTTGATGAAGAGACAGACCGCCTTATATGTTTACGTATGGAGATCCTGTTCTTGAATTAGTATATCCCTGAAAGGAACAATGGTGAAAAAGGAGGTCATCCTTGTTGCTTGTAGATTTCTTATAACACATTGTTGTGAGTTTAAGCGATTTTTTAAACGCTCAGTAAGCGCCTACCGAAACTGCTCCGATTCTTTTCGAAACGGTTCCGCAGAGTGCAAGAAATTTTGAACTAAAATTTTTTCGAACTAAAAAAATTTCAAAACAAAATTTTCGAACTAAAAAATTGTAACTAAAAAATTTTCGAACAAAAAAATTGAAACAAAAAAGTTTCAAACAAAAAATTTTCGAACTAAAAATTTCAAAAAAAAATTCGAACTAAAAAAATTGAAACAAAATTTTGTCGAACTAAAACATTTTTTAAAAACAAAAGTTTCGAACTAAAGATGTAAATCACATCTAAAAATTTTCAAATCAAACTTTTTATCGAACTAAACTTTTAAAATTTTCGAACTAGAAATTTAAACCAAGTTTTAGAAAACTAAAAAGAAAAATCCTAAGAAATGTTTTTTCAGGAATCGAACTCAGGTCTTTCAAACCTAAGATGTGTATGCTAACCGCTTAGCTATGAATGAATTCGGTTTTAATCGTGCTTGGTGGGTTTCGAACCATGGTCCTTGAAAAGGATACACTTATACTTTAAGAAAATAAATCTGACAGTGTAACGCTTCCGTTCGTGGATTAAAATAAAATGCTGATAGACTTCTTTGTGTGTTAACATAGAAGCACATATGATTGAAAATGCAAACGTCAGCGGATGTTGTATCGTATTACTATAGTTTTACTACGAACGTGTCAGCATGATTCATGAAAAAAGCAAACATTGACATTTTCTTACGGAATATGAGGAAAATGAAATGTCCTGGCAGAAAGCATTCGGATGATGTCATGATCGGAATTGCGATACTAGATGTTGTAACTATTGAGAAACTTGAATGACGTCACGATCGATTGTTACACATCGTTTTCGTTCGTGATTCATGACGAAAAGCAGCGTTGTGATTGGTTCGTTGTGATGTCATTTTATAAATTTCCTCGTTTCTGATTGGTTGATGATGACATCGTTTTCGCAGCGACCTAAATAAAAATCTAAATTTCATTTTTCAAATCCTACACCGCTCTCAACTATCAAGTGAGAAGGTCTCCTTTTAGAAGTGTCTTCATTTAAGTTTTACTGCACCGACTTTTCGTTCATTGAATTTGAGGTAAGTTCAGTGAGATTTTATTTTTCACGCAAGATTCGAAAATCATTTTTATTTCATATTTGTGGGCGGATCACGAATACACTGTTTTATTTTTAGTACGAAATATTTAGGCTATGAAGGAATTAGTGGAATGGGAAAGTGGGAGTACGAATCAGGCTCCCCCCCACACACATTAAAACTAAGCACGAGAAATGATATTGTTTAGCGTCCCTTCAGCTTAATGTTGAATCTGAGCGCCCGTCGGGAATTGAACCATGACCAGAAAATGTGTATGCTTAGTTTTGAAAAGAATGCATTACAAAATTTTAAAAACTACGTGTGAGAATAATATGGTTCGATTCCCATTGAAAGCATTATTTTAGTTTAGCGTCCCTTCAGCTTAACGTGGTATTCGAGCAACCGCCCGGGATTGAGCCAAGGTCAGAGGTGTGTACGTCAACCACTTAGCTTAGTTTTGAAAAGAATGTATGATAACGCGTGAGAATAATAAATTTCAGAATAGGCTTGACAGCGATCCGACGTGGAAAGCAAACCCACCGAGGATTGAACCAGGATCTTCCACGTTAGAAGCAAGTACGCTTCTAACCGCTTAGCCACGAGTGCATAAATATTTGGTTAAAAGTTTTACGCTATACAGATTTTGTTTTGACAATTACGTATGCGTAACGTTAATGCTTGGTGAATCTCTTCAACTTGCAAACGCATCATTTAAAGGTCGTTGTGAGTGGAAAAATGCTTACGCGTATTTTGTCACATCTCAGCACTGTTAAAACATTCATTCATTTCATGCATTCTTTTTATCACTACAGAATGATAGGTCAGTTAAATGCTGATGTAATGGTCTCGAGTTTGACAGCAATAAAACACTCATTTCAGTAACATAATTATTTTTTTAAAAAAACTTTGATTTCTAGTACGTGTGCTTTAATAATGAGATTCTGAACGCCACCGCCAGGGAATCAAACTCAGGACCTTTATATGAATTACTTAGTTAAGAATTTATCATGAATGTTATGATTTCCCGTTTATCAGATGATTAAGATTTTTCTTTCTTCTTTTCTTTTCTTTTGTAGTAAATTCACGCTGCACAATTCCTTTTTTCCCATTACATATTTGTTTTACCGTACCTGTTTGTTTGTTTTCATTTTTTAACCAGGGCCGAATCGGGTTTTACTGTTTGTAATGAAATCACTCGTCATTATAGACGATTTAACATTGAGGGCAGAATGCTCGAAATTCAATTCAACGCACCGCCCGTAGGAACCGATATTATCCAATACGTGCATAATAGTTTCCAAGCAATGCTGGACCATTTATTAGCCAATGTCGACGATGAGGCGATGGTTGGTTTATCAGTAATATCGCCACGCAACACGAATAAGCCATTTTGGGTGAGTTTTCGCCAAGCACGAAACCTAACACTGGAAACGATGTGGGCCTTGTTCGAAAGAGTTTTACAAAGTAACAATGCATTTCTCCTGCACGAGTCATTCACCGTTCATTTTCATCGTGTGGATATTCCAAGAGGATACGGATATGGAGATCGTTTAGCCCAAGGAGTACTTCAAAATGAAGAATTATTACGTAGTAAGCGAGGGATTGTACGTGTACAAAATCAAGATTCAAGGTGCCTGGCGTACGCCCTTGTTATTGCTATTGGTCTGAAGGCATACAAGAATGTAGATGTGCAACGTTATAAGCAGTATCAACGCCAATCGAAATATGTTGTGGATGAAGAAGTGGATGCGTTATGTGCAAATGCAGGAGTGAATTTGGATCATGGTACCAGTGTAAATGAAATACGACAATTCCAGTCATACCTCAAAGAATATAAAATTACTGTGTATACCAGTTTCACAGGCCGTGACATCATGTACGAGGGGCCCAACGATGAAAATCGCACTCCCATAAATTTGATTTGTTTAGCTGGCCATTTTGACATCATTCAATCTTTAACTGCTTGTTTTGTAACCAAGTTCTACTGTGAGGCGTGCCATAAAAAGTATAGTGAACGTAACAGACATGTGAAAAATTGTCCTGTAACGTGCTCCAAATGCTTACAAAGACCTCTATGCGACAAGAATCAAACGCTAGTGCTGTGCAACGACTGCAATCGTCAATTTTACGGCGAAGAATGTTTTAACAATCATCATAATATTGTATATCATCATGGGGAACCTGTATGCAAAATGGTGAAGCAATGTACTAAATGCTACAGAGTATATTCTTTTGTGCATACAGGACAACGCCTTCATGATTGTAATGAGATCTTTTGCAATGTTTGTAAGAAGATTGTTCCAGGATCACATCAATGTTTTATGCTTCCTGATCGCCAATGCTTGAAACCTGGTGTTCCATCACTCATGCACGCAAAGAAAGCCTTATTGATATTCTATGATATAGAATCTATGCAGGACAAAAATATTGATGATAATATGTATGTACACGTTCCAAATTTATTGGTTGCAGAACAAGTATGTTTTGCATGTGTTGAAAACAATAATATCGAGCAGTCTTGCAGTACGTGTGGTCAGCGCCAACATATTTTCCAAGGACAGGATCCAGTTTATGATTTTCTTCAGTACTTGCGGGAACGTCGTCCCAATATAAATAGGATTTTCTGTCTCGCTCACAACTCGAAGGGCTACGATGGACATTTTATTCTAAAGACCATGGTAGAACAATGTCAATGGAGACCTGACGTCATATTAAATGGGACCAAGATACTGAGTTTAACCTTGAATAATCTGACGTTCATTGACTCGTTGAACTTCCTGCCTATGGCATTAAGCAAATTGTCCAAAGCGTTCAATTTACCCGCAACCAAAGGATACTTTCCGCATTTCTTCAACACCAAGGAGAATCAATCATATATTGGACCACTTCCAGAAACGAAGTATTATGGTGCAGATGAAATGGCCGTCGAAGACAGGAACAAGTTCATGCAGTGGTATAACGATCATCGTAATGACACGTTTGATTTCCAGAAAGAAATTATCATGTATTGTATTTAAGATGTCAATGTACTGCGACAAGCATGCGTTTCGTTTATGACGTCATTTGAAGCAGAAACCAAAGTGAATCCCTTCTTGGAGACGATCACGATTGCCAGTGCTTCCAATTTAGTATTCCGCCGGAATTTCCTCAAACCCAACACCATTGGAATTCTACCGGCACATGGCTATCGATGGAGAAGTACGCAATCGATCGCTGCAATGCAATGGCTGGCCTACATTGAAAAAACCGAAGGAAAACAAATCTTACATGCGGCCCGACAAAAAGAAGTGTTTATTGCGGGATTCCATGTTGATGGCTACTACCAAGATCCTGAGACGTTAGAGGAACACGTCTACGAGCATGCCGGCTGTTTTTATCACGGGTGTAAAGTATGTATTACTACAGGCCGTAATCAGCCCATCTACGGCAATCCAGAAGACACTATGGAATTCCGTTATGAACGAACGCAACGAAAAAATGCAAGACTGCGTGAATTGGGGTACATTGTACATGAAATGTGGGAGTGCGAATTTAATCAGTTCTTAAAACAAAATCCCGCAATGACGACGTATCTGAAGAATCACCCGTACATGAACCGTAGACCATTAAATCCAAGAGATAGCTTTGTTGGAGGAAGGACCAATTGCGTGAAATTATACCACCAAGTCGACGAAAAAGCAGGAGAAGTAATAAAATATTTCGATATTGTCTCGCTTTATCCTTACATAAATAAGTGTGCTAAATACCCTGTAGGACATCCTAGAATTTATCTACAGGGTGATGAAAATATACCACCAATAAATAAAGTCAATGGTCTGATCAAAATGACGATATTACCAAGTCGCCATCTTTATCATGGTCTCCTGCCTTACCGATGTAACAAGAAACTACTCTTTCCACTGTGTGCTGCTTGTGCCGAAGAAATGAACCCAGACCCTACAGCAACGTGTACGCACAACGATCAGGAGCGATGCCTCACTGGAACATGGGTATCATATGAAATACAGAAAGCAATAGAATTAGGATATCAACCGGTGGAAATCTTTGAAATTTGGGATTATGACATTGAACAATATGATCCCATCACGAAAACAGGTGGCTTGTTCACGGAATACATCAATACGTTTTTGAAATCGAAAATGGAAGCTTCTGGCTGGCCCAGTTCCTGTGTGACCGAAGAAGACAAATCAAAATTTATACAAACCGTCCTGGAGCGTGAAGGTATTGCATTGGATCCGTCCAAAATTGAAAATAATCCTGCACGAAGAAGTTTATCTAAGCTTTGTGTTAATTCTCTATGGGGAAAACTTTCTCAGCGTTCAAACTTTAGCCAGACCACAATTATTGATCGGCCGGAAGAATTTTATGAAAAACTCACTTCCCCCGACATTAAACTCCATCAAATTGTACCCATCAATGATACGATGTTGTATGCGTTCTGGGAGTACAATGAACATGTGCCTGTTCAAAACCGAAACACCAATGTCGTGTTAGGTGCATTTACAACATGTCAGGCACGTCTGGAACTGTACAAGTACCTGTAAATGTTGCAGGAACGTGTTTTATATTTCGACACGGATTCTGTGATTTTTACAGAAAAGCCCGGAGAGCCAACCATTGAACCTTCAACGTACTTGGGATGCTTATCGGATGAGATGGAGTCTTATGGACAACGAGCGTACATCAAGACATTTGTCAGTGGAGGACCAAAAAATTACAGCTTAGAAATATACAATCCAGACACCAACGTCACCAGCTACATATGTAAAATTAGAGGATTTACCTTAAACTACAATGCAGGACAGCAATTAAATTTTAACACGCTAAAAGAAATGATTACAAATCAATGCCGTGGACAAGTCACCATTACCACCCCCCATAAAATATGCAGGACCAAAGACCATACCATCGTCACACGCAAAGAAGAAAAAATGTACAGCATTCAGTACACAAAACGTCGATTTAAAGACTCAATTCTTATGATACGGTTCCGTACGGGTACGTTAAAAAACAGAAGTTGGAACTGGAAAAAGAAGATGAAGAAAAAACTGTAAACACCCAATAAGGCCGCCATTTCTTTTTTCCTTTTTTCCTTTTTCCCCTCCTTAACCACAAAACAGTAACACCCAGAAAAAAACGCAGTACCCAGAAGAGTTCATAAACACCAACACCACCATCAGTGGAACAAACGTAGTCATCTCGTACCGAAGGAGGAACCTTGACCATAAAGCAGCAACACCAAGAAAAATGCAGTACACAGAAGAGTTCGTAAACCACCATCAGTGGAAGAAATGCTGTCATCTCGTACCCGAGGAGGAAGATGAGCCTAAACAGATCCATCATTTACGAGTAAGTTTTATTTCTCTCTTATCAATATTGACTCGTTTTTATTGTTTCAGGAAAAAAGAAATTCATAAAGTAATCCATTGTTTCTTCTTTTTCTTTACAGGATACGTCTACAAGATTCGAAGATGATGACACGTCCAAAATATTCATTAATTAGATCCTGTATTTATTATGTTAATCAACTTGTATGAGAAAAGCACATACCTTTCGTTAAAATACAACAAGTTGAAAAAAAATGTGTTTTATTATTTCTTGAAACCTTGAACACTTGTTTTCAAATCATGGTAATCTTGAAAATTTAAGGTGGAAAATATATCCAAGATTTGGTTTAAATGATTTTGTTCGAAAAATTAATTAAAGAATTTTTAGTGTCCAAAATTTGGTTTTTAATTTAGTTCAAAAAAATTGATTTAAAAATTTTCAAATGTGGTTTACATCTTTAGTTCGAAACTTGTTTTAAAAATTGGTTCGAAAATTTTTTTAAAAATTTTTAGTTCGAAAAATTTTGATTTGAAAATTTAGTTCGAAAGCTTTTGTTTAAAATATTTTTTCGAAAAATTTTTAATTTTTTAGTTCGAAATTTTTGGGTTCGAAAATTTTTTAAAAGTTTTTAGTTCGAAAATTTTTTGATTTGAAAATTTAGTTCGAAAGTTTTTAGTTTAAAATATTTTTTTCGTTCGAAAAATTTTTAATTTTTTTTGTTCGAAATTTTTTTTGGGATTCGAAAATTTTAAATTTTTTAAGTTCGAAAATCTTTTTGATTTGAAAATTTAGTTCGAAAGTTTTTAGTTTAAAATTTTTTGTTCGAAAAATTTGTTTAAATTTTTGCTCGAAAATTTTGTTTGAAACTTTTTGTTTGAAAATTTTTTTTGGTTCGAAAATTTTTTAGTAACAAATTTTTTTTTGTTCGAAAATTTTTAGTTTTGAAATTTTTTTAGTTCGAAAAATTTTTAGTTTGAAAATTCTTGTACTCTGCGGAGCCGTTTCGAAAAGAATCGGAGCAGTTTAAAAAAATCTGGCAACACTGTTTCCATTAATAAAGCGCTTACTGAGCAATAAAACGCTTAAACTCACAACAATGAGTTATAAGAAATCTACAAGCGACAAGGATGGACCCAACTTTCACCATTGTTACTTCCAGAGACATAGGCTACTAATTCAAGGACAGGATCTCCATCAAGGTAAAAAAGCTGGTAATCATCTTATCTGTCAAAGAGAACGATAATATTTAATGTAAACTTCAGTACAATATCATGATACCATAAAAGGGTTATTTAAGGATGGGATTGAACCCTCCACGGGAACTTTAAGGTACCAAAAAGGATAACCATTAAAAGAGAACAAAATTCTAAAATCCAGGTCGAGGATGATCACTGTCATATCACGTAATCTAAAAAAAAAATTGAATTTCTAGCATTGGTGTGAGCGAAAGATTATGTGACTTCTATCCTCCAATCAAAATTGAGGTACCAAAACATTCATCTTATCCATAAAATGAAACAAATGAGTGAGGGATTTCCCGCGTTATAGCATGTAATCTGTTCACCGTGTGATGGGTCTAAAATCATGTGACTTCTATCTTCCAATCAGTATCGTAATACCAAACCCAGAGCCTAAGATCACGTGACCTCTATCAACCAATCAGAATCAGGTATCAAAGCACTCATCTTAACCGTAAAAGGGAACAAATTTCAAATATCCCACAACCTAAGATCACGTGACCTCTATCAACCAATCAGCATCGTGGTACCAAAGCATTCATCTTACCCGTAAAAGGGAACGAATTTCAAATATCCCAGGGTCTAAGATCACGTGACAGCTGTCAACCAATCAGAATGAGGTATCAAAGCACTCATCTTACCGTAAAAGGGAACAAATTTCAAAAATCCAGGGTGAGGGATTTCCCCGCAGGGTGACTCATGACGTCATACCACGTGGCCTGGAAAATTTGAATTTCCCGCGTGGGCGGGGCCTAATATCACGTGACCTGACTCAGCCAATCAGAATCGAGATACCAAAGCACTCATCTTAGCCGTAAAAGGGAACGAATTTCAAAAATCCCGGTCATAAAAGAGAGTGAGGATGAGTCATTCGGGCATAACGGGACCACTACTACTGCGTCCAAGCAGTCTAAATGTATGCCTTTTTAGTTTATCCAGAGTCTTGGCATTCAATTCGGTCATAGCCCCAGTATTATGAAGCTGATAATCTCCAAATAGTTATGATGATAAGGTACTTATAACAATAAAGTGTATGCTTCATATAGGTCGGTGCTAAATTTCAACTAACAACCGTAACAACTAGCCTTTGTGTCTTTGGACATAAATTGAAAAAGTGAGAATTAGGACCAGGGTTATCATGTACAGACGAGATTTATTGTTTCTAATTTTAAAGTAAGAGAACACATTATTTTTTGTACACAAATACAACTGATCACGGCTACGCACGTCAGTGTATTAGATACGGAAAACAGAGTTTACGTCTTATATACAAAGTTTTGGAGTCATTTTATATTCCAATCAAACAATTGCGTCATCTCAAATGTATAGTTTTCATGATACGACGGAGAATGCTGTGTAATATTTACTATCCTCTGAGGAATTATGTTTTTTTTTTTTTTTTTTTTTTTTTTTTTTAAGGCTATTAATGCCAGGAAAGGTGTGAGTACAAATTTGAGCTTTCAAATTCCATAAGGTCAGGAGAGTTGGAGGGCCACTGAACGCTGTCTCTACGACTGATCTCAAACGTTCAATATTGAAAGCTAATAAAACGTATATCAACGGCTACGTACTTTATCCAGTATGAATCCAGTATCATGACACTAATAAACAGTGAATGATTATAGTTCATGAAGATGCAGCCCTACGTTGCTGATCATCACCAAACGATCAGTATCAACTAAACTGCTGCGTGGACAGCAACTTCGAAATTCAAGGCCACAAAAAAACCAACCACCACTGTCAACAACCTCTCCCACAACGTACTCAACCAATTTTGACAACTCAGAACGGGCAACGTTGAAGGCTCTAAAACTCTATTTAGATGCTGAATAAGAAGGGTTTGATTACACATATAGTATGTTGCAATAACAGTTAATGTTGTTAAAATATCTAGGATCTTCATCAATAACGTGGTTATTTAGTATTTTAAATACACTACGTAGTGAAATAATTTCTGTTGTCGATATTCTCCCAATGCTCAAAGGATACATCTTTTATGGGTTCGTATTCTCAGACTATTAACTGGATAAGAATGAAGACATCTATAAAAATAGATTACTAAATGATACTTTGTAATTTGTACGAAATTATGTTTAAAAATTATTACTTTCAAACTAGGCTATGCATAAGCATGGGTAATCTTATAGGACGAACTGTCCGTCCGTCTCTCTGTTGACAGGTATCCCAGCAAGAATGATAAGAGGTAGTAACATGTAGTTTGTAGGAATCGATTTTGCGTTTCAAGCGTAAGTACTATTTTCTCCTATAACTCTCTATTCAAGCCAAAGGTGACAGACATCAACGGTTTCTGCTGCCTACATTGATCACCACAAAGCAGAAACGTTAATAGATAGCAAAGCCGAAGCCACCAAAGCGAAGTAGCTCAAGTGGTAGAGCGTTGGCTTCGCATTCGGGAGGTCGTGGGTTCGAATCCCGCTGCCGACCATCCTGACTGAGGTTTTTCAGGGTTTCCCTCAGTCCTACCAGGCAAATGCCCGGATGGTTCCTACTAAAACAGGCCTGGCCGATACCTTCCCAAATCCTTTCCATTGTTATTGTTGTTGTTGGATATCCAGTGTAAAATGGCCTCGGAGCTGTATCTGGTGATTGTTAAATAAATAAATAAAATAAATAAAGAGGTTTCTTGGAATTGTTTCAACATCACAACAGCGGATTCCTTGTCCAATTTTGTTTCTCTACTAAAACCGGAAAGGAAAGAAATTTAATGCTATTTCTGTTTAAATACAGGGTGGCCCAAAAGAATGTATACACACCTGCATTGATCAAGTATAACATTCTAGCTTATAAGTGTATTTGCTTCGGCTGTTCCAAGATTAAGATATAAGTAAAAAGATAATTAAGAATAAATAATAAAGAAATTAAAAGTCTACTTGATGGATAACAATAAAAAATTATTTATAAAACAATGAGTTGATCAGTACGGGACTGTATACCAACTTTTGGGCCACCCTGTATTGACCTCCCTAAACCAATCCTGAAACAGATAGCAAGACATGGCTTTCGATAATCCAGTGTCCCAATAAGAAGATATTTTTCTCCAATCTCTATCTTTCAATTCAAACTGAAAATGGTGAAAACCTAAGATATTTGGTTTCAACGCTGATCGACATAAACTAAAAATGTTAATATATAGCGAGAAGCGATATATGAAAGACCAGTTATAGATTAAATCAATGGCGAATCCAGGATATGATCAAGGGAGGGGCTAAACCATAGTTTGCAGCTTTATCCAGTGTAAAGCAGGATTGTAGCCCATTTTATCCAGTGTATACCTCAGCGTCAAGGGGGCTATAGCCTCTATAGCCCCCGTTGGATCCCCCCCTTGGATGCAATATCACAAAAGTAGATTTGACCTTCATTTTGTTGTTGTATCTCTACGGGAGCTATGAGGTTGGCTAATAAGCCGATACATCATTGCAGTCTTCTTAATGCTTCCATTTTAATTGATTTCGATCAAAATTTCAAATTTCGGAATCTCATCTATAAGCGATGAAACAGAATTTGTGTTAACCAGTGTAATCTTTCGTTGATAAATATGATCGGCTTGGTCAATAATTTTTCATTGCTGGAACGTTGTACTACGCAGGACAGGCCACTCTAGGAGATGAAACTATAAATAAAAATAATACACATGACAAATATCTTGTGATTGGTGATGACAGATCTACAGAAATCAAATCAGTCTTCAATGTAAATTTGTTATACTTTATCACGTTATTAATATCTTTGTCAGAGAGAGCTCTTATGAAGTGAACTACCCCATTTAATATATGATTCATTTATTCTAATATATTTATTGTCTCTTATCTATAACTATGACAACATTTCCTAGGCTTTTAGCTTTTCTGTGCAGAAAGCAAATCATATCTAAATAAATATAATTATTAAACGTTCATTCTTATATAGTAATAAACAATATTAAGTATAGGTTAGAGCTATCATTTCTTATACCTCCAACCTATACTTAATATTGTTTATGACTGTACATTCTACTGTATTCGTACATATTTTACTATTTCATAATTTGACCTTATTCTACATACACCTGTATATATGAAACTCGTATTATTAGCATATCTTTTTAAAAAGAACTTTAATTAAGTCAATTTATAATATTGTTATGGAGAAGATGATCATGATAATTTAAAGATCACTGCATTGAAGATAACCCAATAAATTGTATAAATCAGGATTAGCTATTTACTTAGGTTATGAAAATAAATATGGTGTAGTAATTAGAAAGTGGAAACTGATAGTAGTATAGTTAAAGGCTTTGTTTGTATTACAAAGGAAGTAATGAGATTAAAAATATGAAAAATGAAGAAGCTGTTGAAAATTATTTAATATCTAACGATATTAAAAAGATACATTTAGTAAATAGTAAAGTGATAAGAAGTAATTCCCTTCACTGAATTGTCAGTCTCTGATGATGTGGAAGATAAGCTAATGTATTTTGCAACGGGTATCTGTCAATCGATGCTGGTGTTTGGGACAAAATCAATGTATGGTTCACATTTTAAAAGTCTGAATAATATGTCACGTTTGATAATCATGCAGTCGAGTCGATTTATATTTACCTGTTTCTTTTGAAGATGAATGGTTCCTTACATGATAACAACTGCTGTAATACAATATGATTTGGTTTGGTACACGTGAGACAATCCTATATCTCTACGTACGTAAATTCATTTATGCCTAATATTTAATATGCCTATTGAATTTGTCTCAGTTACATGTAAACGTTTAATATGTAGATAATACACAAACAGCTTATTTTCAAATTAGGTCATTGACGTTAATTTGTTTTGGAAATAAGTTTTCAATAGAATAGCTATAATTATTGTTTAGAAACCTAGTCACGTTTATCATTATTATACCGCTACCGTTCAATGTAATCAAAGTATCTTCATGGTTTCCTTTATCTTCGTCTGGAAGAACTTGGAACTAAAACCAAAATAGTCCACGATTTATAATAAATATGGCGGCAACTCAAAATTTGATGCGTTACGGAATATATATATATATATATATATATATATATATATAGATAGATAGATAGATAGATAGATAGATAGATAAACAGAGAGTTACAGTTACAGTTGCGAGAGTCTTAGGGCATTGCAAGTGCCACCACAATTACTTTTATTTTGAATGTAAACGCCATTTACAATTAATAAAGAACAAAAATTTAACGTTCCGACGTAGCTGCAAAAAGTATAAAACAAAAGTGGAAATTTTGGGGTTAGAGCCCATACTCACGGATAACAAAAGTGTTATAACCACATGTTTGAAGCTCTTTTTTCTACTGAACGTTCCTCAGTAAGTTGATTAGCTACTTATGTTTAACATTAGTGTTACTCGTTTTCTCAGTAAGCTATAACGACAGAGACACAAACAAACAAACATTGAGAACAGTTAAAATACTAAAGGCTCTCTCATCAGGAAGCCCTCAGCTATGATGATTGCTCTTTCTAGGATTCAATTTATTCAAGTTATGTTATGTGTACAGCACATTTATGAGGATTTCGTCTCTCCTTCTGTTAGAGAACTTGAAAATGCGAAGATAGTTTTGATGCTAGGCCATCACTGGCAAGAATCCGAGTAAAGACTTTGTACGTTCTTTACCATATTGAGAATATAGTGTGCATTTTTTCAATCGTCTTTGTCTCTTTTTGTCTTTGATAACGTTTCTTTATCATGTATTTGTTTCTGATTCATCTCTCTCTCTATTCATCTTTATCTCTTACTGATTCACTCTCTCTCTTACGCACACACTCTTCTCTTTTGCGTCTGTGCATATTCTAGAGACGAAAACAGACCACTTTTCAGAACTTACTGACAAAGTGTAACATAAACATAAAGGTCCGTTCCAAATGTTCAACTTCTCTGGAATAAGGTAAGAAAAAATCCACATAAACTTGTTTCAATAGTGAACAGTACAGAGCAGAACTAGGATAGTACAGAAATTCAATACTATTATGTGTAGTCATCGTGGCAAAGCGGTTTCAGGCAGGTGGTTGTAATATTTGTAATGTTCATGAGCATGGGTTCGAACCATAATACTTCCACTTTAATTACTTTAAATTTTTGCAGCTACGTTGGAACGTTAAATGTCTGTTCATTATCAATTCTAAATGGCGTTTACATTCAAAATAAGAGTAAATAACGTGCATCTATATGGATATATTTTTAAAATAAAGAAAATAAAATAATAAAAACAATACGCAAAGACAAAAGCTATTGCCAGTACTAAACATTATCAATAATAATTACTACGAAAGACTAAAATGAACAGCTGAGCTCCTAACAACGGGATTTTCAATTTTGGCTGAACCATGTTAAGAACCACTGGATTCTATAGACCCCAACGAACTTGAAACCATGTCCACATCATAGGTGTCCAAACTCGCGAGCCCCACGCTCGTGAGCTCGGCACTCACGCTCAACCGGGCTCGGGCTCAATAATTGAGCGCGAGCCCGAGTGAGCCCGAGCCCCAATGAAATAATTGAGCGCGAGCCCGAGTGAGCCCGCACTCCAATGAAATAAGTGAGCGCGAGTCCGACTGAGCGCGAGCCCACTTGAGATTAGTGAGCGTGAGCCCCAGTGAGCGCGAACCCAATCGAGAGATGTGAGTGCGAACCCGAGTGAGCGCGAGCCCAGTTAACAGAAGTGATCGCGAGCCCGAGTGATCGCGAGCCCAGTTAAGAAAAATGAGCGCGAGTCCAGTTCAGAGAAGTGATCGCGAGCCCGAGTGAGCACAAACCCGGTTGGGAGAACTGATCGCGAGCTCAAGTTAGCGCGAACCCAGTTGAGGGAAGTGATCGCGAGCCCGAGTGATCGCGAGCCCAGTTGGGAGAACTGACCGCGAGCTCAAGTGAGCGCGAGCCCAGTTGAGGGAAGTGATCGCGAGCCCAAGTGAGTGCAAGCTCAGTTGAGAGAAGTGAGCGTGAGCCCGAGCGAGCGCGAATTAAATTGAGTGCGAGTCCGCGCTCACTTAACACTCACGTGGACTCATTTGCTTTAGCATCGCCGGCTACGATCCCTTAGCGCCTTACCATATCCCTCTCGTAACATGAGATTTAGCGTACAGGGCATAGTTGACCTTTCGGCCGTTGTGGCGCTACTAACGTGCACTAAACAGAAAGACAGGTTGTCTGTCACGTAAGTCTGAGTGCATTTAGACAAGTGTAGTGTGGTCAGGATTGCCAAATAAAAATAGTCTAAATAAGGGATGGGTTGACGAGTTTCAATGAGTATTAACGGGAAGGTTTTAATAAACATGATCTAGTGGTAGAAAATGAACCACGCATCACATAAAAAGTAATCATTTTAGACTGAAAGAAATACAAAAGTATAAACTAATACAAAGGGGGGACTCTAAGGTAATATAGATCTAAGAAAAAATAGGTAAATCTTACTTTTAAAACATTGGATTTACGTAATCTAAACTATTTCAAAAATCCTACTTCACTCTTGACTTAACTGTACTTATAATCTTTTTCAAATTTGGATTTTTCTTTAGGCTGTCGAAAAACTCAGCTGTCATCAACTGGACAGAAACACATATTTCTGTGTCAGTCCATTTCAAATTCATATGTGAGAAAACTTTCCACAAATGAATTTGACGTGGGATCCTTAGGCAAAAGGAGACGACTTTAAATAAATTTGGCAACTCGGAGCTTTTCTGAAATAGCATTTGCCATTTACTGGCCACACTCATGACGACTCATTAAAAATTGCGGGCTTTAAAGTCGTTGTCTGTGGTAAATTTGTCATTTGGGCAAAATATGGGACTTTTGCTGCCCCGTATCGAAGCTACCCGGGACGCGAGACAAAATCATAAAATAAGAGACTGTCCCTTAAAATCCGGGACATTTGGGAACCCTGAGTGTGGTGTTTTACGTGATTTTTCTCCTTGCTAAAAAAATAAAAAATGTCACGTGGCGTGTGCAGGTACTATAGTTGCATAATACTTGCAGTACCTTTATGTGGTAAAATCAACAACACAAAAATGTTCTTTTATTGTTTTAATTATGGTATATTGTTGTGTATCATTTTGTCTGGGAGCAATAATATGTTGGTTAGCAGAGCCATTGTATATACAATAAATCGAATTTTGAAAACTGGATTACAATCGCTGCCCTGCACTGCAAATTCTACTACTATTTCAAAGGAAAATATTCCTGATCACTTTCCTGATTCTGAAGCATATATCCCCATACCAGATACAGTTACATAATTGTTAACTGGTCTTCATACTGATCCTAGTAAGTGTTTTTTGCTTGTGTAATTAATTTTATTTATTTATGTTTCTGATTAGTAATGAGATCTATGCGTAGGTTAGTACTTTTCTAGAGAAAAAAAAACAGACCTAAAACCTTTAACTTTTGTGCAAGAGTGCCGATTTCTTTGTAACTTTGGGGGAGTTCTATGGCAGATACGCTTTAGTAGAACAGGAAAACGAATTACATGTACTGTAGAAATTGGAGAACCTACTTCAACTTAGCTTCGCTCCCCCATTAGGGGAGCCAATTTCAACTTCGTGGGGCCCGGCTTACAAAGCTTCCCAAAATTGATGCCCTTGCTAATGGGATAGAAGAAGAACCCAGAGCCTATATTTCAGATATTATCCCAGTATTTGGTGTGCCAGTGGTAACCCCAAATTTCCCTAATATATATCTACAAGAGATAAAATGATTTTATTTATTTTGTGAAATGTCGTAGTAATATATTAGTAGAGTCCTATTTACATCTTGCTAAAACAGACAATAATAATATACAAAGATCCCATGTTTTAGAAATATATTTATGTATTTCTGACAATCTACCATATGAAACCTACTAATATGATAATGCCAGGAAAAAAATATAACCATTTTGCACTAGGAGAAAAATAGACACATTCATTAAAGTATAAACTAAAAGTGAAATTCAGTTAAATCATAACGCAAATGAAATCCAATCCCTAACAATTCAGTCTGTACACACTATATGCACAATAAGAAATAAGTCAACTCATAACATTTTTAAGAAATTAGTCAATTCATAACATTTTAGCCTATTGTTCACTACTATTGTCACAATTTGTATAGTACTTTAATGTTCCCATTTATGTTTTTCTTTTCAGACATTTTATTAAGAACAGTGAAATTAGCTTCTACTGCTTTCTTAGGAAGTTTTGTAGATCGGAAAATTATTCAAAGTCTCATGTCACAAAATTATCAGTCAGGACAAATGCAATTCCACGCTTATGAACTTGATATATAAACAAGACAGTAGAAACGTAATGCGCTATCCTACAAAAGAACTAGTATAGGTGATTCACGTTGTTGAAAAGGCCCATCGGTTTGTGAACATCTGAATTTCGGAAACTCTCTCCGCCTATATTGTTTCCTTTCTGCAACACGTTTAGTATTTGCAGTGCCTCTTTTCGGACAATCATTCATTCAAATTAAGTGTAAAAGTTACTCATTCCATGTGCAGAATTGTAAAGGAAGAATGAAACAACTTTACAAAAAGAAAAAGCACACTCTTGAGTTCTGAGCTGTCATTTAATTGTCCAGTGGACTTCAAACACCTTTCGATAGAAAACCGACTTTTTTATGGTTATTATGAGAGGATAGTATTTGTTTTTGTTGTTTTAGTAACAACTTCCATGACCCAGTCTTTTTTTTTTTTTTTTTTTTTTTTTTAGATCATAGAGTAAGGAAACTCCTTGACCTTGCAAAGTAGGAATTTTATTTACTAGAAACTAATGAAGCTGTGCATTCATAGAAAAGTCGAGCGAAATAATTATGTATTATTTAATTGTAGCTTCTTTAAATCCCAATAAACAAGAGTAGCTCTTAAGACTGTTGATAACTTGCACCATAATGGTTATTCAGCCCATTAATTTATGAGGAAACTTTGTTTAAATTTTTGAAATAAAAGAATTTTAGCCTGTTAATTTTACTCACTACTTCTTCTTGAGATTTTTAAATGTATTCTAAGCGAAATTTAACTACGGTATTATGTAATTTTAATATATATAAATAAAAACTAAAACAATATTACATTGAATATTTTTAAAGCAAGGAACTCTTAAATAGGCCAGGAAAAGAAATTAGTAAAATTGAATGATTAAAATCTCGTCTATTTAAAAGAAAAATACTACCTTATATAAGTCAAAAGATAGCAATTCAACATCCAAAAAAATTAGACACACACACACACACACACACACCTCCTTTCATTAAAGTCTTTTTTCGAAAGCTACCCTGAAACGATGGCGAGTCGTTTGTTACAACCAGTGTTAAAAGTGAGGGAAAACACGAGGGACGTCATCTACCACTTCCAAAAATATCTATGGCGTCCCTCCACTTCCTAAAAAATATAGTGAGCAAAGATAGGCACAGGGAACGGCATAACGTCATGCGTTCCCCAACCTTTTCAGATCTATTTTTACGCTTGGTTTCAATTTGATTTTGATGTTGTTAACACAATATTTTCATTGCGGATTTATCAAATCTTATTACCGTGAAGATTAGCACATACCTGACGAAATAGCTAAGGGTTGCAAGGCACTTATTCATATTGATTCACTGTGAATAAGTGGTAAGTATTCTCATCTTCCAGACGAGCGAGAACCCATATAACCTCACTGATGAAAAAGAATATTAAGCTCCAAACAAACAAACACACAAAACACAAACAAACAAACAAAGTATTATACGTAACTTCTCGACTCAAACTGATGTTATGACGTAAATTTCATTCATAAACATCTTTATTGAGCTTTCATTAACTTCTGATTTTCTTTGGTGTGTTTTAACAAAATACAGGCTATAATCAACGCATACTTTCAAATTTTCAGTTTTAGTACACTTAAACTTATCCTAAATTAAGAAATATTCATATTTAATGTATTTTAGCAGGACAATATGCTTTCAAATACATAATTAAAAGTAGAGGTTGCTCCTGAGGGAAGTCACAAAGTTAAAAAAAAATAAAGTTTTCTTGCTTCAAAGTAAGGGGTAAAAGTAATCTAATGGACTTAGAAGATGCAGGCCCGAATGGGAACACTATTGTGGGGCTCCAGGTTTCAGAAAAACATGTAAAGAAATCGCATTAAGACTATATCATCCCGGTATTCATGGAGGTTTCATATCACTTAATAGGCCTAATTTTTCATCAGAAGTTGGAAACGTAAAGAAATAAAGAAACTACTGCACAATTAACTTTAAAAAATATTGCTTGTTTGTTAATACAAACTATTCACTCCCTGAAATTCTAGATAGAGGCCAACAGGCTATACGTTCCCTTGTTTGTCCATTTGTATATGAGATCCTGACCGCCCATAGTGTTTTATACGGAAAGTACGTACACATGGAATACTTACAGAAAGTATTATAAAACATGCGTTTTCAGCTATACGTTTGCAGTCCAAAAACTACAGGATTTGCAAATGTAACATACGATTTTACATACGCCACGTACACTTTTTTTCAGTGTATGGTTTTGAAGCATGGTCTCAGATACATAGCTATTATCTACAGAGCACGACAATGAATGAGCCTCGAGGCTTTGCAATACAATAAAACTTAAGGTGAAGGTCTGCTTTCAACATACCTGGGATTTACTAATTTTGTTGTACTTACTAATTCATGCAGATCCTGAGCACAAAATTATCATCGGCCAAGGTCGATTTCCGCTTCACTGACTCGGGGTTGGATAGTTGGTTTCTTAACAATGGGGATAGGACGGGGGGAGGATTAACATTCTTCAGAGCACTAACATTTTCACTTTGAATGCCTTGATGACAGGGGTTCAGAAGGTGTATACTGGATTGTGGACTACACAATGGTTCAATACTTGCATTATCATATTCATTAGTATATCGTACTGTAATTTGGACATCTTCGTTACGCTGACTAAACGATACAAAAATCACCTATAATTTATTCCTAATAAAAATCATTGGACAACAGTATTACCAGGCCTCCCACTGGGCTAGTGGCTAGCACGCGCGACTTTTGTGATCGATTCCCTGTGGGAAAATATTGAACGACAGTGGTTCAGATTCCACGTTAAAACTATAAGTCCATGTCTCATATAGCCTCGCTGATGAAAGGGGACGGTGAAAGATGATCAATTAAACAATCAACAGTATTTCGAATTTCAGCTGCATAAACAACCTATGACTTGTAGTACTAGTTCATTTTGTTAAAGCAGCTGTTTTAACGAAGTTTAGTATTAACGTGTCAGGTATTTCTATGAGATAAGAAAAAACATTATTTTGTAACTAAATGATACCTCTATCCACATAGATTCTGCAAACAGAAACAATGAAAATCGATATAAAAATGACTCACATTATTTTAACAAAAATCGATTTAGATAATAGTTTGGGCTGCCGCAAAAATAGGAAAAGTTAGAAAAATCCGATTAATTATAATAACTCCATCAGGGATTGAAATTGGAGGGGGCATACGCCATTAATCAGCCCACTAAGGTGTACAAGCTCGCGAGCATGGCTCTTGCGCTCAACTGGGCTAATGAAACAAGTCAGTGCGAGCCCAACTCAGAGAAGTGAGCCCTAGTGCAATTGAGCTCGAGCCCCAATGAAATACGTGAGCGCGAGCCTAATTGAGAGAACTGAGCCCGAGCACGAATGAGCGCGAGCACAATTGAGAGAAATGAGCCCGAGCGAGAGCGCAGTGCAGAGAAGGGAGCGTGAGCCCAAGTGAGCGCGAGCCCAGTTGAGACAAATGAGCGTGAGCCCGAGTGAGTGCGAGCTCAGTTGAGACAAGTGAGCGCGAGCCCGGGTGAGTGCAAGCCCACTGGACAGAAGTGAGCGCGACCCCGAGTGAGTGCGAGCCCAGATAAGATTAGTGAGTGCGAGCGCGAGCCCAGTTGGGAGAAGTGATCGCGAGCGCTGGTGATCGCGAGTCCAGTTGAGACAAGTGAGCGCAAGCCCGAGTGAGTACAAGCCCAGTGGACAGAAGTGAGCGCGAGCCCGAGTGAGTGCGAGCCCAGATAAGATTAGTGAGTGCGAGCGCGAGAGAGCGCGAGCCCAGTTGGGAGAAGTGATCGCGAGCCCGAGTGAGTGCGAGCCCAGTCCAGAGAGATAAGCGCGAGCCCAGTTGAGATAGGTGAGCGCGAGCCCGAGCGAGCCCAGTGGAAAATGGCCATCTATGGTCCACACACATCAAGACGTGACTAAATATTTTTGTACCGCTGCACAAAAGCTTATTCGCCAATAACATGTGTAGTGCTGGTCCCGACTTCTATATATATACGTATAAGATCGAACATGTATGTATACATTTATTTATTTACTTGTACAACATAATGAAACATAAGAAATGTTGTTAAATGGATGTCAACTAAATGATACTCAGCATATATTATATATTTAAGAGTAATCACGCCTGTATGTTCAAAATGTTTACCATTACGTCATACACATTCTTCATACTGTACTATGGATCAATGAATATGTTAGTGAACACGGGTTGCTAGAACGACAAAGCAAATGACTGAGTTTTCTCTCTTAACATAGGAGTCAGGAGTCAGGGGGAGTGGAAAGAATATGGAAAATCCATTCCACAGGAAATCAAGCGATATCGACAATTTCGTGAACAGAAGAGCAAGTAACTCACTTGCGTATGGGCAGTTGCTCCGTCTTGCTGCATCCATTCTTGTAACGGTAGGTTTTTGGTACGACAAAAACCGCGCAATCATGCAAGAATGGGTCAATAATCAACTGTCGATTAATGTGGAGACCCAGGGACACATGGTTTTCATCATTAAACCATATATTGTTGATGAAATGTTAATCTTCGAATGCCATAATGAAAACTCCAAAGAAATACACTTTGACGTGTATGTTTTATCTTCTGCAGTGGGAGGCTGCTCCACATCGTATGAGCGAAAATAATGCTCGACAATAAACATCTCTTCTGTTGAATAACATTAATATCGCACCAACTGTACACTACGCTAGTCCACACCACAAGTGAGCACACAGTGATGGTCACAGCTCATACCACATTGCACCTGCGCGCCATCCGTACGAGAATTTCAGTACTGTTTGTTTAGCCGCCTACTGTATTAGAATTTATAACCCTTTAGAGCGCAGCTTTATATATATGCAAAGTTTACTTTGAAATTGTTTTGCACCATCCATTCTAGTTCGGACATAGAAAGGCAGCTTAGCGTATCAGCTAAGATGCCCTTTCACTAATGAAGTTTTGAATTTCCCGCTAGATGTCATAGTAAGCCAGTGTTGGACTATTTGTCTTACTTGCTGCACACAGAGTTACGCCATATTGTCATTTTCGAACTTTCTTTGCTCGTTTAGGTTTACACGTTTTGAACTGTTGACTTCTTCTGTGTTAGAAGTGTATTGAGTGCAAAAGTACAGGTACGCTGACATTCGCCGAGTTTTCTTTGTTCTATCTGTTTTTAGTGGACTTTGCAGATGTCAACGCGTAACTTTGCATAGACCCTATATGCAAACACCATAAAATGTTCCATAGACCACATATTATTTTTATTAAATGTTTTTAAAAATCCCCTTGTTTCTCATACAAAACCACTCCAAATTTATAAAAATATCAGTTTGATCGGAAAAATGGCGCGTTAAGGATTAAATTGCATACTTAGAATTTGCATTAATTGAAAACTTAATTTTTTTTTTACTTTACATCATAAGAGCTACTTACAATACCTGGATATGAATCCTTTATAGCTCTGAATGGAGCTTTAGATAGAGATCTTAGAAATGCAATATGCCTGAAATAACCAAAAAGTGAACTTGATTCTCTTGTGTACCATTCCTATGCGATACCTCTAGTGTGTGATACCCAGTTCACTTGAATTTGATTTTTCTGTCTTTTTTGGACTAACGTTTATTGTAAGAGAACTACAAGGACATACACCGAGGGGCATTAATGGTCTGCGAACCAGAGTCTGAGAAATGTTGCTCTAAGCAATATTACTTTATCCCAATCATCATCCGAATATATAACAGATTTAAATATAAAATTTGTTAAAAATATAAATATGTCTATATTATGTTACATAGAAATATAGAGTAAAATAATCCATATTTTCATATAGGACATTGTTGAACAGTAGATATTACGGTAGCCATATTACGGTACCAGATTACATCACGATAGCCATGGATTTAGATGAAAAATTGAATTCATCTTATATAGACACAGTAAAACGCTTATGCCATAAAATAAAGCCTAATAGCTAAGTACTTCATATCAACGGTTGTCCTATACTGATAATAAGAACAAACTTAGTAATGGAGAATCAAAATAGGCCTGAGGACATCCCTGGACCTTCATGGATGGACAATGGGACTAACCAAGGTAACCCACAGTAACCAGATCAAAGTTCTTTAGAACCACGTGACCCAAATATCCAACAACTACCCAGCGAGGAGGAAGTGATACGTACATCCGATTATGAATCACTTTCGTCATCAATTCTACGTTCAATGCGTCATATTTCTCCTGTTACACCTTCTGATGTTGTCAATGTGCTGGGGACCGTAGTTACTCTAACAGGAACTGACGCTGCCCGGGCTGTTGCGGCCATGCAAGATGGATTAGCTGGTCCATCAGCTGTTATATCAACGGTTGGGATGCTTCTGTTGTCAAGCGTCATGAATTTAGTGGAAGCGGAAGAACCAACAGGTGATACCACTGACTACAACGTCCCAATCTACGTTGGAGTGGACATTGATGTGCGACCTTCAGATCAGCTGGATGTGTATTGGCCGCAGATAAGGCACGAAATTGAGTGTGGGAGACGTGTGTTGTACGTGAACCCTGCAGAACCCAGAAACCAGATTTGCGACATTATATTTATGGGAGATAGATACCATTGGACTTCTGTAGCGCTTGGTGTCAGTTCTCTCCTCTCCTACAATTCTTCCAGCGAACGAAGGGTAGTGTTTGGTGTGTGTAGTCTGTTAGCTTCAAGGCGTGCACAAACCATTTTAGAGACAATTGCGAAGGCCTGGAAGACTATTCAGTGACTCATACTTCTATAGACAGAGAAGTAGAAACTGACGTAGGATCAGTGGTTAGAAATTGCGCGGTGGTGGAAAGGACCCAAAAGAAGAAACCAAGGCTGCTTATAGCAGTGAGTGCAGTGTTGTTGGGATCCTTCTACTTTGTCAAGGAACGCTGGATATAATCGTAATCATTTCTTGTTAGAAAGGACTAACGTTTCGTGAAATGATTTTTTGTAAAGACTTCCTTTCTTTAAGTAAAGCATTTTGATTAAATAGACTTCTTTTCGTGAAGCTCTTCAATTCCGGAAACTCCTGTTTTCGATTCTACTTAGTTGATAATGCGGCAATTTTCATTCTTTTCTTCGAAGCTAATGTAAAGATGCAAAAGAAAAATTGCAGTGTTATTCATATTTCTGTTACACCTTTTAAATCTCCTTTTATTTAGTTATACAAGAATTAACTTCTGATTCACGATGTTCATATTTCTTGCAAATAATACTAAATTAATTGTTGAATACATGTAAAGTTCAATAAGAAGTAGAGATCTAGTTAATAATACATATACACAGAGAAAATTTGTAACAATACTCTTATTTATAATTCACTGATTAAACCAGTGAATTCGAGTAGCCTATATAGTTAGGTATATTATTTTCTTATTGAATTTGTAACTTCGTATAGCTAGAAGATTTAGTAAACGAATAGAAAAATACTATTAAAGTCTTATACTTGTAAAACGAATCTTGCTTATGTAACAGTATATGACATATACTCATGGTCGCTTGTAGGTGGGACGAGAAGGGTCAATTGTAGGGTTGCCAACTTTTGAAAAATGAAGTACCGGATCACTTCCTGGAGTATGTATACTTTTAACGATTGTGATATCATCGCTCGTCAAAAATGTGCGCAACCTGAAAGTGGTTAAGTTCACATAAAACTGAGCGATTCGGAGTTCGAATTTAATAATTTTAGTTACTTTCGAAGCATTTATTAAGCTTGATAAACTTGAGCATTTATTAAACGGATTCCAGTTTTGGTTGAGTCGGCTCATATACTTTTTGTAGTTTACCATCAATAATACATCGTATTTAAAACGGAAAATCAAATATAACTGGAAATATAATTACGATATGCACAAAATATACTTGAAAAATAAGTCATACCAGCTTCACCGTTGCTGGGAATGTGTCATAATGCCTACATACTTTTACTGGATCTAGATGCACTATTTAATTGAAAGATGTAGTTGAGGATGAAGCAGCCGTATCTTCGCTCTTGAAAATGTATTTTTGTTGCTCATTTGCTTACTGATTTGTATTGATTTGCTGATTTGTATCTGATTTGCTTACTCAGCCACTACAGTGTTTAATATATGTACGTCAATGATATTGTTTTATATCAAATGTTGTATACGTTGAGGTGTATGTGTATTCACAACTTCGCTTGTGAGTCGGTCTTTTGCTCCATCCCTTGGAACAAAATCTTACGGACGTTCCTGGATACAGTATATTATAAAATTACCTTGGTAAAATTTAAGGTAGAACTCTTTACACACGTGATTTGGTTTCCTTCCACAACCTTTTATTTATAAAAGTTTCTGTTATAAAACAATATAACATAGAATCAGTATAAGTCTGTTTCTAAGACCAAAACAAAATTCACCAAGTAGTTAGGGTAAATAGCTGTCTCAAGACCCACGCAGCGAAGGAAATTATTACCATAAATCTTCAGACAAGCTGAGTGTGGTTAGTTTTTATTCTCAGTGCTTCTGCCAAGCAAAGAGAGGTTGGATGCCCGCAAACCTCAAGACAATCTAGGCGGAAACGAAAAATACAAAGCTCCACGCAAGCTAAATGCTTGTCGTTAGGAGTCTCTCAGAGGTCCACGCAAGCTAAGAGAGTGGTTGATTTCCACAGTGCTCCAAGCAAGCTGAGTGGACAAGACGTCTTATAGCTCCAGGCAAGCTAGGGGGATTGGATTAGTTTAGGATGTCTCAGCGCTCCGGGCAAGCTAAGAGAGTGGTCGATTTCCCACAATGCTCCAAGCAAGCTGAGTGAGCAAGACGCCTTATAGTTCCAGGCAAGCTAGGATTATTGAATTAGTTTAGAATATCTCAGAGCTCCGGGCAAGCTAAGAGAGGGGAGTTGACCAGCAGAAACTGATATTGATTGAGGCGATGGATAGAGTTTTATACCCTCTTTTGAGCAGCGGTGACACTGGTGTTCTTCTTCTATCACATAACCAAATTGTGATGAGGAATTCTGTCGTCTCCTTCATGTAGTAACTTGTAGTACAAAATATATGGTTTTTGTTTATATATATATAAAAAGTACATATTTAAAAAAAATCTACAATATTATTAATGTGTAGCGAAAGAATAATGTTCAGAGATAATGCATATATCAATGTACATTTAAAAAATGACACTCAAAATGATACGAGTGAGTGTAAACCCTCATGTTTAAGTTTCGAGAAAATCATTTTTTTTTTTTTTTTTTTGAGCAACAAGGATGTTGATCATTGCCATTGCTACAGTATACTGTTTTTTATTATTATTTCTGTGTTGTGTACGTAAAAGAAAGAATTGAAATTTTCCTGGCTACGTGATTTTAGTAACACTTCTCGGGCTATCAGCCAGGTAAAGGTATTGACATCCGACGTTTCGAATGTAGACATTGCATTCATCTTCAGGCACTGTAATGAAGAGACCGGAGACTTGAGTATGTATATATATAGTGACTATTTAAGTGCAGAGGTATGAACAGAGGCTAGTGATTGGCTGAGGGAAATGCTGGCTTCTGATTGGCTGAGTGATACTAGCCCCTGATTGGCCAGTCTTATCAGAAGCCAGCATTTCCTGTTGACTGATTGATTGTGAGTATAACGTCCCGTTCAGCAGGGAGGCTATATAAAATGTGGACCTACAGTATAACTTGGAATCCTATCCACATGTGCTGCAGCTGGGAATCGAACCAGGGTCTCTCACGCTAACCATGTAGCCATGAAGGAAGTTTAACCACATTAGATTGTTTCTACGGTAGTTCGTCTTTTCCTAACAATACTTACTACTACTTGTGATATTACATTTACACTGGATGCATTTACAGTGGAAAATGTAAAGCAAATGTATCTTATAAGTTTGGAAAGTCTAAAGGGAGTAAGATCTTATTTTGGATAGGGGTAATGGAGGTGTTACCGCATCTACTAATCTATAGTACCATCATGGCGGCCATCTTGAATACCTACATATTGCATTCAGGTCCAAAATTTTTAATATTATAAGGCCCATCAGACATACTGTTTTGGGGTAATCTTCGTCTAAAACATGCATGCGACGTTGTTTTCAACAACAAACATTTATTAGTTATTATCTTCATAATATATGTTTATTAAGTTACAATTGTCTTTTGAAACTTAGAAAATGTATGATCTGTCAGGAAAGTAAATGTACACCTGTTTTTCGAGTCTGGCATTCCTGCTCTCCATCCGTGGAGAGTATGAGAATTAAATCAATCAAAGGTTTACTGAGGGCAAAAAGAAAAGTTTAATCTGAATAAGACATTGCAGAGGGACACAAGCTGTGAATACGAATAGTGCATAGTGTAAATAAAGGACGACACCGAAAGAGAAAGCCAGAAACAGCTGTTAAACTTAGAAAAAAAGAGTAAAAATTGTTGAAGTGGGAACATAAAACACAAACACAACAAATACGCCGAAAACTAAACGTTCACCATGCTATGATGTTGGTGTAGTGGCTAAGGTGCTGGCTTACAAATGCAAAGGTCGCCAGTTCGAATCTTCGGTGAGGACATTTTAAAAAATTTTTGTTTATAATACATGCAGCTCATGAGAGATGGTAAAAGAGATCGTATTTAGTCTTTCGTAGCAATTATTATTGGTAAGGTTTAGTACTGATAATACTTTTTGTCTTTGCGTATTGCTTTTATTCTTTTCTTCATTTCAAAAGAGAAGAATATCCAAACAAATGCCACCAAAATTCCTCATATATTTTGAATGTAAACGCTATTTGCAATTAGTAAAGAATAAAAATTGAACGTTCCGATGTAGCTGCAAAAAGTAAAAAGAAAAACATAGAAGTAAACCATACTCATAGTTATTAAAAATACAATTTCTACATGCCTTACACCTCCCGACCACGTTTCTACGTTAGCAAGTAAGAGGTTTGTGTTTAGGTCAGGCTGGTCAATATGTTTTGCAAAGGGGCCCGGTTTAGCTCTGACGCACCACAGGTGCGAGAAGGAAGCAAAACACTTTTTCTCTCTCCCTCTGTGTGTCTGTTTATCTATCTATCTGTATATATATATATATATATATATATATATATATATATATATATATATATAACGCTATTTGAGAATGCCGTAACCACCCTAATTTTCAGCGGATTGAGATGAAACTTGCCACAAACATTAATTGTTGAAATATCTTCAGTTCGTTAACCAGAATAATCAGACGAAAATGTTCAAAATGGCGGCCCTTTAAACTCTTAAAAACTTCGAAGGGAACCAAATTTCCCCCATAAATGGGTATTCAGAAAGTTTGAATAACTTTTCCTCTTTTACTGAAATATTTGTGTGCAGAGACTTATTGAAATATTGGACCCGATTAATCGCATAAAGAATGTTCACGCCCTTTCGCTACGGTCAGGCTTTTTTTTTTTTTTTTTTTTTTTTTTTTTTTTTTTGCAGGAGGGGGTTATTTTCGTATCGGAACAAGATGATTGCTAGTGATGATATGAAATTACACATTGAAAGTGAAGTAACTTGTGAAACGTGTTATTTGAAAGAATAATATAATAAATGTGCTTTCCTCTAACACAGAGAGAGCGTGAATGGCGAGGAGTGTTATTTGGTTTGCTTTTTAGTAACACATTGCATTGCAAATAAAGGTAGGCAACATTAGTAGTAAGTAAAATAATAATAATAATAATAATAATAATAATAATAATAATAATAATAATAATAATAATAATAATAATAATAATAATAATAATAATAATAATAATAGGTGTTGTTTGTGGCAAGGCAATATCTTCCTCAATTCTTCTTCAAACGTAATGATTGTAACGCCATATCTCCCTTACAAACAAAATATTAGCAATTTATATCGAGAGAACGGGAAACTGTTGAGTGATTGGAGCAACGTTGGAGAGTATGCACTCATAGTACTCAGAAAAATAAGCGACTTCAACGAAAAATGAAGGAAGAGTCATTGCCGTGGGTAGTCATGGAGCCAAGAAGAGCCCTCTTTAGGCAAAATGTCGATAACTTATATCGAGAGAACAGGAGGTGATAGTGAGATGGGACCAACGTTGGACACCGTGGACCCATAAGGCGCATCGAAAAAATTAGGGGGCGGGCGCCAGCCAGCCTTACTTCTTTCCACATAATAATATAAAATTATATTGTCGAAATACACACACGAGTTAGCTAGTAATATTTCATATTATTATTATTATTATTATTATTATTATTATTATTATTATTATTATTATTATTATTATTATTATTATTATTATTATTATTATTATTATTATTATCGACAGCGTCTTTTCATTACGTGTGCATGTTTGACATGAAGCCAAAGAAAAGATCCATCATTCGTAGAAAGAATAAGAATAGCGAGTTACTTAAATTGTGAACGACGGCGAAAAATACGAAAAGAGACAACCTTAGCGAAAAGAAACAATACTTTCTCTCAAATGGATAAACAAATCAAGCCGAGATAGATTCGAACTTGCATGGACGGCGCGAACAGCCAGTTCATTGTCCACTTTTTTTTTTTTTTTTTTTTTTTTTTTTTTTTTTTTTTTTTTTAACTGACTCACCGAATGTGTTTTAGTAACTTACTTATTGCTAATTTTACTTGCTTCACTCGTTTAACTTGCTTTTTCTAAGAACTTATAACGACAGGGACACGAACACAGAAACATCGAGGACAGTTAAAAATCATAAATGCTCTCCCGCCGGGAATCGAACCCGGGACACCATTCACCAAAGGCGCACGTGCTAGCCACTAGACCAGCGGGCAGGGCAATGCTCACTCTCTGTGTTGTTAGGGATTACGACCACTGTATTGCCAGCTATCACTTCTGTGGGTTGTATACTATGATCACATGTTTCTTCTTTGCTGGAAGAGTTAAACCTACATTCTATGTAATACATGAGGTATTTAGACCTACATGCTCTTCATATAATGTAATAAAAGTGTCATACTGGGAATAAGAAAAAGAACATTCCTTGGACAAAACGGAAACTATTGGCATCAGAAATATTTATCTACGAGGCATGCGCAGTAGTATATTTCAGAATAGTTACTGTTTAGTTCAGTAAACGAAGAAAGGGGTATAAAAAAGCAAATATGTCGAGTCAACAAGATCGACCAGAGTTGACAGAGGCGAAGTAGTAATACAACAACTTCGTTAAATTGATAATTGGTTCTTTATTCTGTAGTAGATCGTATCACAACTTTACGGGAGAGCAGAGAAAGACTTACTAACGCTGTCCTATAGTATGCATTAGTAACACGATCATACAGACACAAATGGATGTAACTGTGAGTACTACAACTTGGATTTAACGAAAGCCGTTTAGATATTCAGTGGTTTGCAGGGTTGTATAAGACACAAAAAGTTAAGACACAATACAATTCTTCGTACCTCAGCTTCCAGTAACTAGATACATGCAATTTCAGGATAGATACTGAAACTGCTGTCGGATTTTAATACATGACGTATTGCAGGATACAAAATGCTTTGCATTACTTTTTTGTTTGTAGACAGCTACTAGCTTAGTGTTCCGAAAGGTTGTGTATAAACTAGAGATAGCCAATTCCGGAATATTACTTTCCGGACTCCCGAAAGTAAAACCGGACAAATTCCGGAATTCGGAAAATTCCGATTTTGGAATAATTCCGGAATTCGGAAAAATCCCGAATTTAGAAATTTCTGATTTCTTTAATATTCCGGAATTCGGAAACATCCGATTTTTTTCGAAATCCGGAGTCTTTCTCAATTCCGGAATTTTCTAAATTCCGGATTGTTTCCGAGTTCCGAAATTATTCTGAATTCCGATGTTTAACTGAATTTCATAATTTTCCGAAATCCGGAAAGTGAAGTTCCGTTTCCGAAAAATGAAATTATTTTGGTTAATATGAATCGTGGCGGAAATAAGTCTTTGACCAGGTAATGGCGACTTCTTTGAAAGAAATGGGGTGTATGAGAATTCAATCTGTCATATTTATAGTTTCGTGTAGAGAAAAAACAAACTTGTGAACCAGCGGTTTAAGAACAACTCAAGTAATTAATGTAAACTTTTCCGACTTCATAAAAGAAATACGAAAGAAATTTTGAACCGAAGAAATATAACATACAAGTTTGCAAGCGGAGACAAAGAAACCTTACGTAATCAAACTAAAAACGAATCTTTTACCGCATAGCGATCGCGGTTGAGTGGTCAAGGTGCTTGTGCGAATGCACATTGTAATTTTTTTTTTTTTCACTTTAGGATTTTGATGGCGATTGATCAGCAATAACATATGTTTTATTATATTCAGATATTTGAATACTCGGATGCAATATTTGAACTATCAAATCTTCAGGAATAATAATAATAATAATAATAATAATAATAATAATAATAATAATAATAATAATAATAATAATTATTATTATTATTATTATTATTATTATTATTATCATTATTATTATTATTATTATTATTATTATTATTATTATTAACTCGTAGAAGATTAAAAGCTAGGAGCTAATTATTGCTCAGGTCATACCATTACAAGCAGAAGCGTGACATTTGGAAAGAATATTTCGGTTTGGTTTAATGTTGCTCACGAGAGGAGGACTTTCTCATCTCGATTCTAAAACAAATAAAATAACATGAGAATTAACATTTTACATTCGAGACGGGTCAAGACCAACTCAAAATTTTCGTCTCTCTTTGGAGATGAGAATCGAGACGAGACGAAAAGTATCGTAAACATTTCCCGTCTTGTCTCGATTCTCGAAATAGTGTATGTCCATTCTTTAAGTAACAATTGCTCTGTAGACTGAATCTCATAGGCTATTTCGTTACATTATATTTCAGAGCTCATTGAATTATGCTATGTGTAGGTATTTTGTTGCAAAGCTTTTATATTTACCTCTGCATATCCTAAAAATTAGTTTATTATATGCCTTAGTGTTGCGTGATATTCAGTTATATTTATTACAGTTATTTTCCTTAAAACATACAGTAGAATACTTTCTACATGAAACTTCAATGGAACGTTGTAGTTTAAAATGTTGGTAGTTGCAGAGGTGTGTCTTGAAGCAGTAGCGTAGCCAGGATGTGTTTGGGGGGGGCAAGTGTTTTACAGGCACATATAGAAAAATTACAAACAAAAAATATATAAACATAAAAATATATAAAAAAATTACAATCATCAAAGTACCAAAGTACATTATCGGACCTCTTTGGGGGGGCCGGCCCCTCCGGGCCCCCTTCCCTACGCCACTGTCTTGAAGGTACTGAACCCTTTCCCCGAAATCTCTACTTTTAAGTAAGTTTTGCCAAATTTCAACGGCAAGTTTAAAACTTTTATTTTTATTATTATTATTATTATTATTATTATTATTATTATTATTATTATTATTATTATTATTATTATTATTATTATTATTATTATATCAACACCGTGTATAATCTTTAAAAGATATACGGTTTGTATCTGAATAGTAAAAGCTAATTGACTGTCGATCTCGGTCGTCGAGAAATCTTCAGGAGGGAAGGACATCGGTCACGTTCTGGGTTTGAGTTCCGAAGGGGCAAGTTTTCGGGCTCGAGCCAAAAATTGTTAAGAGTTATAGGCTTCAGCCAAACATGTTCAAAACAGCTGGGACCGGGTTTAGGCTTCTCAACGGGTCGAGCGGCTCGGCTTACAGCTCATTCACTATCGAACCGAACCAAGAAGTGAGCCGAGCCAACAGCTCACCCAACCGAGTCGATTTGAGCCATCGGCTTAGTTGAGCTGAATCGAAACATGCCGATGGACTAATTTCAACTTAGCTGGCTTGAACCGGCTTACATGAGCCGAGTAGGGTACCCATCCCAACCGAGAAAGCTCGAGCCATCGGCTCAATTGAGCTGAGTCGATGGCTCGTTCCAACTGAGCCGGATCGGGTCATCGGCTTATCCCAACCGAGCCGACTCGAGATGTTCGCTCAGTTGATACGAGCAGAGCCGGTTGATATCGCTACCCGAGTTGGTCTTCTGCTTGGGCTCAAAAATTCGACAGTGCAGGTCTCAGCCTTGATTTTAAGAACAACAGTATATACTTATATTGGTGATTACGACACTTGAGGCTGTCTCGTAATAATAAAAAAAAACCTTGTCTTCTCGTTATCTAGACGAGACGAGAGACACAAAAATTGCCCCACGAGATGCACTAAAATTACGAGACGAGACGCACCCCTGTCGTGAGCAGCACTAAAAAGTATTCCATATTAGTGCTTACATTTCTCATGGCTTTCGCTTTCCAGTCTAATCAGGCCATTATTTAAAAAAGTTAAAACGAGCTGAATGAGCGAGCGAGCCATTATCAAACTCGACTCAACTCGAAACTCGTCCTGGAAAACAGCTCGACCTTGATCGCTACGCGGTAAACGATTCGTCTTTAGTCTGGTTACGTTAGGTTTCTTTGTCTCCGCTTGCAAACTTGTATGTTATATTTCTTCGATTCAAAATGTCTTTCGTATTTCTTTTATGATGTCCGAAAAGTTTACATTAATAACTTGAGTTTTCCTTAAACCGTTGGTTCACAAGTTTGTATTTTCTCCACACGAAACTACAAATATGACAGATTGAATTCTCATACTCTCTATTTCTTTCAAAGCAGTCGCCATTACCTGGTCAAAGACTTATTTCCACCATGATTTCCTGATGACGAGAACGATGACAGCTCTCGAAACGTTGGCCTATCCCCCAGTTTTCACCTGGCTGATTGCCCGAGAAGAACTTTATCACCATGATTCATATTAACCAAAATAAATTCATTTTTTGGAAGCGGAACTTTCACTTTCCGGATTTCGGAAAATTATGGAATTCAGTTAAACTCCATAATTCAGAAGCATTCCGGAACTTGGGAAGAATCCGGAATTTAGATAATTCCGGACCTGAGAAAAATTCCGGATTTCGAAAAAATCCGGATTGTTCCGAATTCCGGAATGTAAACGAAATCAGAAATGTCTAAATTCGGGATTTTTCCGAATTCCGGAATTATTCCAAAATCGGAATTTTCCGAATTCCGGAATTATTCCAAAATCGGAATTTTCCGAATTCCGGAATTTGTCCGGTTTTACTTTCGGGAGTCCGGAAAGTAATATTCCGGAATTGGCTATCTCTAGTTTATACACAACCTTTCGGAACACTAAGCTAGTAGCTGTCTACAAACAAAAAAGTAATGCAAAGCATTTTGTATCCTGCAATACGTCATGTATTAAAATCCGACAGCAGTTTCAGTATCTATCCTAAAATTGCATGTATCTAGTTACTGGAAGCTGAGGTACGAAGAATTGTATTGTGTCTTAACTTTTTGTGTCTTATACAACCCTGCAAACCACTGAATATCTAAACGGCTTTCGTTAAATCCAAGTTGTAGTACTCACAGTTACATCCATTTGTGTCTGTATGATCGTGTTACTAATGCATACTATAGGACAGCGTTAGTAAGTCTTTCTCTGCTCTCCCGTAAAGTTGTGATACGATCTACTACAGAATAAAGAACCAATTATCAATTTAACGAAGTTGTTGTATTACTACTTCGCCTCTGTCAACTCTGGTCGATCTTGTTGACTCGACATATTTGCTTTTTTATACCCCTTTCTTCGTTTACTGAACTAAACAGTAACTATTCTGAAATATACTACTGCGCATGCCTCGTAGATAAATATTTCTGATGCCAATAGTTTCCGTTTTGTCCAAGGAATGTTCTTTTTCTTATTCCCAGTATGACACTTTTATTACATTATATGAAGAGCATGTAGGTCTAAATACCTCATGTATTACATAGAATGTAGGTTTAACTCTTCCAGCAAAGAAGAAACATGTGATCATAGTATACAACCCACAGAAGTGATAGCTGGCAATACAGTGGTCGTAATCCCTAACAACACAGAGAGTGAGCATTGCCCTGCCCGCTGGTCTAGTGGCTAGCACGTGCGCCTTTAATGAATGGTGTCCCGGGTTCGATTCCCGGCGGGAGAGCATTTATGATTTTTAACTGTCCTCGATGTTTCTGTGTTCGTGTCCCTGTCGTTATAAGTTCTTAGAAAAAGCAAGTTAAACGAGTGAAGCAAGTAAAATTAGCAAAAAGTAAGTTACTAAAACACATTCGGTGAGTCAGTTAAAAAAAAAAAAAAAAAAAAAGTGGACAATGAACTGGCTGTTCGCGCCGTCCATGCAAGTTCGAATCTATCTCGGCTTGATTTGTTTATCCATTTGAGAGAAAGTATTGTTTCTTTTCGCTAAGGTTGTCTCTTTTCGTATTTTCGCCGTCGTTCACAATTAAAGTAACTTTCTATTCTTATTCTTTCTACGAATGATGGATCTTCTCTTTGGCTTCATGTCAAACATGCACACGTAATGAAAAGACGCTGTCGATAATAATAATAATAATAATAATAATAATAATAATAATAATAATAATAATAATAATAATATGAAATATTACTAGCTAACTCGTGTGTGTATCTCGACAATATAATTTTATATTATTATGTAGAAATAAGTAAGGCTGGCTGGCGCCAGCCCCCTAATTTTTTCGATGCGCCTTATGGGTCCACGGTGTCCAACGTTGGTCCCATCTCACTATCACCTCCTGTTCTCTCGATATAAGTTATCGACATTTTGCCTAATGAGGGATCTGCTTGGCTCCATGACTATCCACGGCAATGACTCTTCGTTCATTTTTCATTGAAATCGCTTATTTTTCTGAGTACTATGAGTGCATACTGTCCAACGTTGCTCCCATCACTCAACAGTTTCCCGTTCTCTCGATATAAATTGCTAATATTTTGTTTGTAAGGGAGATATGGCGTTACAATCATTACGTTTGAAGAAGAATTGAGGAAGATATTGCCTTGCCACAAACAACACCTATTATTATTATTATTATTATTATTATTATTATTATTATTATTATTATTATTATTATTATTATTATTATTATTATTATTATTGTTTTACTTACTACTAATGTTGCCTATCTTTATTTGCAATGCAATGTGTTACTAAAAATCAAACCAAATAACACTCCTCGCCATTCACGCTCTCTCTGTGTTAGAGGAAAGCACATTTATTATATTATTCTTTCAAATAACACGTTTCACAAGTTACTTCACTTTCAATGTGTAATTTCATATCATCACTAGCAATCATCTTGTTCCGATACGAAAATAACCCCCTCCTGCAAAAAAAAAAAAAAAAAAAAAAAAAAGCCTGACCGTAGCGAAAGGGCGTGAACATTCTTTATGTGATTAATCGGGTCCAATATTTCAATAAGTCTCTGCACACAAATATTTCAGTAAAAGAGGAAAAGTTATTCAAACTTTCTGAATACCCATTTATGGGGGAAATTTGGTTCCCTTCGAAGTTTTTAAGAGTTTAAAGGGCCGCCATTTTGAACATTTTCGTCTGATTATTCTGGTTAACGAACTGAAGATATTTCAACAATTAATGTTTGTGGCAAGTTTCATCTCAATCCGCTGAAAATTAGGGTGGTTACGGCATTCACAAATAGCGTTATATATATATATATATAGATAGATAGATAAACAGACACACAGAGGGAGAGAGAAAAAGTGTTTTGCTCCCTTCTCGCACCTGTGGTGCGTCAGAGCTAAACCGGGCCCCTTTGCAAAACGTATTGACCAGCCTGTCCTAAACACAAACCTCTTACTTGCTAACGTAGAAACGTGGTCGGGAGGTGTAAGGCATGTAGAAATTGTATTTTTAATAACTATGAGTATGGTTTACTTCCATGTTTTTCTTTTTACTTTTTGCAGCTACATCGGAACGTTCAATTTTTATTCTTTACTAATTGCAAATGGCGTTTACATTCAAAATATGAAGAATTTTGGTGGCATTTGTTCGGATATTCTTCTCTTTTGAAATGAAGAAAAGAATAAAAGCAATACGCAAAGACAAAAAGTATTATCAGTACTAAACCTTACCAATAATAATTGCTACAAAAGACTAAATACGATCTCTTTTACCATCTCTCATGAGCTGCATGTATTATAAACAAAAATTTTTTAAAATGTCCTCACCGAAGATTCGAACTGGCGACCTTTGCATTTGTAAGCCAGCACCTTAGCCACTACACCAACATCATAGCATGGTGAACGTTTAGTTTTCGGCGTATTTGTTGTATTTGTGTTTTATGTTCCCACTTCAACAATTTTTACTCTTTTTTTCTAAGTTTAACAGCTGTTTCTGGCTTTCTCTTTCGGTGTCGTCCTTTATTTACATTATGCACTATTCGTATTCACAGCTTGTGTCCCTCTGCAATGTCTTATTCAGATCAAACTTTTCTTTTTGCCCCTCAGTAAATATTTGATTGATTTAATTCTCATACTCTCCACGGATGGAGCGCAGGAATGCCAGACTCGAAAAATAGGTGTACATTTACTTTCCTGACAGATCATACTTGAATTATATTGTACGTTACAAATGAATTCAAAATGTTAGGTCACATGGGGCACCACTTATAGGTGCCAAAATAGTAAAAGGGGTCAAAAAGATACAAAAATAATACACAATTCTGAACTAGTTAAAATTCGAATTTGAAGATGCCGAATTCAACTTAATGGGCCCTTTGAATTTTGAAATAGCCCTCCTATGTCCACTACAATAATACAAATTATTTTGTTGGTGCTACAAAAATGTACAAAAATAATACAAAATTCTGAGCTAGTTAAAACGCAAATTTGAAGATCACACTAGAACTAAATGAACCCCTTAAACTTTGAAATGGAACTCCAACGGTAATTTCAATCTTAAATTTTCTCTTGTAGTTACATAAAGATAAAAGAAAATAGTACACTGAGAAAAATCCATTCTCCGGACAGCGGTATATTGTACAAATATACGGTATCCTCTTGCTTACTACAGAAATCAGTACGAAGCATACGCTCTCCGTATCCAACATAGGCACTCCCCTTTGATGTTACATCATGCCGTTGCAGGATGTCTGACATACAACAGTTTTCCGTATATCACATGGATATACTTATGTTACATTCCTCAGCTATATGTTATATACGTCCATTTGTATGTGAGGTCCTGACCGCCTATATTGTTTCATACGGAAAGTACATATAGATGGAACACTTACACGGAAAGTATTATAAAACATGCATTTTCAGTTATACGTCTGCTGTATGTTAAGTACAAAAACTACAGGAAATACGCATGTAACCTACCTTTTTAAGTACGCCACCTACATTTTTTTTCAGTGCACAAAATTCTGGTATATTTGAAATTCGAATTTGGGGATTCACACTACAGGTGATCGAAGTGGATCAAATTTTGTTTTAGCTCTCCTTTGTTAATTTAAATGGTACAATTTTTTTTCTTGGTGGCACAAAAACGTACAAAAATAGTTTAAAATTCTGAGTTAGTTGAAATTCAATCTTGAAGATGTCTTACTACAATTAAATGGACCAACTATCCGTAAATATTCTAAGAAAGAATTTTTAAAGAGATCCTTATTACTAACCCAATTTGTTTATTTAAATCAGTAACACAGACTTAATATACAAAAAATGGATTTTTTTAACATGTCTTTCATTCCCAACAGAAACTGAAGGAAGATAGATATTTATTTCGCACGCGACATAGGTTATATTATAGTTTATAATACAAAATATTACTTTAAAGTTAGACACGTAGGCTCTACTTGCTCTGTATTTATTATATATGAATTAAATATAAAAGAGGATTAAGGAAAGTACACGGAAGCGGTTTCCTTTACAAAGCTTTTCATCCACTTCTCATAGATATATTCTAACCTACATGCGCTATCTATAACCCTTTTGAACCATTATCCGAAATAAATAAATCCTACATCAAATAAAATATCTTTCATGCTCATAAAACGAACAACTTCAGCTTCAGCCTCAAATTCCACAACATTGATAGCGTTTAACGGGAAAATAAAGGTATTACTACTGTATCACCGGCCACACGAAAATCGAAGAAAAAAGGGAATATTATTCAGTTTCTCCTCCAAAATACTAGATTGTGGTCCTGGCACACTTGGTAGGGCATTTATTCCGAAGTTGGTCGTCCGCCTGGTTTTCGACAAAAAGCGTAACAAGAGCTACGAAAAATTTGAAAAAGTCATAAATTTTAGGACCGCTTTAAAAGGGTACAATAGAGTAGGGTAGAATAGAGTAGAGTAAGGTAGAGATAAGTAGGGAAGGGTATGTATGATCGGGTTAGTTTAGGATTAAGTAAGTTTGGACCCATTTTGTTAAAATTAATGGAGCGTAATTTCTCGTCTTTGTGTGAGGATACTGTTACGATTATTTTATTGAAATATTAAAACACTTTTTTATATGAATGTACGAACACGAATTTTTCAATAGTGTAGTACTAGAGAAAAACAAAATACGTCATGAGACAAATAAGTTACAAGGACTAGTTGTTTGTCACGTAGTTCACTCTCTCCAACCAGTATATAAGCTTCGAAAAATTAGAACTTTACAACAAACATCTGTCTTACATCATACTTTGCGTCTGTAACCTGCGTCTCACATTTTGGACTAGAAGCCACGACGAAGATGGTCAACATTGAGTTGAGAGAGAGACCTCCGAACTACACATGTAAGTTTTAACTTTTTAAATAATTTCAGTCTCTTAGAAGAAGTAATTTCTTCTATGGCAGTCTCCTGCTAAAAGGCCTCATATATAAGAGATTCTTAAATCTTGCTTTATTTGTTAATTTCATTATTGTAAATCACTGCAGACGAACTTGAGCTCAATTAAATATTAACATTTGATTTATTATGTCTGCATATTGTAACATGACATTTATTCTTTGTAATAAATTTATATTTTGAAGATTCTTTCTTTTTCACACACACTACTGAATTAGTAATTTTACTGTTATTATGAGAAAAGATACTAACCACTATACTAAAAGTAAACAAACACATAAATTTATATTATTAAATTAAACAAGGCTATCCCCGCAAACAATAGAGACTAAAATATTCAAGCAGGACATTAGCTTTTGCTATGCTAAATAAAAGAGGCCTAGGTTACGAAACTACTTTTTCATGAGCATTGAAATACAACATATATACGATTTCTGCATGTCTTAATGATTTCTGGCTTATATTTTCTTTTGGTTTTAACGTACTTTGTAAACAATGGCTCGTAGACAACAAAATAACAATACTTCATCAACTCCTCCTTCTATAGCTTTTCCCATGTTCATAGATACCTTTGCAAATTCCGAAGGTCAAAATGCGGAAACATTCATTTAGAAATTTGAAAGCAAGTCTTCAAACTTTCGTTGACCCACTTCCCAGCACTTTGGCTTAACAGAAATGAGCAATTTCTAAATTTATCGTGGTCAGCCTTGAAAGACAAGTTTTTAGAACAGTTTTCTCCTTATTCTTCCTCTCTTGAGGCCACACTTTTGTTTCAGAAACGGCAACAAGAAAAAGATGAAAAACTCATTCCGTTTTTGTATGAGAAATATGACCTCTCACAACGCATTACGCCTCCCATGCCTTTTAAATCGTTCTTATTGCAAAAGATTATATCTCTGCAGCCTAGATTTGTTCCTTTGTTTGCTCAACATCAGTTTGAAAATTTTTCACAGTTAATAAACAAAGCTCAGATTATAGAAAATTCCGATGCTTTATTACGATACAGGACGGAACAGGAACACAAACACGTTGCATTCCAAGACTCTGCTACCTCTCCTCCCTCCGCTTCGTCTTCCACGGATGAACAGTTAGAAAAATATCAAAACAGCTTGAAGCATTGCAGGTCAATTTAGCAACGTGTGCAGAGGACACTCAGGTTATTCCTTCAGTTTCTCAACAACAAGGAAAGCACAAACAGTATTACAGGAAATCCCGTAGTGCTTCTCCTTACAAGAATAAAAATCAAAACACTGATCAAGGTAGGCAAAATAACTTGCAACCCAAAAATAAGAAGAAACATAAGTTTTCCAATGGGAAACATAATTCTAAGAGGTTTTATCAACAGTATTATGCTGTTCCACCTTTTCCATATTACATGCAACCTTTTGGACAACCATATGGTTCCTACTTTCCATCTTTTACTCCACAAAATAACTATCCTGCGTTAGAATATGAACCATTATCAAAAAAACGGGAATCGATAGGGGATGGGCATAGTAAGTTTTTTCGGACTCCCACCCCGCAATTTAATGAATTAATCCCAATATATTCTCTGCAAACTAGAACAAATTCTGTATATCCCACCTCAAATTTAAATCCGGAAGCACCATCTTTTATACCTACTGCACACACAAGCTTGCACATTCCTAGAGAAAGTGTCGAAATTTTTCATGATAGGCAATCAAATCACTTGCCGTTCAAGGCAACAGTAAGTCAAGAGTCACATACCAGTGATATACATAATGCTACTACTATGTGTATAAAACAAAACAAGCATGATACACATGCCGTTCAGCCTCAGCAATCACATACTAAAGTAACAGTCCCTTTAGTATTTAGAAATCAACTTCCTTTTGTAACTGGTACCATATCGAATCAACAGTATAACTTCTTACTGGACACAGGCGCTATGACATCTCTGATACATTACTCCTTAGTGCCGCGTAATTGTAAGATATTTCAACTAACTACTAAAGTATATGGCATCAGTTCTACTCCATTACATTTAACAAAGGCCGCATACATTCCGATAGTTATAGCGGGTAAAACTTTTCAAGTTTTATTCCGTATTTCCCCAATTGCCAATATTCCTATTTTTTATTTTCTAACAGATTTTTGACAAATCATAAGGCTAATATTTCATATAAAGATAGCACAGTTACTCTTACCCACTATGGGGACACCCATAGATTTCCTAAGGAAAGTGACAAAGAAACATCATTGTCTGCTAAAGTGAGTAGAAACTGCAAATTCAATTTCTATGTTAGACAAGGTACAGCCATTCCTCCAAATTCAATAAGGTATGTTCCTCTTACTTTTGACACTCCATTCTCGAATACTGAATTTATAGTTCAAAATCCAATCATTAAAAATATGCAAGGTTGTGTATTCATGCAAACAGCAGTAAATTCCAATAATATGTATTTACCGATAGTAAATCCGGGAAATACTAAGAAATATTTGCAGAAAGGAACACATATAGCTCAGGGCGCTTTATTACCAAAGGACACACAGAAGGCTCATGTATATCTCATACGTAAACTTTACGAACCAACGGAAAAGCAAACACGTGATAGGGTGGCCAAACGTCTTGAAAAAATCAAACCATACATAGACTACAGTAAATTTAATATTAATCCTGATTTAACGCCAGATCAACAAGAGAAGATACTTTCAATTTTAAAAAGACATCCAACATGTTTTTCTTGGCATAATAAGGATTTCCAAGTTATAGACTGCTACTCTGCTACACTTAATGTAGTAGACAGAGAACCATGGACAGTTCCTACGTATACCATTCCTTTTCGTCTTCGTGCTAAAGTCAAAAAAAAGATACAGGAAATGATTGACAATGGAATCATATCAAAATCAGACAGTTTCTATAGAAACAATCTCATTGCAGTTCCTAAACGAGATTCGAACCAAGTACGTCTCGTCTTAGATCTCAGAGAACTTTCATCCCGTTCAAAACCGGTCAGCGAATTATCCCCTGGTGTTCAGGACATCTTAGACCAATTAGCACAGGCTCGTTACTGTATAAAAATAGACATGGAGCAAAGCTTTCATCAAGTCAAATTAGACGAGGCAGATCAATAATTAAGCAGTTTCAGCGTGCATCAATTAGGGTTACCTCACAGCCTTTTTAAAATGAACACTTTACCCCAAAGTTTTCGGACATCAACCTTAATTTTACATAGAATAGTTAAAGATATGTTTAGAGATTTTTCCCCTAAAGAATTTCTTTCGTATGTGGACGATTTAATTTTCTTCGGAATTACGTTTGACGGAATGCTTAGAGTCTTAGAGAAAGCACTGCAAACTGCAGAAAAATTTGGTCTTTTGTTTAGTTTAAACAAAACTCAATTTGGAGTACAGAAATTTAAATTTCTTGGATACATAATAGATCAGAGCACTATTTCACAGGACCCTGACAAAGTCAAGGCATTAACTTCATTAGAACGTCCGAAAACTCCCAAGCAGTTAAAAGCATTCTTAGCTGCATTGCAGTATAACAGAATGTTTTATAACAAACTGTCAATAGTTGCCGCCTCATTACACAAATTTGCTGCAACAAAAGAAAAGCTGTTGAAATGGACCCCAGAATTAATTGAAGCCTTTGAGAAATTAAAACAAATAGTCACTTCAGACCCCATTTTACAAATTTACAACCCGTCCGCTGAACATATGCTCGTCACAGATTCCAGTTCCATTGGCTGTGCTGCGGCGCTTCTGCAGAAACTTCCTAATGAGCAGTGTTGGGAAGTAACGTAACGCAAGTAACGCGTTACTTGTAACGCGCTACTTTTTAAGTAACGTTTCCTAGTAACGCGTTACATTTTTTCCAAAGTAACTGTAACGGTAAAGCGTTACAAATTTTTCAGTAACGTACCTAGTTTGCGTTACTTTTTTCGCGTTACATTTCGGATGAGTAACTACAATATATGCATATTTTTTTCGGAAACAAATGTTTCTTTCCTGTAAGTGAATTTCTCAGAATGAAACAATCGAGCACAAACTACGTATGTCAGTGACCGACAGTCACAGACACACAGAAAAACAAATAAGTTCGTAGTACCACTTGCTGTTTTTTGAAGATGAGGACAGCTTTAGGGAAATCACGTGTATTGATTGCAAGCACCTGGAAGATTTTGTCGTTGATTTTGACAGCTCCAAATCAAAACATTCAGAGAGTGAATTAGGAGTGCAATGATACCGGTAGTCTATTTTACTTTGATTGGTGTTGTTTTTATAAAGATGGAGAACGAAAATATTTTATGGTTCGAACATTTGAAAGAATACTTTTTTCTTAAGAGCTGAGGATGATGGTGGACAGAATTTAAAAGTAAAGTGTCTGAAGTGCCCCGGCGGAAAATATTTATTAACAACTAGGGTGCCATAATTAACGATTCATAGTAAGGGGTTAATATGAATAAACTGTGTTCTGATGAGCAGGCCTATTTTATTACTAGAAAATAGTTTGCTGATGGTATGTAATGTTGGAGTTCTTTCAGATCATTTTGCTTACCCTACAGTCCCGTTAATTATAGAGTAGTGTAATGTTTCTCTATATTCTGTATTTTTAATTTTACATAACAACATTGTTGTTATTATTATATAATTAGTTTAACAGAATAATAATAAGCAACTATTTTTCCTAACGTATACGGATGAGCACGAGTCAAGCTAAAACTCGACTCGACTCGAATTCGAGTCTAGTTTCGAGTCAAGTCAAGGGTAATATCCTCGAGTCGAGTTCCGAGCCGATTCAATTCTTCGCGTCGAGTTTCGAGTCCAGTCGAGTTTGATAAATGACTCGTTCGTTTTAAGTCGTCTTGAAATCATGGCCTGATTACACTGGAAACCGAAAGCCAAGAGAAATGTAAGCGTAACAGTAATATGGAATACTTTGAGTGTCGCTCACGAGAGGGGACTCGGCTCGCATCTCGTCTCGTCTCGATAGCGAGACCACAAGAGAATTTTTTATACAAGCTCAGCTCGGCTCGGCTCAACTGAGAAGATGGCTCGAGCAGGCTCACTTAGGGTGAACCATCGGCTCGAGCTGGCTTGGTAGGGATGAGACATTTGCTCGGTTCATGTCGATCGTTAATGAGCTGTGAGCCGAGCTGCTCGAGTCTTGACAATTCTAAACCCGGTCCGAGCAGTTTTGAAGATATTTGGCCAGTGCCCTCTAACTTTTAATAGTGTTTGGCTCGAGCCCGAAACTTAGACCCTCAACCCAAATTCAGAAGCTCGTGAACAATGTCCTTGACTCCTAGACTTCACAACTACCGAGGTTGGCAATCAACTAGTTTTTTAGTATTCAAATACAAACCGCCTATCTTTCTTTTTATATACAGTGTTGTTATAATAATAATAATAATAATAATAATAATAATAATAATAAATATACGTTGTAGTAGTAGTAGTGTCATTGATAATAATTATACTGTCTATGTAATATACTTAAAGAATGTACTCGAAACTACACACCGGATTTGGCTCGAGTCGACTCGAAACTCGACCCCAATTCGAGTCGAATTGGAGGAAATTTTTCGAGTAGTCGAGTTCTCGGATCGAGCTCAAAGATGTCTGTTTCTAGTCGAATCGAGTGTCAAAGAAAACTCGCTCGAACTCGCTCGTGTCCATTCCTACGAGTAAAGCAGTATGGCAATTTATCAATGTTACATTATATGAAAATGTTCATATATCAAGTAAAAATTTGTCCTTACATTTACGTAAAGCGATTCAGAACGTGCAATAATAATAATAATAATAATAATAATAATAATAATAATAATAATAATAATAATAATAATAATAGCTGTAGTAATAGTAGTACGGAAAATTGAAGTCATATTTTTTTCACTTTTTTAAAGTTTTGGACCTAAAAGTAACGCGTTAGTAACGCGTTACTTTCAAAGTAAAGTAAAAGTTACTTTTTGGGGGCAAGTAACGCGTTACTAACGCGTTACATTTTAAGAGAAAGTAAAGTAACTTGTAACGCGTTACATTTTTACAAGTAACTTACCCAACACTGCTAATGAGAAACATTGGTCTATTGTACAATTTGCTAGCGCTACTCTCCCACCTAGAGTAAAAGCATACCCTATTTATTATGCTGAACTTTTTGCAGTGTTTTTCGCTCTTCGTAAATTTTACAGATATCTAATAGGTGGACACTTTACTATTTTGACAGACAATTTGGCATTAGTAGCTGTCAAGAAAACTACAAATCTCACAGCACAAATGGTCAGGTGGTTAAGCTACATACAAATTTTTGATTTTACTATTCGCCACATTAAATCCAAGCAGAATGCCCTTTGTGATTATCTTTCACGCCATCCTTTAGATTTATCCCCAGAAGAATATGAAGAAATAGAACCAGAAGAACATCCCTATGCTTTTTTGGTTTTAGATAGTAATACTGATATAGCTGAATTGCAACGTTCAGATCCGAAATTTTCTAAAATATACAGGGTGTTACAAAATAAGGAGACAACTCATCCTAAGTATGCACTTTGGTCAAAGCAATATCAAATACAAGATCATAAATTATACAGAATCATATATACACCAGCAGAAACTAAATTACGTCTATGCATTCCAGATTCATTGAAAGATACAGTCTTTCAAGAATTTCATTCAGACACCCATTCTGGTTTTCATAAGTTAAAATTTCTAATCAAAGATAGATATTATATACCTAACTTACAAAATTGGCTCCGATCAAAATTAAATGGATGCATAGAATGCAATAAATTTAAGCGACATTATCGCCCTAATGATATTCACATACAAACACATCAGCCGTCAGTACTCTTTGACATTTGGTTTGTGGATGCCATAGGCAAATTACCCTCGTCAAATGGTTACAATTATATTTATGTGGCTACAGAAGCAGTAACCTCCTATGTAGTGGCTAAACCTGTCAAAGATATGACTACTGATACATTCCTCCAATTTATATATGAGAATATCATTTTGCAGTATGGTTCGCCAAAATGCATACATATGGATAAAGCTCCGAACCACACCGCCATTAAAGTACAGGAATTTTTTAAATCACTAAATATTCAGGCAAGATATGCGCTTCCCGCATCACATCGCTCCATTGGCTCTGTAGAGGCAGCAATCTCCAAAATTCAATCTACCATTAGGTTTTTATCTAAATTAGACCATTCCACTTGGTCTCAGTATGTCCAACAAGCTGTAAGTGTTTGTAACAATACGCCACTGACACAATCAGGTACAGCTCCTTTCACATTACTTTATGGCCAACAATACAGATTTCCCATAGATAATATCTTACAGATACCTACAAATAAAGAGGACCAAGACAATAGACTATTACAAATTGATGAACTCAGGTCTTTGGTTCATTTCCATAAACATAGGATCTTTCAGCAATTAAAATCCAAAGCTCAAAATAAGCCCAGGGTTTATCCTTTAGGAAGTCAGGTTATGGTTAAGAAAATGCACACAAAGAATGGTGAGTCACCATCAATGTCTGCACTATATACAGGACCACATACAGTGAAAGCTAAGTCCTATCACAAAAATGAGTATATTATAGACATTAATGGTACATTGCAACCCATAGCCATAGATCGTTTAAAGCTTTACATCCCTGATACATCTCCAGATCCTATTTTTCGAGCCAAATATGGAAAATACATGGCTAATAGTGTACCCAAGTAGTATTATAACTATAATGTACATAGTAGATACATATATCTTATTTCTATAAGTACTTCTTATATCTCTTATAATTGCTATATATATGTATATTTATATGTAACGTCGAAATGTTATACATTTCCTTTAGGTTGAGATGAGAGATGAAAAAAAAAGTTAGTTATTCTGTTACGTTATTGCTTCATATGTTTTTTTTCTAATTGAATATCATAATATTAATATTTATTTTGATGAATAGAGATACTTATTTCAATATATATATTCATATGTAGTATTTGTATATTTAGTAATATATTTAGTTGATGCATAAAAATATGTCTGTAAATAGTTTAGAATATAGGTATAATAACATCCTCTCCCTTACTCTTACAAACCTCTCCCATATAATAAGTACATCCACCCCAATATAGGTCTAGCACCTACGCTATTACTCAGTCATTACTATGATTCAAACAACGGAGTTTGATTGACAAGTTTATGGGTATTTAGGTCTAAAAATAATTTTGGTTAAGGGAATCGAAATTAGGTTAACATTACTTTCTAAAAGGAATTTTCCAAGGTATTACATATCTCAATTTTATTTTATGTTAAATAGTATGACAGAACATCTTTCAGTTCATCATAATACAAGATTAAGATGCCAATAACTAGTCAGGTTATTCCTCCTTCTCATATATAGTTTCCCTCTCACGTCACTTCAATTCTGTTATTTCTATATTTCTATTTCTATAACGGCATTTCCCGTTATGCATATACTTCTATGAAATTTCTCCGAAGTGTGTGTGGCTTATTTCAAAGCCAGTTTTCTTTGAGATCTGTTGAATAACGTATGTATGTAATAAACCCTCTTTCCCCTTATCCCATTAAATTCGCGTTGTCACACCCTATATCCTATTCCCTTCTCACTCATGTATATATTATTTAAAATATTAGTCATTAATCTCTCTCTCATCTCTCCTCATTCTACACGGCACCATGCCATCGCTCAGCTGTATCCAGCCTCCGAGATGATATCGCTTCCAGAGATCACAGATGCCTAATTAAAAGGACGACCAGTCACGAAGCTTGACCGCAGACAGCAATTTACACAGCATTCCTGGTACTTCAATTGTCATCAGCAGCATCCCATGCAGTCAACGTTCCAGCTCCAGCAGGTGTTTTCCAGTGGTTCTCCAGCAGATACCTCATCAAGTGGACTCAGCATGGACACGAACCAGTCACCTCCAATGATCCAGTCTCACCTGATGGACCCCAGTTCAATTTCCCACCCCACCCCCATGTGTTTCACTCGATACATTCACAACAAGACGCCACAAACTATCGTCTTCGACTATCGTTTGTGTTACATCTTGTGTTCATCTTCGCTCTCCAGCATCACTGTTTTGGCAGCTAGCGCCCATAACAGACTTGCAGATGACCAGCGGCAGTGTTAACATCTTATGACATCAGTTCACAGCCAGGGTTTCCGTCATCCGACATGATGTTCAGTGCAGTCATCCCATGAAGAGCTGGACTCTCAACAAGGATGCTCCCTGTTACGTCGCCCCTGCCTGATACACAGTCAGCGTGATTCTATGGAGTCGCGACCATGAGAATCAGTACGCTCCTGTCCAATGGTTTCGTCTCTCACCAGATGCTCCATTTCTCATGTCACCGATCATCGCAGTTTATCACCAAAGGAAGACGTTCCTTCTCAGCCGATCCACTTTGCTGTTTCTTCACTGTCAAGGTCAACTTTCTCCAAGACAATGGACACGGTTTTCAAGTCACCGTTAACCTTTATGCTTCTATGTTTATAAACACTAGTGAAGTGCTTTTCAGAAAGTGAACGTGTTTTCATTTTCGTCTTTCTCTATTCAGTGTACTCACTATATACAGTACACATACATCACTTCGAAATTTTTTGAAATATTAAAAATATTATTCTTTTTTTAATCTGATGCTAAAACATTCAAATAAAAGAACAATTTTAGCAGAAGAGGCTATGTTACGATTATTTTATTGAAATATTAAAACACTTTTTTATATGAATGTACGAACACGAATTTTTCAATAGTGTAGTACTAGAGAAAAACAAAATACGTCATGAGACAAATAAGTTACAAGGACTAGTTGTTTGTCACGTAGTTCACTCTCTCCAACCAGTATATAAGCTTCGAAAAATTAGAACTTTACAACAAACATCTGTCTTACATCATACTTTGCGTCTGTAACCTGCGTCTCACATTTTGGACTAGAAGCCACGACGAAGATGGTCAACATTGAGTTGAGAGAGAGACCTCCGAACTACACATGTAAGTTTTATCCTTTTAAATAATTTCAGTCTCTAAGAAGAAGTAATTTCTTCTATGGCAGTCTCCTGTTAAAAGGCCTCATATATAACAGATTCTTAAATCTTGCTTTATTTGTTAATTTCATTATTGTAAATCACTGCAGACGAACTTGAGCTCAATTAAATATTAACATTTGATTTATTATGTCTGCATATTGTAACATGACATTTATTCTTTGTAATAAATTTATATTTTGAAGATTCTTTCTTTTTCACACATACTACTGAATTAGTAATTTTACTGTTATTATGAGAAAAGATACTAACCACTATACTAAAAGTAAACAAACACATAAATTTATATTATTAAATTAAACAATACCATCTGAAGCATCTCTCTACAGCTCCAGCCATGTTCAGAATACAAATAGTACTAGTTACTTTCTCAAAATCAAACCATGCGGTAACCTTGCGCGAAGTAGTTCCCTAAGCCTGCCAAATAGTTAGATGTTTATAACAGCTTATAAAGAAAAATTAACACAAATTTCACTCTTATTACATACAGTATACTGGTAATCAAGCACATAAACGAGCAAATTATCAATTTCTTCTAAATAAATTGTCAAAATTTATCTAGAAACGGACGACCAAGTTTGGAACTTAACCTATTGGTAGTGATTAGTGTTCGAAATACAGTGTGGACGTATGGCATAAAAACTAGTTCATAAAACAGGAACCAACTTCTGCTCGGTGAGCACTAAAAAGCACGAACGCCATGTAACCGAGTCAGAGAAGGAACGCAGTAGGGGGCCCCGAGCGGCACCCACAGGATGTGTCCGTAGGTAGCAGTCGCGTCAGCGGCGGTGGGTATAAGCGTAAACGAGTATAGTGGAAAAACACTTTATATGACATACAATGCATGGCTTATGTGTTCCACAGCTTTGCGGGAGATACTAAATGCCTTCCGAAAAGTATCAAAACGTACTAAATTAGGTTAGATTAGGTTAGGTTTGATTAGATGTTCCTTTTCTGTTCTGTAGTTTGAATTCGTTTCTACACTTTCTTCAAACTGTTCGCCTGTTTAGTAGACAATGCCTTTCACACAATTTTAACAACTTACACTCATTATTTATGTGCAATCGGTAAAACTCAAACACAATATGTGACAATCTTGTCATTTATGCACCATTTTTTGTAAGCCTCAAAATCGGTGCTGAACGAGAACCACATCTAGTATGAAGATGAAACTAATGATGAACTGTAATCTCATCGATCTTCTCATTATGACGCTAGTTAAACGACAGTTCATTAATTGTTAATGAGATATAGCTTAAAATTATGAGTAAATCTTAACCTTTAATTTTTATAACTATTATTGTTCAAAGGTAAGACATATCGTCGTTCGAATATACAATAGCCGTATTTAAAACACCGGTGCTTTGTATGATTTTACGAGATCTATGGATTACACCGCTTCTCATCAACTCGATATCTCAGGAATGAAGCCTAAGTCACCTATGGTTCATACGGATTCTTACATCTATCAGTAAATCTCCTAAAATCGCATAAGGTACAAGTGTTAATGTCAAAACACAAATAATGAGATACGATCATGGTTCTTAACCCTTTAATTGGCAAGCGTTGATAGAATTACCATCAAAATATTTAGTTTGCTTCTATGATTGAACAATGTCTTCCTGATCATAATTTCGTAATTTTTAAAGCATGTTTGAACTTTGGTTACAAAATACAGGGTGTTTGTTTCAAAGCAACATTGAAAATAATAGGTCTTATGTGTAGTTACCGAGCAGTATTGCTGTATTATAATAAAATATTATAAGCAGGGGTGCCCACAAGGGGGGGGGCTATGACGGAAACTGCGTCATTGAAATATTTGGGGGGGTTAAAATCTATATAAATATGTTTGATGAGGGGGGGTAAAATTAATCGAAAAGATTTTTTTCATGTAAGAACACATCCGGATAGACAATTGGGGGGGTGCGTCATAGACATAAGGGGGGTGGGCACCACTGTTATAAGAATACTCTCAGTAATTACCAGCAATTTCGTTGAAATATTTTCCTACTGAGCAAGAAACCATAAATAAAAATATTTAAAAAACAACTTTCGCGAAACGTAGGAGATAAAGCTTCTACAATACTAAATTTGACTAGCTTCTGTTGACGAAGATTATAAAGAAGCGAACCGTAAATCAAGTATATCAATATTGCATGAAAGCAATAATGAAAATTAAATGATCACTGAATTATAATTCGTGCGGATAACGCAATAGACTGCGATGTTGCTTGAGAGCAACAGTGCCAAGTAAAGGGTTAAAGATTCTTACAGGGATCGGTAGATCTCGTAAAAGAGATAAGATTTCGGTGTTAATATCAAAACACAAATAATGAGATACGCTTATGATTCTTACAAATTTGTAGAGCAATCGGTAGATCTTGTAAAATCAGATAAGGGACCTGTGTTAATATCAAAACACTAATAATCAGATACGCCTATGGTTTTTACAGATTCTTACAGCAATCGATAGATCTCGTAGAATCAGATACGGTACGGGTGTTAATATCAAAACACAAATAATGAGATACAGCTATGGTTCTTACACATTTGTAGAGCAATCGGTAGATCTTGTAAAATCAGATAAGAGACCAATGTTAATATCAAAACACAAATAACGAGATACTCCTATGGTTTTTACAGATTCTTACAGCGATCAGTAGATCTCGTAAAATCAGGTAAGGTATCGGTGTTAATATCAAAACACAAATAATGAGATACCCTTATGATTCTTACAAATTTGTAGAGCAATCGGTAGATCTTGTAAAATCAGATAAGGGACCAGTGTTAATATCAAAACACAAATAACGAGATACTCCTATGGTTTTTACAGATTCTTACAGCAATCGATAGATCTCGTAGAATCAGATAGGGTACGGGTATTAATATCAAAACACAAATAATGAGATATGTCTCTAGTTCTTACAGACTCTTACAGCGATTGGTAGATTTTGGTAAAATCATATATATATATATATATATATATATATATATATATATATATATATATATATATATATATATATATATATAAAGATACCGATATTAATATGAAAACTCAAATAATAAAACTCAAATTTGGTTCTTACAGATTATTTCAGCAATCAGTAGATTTCGTAAAATCAGGTAAAGTACCGGTATTAATATCAAAATTAAATAATGAAATATGACGATGATTCTAATAGATTCTTACAGCGGTCAGTAGATCTAGTGAATTACATTTCACTATTGAAATACATTTTCACTTTCGGAAAAAGAAAAACATCGCACTTGACAAGTTCGGTGAATGAAATGAGTAAACCAACCCTGAAATCTTCTTAATTATGAAAGCAGTACGCTAAGGAGCATTGTCATGATGTATATACAATCCATTCATTGTTGTTTCGCAAGAGGGGACTTTTCTTTCTCACGCGTTCTCGCAATTTCACCATTGAACTGATGGTACCCATTCAATCAGGAGGAGGCTATTAATATCAAACAACACAATATGTATGACCTTCGGTTTCGATTTGCTCTTGCGTGCCTTTTTCATTTCCGGTGATGAGGAAGTTTTTCAGTGCTTGGATTGCCTTTTCGTTTCAGAATCATACGTTCGATTGTGCCATTGTACACGTACTTCTTCTCTCGCATGAGTCTTTTTCTTTTTGGTACCACTTTAGCACAAATTTGAGCTTGTTCAAATGGTCTTTCTGAAATGCCCGGGCAGACTCTTTATCGATGCCCACCATGTCTGCTATCATCCGAATGCTGAATCTGCTGTCTTTCCGGACAATATAATTAACTTTTGTCATATTTTCCTCTGTTCTTGGTTAAACGGGATGACCCATTCTTTTATCATCATCAACGTATATGGGTCCCTCGTTTAAGCATTTGAGCCGCTCAAACACTCACGTGTTATCACCATACACATCCTGCAACAGTTTTACACACCAATTCGGTGACTTCTTTAATTCCATAAGGAATTTCAGGATTGTGTCCTGCTCAATTTTGTCATTTGACATTCTTCTGGCAATATGATTGTACATCTCACTCTTCAATCGCTACTCTGAGATTAAACTCGACTGAGACCGGCAACTCGAAGATTTAAAGTTGCTCTGCGCACATGCGCTCCCCACTGCTCCACGTATACTACTGACAGGGTTGAGAGTTCGGTTGTATTTTAACCAACTCTCTTTTATTTATATAAGCAAATGTTTCAATTGGTTCAGCAATTGTCTGCCTTGATTCTTCACTAAAACTAGAAGTGGTAGAAATCTATTACGGAGTTCAATGCTCATTCTCAAAAAGCAAAAGTGGTAACTTATATAAATATAAACCTTCTTTACACAAATTTATAGTCCGAAAAATATATTCCATCGACTCCCTTAACATTTCATTAAACAGAAAATGGTTGAAATTTGCTATTTCTGGGTTTAAACATTGAACACCATTGAGGAAGAACAGTAATCGACATATAGAAGCGGTTATTTGATAAACATTTAGTATTTCAGGAAGCAGTTCTGTCTGTTTTTATTTCTCTATTAAAACCTGAAGTGGCAGAAGTCACTATTGATATCACTAGTGATCCTAATGAAGGAAACACTATAAAATATGGATAGAAAATGTTTATTGTCCGAATCCTAAGAATAGGTCTTATCTCTTATCTTAACACTTTATTCAAATCGGAATGATACAAATTGGCCATTAATGATGATATGTCTTAATGCCACTGTTACAGGAATGAAGGTAGAGCTTAAACATTTTAATATTTAGTGTTATAAAGACATATGTATTTTAGCAATCTTTATTGGTAATTTTAGCTTTTTTATACAGATGAATTACTTGACACAGAATTATGTTTTATTTTTGAGCTTAATAGCTTTTGTTAAGCATTTAGTAAATGTAGAGTATTTAAGTTAGGATACTGAAGTGTATATGCAAAGAACATATTTGTTTTATTAATGCTGTTGATGGCGTAGATTGCTTTTTTTATATGAATCTGGAAGTGGTTTGATTTTGTACATTGATGATTGAGGCTAGACGCGAAGTTTATTGGATTTATTATGTAACTATACTCCGCGTCACCTGAGTTGGTGTATGGCATCAGCCAATAAGCGCTCACAGTGCACTGTTACTGAACCTCCAGGAAGGAATCTAATCATTCATAATTGCTTTTGTTCGTATTTGTGGACAATTATGAATAAGTTGATTCGTCACTGAAGGTTTGGTAACAGCGCACTGGAAGCTTATTGGCTGACACCATACACCAATTCGGGTGACGCGAAGTATGGTGCAACAGAGAATTAGGATATATCGTACTTGAGAGTGTTACTTTTCATAGGATAGATTGAGTTTAGAGTTATCGTTGCGGACTTGACTCTTTATTTTTGAACGCTTAAAATGTTTTGCTTGTCGCGAGTGACTGGGTGAATATAATAAAGATGAATTGAATGAAAGTAGGAGGTTTTCAGCTTATATACCACTCAAAGTGGTAACAAAAGTAGCTATCAAAAGGTATGATACTAGTAGGTATGATACTAGTGTAGGGCTTTAAATTGAAATTTTTGACGTGTTTAGAAAAACGTTAGTTTGAGAGAAATACGTTTATTAGCATAAGTAACTAGGAAGTTTAGTTTGTTACAATTTGTTGTATATATACTTTTACACGACATGGAAGTTGTATAAAGGGGGCAGTAGTTCAAGTGACAGAACTTGGATCGCATTCGGAAAGTCGTGGGTTCGATTCCCGCTGCCAACCATCCTGACTGGGGTTTTCCAAGGTTTTCCTCAGTCCTGCCAGGCAAATGCTGGAATGGTACCTAATAAAAGGCCCTGGTCAATACCTTCAAATATTTTCCATTGTTATTGTTGTTGTTAGATATCCAGTATAAAATGGCCTGTAAGCTGTACCTGGTGATTGTTAAACAAATGAATAAATAAATAATTTACATATATAGACCTTACGCGTTTTTGGCTTTTTTCGATAACTTAACAAGCAGATAGAGAAAACAAAACTAAGAAATTTACGTGTGTGAAATAAATATAAATATTTGGATAAAATTAAAATATTGATTTTTATGTTTATGTTTTAAGTTAACATTAATGAGCATAGAGTAAAAGCAGTACTAGACATCCAAAAGAATTTTTGCATGGATTCAGCGTTTTAAGAGTCTCTTCTGTCCCTATTCTTATCTCACTATTAAACTCAGAAGCTGTAGAAATAGAGAGTGGTCCAAAAGTATTTATTGATCAAGTATAACATTCTAGCATATAGGTTTATTTGTTTTGGCTGTTCCGGGCTTAAGATATAAGTAAAAAGACATTAAGAACAAATAATAAAGAAGATAAGTCTACATGATAAATAACAATAAGAAATTATATGAAATATGGTGAGCAGATCAGTGCAGGACTATATACCTACTTTTGGACCATCCTGTATACTAAGTCTTCTGATTTTAATATTGATTTTCACAAAACGAACAACTAAGAGTTTGAATTAAACCGTTGTTGGTACCTATCAAGCATCTCAAGGTTAGATTTCACCCCCAAACGTATTTCTCTACTTAACTGCCACTTCTGGTTCTAATATTGAACATCCATATTTTAGAAGTCTACTGTAGTTTCAAACTACAAAATGACGTAATATCAATCCTTCCATTACTTTAATAATAATTATATTTTTAGTGTAGTTTTTGGCATACAACTTTGCTATTTAGGCAATGATTTAACATCATTTTCCCCTGTGATTCTTTCTAATTTTACGGAAATATCTTACAGTTTAGTTCGCGTGATAAACGGAGAAATTCATTAAATCTAAACGTACGCTTCATTGCGTGTATAATTAAACAATTTTTCTTTCTCCCTTTTTAATTGTGAAGTCTGCTTTTAGTTTACCAATGCAGGTTTTATGGGACGCTTTTATTTATATTACTTGTATACTTGCAGTGTACACGAAGATTTTTTTTTAAGTTAATTGCTTTAGGCAACGAGTGTCATGCAAGAAACTTTTTTAAAACTATGATACACTTTTGTTTAACTGTCTATGGATTACCTGCAGTAACAATTAATTAAGCGCGTAACATGGAGTCTGAATCTAAAGAATGTACTATTTGCTCTTCATTTTAATTTGATGCGAGTAACTTACTGCAGTGTGTTCGTACTGTTTCTCATATTTTAACAGAATTGTTAAGGTTTTAATTTTTACATACTTAAATCTTGAGGGTACGTATTTCTCTCAGTGATGATAGGCAATGGAATATAACGGCGACATTACAAAATATATAATTATTATTATATATGCATGATTCTTGCCTGCTAATTAGATATGAGGGCGAAATTGCTAGAAAAAATGTAATGGTTGTCACCCTCCGGCGAATAAAAATTATAACATGTTTGTTAATATAGCACCGTTAGGAAACATGAGATATCATATTAATGTGCTTTCTGTTACCATCTAATGTTAATATTTATTTAAGTCACATGTTAACGACAGAATTTCTTTTAAGGCCATTTGACCTGAAATGCAGGTAATCTGTTGTTTTATGAAAATTTGAAAGTATTACATTTAGATACATTGTTCTATATTTGATGTATCAATTTCGAATTTGGTGATGTTACAACTCACGTCTGGTGGGAGATGTGCCTAGTTCGATATCAGGGTATGTAAATCGTGGTTGAATACATCATGTACCTATATTTTCTCGGGTATCTCCCTTTTCCACCCATGCTATCATTCCATCGGTTTTTCCATAATCATTCACTATGGTTATTCTCCCATATTCTTTAGCCTAAATGTTATAGTCGTGGGTCCATTAAGTAATTATTTCATTTTGTCATTTTAGTTATTTGGAGATAATGTTAAGTCTCGCACTATATAGCTTACAAATTCCAAGTAGCTGCTCGTTCCTTTCTGTACCAAATGTTTTTCTCAAACCTTTGTTTCGAAAGCTCCCAGTCTCTCTTCTCATCATGTTAATGATAAAATGTATATCTATACAATAAAATGGGCAGACATATGCTTTGAAAGTATTTTTAACGAGCTTTTGTACTTATTATTACTTATTAGTAGTGTATCTAAATTGATTCACTTCCTGGACATTACATTGTTTCTTTGTAAAGTTCTCACTGGTGTGAAATTGTATTATTCTTTTAATGGATTTTACTACAAGTTCGATTTCTTGTCATATGGGCAAATTTGGCCCGTTTTCCAATGTGATTGTAAATAATTCCCTGGTTATTAAAATGTATAACATAATAATGAATAATACATAAAAATCTACAGAAAGTATACAACTTTCAGAAACTGACTACTTTTTCTTGTGACAATAATGTAATTAATTTGAGAGTGGGAGAATTAATAAATATTCTTAATATTTTTATTTAGTTAATTTGTTGTATTATAAAGGTAACCAAGAAAGGTATATCGCTTTTTCACCCACCACTTTCGAACATCGATATGTCACCTAAGATTACCTAGAAGATCAAAAATAGTCCCAATCAGCATCGATGACTTTCTGCCAACGTTCTGGAAGGCCATAGATTCCATCGCAATAGAATTTTGTGGGCCGTGAAGCGAAGAAGGTATCAAATGCATTTTGCATCCCTATTAGGGATTTGCACTGGCGCTCTCTAATGGTAATTGTCTAAGGAACGGAACAGGTGATAGTCGGAGGGTGTAATATCCGGAGAGTATGGAAGATGCAATAGTGTGTAATGCCCCACACGTTATGTGATGGCATTCCAAACTCTGATCGTTTATTTGTTCAGTATTATGATTTTGTTGTTCTTATTTATTCAATTATTGCTTTAAATTGAAATTTTTGACGTGTTTAGAAAAACGTTAGTTTGAGAGAAATACGTTTATTAGCATAAGTAACTAGGAAGTTTAGTTTGTTACAATTTGTTGTATATATACTTTTACACGACATGGAAGTTGTATAAAGGGGGCAGTAGTTCAAGTGACAGAACTTGGATCGCATTCGGAAAGTCGTGGGTTCGATTCCCGCTGCCAACCATCCTGACTGGGGTTTTCCAAGGTTTTCCTCAGTCCTGCCAGGCAAATGCTGGAATGGTACCTAATAAAAGGCCCTGGTCAATACCTTCAAATATTTTCCATTGTTATTGTTGTTGTTAGATATCCAGTATAAAATGGCCTGTAAGCTGTACCTGGTGATTGTTAAACAAATGAATAAATAAATAATTTACATATATAGACATTACGCGTTTTTGGCTTTTTTCGATAACTTAACAAGCAGATAGAGAAAACAAAACTAAGAAATTTACGTGTGTGAAATAAATATAAATATTTGGATAAAATTAAAATATTGATTTTTATGTTTATGTTTTAAGTTAACATTAATGAGCATAGAGTAAAAGCAGTACTAGACATCCAAAAGAATTTTTGCATGGATTCAGCGTTTTAAGAGTCTCTTCTGTCCCTATTCTTATCTCACTATTAAACTCAGAAGCTGTAGAAATAGAGAGTGGTCCAAAAGTATTTATTGATCAAGTATAACATTCTAGCATATAGGTTTATTTGTTTTGGCTGTTCCGGGCTTAAGATATAAGTAAAAAGACATTAAGAACAAATAATAAAGAAGATAAGTCTACATGATAAATAACAATAAGAAATTATATGAAATATGGTGAGCAGATCAGTGCAGGACTATATACCTACTTTTGGACCATCCTGTATACTAAGTCTTCTGATTTTAATATTGATTTTCACAAAACGAACAACTAAGAGTTTGAATTAAACCGTTGTTGGTACCTATCAAGCATCTCAAGGTTAGATTTCACCCCCAAACGTATTTCTCTACTTAACTGCCACTTCTGGTTCTAATATTGAACATCCATATTTTAGAAGTCTACTGTAGTTTCAAACTACAAAATGACGTAATATCAATCCTTCCATTACTTTAATAATAATTATATTTTTAGTGTAGTTTTTGGCATACAACTTTGCTATTTAGGCAATGATTTAACATCATTTTCCCCTGTGATTCTTTCTAATTTTACGGAAATATCTTACAGTTTAGTTCGCGTGATAAACGGAGAAATTCATTAAATCTAAACGTACGCTTCATTGCGTGTATAATTAAACAATTTTTCTTTCTCCCTTTTTAATTGTGAAGTCTGCTTTTAGTTTACCAATGCAGGTTTTATGGGACGCTTTTATTTATATTACTTGTATACTTGCAGTGTACACGAAGATTTTTTTTTAAGTTAATTGCTTTAGGCAACGAGTGTCATGCAAGAAACTTTTTTAAAACTATGATACACTTTTGTTTAACTGTCTATGGATTACCTGCAGTAACAATTAATTAAGCGCGTAACATGGAGTCTGAATCTAAAGAATGTACTATTTGCTCTTCATTTTAATTTGATGCGAGTAACTTACTGCAGTGTGTTCGTACTGTTTCTCATATTTTAACAGAATTGTTAAGGTTTTAATTTTTACATACTTAAATCTTGAGGGTACGTATTTCTCTCAGTGATGATAGGCAATGGAATATAACGGCGACATTACAAAATATATAATTATTATTATATATGCATGATTCTTGCCTGCTAATTAGATATGAGGGCGAAATTGCTAGAAAAAATGTAATGGTTGTCACCCTCCGGCGAATAAAAATTATAACATGTTTGTTAATATAGCACCGTTAGGAAACATGAGATATCATATTAATGTGCTTTCTGTTACCATCTAATGTTAATATTTATTTAAGTCACATGTTAACGACAGAATTTCTTTTAAGGCCATTTGACCTGAAATGCAGGTAATCTGTTGTTTTATGAAAATTTGAAAGTATTACATTTAGATACATTGTTCTATATTTGATGTATCAATTTCGAATTTGGTGATGTTACAACTCACGTCTGGTGGGAGATGTGCCTAGTTCGATATCAGGGTATGTAAATCGTGGTTGAATACATCATGTACCTATATTTTCTCGGGTATCTCCCTTTTCCACCCATGCTATCATTCCATCGGTTTTTCCATAATCATTCACTATGGTTATTCTCCCATATTCTTTAGCCTAAATGTTATAGTCGTGGGTCCATTAAGTAATTATTTCATTTTGTCATTTTAGTTATTTGGAGATAATGTTAAGTCTCGCACTATATAGCTTACAAATTCCAAGTAGCTGCTCGTTCCTTTCTGTACCAAATGTTTTTCTCAAACCTTTGTTTCGAAAGCTCCCAGTCTCTCTTCTCATCATGTTAATGATAAAATGTATATCTATACAATAAAATGGGCAGACATATGCTTTGAAAGTATTTTTAACGAGCTTTTGTACTTATTATTACTTATTAGTAGTGTATCTAAATTGATTCACTTCCTGGACATTACATTGTTTCTTTGTAAAGTTCTCACTGGTGTGAAATTGTATTATTCTTTTAATGGATTTTACTACAAGTTCGATTTCTTGTCATATGGGCAAATTTGGCCCGTTTTCCAATGTGATTGTAAATAATTCCCTGGTTATTAAAATGTATAACATAATAATGAATAATACATAAAAATCTACAGAAAGTATACAACTTTCAGAAACTGACTACTTTTTCTTGTGACAATAATGTAATTAATTTGAGAGTGGGAGAATTAATAAATATTCTTAATATTTTTATTTAGTTAATTTGTTGTATTATAAAGGTAACCAAGAAAGGTATATCGCTTTTTCACCCACCACTTTCGAACATCGATATGTCACCTAAGATTACCTAGAAGATCAAAAATAGTCCCAATCAGCATCGATGACTTTCTGCCAACGTTCTGGAAGGCCATAGATTCCATCGCAATAGAATTTTGTGGGCCGTGAAGCGAAGAAGGTATCAAATGCATTTTGCATCCCTATTAGGGATTTGCACTGGCGCTCTCTAATGGTAATTGTCTAAGGAACGGAACAGGTGATAGTCGGAGGGTGTAATATCCGGAGAGTATGGAAGATGCAATAGTGTGTAATGCCCCACACGTTATGTGATGGCATTCCAAACTCTGATCGTTTATTTGTTCAGTATTATGATTTTGTTGTTCTTATTTATTCAATTATTTATTCCATAATTTGTCGTTAATTTTATTTTGTATCTCAACGCAAAGCATATTTTGGCTAACTGGTACAATTTCTGCACCTCTAAATTTCTTCGTGAAAAGAAAAGGAAGTAATCTTATATACTTTAAAAAAATTGGAAACGCTCAGAAATAACAAATCTTTTTAAGCTTCGGCTACACACGGAACTAACCCCAGCTCAATTATATAAAATCAATAAAAAAGACACTCCTGGATGTTGGTGTGGGAATGAAAAGGGCGATATAGATCATATTATCTTTAACTGCTCTTCCACCAATAAACATAGAAACATTTTAATTGATGTAATCACGAAATATCAAGGAATCGGCCCACATAAGATTCAAAATCTTTTGTCATCAAATAATGCAAAAATCAATAAAGCTATAATATCTTTCTTACAAACTAATAATGTCAATATTTAAAAAAAATGATTGAAAAGATTGAAAACAACAATAGAAACATGTAAATTTAATCTTTATGTACATTGTATTTGGTGTAAATTTCAATCCGGTGAAAAAAAATAAATAAAAGTAATCATTTTGCAATATATACATATATGTATAAAATATAATACCTTAACCACAAATCTATGGTGACAATCCTATAATTAGGTATAACAATATAATGTAATTATTTCACCGGATACTTAACAAGTGTGGAAATTTGATCAACTTAGTGGAAGCAACTATCTAGTGTTGTTGGCGAGACGGATTTAACATCTGCGCCAGTATAAAACACCTCTTTGGAGGTGAACTTCAAGACTTCAAGACTTCAAAAATTGGTTACTAAGTGAAAGAAGCTAAAAAATGGAAGTTAAATGGTATTCTTTAGATTTATAATTATCAGAAATATGAAGGTTAAAAGTATGCAGTGTTAATTAGTGGACCCACTCCGGGTTCTCACGCGTAATTTCCGATGACCGTATTTATGTACTAAAACTGTTGGAGCATAATCAAAATTTCTTGTGGGAACAATGTTATTTGCTTTTGTGATATCTTATGGCTGTTTACAACATTTAGGAGTATCTGGACTGTTGATGGTACAGAAAGCTATGAATATTTTACTAGGATATGGGACATATGTAGGTCTAATATTAATGATCATGATAATCATGTTTGAGAAATTAAAATCCGTAGAATGATTTGGATTACAAGGTTTATTGCAATGTGGAACTAGGCGTATTCCAGATATATTATACATGTGAAGAATACAGAAGCGTCGAGAAATTGAATTAAAGAAGAAATAAGAAAAATAAATGCGTATTTATTATTGACAGAATAGTACAAAGTATATTTCATTTTAGTAAAGATAAAATATTTAAATAAATACAAATATAAAGAAGTAAAGTTTTAAAAGCTCGAAATACGCCTAAGAAACTAAAAGATGCAAAAGAGTAGGGCCTACTGTTTATCCACATATTTCTTATTGGAATTAGGAATCATTCTTCAGGATAGTGAACACGCAGAAGAAAAGTTAACTATGGAATACCTTAAGATAATGAACTATATTTAAAAATTATTAATAATACTAGCATATACCTAGAGATACTTGCTTAAAACATCTAAGAATATATCAACTTGAATTAGACCATCGTCCAGTTACATTATAATTTGGATGGATCATTGGAAAACAGCTACATCCTGAAGGAAAAGGAAATAAGATGAATATGTAAAAAAACAGATAATGTGTTCCTTGATAAAATATGTGCATGTTAGTTTATATATGTATTATGTATGTATATGTTTTGTGCTAATTTGTTTTCTTCTAGGTTTACAGTTTGTAATAATAACTTGAATTGTGAATTGTTTGTTGATCATTGTAATATTACTATTGTATCTAGGCCTATTCTGATTATTCCTTGTTCGATTCCTTGGGTACAGACTCTCCCCATTCCGCATCTGGAAGCGTTTGTTTGTGTTTTCTTGCTTGGGATGTCATCCTAAGCTGGCGACTCGGGCCGTTCACGTCGCCTTCGTGAGTGCTTAAACGTTCACGCAGTGTGACGTGTTCTATTTCTTCCGTTGCGTGTTACATACTTATCCTACTCTTCGTCTTCTGCTGCTTTGAAGAAAGTCCACTGATAATGACAGTAGAAGATGCATCGAAAGAAGAACAAGTGACTACAACGCAGTGGTGGTGACGAATGAGAGGAGCGTTTCAAGTGTTTCCTATCGAAGGCGTAGAATGGTGTCTCGGGTCATCCTACCCATCTGGGGCTTAACGATGTCCTGTAACAGAGGATCCCTTTGCGATTAAGAACTAGCGGCTCCATAGTTTTGCGTTTCTCTTGAACTCGGTTAACTGACAGTACACAGCTACATTCATGCTCTGACTAGCTGGTAGCAGTTCCCGATGCACGATGTCGCGAGCGGTCCACCAAATACACAGGAAGTCATTCTGGTACAGTGCTGATTTCGGCTGTTTTGGAACCGGTTCATGGAATGCTAACCAATGATGACGACGTCGTGGAGCTTCGTACAGCACATGTCAACACTCTGTCCAAATCAGATGTGTCTGCTTGCCTTGCCTTCTGGCCCGGAGTCAAATCATGTGGGACTCATCGACCCAACTTGTAATTCTTCTCAAGTTGATGGAGATGCTGCCGAATGGTTTCTCCACAAACACTGAATCGTAGTCCCAGTTCCTCATATGTCTGGCCACTGTTCTCCTCAATTGCTGCATGGAGATCTTAATTTTGTGCATATATTGGTCTTCCGGCACGTGGTGCATCTTCGAGGTTTCCTCACCGTCCGTTGTTAAAGCACCGCTGCACTGTCCGCGTAGTCGCAACACCCTCACCAAATGTCTGGCATATCTTCCATCAAGCTGCAGCGTGTTTGGTCCCAGTTTGCACTCTTACAGCATGCACACCCTTATAACGCTATGTGGAGGTCCCATGTTTACTCTGTCCTTACCCAAGTTCACGGTGTAACTGAAGTGCCACAACCAGCTAATATGTTTGATATAACCACACCAACAATTGACCTCCACTTATCTCCATTCGCATTCAACTCAAGGTGTGAGGGCCAATTGAACACAGACCTCCACAAAAAGCAACATAACGTTCTTTGTTACCTTTATAGTAGTCATTTTTATTAAAGAATCGTAAATGTGGAGCACTCTGGGTTTAATTACGAATTGATAAAAGAGCAGATGATTAGGCAAGTGCTAAGATACATAGTTCGCGAGTTTAGTATTTATTACTTTATGAAGTTTTTCCCTTTTAGATTCAAAGCATTTGCTTGTTTATAAAAGAACATACTTTTGCTGAATATTAGAATCCTTACCATAGTATAAGACAGTAAATTCAATTCTAATTGAAACTTCAGTAGTTCAATCCTCACATTATTCATAATGTTTTGGCAAATTGAACTGTTGTATTTGCATTTAACATTGTAAAATTCTACCATTAATGTTGTACATTTTAAAATACATTCTCATTCTCAAAACACTCTTTGAGTAGTCAGTGTATAATTAAATTGTTCTTAGTAAAACGACGACCTTGCTAATATGTCGCAGTTCACGGTTATTGAATGCAAATTTCTAACCATTTATTCGGTAATATTGTGCAGCTAAGGAAATATTGGATCTACAGTTCATTAATATTTAAGGGATGTATGGAGAAAACAGCTGACATTCCTCTCATTAGAACTTACAATTGTGCAATAAAGTAAGGGATCTACTTCCTAATACGAAATAAAACAGAAAAATTAACATCTAACAATGTCATATGTAACATGAAAGAGTTCGGTTAGTTTGACGTGATATTTCCTCAATTAATATTGAATATGGTAGTAAATTTCTATATGCGTGAAAATAGTAACGGTATTTAATTATCATTGGTACACAATATAATGATATCTATGATGAGTGTGTCAAAGCGGTTCTTCACAAGAAGTCACCATAATGGTTGAAACTTTAGTTTCATTGCGTGATTAATTTTGGCAGCACCGTACACTTAAAATTCAGAAGGTTGACGTTCGACTCTTTAACGAATGGTGGCCTTCACCTCGTCATCTCAATAAAACACTTAACCTTTTAACGCCCTATTCAGAGAAGCAACGAAATAAAAATCATATCTTGAAAGGCCAGGGCTAAAGGAAAGGTGGTACAACATTTGGAAGCTGAATATTAGCAACAAGTTGTGAACGTCTCTTGCAACTCAGTTACTCACGAAATCAAGAAATCAGGTCTTTTGTTTTTAATAAGTGTAATTAAACAAGAGTAAGTCACACATTAGCATTTAATATTAATGATTTTTACTGGTTCTTCTTGTGACTTGAAATTTTGGGAATATGAGAATAACGAATCTTTCCATTGCATTCTGGAATATTTTGAACTTCCACAAAACATTGATACTAAAATATTGCAGCTACAATATACAACAGAAGGCCATTTTTCTCTAACGTGTAACTCAACAAATGTTCAAGGTAACACGCTATATTCTCAACTTTGGTCCCTCCGTCAAATTCTGGGAATCCACTGTTCATACACTTTTTAATATCTCAGGTGTTTGATAATCCTTTGGGCAGTACAGTATTGCTAATAAAACTCCAACCGACCAAAGCAGTATATATATTTTAAGAGTATATATCTGTGTTACATAGCCGAAACTGCAACACAGGTATATATATATATATATATATATATATATATATATATATATATATATATATATATATATATATATATATATATATATATATATATACTGCTTTGGTCAGTTGGAATTTTATTAGCGATCTTTAATTTTCCAATGCTACAATGAATAATTTGCAGTACAGTAACTCAAGTTTAATTTTTTCGAGCTTAGTATGGATCCAATGCTCTAGTTACTCTTATCATAATACCTTAACATCTTCCACAATTGTCGTTAGTGCCAACAACATTAACTTGACCAGCACGAGAATAATAAACTCTAATTTCTTGGATACACAAAATACCTTTAGTAAATGGTGTTTCATTATCAGAAATATATTAAAATGCTTAGATGTATTAACATTATTGACACTGACTTTAAAAAAATCTAGTGCGATCAAAATTGAAACACGCATCAATGATTTACAAAGCTAGTTTTTAAACTCAAGCAAATTAGACAGAAATAACACAAAGGAAATTCCTATGATATTTGTATTATAAGAAAACAGGAAAGTCTGCCACTGTAAAAACAAAATCCTACTCTAATTTGTTTTAATTTAGTTATGATTTCTGATAAATATATCTTTGTCAAGGAAGGCACGTTTACGTAAAGTTGAAAATAATGTGTCTGAAAATAGTGAGTTTATGAACATTAAATTCAATTTTACAAAAGAACCTTGAGAACTAGAAATTTACTATAGTGTAATACAGTATTACTAAACGAATATAATAACACTACTCAGAAAGTTAAATTATACAATAATGTACTGCGCAACATAAAACAGTTTGTCTTGAGTCTTGTTAATTAAGCATTCATAAAATTCTGAAAGTTAAATTTATAAACTCGTAAACTAAGATTGCATGAGTACAATTTAATCAAACAGCTAAAATTCTATGTTTAAACTTTATATGAAAAGGGTGTCCCAAAGTCAAGCAAGGAATAATTTTGATAGAAAGCACAGGTTTTGAATAAAAAATTGTACATTTTTATTGATTCATAAAGTATACACTATAAGGTTATGTATGGAATAGTATAGGTGATAAATAGTCTCCACAGTTTTGCTGGCACATACGCACTCTTATGTTGAAATTTCCCTTGATCGTTTTACATAAATGTGGCAGGATGTTGTTGATACAGCGCTCAATTTCCTCCTTCAAAGTGTGGGTCATCATGAGCTTGTTGGCGTAAACCTTAGACTTAAAAACACTCCAAAGAAAACAGTCCAACGGCGTTGAATCGCATGATCTGGGCGGCCAATTTTGATCACCGAAAAAGGAAATTACACAATCGAGAAGTGGTCTATGCAGTAATTGAATTTGTTTTCGGGATGTATGTAATATGGCACCGTCTTGTTGAAACCACATGTCGTGCACATCCATATCTTGCAATTTAGACACAAGAAACTGGTTTACCATGTCGTGATAGCGAGCATCATTAACTATTATTACCTAACTAGATACAGTTTCGAAGACGAATGGTTCGATAATGCCTCCATCCCAAACTTCGCACCAGTGACACTTATGAATATTGAACGACTTCCTGAAGCACAGTCAGAGCGTTTAAGATCAAAAATTGATCCAGTCTACCTAAATTTCTTAATTACTCTCTTCACAGTTGATGAACTTAAATCTCTATTCCGACCATATTTTGTGCGAAAATTGCAAACTCTAGCTACCAATCCTTTATAATTTTTAAAATATTACTCAACAATGAAAATGCGTTGCTATTTCGTGTAGCGCTCCATTTTTGATAATGTTGAACTATCAGTTGTCACGTGATCCTTTTTCCATTGGCAACACTTTATCACACAAATGGCGCAAAATTCAAATCTCGCGTGATTTCTGGGACACTTGATACATTAGTGTGCACCATTAGTATATGACTATTAGATACGTTATATGTATGTGTACTTGAACTATATGGATATACAGGACTTAGAAAATAAATGATTTTACTTCTTTGGATGCTATGCAAGAGTGATGCATTATCATAAATATAAATTTACCTTCCAATCTGGAAGAAAGGACTTCTAGCGAAATGTTATTTTGTCCAAAGAATTTTAAAAAAAATTATAGTAAAATCTTAGTGTATATTTCTTTGTTTGTTGTCGTCACAGTGGGAGTCAAAAGATTAGTACAACCACAAACCACAGACTGGTAGAGTCTCGTAAAAGGAGTTGAGTCATGCTATGGTGATGTAAAAGAGTGTGTAACGAGGGGATTAGAGAGGTAAGACAGGTGGACTCCATGGGTACAGAGTGAAAGTACAATTACTGGTATTTAAATAAATTTGTGAACAAAGGTGTTCGATTCATATAAATTGATTTGGGTATTTGTGAGTGTTTTCTTATTAATTTTTATTACATTTTTATGTAAAGATCATTAAGGGTCGAAGACAGTTAAAGGAGTATTTGTAGAGATCCAGTCTTCTTTCCTGAAATTGTTATTAAATAATAAGAATTCTTTACTCCAGAGATACACTCAGGTTTATCTTAAGTGTAAATCATTAATAATGATTACATTTGCTTTTTTAAAACTATATCACCGGCTGAATTGATAAAACCTTTGGGCCCTTCTTAAAGCCAGTATCTTTTTGTGCTAGCAAACGAGTTTATGTTTGGAATCATGAATAATGTATTTTGTCCACATGTGATTATTGGTTTTATCACTGTTCTATAGAGATAAGTTTGTTTGCGAATATCGACGAACTCTTGAGCACAGTGCATTTATTTTATTGTCATTATGGATTTGATGGTCGTACTTGCTGAAATTTTATTTAAATAATGGGGGAAAATGCTCATTTTTAAAATTTCCTACAAAAAACAATATCTATCATAGAGAGATAATAGTCATTTTGTGTAGAGATGTAGGTTTATTTGACCCTGTGTTTGTCGCGTTCAGTACACAAGGGAATCAAGTCCACTTTAGGTCATTTTGAACCTACTTCATCTTTAAAATCTGTATCTGACGGCCCATTCAGATCTTAGTACTTTATCGTATCGTACAAACTTTATTCTTCTTCTACTCACATGTTCGGTAATTGAACTTGATTACCTTGTGCTCTGAGCCTTGACTCTTTATGTTCATTCTACTTTTAACATGTTTTGTCAACGAAATAATTTAACAAGCGTGAATAATGCTTATCCTGCACTTACGAAGTAAACATCTACTTTATAAAGTTGTGCAGAGATTTTTCATGACGTAGGATCACTCCTTTACGACCAGGAGAAGCGACAACAAGTAATAGATAGAACAAAGGTTGGGAGACGATGACGAACAAGGGTGGAAGAAGCAAGATTGGGAATGCACGAGTCGTCTTGAATTCAGAAGACCATTAACACTTCATGATTTTACCTGTTAAGAAAGACTTTATTAACGCCATACGTTCTGTTTACTCCTTTTTTTCTCCATATGATTTGCTGGAAATAGGAGCACAATACTGTTATATCACAGAGCATTCTATTGGAAGTGGCTGACTTAAGGTTCAACATCCCTTTTCAGCACTGAGGTTATATGAGGTGAAGTTTTGAAGAACAAATGTGGTACAAAAAATGCCTTGCTAATAAATTATGTGTGGTTAATAGAATGAACTTTTGCAGAAAGTACTGAGGACAGGTTTTTATGAAACAATAATATCTGATAAAAATATGTTTAATCTTACAGGTAGTTGATAATTTTGTTCTCTACAGAGAATATTAATAATTTGATTGTACCTTCATAAACATTTTCAAAACATCCAGATATGGATATTTGTTAAATAAGTGTAGCTTAAGGAGCGATCCCGGATTCGATTTCCGATGGGGACACTCGGTCGAAAAAGTATAAAAGCTCAGTGATCCTGAGTGAGGTTCCCCTCATTCACACCAGGCAAGTGCCGCGATGGTACCTAACACATAGGTCCCAGGGCGCTTCTTTCCCAATCTTTTCTTCCTTCCCTTTTCTTCGATAGTGTGATCACCGAGGGATGTCTTCTCTCATACGTGACGGGCTAGCTTGGCTGTAGATGCTGAAAACCCAGAAATATAACCTCTGTTTAGCCTAAGGAATACCTAACGAAAAAGGTAGAGGAGGTAAAAGGTTTGAAACCTAGGGATCGCCGAATTTTATGTCGGTTGAACATATGTCATTATTTATATGTATTGCTTCCCATTTGGAAGGAAGAATGAGAAATAAAGTAAATTTTTGGGTTAAGGTGTTCGGAACTGGATAAATGAAATTAGCTTCCACTTTCCAAACTTTTAAAAATATTGCAACTTCCCACTAAAATATTGAACTGAAATTTAAGTTTTTGTATTACGCCCTTATGCAACTCGCAAATATCTGAGTTAGAAAATGTTATGAATAAGGAACATACTGTGAACGTGGGCTCCCAACCACGACCGAGCCCAAAATTCGGAGCAGCTTGAGGTTGTGCAGACCACACATCATCATGCAAGATCAAATTATATAATACAGCTTGTTTTTCATCATACTATTTTGGAAGAGAGATGGATACGAAGAGAGGTTGATTACAGGCCATCTGTTTTGGTACCAAAATATTGAAGGTACTTTGAATATTCCAATAATTGAATATTATCTGTCAATATTAAATACATAGTGTTTTAATTATACTAAATTTTGTAACTAAATCTGTTGTAAATACTGTAAGATGAAGATATTCTTTTCTTGAAACTACGAGGCGAGTTGGTTCGTCCTGATTACAAAGAAGTTAACTTTCGAAGGTATTTATTTTTCTACATCTTCAGAAAATTTCCATTATATTTATACGCACATGGTTATGCATTGCCCGGCAACAAACTTATACTATGTTTCTTTATTCTCTTCCTCTTGAATTTATCTGTTTCTTTTTTCATTCTTTTCTTTTCTTAAAATGGAGTCCAAGCAACATTTGAGAAACACATGGAATGCTTGTTAGAAAATATCTGAGTTTTCCTGCACCTGAGGGGGTCATTGGCGAGTCCCTCTGCAGTGCGTATCCTTTACATTTCATTAGGTGCAGCATGAGCGAACTTCCTTCAGCCAAGGCTATCTCGTGAAATTAAATTGTATCCAAGAGAGAGATCTCAAAAGACGTCCAGTCTTTAACCCTGTTACTTCTTCTCTTCTCTCATTATTTCTATTTTCTTCTTTCTCCTTCTTCTTATCTCCAAGTCTCTTTTCCTTATTCTATTTAACTTCAAATTATTATTTTCTTTAGACATCAAGCATACGTGAAAAGTTAACGTTATGGATTGTACTCGGGAATATATGTGATCGAGTTCCGCTGTAAGGTATTTATTCTGGCTAGAGATATTTAGGTAAGAGAAATGTTATGACGGTTCCTTTTCTATATATACAGTCATTGTCAAAAGTCTGAGCAAACTATTGATATTTCAAACTTTTTTCAATTCAAAGACACTTTGTCAATACAAAATCATGTTTCTTGAACTTCTCCTTTGGAAACTAAACAACGTAGGGGCCGCGGTGGCTCAGTGGTGCTCTTCCCGTTGGTCTAGTGGCTAGCACGTGCACCTTTCGAGTACAAGATCCCGGGTTCAATTCCTTTGAAAGTGAAAGAGCCTTTGGAATTTTAACTGTTCTCGATGTTTCTGTGTTCGTGTCCCTGTCATTCTGCGTTACTGGAAAAACAAGTTAAACGAGTAAAATGCAGTAGAAATCTAGTAATAAATAATGAGGCACGTTCGGTGAGTCAGTTAACCTTAAAAAAAGTGGTACAGCGTTTACCTCTAGTTCTTGGGGTTCTTGGTTCAATCCCAGCTCGCGCCAAGTGAACTTTGTGGTGATCAAACACCATGTGCGTGAGTTTCCTCGGGGTTCTCCCGTTTCCTTCCACTTTCTTCATTCCAGTATATCATTCATTTCTCATCATCACCGTCTCCTTTAGCCTAGCAGGCATAATCGTGGGACGTAAAACTTCAAGATTTCATTTCATTTTACAACGTTTTTTCGTATAAGGATATGAAAATAATTGTTAAAATGTTTCAGTGTAAAATGGCCTAGTGCTGTATCTGAAACCTATTATAAATAAATAAATAAATAAATAAATAAATTCTTTGCCTTGTTGACATCCAGACAAATTTATTGAAGAAAACTGCTTGGTAATAAACAAGTAAGTAATGAACAAATAATTAAGGTCACGATTTGTTTGATGATGCATCGTTTCAACCTTGTGAGCAGTGTATAAACCTTGTGAGTACTTCTCTTTTTTATTTTAATGCAAAGTTGTGCATTCGCTATTCAATCGTGTCCTAATATGAGCAACATTAGATGCAAATCTGTGACTTACAATCTTACTGTTTTCATTCGCGTGAACCAATTGAATAGTTTGAAGAACATGCAAATACTATAACACGTGGAAGAGAAACTGTTAACTAAAAGTCGAAGCACGTGTTTAAATAATTATTTTAAGGTAAGAAAGTCATTTCACAAGAAAAGTCGCTCAATGATCAGGCGGATCAGTGTTTCGGACCCTTGAAAGATAGTCACAAAGTGTTGCAAATATTACACAGAAACACACTAATCCTCTATAAATAGCTGCTTCTTTTAAGGGTACTTTTATTGGAAAAACAAAAAACGGTATAGACGTTAACCGCTTAATAAAAACAAATAGAACTATGGAATATCCATTTCCAATCGGTATCAAATAAGACGATGGCCCAACGCCTCTAAATCTATGATCTTGGTAAAGATTGCGGTAAAGAAACCATTTCTTCAAGCAGAAAACATTACAAGAAGGCACTCCTGGATCAAAATACATAAATAAAATAAAAACTAGAAAAATAGACAATGGACGACAAATCTAAATTCCAACTTTTCGCCTTCCAATGCTTGAAGTTTGAGTTTCGTCGTCCTAAAGAGCATTTTCATCCCGACCGTGCAATATCTACTGTAATGCACGAAGCATATAGCGGCACTAAATGGGGATGGTCTGCAGATTATTAAATAAATAATTTAGTTCCAATTAATGGAATAATTGACAAAAATGTGTTTCACAACGATTAAGTGATACATCATGGAATTCCATCAGAAACGCAGACATGGGGCAGTAACTTTGTACTACAACGGGATCACCATCTCAAACATTCTCCCAAAAGAAGTAATTAGCAACAATGAAAAAAAAATGAAATGAAATCTTTAAGTTTTACGTCCCACGATTATGCCGGTTAGGCTAAAGGAAACGGTGATGATGAGAGACGAATGAAATGGTGGAATGAAGAAAGTGGGAGGAAACGGGAGAACCCCGAGAAAACACGCACACGGTGTTTGTCCATCACAAAGTTCACTTGGCGGGAGCGGAGTTTGAACGCGGGACCCCAAGCACCAGAGGTGAACCCTCTACCACTGAGCCACCTTTTATATATGTATACCCTTTTATAAAAAATACCCTTATATATATATATATATAGGCCTATATATATATATATATATATATATATATATATATATATATATATATATATATATATATATATATATATCCCGTTCATGCCAAAGAAAAATAAGTAACTTCTAATGTAAATCAGTATTCTAGAAAAGAAACTACGGATATTCAACATTGTTGAGAGGTATTTCTGCCTTAAAAATAGGCTTGATATGTTTCGTGTTTCTTTCTTTATTTACTTCGTAAAGAAATACAATCACAAAATAAGCTATACGATATCTCCTTATGCTGCTGTATCTCTGCACTGCCTGTGAAGATTACTTGAGACCTCATAAACATATCAAAAGCAGACAACTGTTTTCTACAGCCACCGTCTGTCGTTTTCAAGTATTCTTCAGCGTTTCCTCGTGGGTTTGTGTCACCGCTGTTGTTTTGGGTCCTTAGAGCAGTACGACAAAGAAATTGCACCATTTTCTTTTGTCTCTCTCTCTCTCTCTATCTCTCCCCCTTCTTTTTTATGATGATCGGAATACGATCAAGTTGATGATGTAACAAGGGTAGCGTTACGACAAGTATATTGCTATTGTATTCCTCACTGAATGGGGTCAGTTTAAAACACGAACGACACGTCGAACCAGATTTTACGACACGTTTTTGTTGACACTTATCTTGTCGGTCCGTCCATAGAATCCAAGGAACACCTTCTGTGAGTTTACGTCCTCAGTAGTTCGCCTTGGACGTTATTTTCAGAGTGAGCGGGTAAAACTGAGATCTTTCACAGATTAAGTAATACGTTCACCTACGGCTAACACCAATCAGAACAATAAGGTTTAACAGAGCCAAAATAAGTATTTCTATAATAATATTACGTTTAATAAGAAAGCAATGTCCAAAAGTAGACAAAATGTTAACCTATAGATCATATTCAACTGAACAAAATGACTAAGTGTAAATTCTGATGCGCACTTTTCGAGAAAAACAAGAAAAACGAATATATTTTTGTAAACGTAATAAGTAGGGACCGGATTTTAAGGTGCAAAAATGTGGTAGGAAAAAGGGAATAAAACTATAACGTAAATAGGAACCCCCATTTAAAATGTAACGATTATAACTTATTATTTTTCACGTTACATTCCAGCCCACAGTTTGAGTAATTTTTAGATACGTGAACACGGTCAAAATACATTAAATAAGACACGTCACCTTGTATGATTATTACCTTTTATTATTTTCACTTAACTCCATTAATTATAATAACTTTCTTTTTCGGTTGTCATAGCAACGTTTAAATAGACAACTATCTGATGTTACGGTAACTAAGAGTAACGATTATACACATAAAATCAACATAGATCTTCAGCTACGACGATTAACCACTTACCTTATTAACCCGAGTATATTCGGAATCCTGTTATGTATAATATATTATTAACCCGAGTTTACTCGTAGGATCTGTAACAAAAGCTTGCATTTTTCTACGAACCCGAGTATACTTGCGACAGAGTTAACTCGGGATAATAATGTTAAGGTTTTTGTTAAAGGATTTATGACGTCATAGCACCGTCAATTATATATTTTGTTTCTACCGTTGTTAGTGGCATCAAGTGTGCATTCCAAAAAGCAAATAAAATATGTGTAAAATAGGTAAAATCTTTGTGACTAAAATATGTAAGGCAAGTGTAAGGCAATCTTATTTCTTTATATTTAGAATCAACAACATATTATCACTTTTCTTCTTCTTCTTCTTCTACTCAAACGATTGTGTACTTTTACGCACCGTTGCCCAAAATCAAGATATAAAAATAGAAGAAATTACAAAATAGATATACAATATCGTTGTAAAAGGGGCTGAAAAGTCATTCAAAAAGTGCAAAAAGTGTGCCAATAAGATATATTTATTAAGTGCTATAGTATACAGTTACATGAACATTGTTTATTCATTACACTAGCAAATATAGTTAAAATCTTCTCTTGAAACATTGGACATAAATTGCAAAATGGTTTCGTTTAATCCCAAACTTGTACAACATTCAACCGCTAAATGTACTTGTTCATTCAAGTTATGATATTTGAGCTTGGTTCCATTTGATTTTAATTCCTCGTTATTTCTATTATTACTTATTTTAAACCAAACATTATTTACCCGATCCGCTCGTATCTTCCTGGGTTCCCTATAGATGCACATACTACTTAATAAAAGTGTATCTATCTATTAAAATGCTACAATAGCAACAAAAGCGCCTGACATCCAATCTATAACTTTGGATTTCAAAACTTTCATTTACGGTTATTTGTGATTTCACGTTTAACAAAGGCAAATATTTTAAAGTATTTGAATTTAAAAAAAATATTTAAATATACCTTTCTCATAAAGTATATTTGTTTAAATTATTGTTCAAAGTCTTTGTAAGTCTTATCCAAAAGCAATGCAATGAATTGTGCTACCATCTTTGGAGTTCTTTTAAACTTTACGTTTGTGGACGTGTATATGTTTGTGGCCAATCCTTTGGACAATGAGATCTCGGAAACTACAAGCTCTAGAAAGATGACGTCTTCACTAATCGATTGCAAATTTTATGTAGATTGTCCAGTTCTAATTGAATATTTAAAAAACATGGCCATTGTTTCTTTATTATATTTTTACGGGTACACTGCAAGTGTTGAAATTGGAAAAAAACTAAAGCATCATATCCTACGCATCATACATTCCAACACAACATAATTGTATATGTGGGTTACATACAGTACGTCTCATGCGTTTGTTTCATTGCCAAATAATAATGAAAAACGAAGGATAACCATTTCTACCTTCTAAGTTAAATCTTTGTTTGGAGCGTTTTGCCCAATGAACATCATATATCGCTAACTAATTATGTGTGTAATGTATTTGCTTATTACATACTGCATGCAAGAAGAAAGAAAACACTGACCATACATGAATTAAAAACTCCAACCGGAAGTAGGCTTAAATCTTGCAAACGGTGCGAGATATTGAAAATGTAATCGACAAAATCTCCCCTTTATAGTATCTCTTGCCAAATTTTGTCAAGACGCCTTTCACTTGTGTCTGTAAAGGGACATGTGCAGATGTGAGAAATAACAACGAGATTCATGCTCATTTGTGAATGATGCGCTGTGTGGGGAGTGCAGGTTCAGCTAGTAACAATATTTTAAAAAAATGAAATTTACATCAAAACACTTTCAGGTTATATTGGATTGTTTCAAATTATAAAACATAATTTTCGAATTCACAAGATAGTGGGATTACTTTAATGCAAATGCCATTAATCGTTTATTCCTGTCTTTCCTAAACAGCACTAGATACTGGCACACAAAGACAGTCCTTAAGTCATGTTAGATTACGAAAAGGCTCACTTGGGACTTTGTTCTGAGTCGGATAATCTGGGAAAGATTACCTTTTTCTCCCTAGATTTTCGATAATTTTCCTCAAAAATAATCAAATTTGAAAACTTTCACCTACTTTCACGTATTTTTAGCCAAAACATAACCCGATTTGGTGATTTTCTCTACAATGTACCGCGCAGATATTGTGCTTATGTAGTATGTAACATAAGAAAAAGGTATTTACACTTGAAATGCGATAATTACTATTTACTATTACGATAATTATATTTTTAACTTCATATTTACCCTGTACAAATCTGCCTTGTACTATGATTAAAATTTCATTATGCCTTGTACGCTGTATTATTTATGATGATTACAAAATAGTAGTTTGGTAATACTGGATAATACTAGTTTATTTGTCTGGCTTTTATATATTCGTCTAGAAATAATTGAAATGGTTACTTCCCTTTGAAGTCCGCTGTCTTTTGATGACTTGACGCGGCGGCAAGACACATAGTTGCATGTTTGATCTCGATCCCGTAAGAGTGTGAGTCGGCATTTTTATACCTCCTTAATGTATGATACTCCTATAAACATGTTGATTGTTAATAATTGTGGGTACAAAATATTTTCTTTGGTTTTTAATTTATAATACAGAATTTTAATTTAAGGATATCACAATATTCTAAAATTGTTTAATTGAAAATGTTTGTATTAATTTGTCTTATAGGAAATTCTTTATTATAGAAAATATTAACGCATGCCAACTTATTGGATCGAAATCCGGATGTCGACATACACAATATATATCCACACATAGCTCATGTAATAATAACTATGTTAGCATGGGAGCAATTTAGAATGAATTCTCATAACGAAACTTAGCCATTTAATTTTAGGTAGAGCGATAATTTGTTAAGATGGATAGTTTTGATTGCATAAATAAAACTAGAGATATCAGATCAGATAATTACCCAAAACTGGTGCTGTGGCCTTATAACAAAATCAATAATAATTGTCATATTAAATTAGAAGTTAGATTTTGATGTGAATGAAATTGGTAATAAAGTCGAATAATAGAAAGGTGTTTCCTATTCGGAACCAGCATGTACTCACCAAGATTTTGATCGGTGAAGATTTGAGAAATCGAACCTTCTTCAGTGATGGTCACTTCAAAAACTCTCTCGAGTTCACTACTCTTTCGTTCCACCTACCTTTTCTTCCTAGTTTTTGGTAGCGTCATTTCTTCCGCTTACAATTATATTTTCAAGAATTTCCTCATGACTCGAAGTAGGAAGTGTTTGTTATTGACTTGACACATTACTGCATAACATCAGTTATATTTCCTATTAAAAAGGACGTTTTTATCCACTCATAGTTTTGAGTTCTCACGAGACTTCCTTAATTGCTCTACACATGTAAACGACCTAACAGCAACAGATTGGGAATTGAGTTTTTATTTCCATTTAAAATATGAACATTTACAATATATTAATATCAATATTAATAAAATATTATTTGCACTTTACCAATTCACTTCAGTCATATTACAAAATTATCGATTTTTATTATTATCGTGACATTATGCCTTATTTTTAAATACGACATATATGCTACAGTACTTTGAAATAATTTGAAAGGATTGTAATGAGCTGCTATTCGCAGTCTGTTCACGACGCATCGCAATATTACTACGTTTATTTAGTATGTATCATTTATTTTTTCATGTTTGGTAATTTATTTATTTAAAGTAGCGTTTGAAGTTTCAGAAAGTTAGAAGTATGTAGGCGACCAAGATTTAGATCTCAATCTCAAAATGTTTATGTTGATAAAGAGAATAAAGAAAATAAACAGACAAATAAACTCATAATTTTAATGCCGATCAGCAAACAACCTTAAACTTGTGATTTATGTAATTTGTGAATGTAAAACAGAAAATCCACGAAGCAGAAGAAATTACATTTAAAGAAGGAAGAGATAAATAATGCCTGTATTTTACATTTAATTTAGAGATAAATAGAATTCCGATAATTGAAGAGATATAGAGAATCTTACAATGTTAAAGCAAACATAACTTTATACAACAGTAAATATATAGTTTTGTGGCAAAGACGGTAATCATGCAAACTATAAACTCATAAGCAGCTTCAAGTTGGGAGAGATTTTTCTCCCCCCCCTCCCCCCTTATTATTCTTTTGCTACAAAATATACACAATTCTGGATAATCAATAGTAAACAATTAAAATAAATCATATCTAAATTTCAAGTTTACAAACCAATGAATGCACTTAGTATTTCTGGTTATTTTCAATTTTAAATTACATATATGCATGGCAAGTAAACATAAGCCAAGCTGAGCACTGAAACCACTTGGAAGCAATGTATATTTGTATATGTGTTTTAGGTTTATCATCCGTTCGTAATATAACTAAAATGTGATGTGGTTGTTTGTTAAGATGGATTTTGCTTTATTTAAAAGAACTTGTTCTTAACCATCGGCATTGCTACTACTGTCAGTTTCCTGGAATAAAAGAAGTAAGAGAAGTTTGTGAGTTACATAACATATCAAAAGAAAATAAGAAAAATCAATATAAATATTACTTCGCTAATAAAACATAAATAATAATAAGGATTGAGTATAGCCCGCTCCCCCCAGTGATTTTTAACGAATCATACTGATTCTAACGATTCATATTAGTTCATAATGAATCGGAATCGCATGTTATAAAAATTTAAAGTGTATATATTGTGGTAAGGAAGCTTTAGAATAAGTAGTAGTAGTAGTAGTAGTAGCAGTAATAGTAGTAGTGGTAGGAGTAGGAACGGGTTAGAAGCCCCGCAGGGGTTGGTTGGGTTCTGTTCTAGATATAAGTAGAAGTAGTGGTGTAGTAGTAGTAGTAGCAGTAGTAGTAGTAGTACCGGTAGTAGTAGTAGTAATGGTGGTGGTAGTAGCAGTAGTAGTAGTGGTAGTGACTCTTCCAGTTCCGGTGATAAAGAACTGGGAGGAGCGGGCTATACACAAGCCAATAATAATAATAATATAGAAAATAACGAAAGGAAAATATGAATAATATAAAATAATGATAATAGTAATAAATTTATTTATGGAAAAGGGAATTTAACGCAATACTTACCTGTTTGTTATACCAACTTCATCCTCGTTAACTGCAAAAACATCCCGAAATCCGAACAAAAAATTTAATTATATTTATAAAGAGCATAAATAAAATCTATATGTCATGTTACACCAACTTATACACACACACATTTTTTTTAAATATATATATTGGGTATTCCAAAACAACACCGACGTTTGGGAGGTGATTCCTGACGCCAAGGTAAGACAAAAAGTATAGACCAACTTGGGTGCACAAATGCATCCTTTCGGAGTTATATACTGCAGAAAACATGAAAACATGAACTTTAAATATCCACAGCTCCGAAACTATGGGACGTGCCGAAGTCGGGTCAAGACTTCACTTAGGGAACTAGTATGTGCCCTATCCAAATATCCACATTTCAGAATCCTGCAGCACTTTCGCAACATTTTTATAGAGGTAGTTGGTGAGTACTTTAAATATACCCAAAGAGAAACTCCCTGGATCATACACTTTTAATTAATAAAATATATATAAGCTACTGTAACTTTATTAAGACTAGTATCAATGTTTGCAACTGGCACAGGTTTAGTACTTTGGACACGCTTGAACACGGTTGAATCCGACTTTGGTTCGAAAATATGGCATTGGCTAGGCTTTACTTTAATAGAACATACGCGTATGATAAAAACCTTATTGATGTCAACATTATAGTTTAGTATTGGCCTGTACGGAACGGGTTTCTAGGTCTCACGTCCGAGCCTTCATATTTTTGTAATTTATTTAAGATAGTTAGAGATAAGGAAAGAAAGAAGTTGATGTTTGATGTCTCTGCAATTTCATAGTAATTATTTGTTTAACAAAAAAAATGCTATCTTCGTACATTACTTTTTTTAAAAAAATCTATTAGAATTCCCTCGTTTTCATTTAAGAAAGATAGACTTACCAAAATTGGTTTTTGATTAATCACAAGGTATGTTTTGAAACACATATTTCATTCTAAACGAGTTTATTGGACCCATTTTAACTCTATGTAATTTCCTCTTCGTAGCTTTGCACTAAGGAGAACTGCTAACTTGCTTGGTACTGGTTGATAAACTGTAGAATGCCCCGGTGAGGTCAAGCCGCTATATCGACTTTCATCGTTGGTGCAAGGAAAGCCCCCCTTCTCTCGCTACCACACGAATGAAAAATGTTCCTGGTTTAAAAAAAAAGGAAAAGAAAAAAATTATATTCTCTCTATGAAAGTAGAATTGTTGTGTCTATTGGTCTGCCTCCGTCCCACTTCACCGCTTGCAGTCCTGTGTCCCAGCGCTTTTTTTTCTCTTGTCTCCGTTTCGGTGTAGTTTGGTTTCTAGTTCTAGTGACAGCACCTAATAAACGAACTGGAAGCAGTTTGGAGGCCAGCGGTGACACAGCGATAAGGCCAACGAAATAGGGACACAACCAGGAAGTGATCCATAGTGTCTCTGAAACAAGAAGCGGAGCTTAACAAACAAGCCGGGCTTTGTAAGAAATTTATTGTATACGTTATTACAGTGTTTTATTTTATGGTGGCTCCTTTCCTATTTATTTTCTAGTCTTTGTGTGTGTGTGTGTGTAAGTAACTGGACAGGATCTTCATTAGATCTTATGCCAGGCATATTTCTAAAACAAAGTGCATTTACGAAGTTAGAAAAGCTTCAAACCGCCGCATATGACCCCTTTATAGTAGTGCTCTCAAACGGGTTGGGTTGACCCGACCCGACCCGTAACCCGACCCGACCCGAGTCGGGTCGGGTCAGTTCGGGTCGGGTCGGGTCAGGTCAACTCGGGTCGGGTTATCGGGTCGGGTCAGTCGGGTCAGCTCGGGTCGGGTTGTCGGGTCAGGCTAATCGGGTCGGGTTGTCGGGTCGGGTCAGTCGGGTCAGCTCGGGTCGGGTTGTCGGGTCGGGTTATTCGGGTCGGGTTGTCGGGTCGGGTCAATCGGGTCAACTCGGGTCGGGTTGTCGGGTCGGGTTATTCGGGTCGGGTTATCGGGTCGGGTCAATTGGGTCAACTCGGGTCGGGTTGTCGGGTCGGGTCAATCGGGTCAGCTCGGGTCGGGTTATCGGGTCGGGTTATCGGGTCGGGTCAGTCGGGTTATCGTGTCGGGTTGTCGGGTCGGGTCAGTCGGGTCAGTCCACTTTGGTCAACTGAGTTTAGGTTGAGTTTAAACTCGGCTGGAGTCGAAAGCTGGTGTTTTTCACTACCTGCCTAATTAAAAATAGCAATTTTCAATTCATTTTATAGAAACCATAAATCTATTTTGAACACTTGCAGCTAGTGTTTTTATGATAAATGCTTATTTTTCTACTTGTGTGTACTTTAATATTTAAATGTGGAAGATTGATTTTACCAATCGACTGTAATATTAATATCCTCGCCAATATGGAGTCTGGATTTAGAACAAAACTAGAAGTTGTGCCTAGCGAACAATAGTAGATTTGGTCGACTTGTTTTCTTCTCATTGGATCAACTTCGATTGGAAACAAAAGAAAGGTAAAACCAGTTACGTAACTTGTTTGTATTTGTCCAGGTTTGAAGTTTTCAGTTTCATATTTTGTTTTATTTAAAACTTCTTTTTTCTGAAACATTATTCTCGGCTTCCAATATTCAGAGGATGTGCTTATAACAGCTTAGTTTGCAACTACCAGGGCTTAATTTTTTGAAGGAGATAAAAAGAGTTGTGTTTTCCCTTCCTGCAAATGATAATAAAATTATGGAATGAAATTGATTCCCAATAAAATGTATTGTCAGAGTGCTGATCTTTAGTTAGTAATTGGTTTATACTAGTGCTCCTTTACTTATTTTGTTTCAAAGTACTGACGTGACGTCTACCATATTGACTAGGAACTGCTGAAAAATTCGTAGCCCAACCCAGAAGGAGTGCACGTGGATTGGTGAAGTTTTACTTCTTCTTCTCTTCCCCCGAGAGTCAATATACTACCTTGTACAGTGCTCCAGCTTTTGCAGAAAAGTTAAAAAAATCTAGATTTCCTCGCACCACTGTTCGTAGCACTACCCCTATCAGATCTAAAATGGCGTCTTTCAAGTGTTATTTAAGTTTGGGAAATAAGTACACGTAATAGTTAGACGGAGCTAAATCTGCGGAATAAGAATGATGATCTAGACATTGAAATCCTGGATTATGCAATGTCAGTTATGTTCGCAGGGGCTTGATGGACAGGTGTATTCTCCTGAAGAAACAGAATTCCTTTCTTTTCATTTTCCGCAGCGTTGAACTTTGAATTTTTCTTTCAGTTTTGTAAGTAATGTAGAGATTCTGGATTAAATATCTGACCATTGAGGAGGTAGTCTACCAGTCCATACTTATACCAGAAGAATGTTCCAAACAGTTTCTCAACCTACTTCTGTGTCTTGAACTTCTTGGAGCGATGGAGAAATGAGTGCTACTGCTCCATTGACTGTTGTTCCGATTCAGGATCATAGTGGTACAACCATATTTCATCTATGGTTACTATTCGTCAGCGAAATTGATCAGCATTACGGTCAAATTGGAAGAATACTTCTCTTAATGCCGTTACCCTTTTATTATCCTGACATATATTTTGGGAACCCATTATGCCGAGAACTTGCGCATACCCAAGCCATTCTGAATTATGCTACCGACGAGTTCCAAAGAAATGCCCAGAATCTCTGACACAAGTTTTTCTGAGAAGGTAAAAACTGAGAAAGCGGGGTGCAGACCTCAGACTATAATAAATATAAATAGCTTAAATTATTTTTGTCACACAAAAACTGGGGTGGCCTAGGCCCTCCGGCCCCGGGCTATATCCACCACTGGCTGAAATGCTGCAATTTTCAAGAATAATGTCACAAATTGCATCCATGATTCCAGGATGAGTCATTGCTTTTAATCATCCTGGATGTAAAGCATAATTTGTTGAGAAATTGCTACGTTTATACTAAGCCACTTACTTCTTCACCACTATATATAACGGAGGAGAGTTCCGTGGTGTTTCACTGATTTCCTAATTAATTTACTTCGGTGACTTTCCTTGGTGGAACAAAAATGTTATAACAGTAAAAATCTGGATGTTAGTGAAATTATCTGTTTGGCCACACATAATCACTTCAGAGGCCTGAGAAACAATAAGAATTTCCTTATTAATATGAAAATTTATATTTGTACATACAGAGATATGTTTTTCTAAACTACGGTTTCATTTTTCTACCTAGTACCTACACTCCTTCTGGATTGGACTACGACATTTTCAGCAGCTCCTCGTAAATTCTCTCTCTGGCTCTCTTTCTCTCTCTCTCTCTCTCCCTACATATATATATATATATATATATATATATATATATATATATATATATATATATATATATATATACAGTGACGTACTTAGGGGGTGGCTTCCGGGCTTAAGCCCCCCCCCGAAATCTTACTTAGTATAGTAAAGTAAAGTAAATATCTTGCAGAATTTTCACATTTCCAGGCAAAGCCCCCCTCCCGAAAGCTAGCAAAGCCCCTCCCGAAACAAAATCGTAAATACGCCACTGTATATATATATATATATATATATATATATATATATATATATATATATATATATATATATATATATAGAGAGAGAGAGAGAGAGAGAGAGAGAGAGAGAGAGAGTGAGTGAGTGATACGTAGCATATAGACGAATGTGTTACTTGTAGCATACGCGAAAGTAATTCAATTTATGTTTAGGCTTCAAAACTTTCATTGAAAAATATTTCATGTGCAGACGTTATTTATTTGTTAGTTACAAATTTTATTTGAAATAAGTTTAATTTATAATCATATAGATCTAACATAAAAACAGCAACGAAATACACAATGTAATGTAAAATAAGTCAAACGTAATAAATAAGTTATTTTTGGTATGGCAAATAGCCGCCCCCGAAAATGTATCTGCCCCTCCTTTGCCCCCCTAACAACTTAAAGCTGGCGTTGTCACTCTAACAATATGGTATGGAGTTCTTGCATACTATTCATTGTTGGCGGAAAAATTTCTTCTTTTACTTTCTTTTCTCCACATCAAAGGATTACACCGAAAAGTTTACAGAAATGAAAATAAGCTTTTCATTGTTGCATTGTTATGTTCTCAATGATTTTGCATTGTAAATATTGGCTTTAAAAAATATTAACACAGTATGTTAAACTTTCAGTTAAAGAGAATTTTCCAAGAATTGTGCTATATATTTTAAATTATGCTTTATGATTTATTTTCTAAAATAATGCTTTTAAAACTAGTTTCCCAATGTGAGTGCACTTTGGCGTTCACCCAGTGTCGTGACCATAGTGCTCTCAAACGGGTCGGGTTGACCCGACCCGACCCGTGACCCGACCCGACCCGACTCGGATCGGGTCAGTTCGGGTCGGGTTACGAGTCGGGTCGGGTCGGGTCAACTCGGGTCGGGTTGTCGGGTCGGGTCAGTCGGGTCAGTTCGGGTCGGGTTGTCGGGTCGGGTTATTCGGGTCGGGTTGTCGGGTCGGGTCAATCGGGTCAGCTCGGGTCGGGTTGTCGGGTCGGGTTATTCGGGTCGGGTTGTCGGGTCGGGTCAATCGGGTCAGCTCGGGTCGGGTTGTCGGGTCGGGTTATTCGGGTCGGGTTATCGGGTCGGGTCAACCGGGTCAGCTCGGGTCGGGTTATCGGGTCAGGTCAATCAGATCGGATCACGGTTCGGGTCAGTCGGGTCGGGTCGGGTCATCGGGTCGGGTCAGTCAATTCGGGTCACGGGTCGGGTCGGGTCGGTCTTCAACCCGACCCGACCCGACCCGTTGAGAGCACTACTTTATAGTATTAGTAATATACTAAGGATGTTCTTAACTTCCGCTCCCATACTTTTCTATTTAAAAAAACGTTGCAGAAGACATAGTCTGAGTAATGATTTAAAAACAAACCTTCTTCGTAACGTAGCTTTTTGAGTTTTTGCTGATTTTCATCCGTATGTAACACGAAGGTTATGAACAAAAGATTCTACTATTTATGAAAGCTCAGGACCATGAACAGGGCTTAAACTCGGTCATGCTGACAGATACAAATGTCATAATGTAAGATCAACTCCCACAGAATAAGTTGTTCCCCACCACAGTTTTTCGCCTACAATACATGTTCTTAGTGCAGTATTTTGTGTTATGGATGTGTTACCTGTCTTTAAGCTAATTAAGGAGAACACTGGCTCAGTGGTAGAAACGTCATTTCTGGTGAGACAGATCCCGGATTCGTATTTGTTTTCGATATTCTTTCGTTTCCTCCCACACCCTCATTTTACTAATTTAAAACTTCAACATTTTGTTACAGGTAAGTCGTGGCCCCGTGTGGCGTAGTCACTAACGTTCTCGCTTTTGATACGAGCAGTTACGAGTTCGAATCTCGGCGTTGACACTCGGTCGAAAAAGTGTAACAGCTTTTTCAGGCCAGACATCTTGAATGAGGTTTTTCCTGGGTTTCTCTCATTTACGCCAGGCAAATGGCGGGATGGTACCTAATATACAGGCCCCAGACCGCTTCCTTCCTTCCCCCATCTTTCTTTCTTTACCTTTTATTGGATAGTGTGCTCACAGAGGGCGTAATCCCTCATATACGTGACGGGCTAATTGGCCTTACATGCCGAAAGCTCAGGAATCTAATTCTTAATACTAATTCTACGCGCAAGTCTGGTAAGATTTACCATACATCTATGTCTCTACGTTCGTTCGTCTGTCTGCCAAAAGACATCAAAGCATAAACAGTGAGAGATTGAGAGAAGCTGTTTCCTGGAATCAATTTAGCGTCCCAATAGTAGATCAAATCTTCGGCATTATTTCTATACGAAAACAGTTGAGTTGAATTTCAGTTTAGCGTCCCTTTCAGCATCGAGTCTATTTGAGACGTGGACCTACTGATTAACGTGGAATCCGAACCACATGAGCTCCCGCCGGGAATCGAACCCGGCTCTCCCACGCCAAAGGCGCGTACGCTAACCGTTTAGCCACGGAGGAGCTCTCTACGAAAACAGGATGTGATAGAAATTTATTATTACTCCCAGTTTCGATACTGATATTCACGGACCAGAAAGTGTAAGTGATAAGCTAGATTAAAAAAAATATGTGGATTCAGAGTAGAGTGGGGTCACTTGGGGCAGTTTTTTCCTACTTCGCATGCGCAAACCCTTGACGCTGATTGGTCGGGCTGGCCACGCCCCCGGCCACGCCCCTCACGCTGATTGGTCGGTTCCGGCCACGCCTCTTCACGCTGATTGGCTGGCCACGCCCCTTCACGCTGATTGGTCGGTGCCGGCCACGCCCCCCTTGACGCTGATTGGTCGGGCCGGCCACGCTCTTTTATGACCTCCTATCTACTGCGCTGACTGGCTGGCGCGGGACCCCCGCCGATTGGCTGGCGTCGGACCTCGCCCCCTTGACGCTGATTGGCCGGCCACGCGCACCTCGGAATATGGGAGTTTGCCACATGCCACATAAGATTCGTTCCCTTTTATGAGCACTTTACAACCACATAGCAGAGCAGATATCACATTCTTCATCCACCTATTTAACGTAGCACATAGCAGAGCATGGCTTATTTTCTTTTACGGGGGTAGCAACCCCCAACCCTCCTACTTTCTCATCCAGGGCTTGGGACCGGCAATAGCGGAGTTTAAAAAATAATACCATCATACTCTCATAAATGAATAAAGCATAATATCATTAGCATCAATAGGGGTGAGTGAGAATTTGTTTAAGAAATCGTGCAGTGAATAACCAGATGCACGACATGCTAGATATAGAAAACAGTAATGTCCACAAAATTGAGATAAATCACCTTGAATACGTCTATTATTCCATGTATAATACAGCCAGTTTCGTTTTAAAAACCTTATATGATGTTGTATATAGGGAGGTATACCATAGCTATCGAAATACTCTCTCACACACATATTAGATATATAAACAGCAACCCAATGTTCACCAGGCTTATCACTAGAATCAGTGTTTATAATTATGGCGGCTGGAAATGTATGAATAAACAGAGGTAATTCATCTGCGGCATACACACCAATAAAATGATCTTTAGGTAGATTTTGTTGTAGTGCCTCATAAAGTTCAATTGTATTTAACATTTTTTTTAATTAATATATATTTTACTCTGGAAATCAATTTCTAATTCTGAAGAGAATTCACCATAAATAATTGTTGTTAGAGCAGATGGCAGTGCTTCTTTAAAATGAACCTCTAGGCGTACACTTCCTTGCCGTTGTGGACTAGTATGAAATCCAGCACTAGCACTAGAATCGGGAGTTAAATCAAACACCAGTAGAGTATAACCATTAGGATATTCGGCGAGTGAAATATTATTACCTTGATTAGAATAATAAATACCTGAACCTGTAAATAACGTGGAATATGCTTGTATATATAGCTTATTATCAAAATCAGGTTGTAGTGGTTTGGATGGCACAGGCGTTCCATCGACATACAGTGTAAAAAATGACATATTAAAATGCTGAAAATTGAATGGATTTGTCTGATAAGTACCATTAAAAGCAGTATTACTAACAAAACCAATAATAATACGTTTAGGCACTAGGCCTGAAAATAGATCTGGAAGTGTACTATCCATAATTCCTTGTGGCAGCGTTTCAGTCTTCACCTGCACTTTTGTTATAGGATATTTTACTCTAAATTTAGGATTTTGTATTACTTTATTTTGTGCTATTTTAACGACCGGTGACACATCAACCTTTTTCACAAGCAATGTTGCATCTGTAATTATAACTTTTCCTTCAGCATCTGCGTCACCCATTAGACAAAATGTAGGTTTAGCTGGAATTAGTTTAATGCGCAGTTGTACACCATTCAGTAAAAATTTCTCCTGATTAAATATATCAGCGTGAATATAACCCAATAGTTCAAATGACTGACTTAAAGTAGTGAGAAGAAAACGTTGTTTAAATCCTACATTACTATCGGCCACACTGTCCATATGCCCTGCAGTATCTTTAAACCACATTGATGTTTGAAGATGCGTTGATTTAGCTTCAGCATTATAATTTAGTAGTTTTTCAATATACGATCGATATGGATATGTATGTGAAGAGTAGGAAATAAGTTGATTGTTTAAATATAATTGCAATTCACTGAACATTGCATTGAGAAAATCATTTACAGGGCCGATTTTCTTATCGGCAGAAGTTAAATTAGAACCATCTGATTTAGTAATTTTACCTTTAATATAAAATATTGTGTGCGGTAAGTCAATATAGTCATCCCCATGACCGGGGACAACAAATTCTATGGGAGCATTATCAGCTATCGAAGCCACAGGTTTATATGGAACTATTTTATTACCTATAATACTGGTTTGAGTGGGTAAACCAGCAAATAAATCTAATTCTGATTTCATACACTCACACTGCATTTTTCTCTTTTTTCTTACTATTAATATTCACACATGGTAAAATTTATAATACCATATTACGTTTGCGAAAATGTAATTTTACACATACACTGCGATGTTGGAAAGGAAGCGGATTACCTGTACTATCTCTTAAATCAATAATAATTTGATCAATTTTTTTACGTTGCACGGGGAGATAGTGAGGATTGTCAAAAATATGTACATTATTAATACCATACTCTGTAATATTTGTATTTATAATACGTAACAATGGAGCTACGGTGTCACCCACCATTTGTGGTTCTACAATATCACTGTAAATATACATAAGTGTAGGTAGCGATTTTTGTAAATCAGGTGGATAACGAGCATGATGCACAACTGCAATATCTTCTTGTTGTATGTGATCAAAGCCTAGTATTCTGGCTAGTTCAGGAGATAGACGTACTTCTATAAGCCTCTCTTGATCTTTTATTACTCTACTGACTTCAATTCGTTTTACTGATGCTTTAACTTTTAATTGTAAATTTAATATATCACTTTTATGATTAATTTGAGATAGAATATCATCAACATTATAATAGTGTCCTGGTAAGATTTTAGTTATGTTCCAGCTTTTTGTATTCATGAGACGGTAATAAATATTATTAGTATATTTGGAAACATTCTGAAATGAATTTGTATAATGTACTTCAACAACTGCCGTCTCCCACTCACCTTTCTCTAGCACCAATGGGTGATATAATTTGGTAGTATAACATGACAAAGTATTTTGTGGAAAATACTCCATAGAACTGTTACTCGGTAGTGTAAGATAAAAGCTAGTAGTACTCTGTTCCATATTAATCAAAAATATCACACTCCCTCTTCCTTTTCTTTTTACCACCAGTCTTTGCAAAATGAACTTTTCTCCGTTTTCTTCTTCCAGATCCTTCCAACACTTGATTTATTTTATTTTGAGCTTTAGTTTTTAAATTATTTTTAGCTTCTTGCCAACGTGAAATTAAAGCTTCGTCAATAGGTCTATTATCACCTAATACATCTCCAGCTACATTAATTCCTGTACGTAACAATTCTTTACCAACAGTTTTTGCTCCTTGTTTAATTAACGGAAATACACTTCGAAATAAACCACCTAAAAAACTTCCAATACCATAACCTTCTTGATATGGTGCACCTCTATACACGTTATAACCACCTCCTGCTTGGTGCGTATAGTATTTAAAGTATGGATCATTCATTATTATTATTTTTTCCTATATACACAAATATAACAGTTGTTTATAATATTGTATTGTAGCTAAATGTTTTTTAAATATGACACAGGAATCCATGAATTAAAGGAAGGGGGTATCCCCGCCAACGAACAAGTACACGTTTACCTTTAACTTCTAAAATTTCGTCTATTTCATAAACTTTAGGCAGAGGCACTCCTTGTAATTCCTCTTCGTAAAATGTACCATCAATTACTTCACCATTTAAGTCCTCCAACACATAAATCACTTTCTTTTCCTTATGTATCACCTGTTTTATTTTAAATATTTCTACAGTCCATTTTTCTTTGTACCCTTTTTCAAAATGCCGTTTTGCTTTAGTAATGCGCACAGTATCACCTTTTTTATATTTTGCAATGTTAGTATGTGGCATCGGTTTTATTAATTTATTCCAAACTTGTTGAAAAGTGTCCTGGTTCACACTGGCGGGTGGTAATTGATGAGCTCTATGGGGTCTAGAATTATATGCCTGAACAAGTTTCGATAGCACATCTATGTATCGGTAAGTCTTCTTTGCTGTAAAATATTTCCACATTCGTTCTTTAAGAGTTCGATTAAAACGTTCCACACTTGCCTTAATATCGGAGTTTTGTGTTGTGAAGAATTTAATATTTTGCTTTTTTAAGTATAACTGAAATGGTTTATTAACAAACTCTCTACCTTTATCTGTTTGTAGACGTAAGGGTCTACGACGGGTAGATGCAAATATTTGCTTAAATGCTTTTATAATGTTTTCACCAGTTTTTGTACGTACAGGCACAGCCCATGCATAACGACTAAACAAATCAATCACTGTTAAAATATACCTATTGCCATCATTATACTTTTGCAGACTGTTTATCGTTTAAATCGGCTTGCCACTGATCGTCAATATTGAACACTAAATAGGGATTACGTGGAAACTTTTTACGAACTGGCTTATGCAGAGTATAAGTCAACTGTTCTTTTACCCACTGTTGCACTTTGTGTAAAGGAATAGATTTCTTCACAGCTCTCCATAATGACGTAGCAGTTGAAAACGAGGCAGGGTGTGAAGGGTTATAATAAATATCGGCCAACTTCTTCATATTTTATAATCACACCATCTGTTGACAACTTTACGTTTACGCGGTGGCTCCTCCTCCTCTTCTTCTTCTTGTTTTGGATCAGCAGCAGCGGCAGATGATGATGTCAGCTTACGAATATATTCTATACGCTGTGGGTTGCCTATATACTCTAAAGGTATATTGGATTTTGCTAACAGTACAGCAAAGGGTTGCCAACCTGTAGGGGGAATATTTTTCTTGCGACACCTGACAAAATCTGCTATTAGATCTACTATATTAGCTCCAGGAATTAATCTATTATTTTATAAATATTAACATTACCATTGTCATCCCAATGAATATTGGAATTTTGTTTTAATCTACGTAAAAAAGGTCTTGCTTTACGCAGACAATTTTCGGGGAGAGTAGATAGTATTTCATCGTCCTCCCCGTCCTCATCCTCCTCCTCCTTCTTAGTACCAGCACTAGTTGATGCTGTTGCAGTAGGTTTTTGTACAATGTGTAAATATTTTTGTAACACCTCTTTATAGCGTATCCATTTTTCTTCAACACTCATATTTTTATTATTTAAAATATTTTCATCTCATCATCTAAATTAGATATAGTTTGATATTGGTGCAATTTTTCTGGTGCAATTAAAACAAGCTTTTGTGCATGCTGCATAATTATTTAATTAAACTAGATAGTATACCTCCAATAATTGGTGCAAGCAGAGCGGTAAGAAACCCACCTTTTTGTACAATTATTCATTTTTTCTTTTGTTTTAATGATGGACCTTTTTTCGCTAAATACCTCAATTCCTTTCTATATCTTTTTAATCTATTTTTCTCTTTTTTATTTAACGGAACATTTCCTTGTAATACGTTATAGGAACATTCACAAATAGAGCGAATTAATTCGGGATCAGCATTTTGTAAAATTGCTTGGCGTACTTTGGGTTTTGCCTTTGCTAAAAGTTTTAGTAAATGTGCACTCTCTTTGCTAATCATTTTTTGTAGCTATTATATTAAAATTGAGTATTAAAATATATCAGTTATTGAGATTATTTTTTACTGATACATAAACATAATTGTAAGAATCTGAGGGGAAAATTTTTGTTCGAACACGATGTTCGTCGGGAGTGCCCTGTTTTAAATCAAAAACCAAATAACTATGAGGATCTCGTGTTGCGTCCTGATAGGCCTCCTGTACAAATTTTGTGCTACCAGGATATAATTGGCGTGCTAGATAATTAATTTGAGCCTGGTCTCTGGGGTTTTTAAAACATATTATATAATGGCAATTTAATGATATGTCTCGCATACCTTTAGCTTGATGAAACATATTTTGTGTTATAAAAATAACACTTAAATCTCGGTGGTGGCTACCTTTAGTAAAAAAGTCAACAATTTGTGTATCACATTCTCGCATTAAATCGTCAATAATTACAAGATGTGGACCGGCTTGTGCTGGAAAATCATCTATTTTGGGGAGCCCTTCTTTAAATGTACAACCTGAGGATAGAGTTTCATACAGAGGTTGCCACTTACCATAACACCATACTATATTTTTCCATTTTTCGGCATAATGTTTTAAAAACTGTTTTACAAAATATGATTTACCACACCCAGTGGGGCCAGCTATTATACAAGTAAATGGATGTTGAAACTCCATATTCTGATACACCATAAATAATTATGAATATAATAACATATTATTATTACGATTCAAAAAGTGAATACTTTCAGACATGTTTACATCTTTACATAATTGAATGCACGGCAAATGAAGCTGGAGTTTTCGCCATGTACAGACACAGAAATTTACCTGACCATTACTATCGTCATCTGACGAATACCTTTAAGAGTATCTGACAATGATATTTTATAATTTGTAACAGCATTAAAGTAGTTTTCAATATACCACTCATCAGGTGAAAGACGAATACGGTCATAGTAATTATGTAAAATTCTCCCTCATCATCTTATGCTAGACCAACACATCGATTTAAAATCTGATTATCCATTTTTTACTCTCTCTCTCTCTACTTAATTAACCTATTCGTTTTCTTTTATACCCGTAGGGAAGTGTATCAAAATTTTCTATTCGTTTCCTTTTATTAGCAGTAACCTGATAGATTTTATGCGCCTCCGGCTTAGTAATCAATTTATAATCTTTAGTACGTACAATTTGTCGACCGAGAGGAACGCTAATAGAAGGTGAATTATTTAAGATCATATCTTTCATTTGTTCAAAGTTAACATATTTTAATGTTTTATTATTCAGTGTGATTCCCTTGATTTTACATATTGTCTTTGTTTTACCGTTAAGAGTGTTAACAACGGAATAGCCGTAACATTTGGGACCACCAGCACAAAATTCTTCGATATATGCATCCGGACCATATTCTGCCAACTCATTCTTCCATTCCCCTAAATGCACTCCTATTTTTAACTGTGGCTCACCAGGCGATTGAGTGTAAATAATACTATCGGTATCATAATATAACACACGCTCGCCAAGTAAATCCAAATAACGAAATAACTCGAGGCGAGCGTGTGTCGTGGTGTATGCTGCGATTATCACGTTAATGTTTTTAGCAGGAGCAATAACGCTCTCATTAACACTCCAGTTGAGCACACGGAATTTGTCGCCGATTGGAATACACGATTTAACCTCAATATTCGGATTTGTTAATTTATCGAAATACTCCTCGGGAGTTTTAATGATAGCGATTTGCTCCATGTTTTCTCTTTGTGCGAGCTTACCCCACAGGCTGTTTACTCCTAGCTTTGAAATTCGTTTCTTAGGTTTGTTGCGCATAATCTTTTCCCGGTCTAATTGGATACCCTCTTTCTCATAATACTCCTGTATGAACTGGTCTTTTTGTTGTCCGGTGACGCATCCTGCAGGCCAACCGTTACACTCAGTCTTGATCTTCATAAACAGGTTAATGTATTCCGTGAAAAGACCGCCCTCTTTCTTTTCAGCGTCATACATTAGAACCTCATAGCTCCATACCTCGTGTTTTTCTAGCACTCTATATCCTTTCTCGACAGCTACCCGCACTTCGTCTACAACCCACACTCCAGTCAAAGCTCTCTCCCCTTCCGAATGCGAGCATTCTTCTTCTTCATTCAGAGTGTCCGCGCACGTTCGGCATAAGGGGAATAATAATTTCCCACCACTCCGATAGGGCAGCACCGGGTGGTAGAGATTGGCCGGGGGTAATACAGTGCACTTTATTATTCCCTCAAACCCCGAAATATCGGGACACTCGTCATCACCCACATAAACTTTCGGATGACCCACAGGATATTTTTTCACCTTACAACAGTAAGGGTAAAGGGAGATTATATCGGTATACATGATACGTTCTCCCTCTTTTGCCCTTTTGTAGAGTTTCACTGTGTCGACTCTACCGCCATACAGGGCATCCCGCGGATGAATTGGGGATTTCTTAGCCATGATGTGGTTTTTTACAAATATACTCACCGGCGAGTGTTCTTTTAGAAACTCGCGCCACCGGCATTCCCACATTTCATGAACTATATACCCCAGCTCTTTTAATCGAATAATTTTGTTTACACTACTCTCATAACGCATATTAAAAGTAGTGTATGCGTCATTATATATGGGGTTATCACGGCCTGTGGGGTAACACTCCCGGCACCCGTGGAATAGACACCCCTGGTACTCCCAAACATGTTCTGCACCATTATAGTGCGCATAACAATCCACTTTATACCCACCTCTCACCACAACCTCTCGTCCGTTTCCAGAATGCTGGATTTGGGCTTTTAATCTGTCGGCCTCGTACACGAGCCACTGAACGGCGCCGACAGATTGGTTATCACTCCACCTGTACCCTCTATGTGGGATAATACCAATGGTGTCTGTTCGCAAGAACTTTTTTTCGATACTTTAAGTTGCACGCGCTGGCAATGCTTACACTTTCTAGGAACGGGTTGACGCCAGATATAACCTCAAACTCGTTCATAAATTTTACACAAGCGTTGCGCAGCACGTTCACATCGTTCACACAGTATTTTATAAGCTGTTCTTTTAAAATGAAACCCGTCTCTCCAAGTGTTTCCTTTTCCTCATTATACCAACGCAAAAACTTCTCTTTCTGCTTCTTTTTCAAACCCTCCACATCGTAATACTCGATGCCTGGTAAAGCACCCCTATACTCCTGATTAGCTTTTGTGTTGAATAAATGAGGGAAATGACCCTTTGAGACGGATAAATCGAACGCGTCGCCTAATTTGGACAAAGACATTGGTAAGAAATTTAGACTATCAATAAATTTTAAATATAAATACTCCATCGATAAAATTTTGCACCCCCGCATAATTATTCGCGGCGTCCACTCTTTATGAAGCATCATCGCGCGTAAAATAAAATGGGCGTCGTAACCCTTTGCGTTATGAGCTACAACGACTATTTTATTTATTTCAGAACGCCTTTGTGCTAAATAGTCTAAAAATTCGCCAATGCATTTGTCCCCATAAAATACATGTGTTCTATCGCCGCATACACCACACCGTTCACTCTCACTGTTTTTACAACAGTAGCACACCTGTTGGCTAACTAACAGGTTGGGCTCATGCTCAAAAATACCACCGGCTACTTCTTTATCTTGGCGGCACTCAATGTCGTAAAACACTAATATCCATTTCTGTGGGGTACGCATTCGGCATGGTTGTATATAACATAAAAGTCCTGACGGCATCATATTATTACACCCTGTGCAGAATACCTCCCCACAGACATGTGGATTCCGCCCTTTTTTCACCACGTAGGCTTTACGACATTGAGGACACACTTTCAGAATGTCGCATAATGAAGCCGTATGGTTTTTGAGGCACTGAGCCCCATAAAAGCATCTATTGCATTCCCGGCAGTATACTACACTTTTCGTAATTGTGCATGGTGGTCTGTTCTGGCATTTATTGCATAAAGCTTTACACTTCCCCACGTGCCTGTCTTTAGTCTGAAATTTTTGTGGCATTCTTCGCAATAGTAAACACATGAAAAGGCCGCTGTTAGGCTAGTGATGACATTATAATGGTTGTTAATATATAACAAATTAATCTGTTTGCCATGACAGTGACCCTCAAAAAATATTTTTCCCCCGATAACCCATCATACACGGTGATTTTATAGTCCACTAAATATGCCTGAAATTTTTTTAATTCCGGTATCCCCCCGCCATTCTCTAGGCTAACACCAGCCTTTTCACTTAGTTCGGATACCTTTTGAAACATGTTTTGGGCATTGATGGCGATATCTATCTCTTTCTTTTTTATCGTTTTTATGTTCAATAAGCCCTATAGCTACCACCAGAGCTTGACCCAAACAATAGTATTCAGGGTTTTTAATGACTATAATACCTCTGTTATGTTTTATGTACTCGTTTATGTCAGAAAAATTCTTTTTCACCCGTCCCATACCAATAGGTAATTCGACGTGGTGAAAATAGAGAATAAAGCGATCTTGATATAAGAATGAAGTATTGGATTGAATTACTTTTTCTAACGCACCCCACACATTTTCAGCAGTCATATTATTAGCAGTTCGAAAAGACAAATAGAATGGTTTATCAGGGTGATTTTGGTTTATAAATTCAACCCTACACGATGATGAGGGAGCACACCTCTCATTACATACCGTACCAAATCATTAATGCCGTTTTCTACCCATTCAAGGGGGTTTTCTCCCTCTGGGGGAGGAGTTAATTCAATTGTCAGTAAATTCCCGTTATCTTTAAACTGTCTATAATATTGCTGAGATTCGGATATTACATTAAACCGCACCATTTGTTTTGCTGTTTATCTAACTTTTAGAATATTGTAAAATCGTTAATGCTTGCTGTTTTATCTTAATTGTGGTCTTCCAACTATAGAACACCAATTAGTGTTTTTTCTAATAACCTATTATTCTTAACGATCAACAATTATTCACTGTAACGCTATATTGAAAGCAATGCTTATATAATTTTTGCAAAATTCTTCTCGGAAAAATCAGGTGTTTGCAAGAAAAAAGTAATTGGGGCTGTTCCAACTATAGAACACCAATTAGTGTTTTTTCTAATAACCTATTATTCTTAACGATCAACAATTATTCACTGTAACGCTATATTGAAAGCAATGCTTATATAATTTTTGCAAAATTCTTCTCGGAAAAATCAGGTGTTTGCAAGAAAAAAGTAATTGGGGCTGTTCCAACTATAGAACACCAATTAGTGTTTTTTCTAATAACCTATTATTCTTAACGATCAACAATTATTCACTGTAACGCTATATTGAAAGCAATTCTTATATATTTTTTTGCAAAATTCTTCTCGGAAAAATCAGGTATTTGCAAGAAAAAAGTAATTGGGGCTGTTCCAACTATAGAACACCAATTAGTGTTTTTCCCAATATCGTATTCTTTCTAAACCTGTAAATAGAAAAAAAAACGGAATTTTACTTTGCAAAACCACCACCGAAAATTTTCACAAAGTTCAAAAGTAGCTAATTTCTTTAAAAATCCATATTTTGCTTATTTCTGACCTCTGTGACCTCGGGTTTTCACGATCGTATTCAACACAACGTATTCTTCAAAAAATAATCTATCATGGGTGGTGTTATGAGGAACACTTACAAATCCACACCGAAATTTTGACAAAGTTCAAAAAAAGCTAATTTCTTTAAAAATCCATATTTTGCTTATTTCTGACCTCTGTGACCTCGGGTTTTCACGATCGTATTCAACACAACGTATATTTCAAAAAATAATATATCATGGGTGGTGTTATGAGGAACACTTACAAATCCACACTGAAATTTTGAGTTCAAAAATAGATTTCTTTAAAAATCCATATTTTGCTTATTTTTGACCCCTGTGACGCCTGGTTTTCACGAACGTATTCAACACAACGTATATTTCCAAAAATAATCTATCATGGGTGGGTTATGAGGAACACTTAAAAATCCGCACCGAAAATTTTGACAGTTAAAAAATACTTATTTTTAAAAAAACTATATTTTGCTTATTTTTGACCGCTGTGACGCCTGGTTTTCACGAACGTATTCAACACAACATATTCTTCAAAAAATAATCTATCATGGGTGGGGTTATGAGGAACACTTAAAAATTCGCACCGAAAATTTTGACAAAGTTCAAAAATAGCTAATTTCTTTAAAAATTCATATTTTGCTTATTTCTGACCTCTGTGACCTCGAGTTTTCACGATCGTATTCAACACAACGTATATTTCAAAAAATAATCTATCATGGGTGGTGTTATGAGGAACACTTACAAATCCACACCGAAATTTTGACAAAGTTCAAAAATAGCTAATTTCTTTAAAAATCTATATTTTGCTTATTTTTGACCGCTGTGACGCCTGGTTTTCACGAACGTATTCAGCACAACGTATTCTTCAAAAAATAATCTATCATGGGTGGGGTTATGAGGAACACTTAAAAATTTGCACCGAAAATTTTGACAAAGTTCAAAAGTACTTACCCTTAATTTACACTTAAAATTCACTTCAATCTTCTCACACACTGCACACGATGTTGTATTTTTACAATCCAACGAATAACTGACTGAGAATTGCTTCGAACCTCAGCCCTTAAATAGTTGTTCTGCTTTCCTCTGATTGGTTAAAATAAAACTCTTTTTCATTGGAGCAAAATCTGTAAGTCAAGTACCCCATTGGCTAAAATAAAACTATTTACTATTGGCTCCTAACAGAAACGACTAAGATATGTGCTAAATATTTTCTACGTCCATTTGAGCATCCAAAATTCGTAAAATGCCCCATATCTCGAAAACGGTCAAAAATATCAAAAAAATAATCGAAAAAATCTCCCCGTACCTCACCCCTTGCCGTTTTTAGATATGAAGAACCCATTGAACCATGTTTCAATCTTGTACGACAAGGGTGGGCCACTGTGGCCAAAAAAAACTTCTCTTGAAAACTGTAAGAGATAGAGCAAACATAACACATTGAAGCTCTGTTTCTCGTTTTTCAGGGCGCCATTGCAAGAAATACTCCAACAAATCGTCTAAGTTCATTTTTGGGGTATCCAAAATTCATAAAATGGCCCATATCTCGAAAACGGTCAAAAATATCAAAAAACTAATCGAAAAAATCTCCCCGTACCTCACCCCTTGCCGTTTTTAGACATGAAGAACCCATGGAACCATGTTTCAATCTTGTACGACAAGGGTGGGTCACTGGGGCCAAAAATAAACTTCTAACATATTGAAGCACTGTTTCTCAACTTTCATGGCGTCATTGCAAGAAATACTCCAGACAAATCGTCTAAGTTCATTTTTGGGTGTCCAAAATTCATAAAATGGTCCATATCTCGAAAACGGTCAAAAATATCAAAAAAAATAATCGAAAAAATCTCCCCTTTATAAATCACCTTGCCGTTTTTACACATGAAGAACCCATGGAACCATGTTTCAAACTTGTACGACAAGGGTGGGCCAAGTTGCCAAAAAAAAACTTCGGATCGTCATATCTCAAAAACGGTGAGAGATAGAAATAAAATTTTAACGACATTCGATTTAGGAGCAGCAAATGTGTAATCTACCCAAGTTTGGTAAACATCGCCCAACTTTCAACTTTTTCGAAAATCGAAATTTTTGCCTCTAAACCGCCATATCACGAAAGCGGTAAGAGATAGAGCGAACATTTTTGACCGGTCTTTCCAGCGGAGTACACATATACAGAGTTTCAAAAACTCAGAAACCAGATGGGTCGAAATTTTGAAAAATTCAAATCGTTATATCTGGAAAACGGTGAGAGATAGAAATAAAATTTTAACGGCATTCGATTTAGGATCATCAAGCGTATCGTCTGCCCACGTTTGGTAAACATCACCCAACTTTCAACTTTTTTCGAAAACCGCAATTTTTGACACTGCTTAAAGAACAAGTTTTCAATGTGTTAGATTGTCCACCACTTTCTTTTCTCATCTGAGCCCTGTTATGTTGAATGAATACACCCCCTTATTATAGGGGGGCTGGAAAATAAGCCATACTCTTTTATTAATTCTGCTATGTTTAAATAGGGTTGGAAAATATGCCATACTCTTTTATTAGTTCGAATATGCGCTATGCTAAATAGGTGGATGAAGAATGTGTTTTCGATCTGCTATGTGTTCGTAAAGTGCTCATAAAATGGGACGCGGGGTCCGACGCCAACCGACCAATCAGCGTCAAGGGGGCGGGGTCCGGTGCCAGCCAATCGGCGTGGTCCTGCGCCAGCGAGTCAGCGCAGTAGATACTCCTAAAATGGAGGTCGTAAAAGAGCGTGGCCGACAGCAGCCAATCAGCGTCAAGGGGCGTGGCCGGAACCGACCAATCAGCGTGAAGGGGCGTGGCTGGGAGCGTGGCCGGAACCGACCAATCAGCGTGAAAGGGCGTGGCCAATCAATCAGCGTCAAGGGGCGTGGCCAAGGGGGCGGGGTCACGTGACCTGCGCCAGCCAATCAGCGTCAAGGGTTTGCGCATGCGCAGTAGGAAAAAAACTGCCCCAAGTGACCCCACTCTACTATTCAGGTCTGAAGAACATGTTTTATCCCCACCCTTATTACTATATTCAACCTGTAAACTATATAATTTTTCCGGTGTCGGTATCGCTTTCGTGTAGTATGAAAGTGCACAATAGAGGTTTCAAAGTGTTTTGGCGGGATTTTTTTTTGAATTCTGGTTTTCTCCAAATTTTCCGGTTCAAGGGGATGATATGGACATGTGAGTGGTACCGTCAGAAAGGATTTGTTATACTGAAGAAAATGTCGTTTGAACAATGACTCTATGTCAAATAGTAATGTCAGTACATTTTTGAAGTATTTGTATATATGTATATGAAAAAAATTAGTCACGTTCAAACTTTCAAAAATTTCTCCGGGCCTTTGCTTTCAAGATACAAAATTGAAATTTTTCACACGTATTACATACAAAACATTTTTTTTAATGGAGATTGCTACGTGAACCCAGGCCCGGGCCTGAGGAGCGCAAAAGTTTTGAAAAATCTCCCGGTTTTACCCGATTTTCATGTTTCTGGTGTACAGTATGGACAAGCGAGTGGTACCGGTAGAAAGTATATTTTATCCTGAAAAAAGAAAACGATGTATGAACCATGATCCTATGATAAATAGTAAGGAGGCAGTAACTGTTATGAGCGAAAGTCTAAAATTTACCTCAAAAAGTGGAAATCCTAAAAGGTTTAATTTACGAATCAAGTTACCAATTAGTATAACAACGCATGTTTCTTCTCTTTCTTTGTTTTTTCTTCCTTTCTTTGACTAACTCTTTCCAAAGTTCACAACATATGTACCTTCTGGAGAAAGTTTATGAAATGAGGTTGTCACTTGAGCAATTTGAACGTCAATCGTCAAGTCTTTTTTGAACTATCCGCTTCGATTTAAAGGATTTCTAAAAATACCAAAAATTGTAACTATTTGTAACTTACGATCCATTCATGCATGACGGGGCCGCAGTGACTCAGTGGTAGAGTGTTCACCTATGTTGTGTGGGATCCCTGGTTCGATCCCAGCTTGCACCAAGTGAACTTTGTGGTGGACAATCACTGTGTGCATGGATTTTCTCGGAGTTCTCCCGTTTCTCCCACTTCATTCATTCCATTCATTTCTCATCATCTCCTTTCGGCTAGCTAACATAACCGTGGAACGTGAAACGATTTCATTTCATTTTTTCCATTCATGTCTGACTTTCTGGTAAGTTTGGGTATGTTCTTTGTTTTAACTAATACTTCATTCTTCTGCTACTAGAAAAAATATCAATTTATTTGTCAGAGTAGAGTAATTTGTCCACAGTTTGCAGTTTTTGGTAGTAAGTTGGCAAATTAAAAAAAATACAAACCTGCAAATTGCTCCGAAACCACTGATGCCCGATCCTCGATTCATAGGAATAAATTTGTTTAAAAATCGTTTCAAAAAATAGGTTAAAATACTAGTTACCGTGTACATATAGGTGTGGGTATATGTGATTTATATGTACACTCATGTCCAAAATCATTGTCGCATATCTATAACTGTCTTCTTGTAAGAATATAATTTGATAAAGATTTTGCAGGGTACTTTTGATACTGATACTATATGTATAATCGAGAAATGTATACTTGTGGTAAATTTCATAGGAAAAGAATTATAAATACGAAAATTAGAATGACTAAAACAAAATATTGCTAAATGGACAAGAAAGTTTTATTTTCGTTTTATTGCTCTTATTTACTGCTGTTTTGACGTGAAATTTGCCACATATATGTCTTTGCCGATTATACACAAACTAACATTGTAAGAAATGCCGAGCATATTCGTTATCAAATTATATTCCTACAACCACATATTTACGACATACGACAATAATTTTGGACATGAGTGTACACTGAGTGCTTGTTGAACTGTAATACATATATTGTTCAATATATTGTTCCATGCTTATCTATATTGAAATCTGTCGTGCAATATTATATTAAACATACATAATGTACTATAATTATATTGGTGAGGCTAAAATACTATTTTCTCTAAAACAATACATTATGCGTCACTGCTAGGAGTACGTGTCGTATTATCTACAACCTTAGTCCAGAAATAAAGGTGAATGTGTCTATACTTCGAATGGATTGTTGGCTTACTACTGTCCTACGAAGTAGCCCGCGTTGATGGTAATGCACTTCTGGGAACTGCTGTACGAGTCCTAGAAATCCTTGCGTATTCGTCTTTAGTCTTAGGTCATTATGAGGTGGGCCGTCCTACGACCAATTTCCAGTACTTCCACTATCATTCGCACTGTTGCACCACAAGCCTGTGCCAAAAGTTCCTTCACTTTCTGTTATTGGCCATGGAACGTCTTACACGGTGTCTTGCTCTTCTCGGGAGTGTGTAAAGCAGTCATAAACATACTTCAAGAAGGCAGCACGTTCTTGCTAAACTGTTGTCAGCATTTAATGAGTTTCTTGATTTTCGAAGTTCGAACCAGAACAGCATATTCGTTCGCTCCTTCATTTTGATTTGGTATTGACCACGCGCATTACACTTCACTCTACTGCAATGTGCTGTTTAAGTATGATAAGCACACTTGCAGCGCTGCAACTCGGGAACTTGTTCAGACACGTCTTGACTTGGCCAGCGCTGGATAGGACTGTGGCGTACTTTTACGACCGTGAGTAGTGTGTTGTTATTCACCCCCGTAAAGTTAGCGACCAAAAGTTTAATAAATCGATATTTTTTTAGAGTTCTGAGTAGTACTCAAAGAGTTCTAGAGTTCTTGCTAGGTTAGACAAATAGTTCTGGGTAAATAAAGATTTTATAGCGATTTCAAAATTTTGGTGCTAACTTCACGCAACACCAAAAATCTTAAAATGTCTTAATTTTTTTAGAGTTCTGAGTAGTACTCAAAGAGTTCTAGAGTTCTTGCAAGGTTAGACCAATAGTTCTGGGTAAATAAACATTCTATAGCGATTTCAAAATTTTGGTGCTAACTTCCCGCAACACCAAAAATCTTAAAATGTATTAATTTTTTTAGAGTTCTGAGTAGTACTCAAAGAGTTCTAGAGTTCTTGCTAGGCTAGACCAATAGTTCTGGGTAAATAAACATTTTATAGCGATTTCAAAATTTTGGTGCTAACTTCACGCAACACCAAAAATCTTAAAATGTCTTAATTTTTTAGAGCTCTGAGTAGTACTCAAAGAGTTCTAGAGTTCTTCCTAGGTTAGACCAATAGTTCTGGGTAAATAAAGATTTTATAGCGATTTTAAAATTTTGGAGCTAACTTCACGCAACACCAAAAATCTTAAAATGTCTTAATTTTTTTAGAGTTCTGAGTAGTACTCAAAGAGTTCTTGCCAGGTTAGACCAATAGTTCTGGGTAAATAAAGATTTTATTGCGATTTTAAAATTTTGGTTCTAACTTCACGCAACACCAAAAATCTTAAAATGTCTTAATTTTTTTAGAGTTCTGAGTAGTACTCAAAGAGTTCTAGAGGTCTTGCTAGATTAGACCAATAGTTCTGGATAATTAAAGATTTTATAGCGATTTTAAAATTTTGGTGCTTACTTCACGCAGCACCAAAAATCTTAAAATGTCTTAATTTTTTTAGAGTTCTGAGTAGTACTCAAAGAGTTCTAGAGTTCTTGCTAGGTTAGACCAATAGTTCTGGGTAAATAAAGATTTTATTGCGATTTTAAAATTTTGGTGCTAACTTCACGCAACACCAAAAATCTTAAAATGTCTTAATTTTTTTAGAGTTCTGAGTAGTACTCAAAGAGTTCTAGAGGTCTTGCTAGATTAGACCAATAGTTCTGGGTAAATAAAGATTTTATAGCGATTTTAAAATTTTGGTGCTTACTTCACGCAACACCAAAAATCTTAAAATGTCTTAATTTTTTTTAGAGTTCTGAGTAGTACTCAAAGAGTTCTAGAGTTCTTGCTAGGTTAGACCAATAGTTCTGGGTAAATAAAGATTTTATAGCGATTTTAAAATTTTGGTGCTAACTTCACGCAACACCAAAAATCTTAAAATGTCTTAATTTTTTTAGTTCTGAGTAGTACTCAAAGAGTTCTAGAGTTCTTGCTAGGTTAGACCAATAGTTCTGGGTAAATAAAGATTTTATAGCGATTTTAAAGTTTCGGTGCTAATTTCACGCAACACCAAAAATTTTAAAATCTCAATATTTTTTTAGAGTTCTGAGTAGTACTCAAAGAGTTCTATAGTTCTTGCTAGGTTAGACCAATAGTTCTGGGTAAATAAACATTTTATAACGATTTTAAAGTTTCGGTGCTAACTTCACGCAACACCAAAAATCTTAAAATCTCTATATTTTTTTACAGTTCTGAGTTACACTCAAAGGATTCTAGAGTTCTTGCTAGGTTAGACCAATAGTTCTGGGTAAATAAAGATTTTATAGCGATTTTGAAGTTTCGGTGCTAACTTCACGCAACACCAAAAATCTTAAAATCTCTATATTTTTTAGAATTCTGAGTAGCACTCGAAAAGTTCAAGATTTCTTGCTAGGTTAGATCAATAGTTCTGGAAAAATAAACATTTTATAGCGATTTTAAAATGTTTACTTGTTTAAAATGTAAAATGAGTAAAATGAAATTCTACTCAAATTGTGCACCGAGTTTCAGAATTTGAGCTGTTAGTGGTTAAAGTTTTAAGTGGACTTAGACCTTTTAAACTGAAAGCTCAAACTCCGGGAGTTTTTTTTTTTTTTTTTTTTTTTTTTTTTGAAAGCTGAAATTCTACTGAATATCTGGACGTAGTTTGAGAAGTTGAGCTTTCGGTCGTCCTGAATTTTCGTCACGCTTTCGGGCGTGAAGTTGGCAGGACCACCTTTCAAATGGACTTAGAGCCTTTATATTGAAAGCTCAAATTCTGAGAGTTGGTTTTTCTGAGAGCTCAAATTCTACTCAAATTCTGCACCGAGTTTCAGAATTTGAGCTGTTGGTGTCCTGTTACGATGTGTTCAAAATTGCAGGATTTAAGTGGACTTAGACCCTTTAAAATGAAAGCTCAAATTCCGGGAGTTGGTTTTTTTGAATGCTCAAATTCTACTGAATATCTGGACCGAGTTTGAGCTTTCGATGGTCCTGCAGCGTGAAGTTGGCAGGACCATCTTTCAAATGGACTTAGAGCCTTTAAATTAAAAGCTCAAATTTTGCTGGTTTTCCTGAGAGCTCAAATTCTACTCAAATTGTGCACCGAGTTTCAGAATTTGAGCTGTTGATGTCCTGGTACGATGTGTTCAAAATTGCAGCTTCTAAGTGGACTTAGACCCTTTAAATTGAAAGCTCCAATTCCGGGAGTTGTTTTTTTTTTTTTTTTTTTTTTGAAAGCTCGAATTCTACTGAATATCTGGACTGAGTTTGAAAATTTGAGCTTTCGGTGGTCTTACAGCGTGAATTTGGCAGGACCAGCATTCAAATAGACTTACAGCCTTTAAATTGAAAGCTCAAATTTTGGGAGTTGGTTTTCTGAGAGCTCAAAGTCTACTCAAATTATGCACCGAGTTTCAGAATTTGAGTTGTTAGTAGTCCTGCCAACTTCTCGCACCTGCAACTGTCGATTTCTATGTTTTGGATAACATTGTTTGAATTTTATTACGCACGTGTTATATACTTGTTAATGATTTCCAACGATTGCATACGTGATCAGTAGATTATGAAGAAACATTTATTTCCCATTTATTCCCTTATTTTGCGAGAATTGTTCTAACTTTTCAAGAGAAACTTTAGAATTCTTCAAGTGCTACTCAGAACTCTAGAAAAATATAGAGATTTTAAGAATTTTGGTTTTGAATTAAGTTAGCAGCGAAACTTTAAAATCGCTATAAAATCTTTATTTACCCAGAAATAGTGGTCTAATCTATCAGGAATTCTCGAACTTTATGAGTGTTACTCAGAACTCTAAAAAATATAGACATTTTATGATTTTTGGTTTTTCTTGGTTAGCAACGAAACTTTAAAATTGCTATAAAATCTTTATTTACCCTGAACTATTGTCCTAACCTAGCAAGAACTCTAGAACTCCTTGAGTGCTACTCAGACCTCGAAAAGATACAGAGATTTTAAAATTTTTGGTGTTGCGTGAAGTTAGCACCGAAACTTTAAAATCGCTATAAAATCTTTATTTACCCAGAACTATTGGTCTAATCTAGCAAGAACTCTAGAACTCTTTGAGTGCTACTCACAACTCTAAAAAATATAGATATTTTAAGATTTTTGGTGTTGCGTGAAATTAGCACCGAAATTTTAAAATCGCTATAAATTCTTTATTTACTTAGAACTATTGGTCTAACGTAGCAAGAACTCTTGAACTCTTTGAGTGCTACTCAGAACTCTAAAAAATATAGACATTTTTAATTTTTGGTGTTTCGTGAAGTTATCACCGAAACTTTAAAATCGGTATAAAATCTTTATTTACAAAGAACTATTGGTCTAACCTAGCAAGAACTCTAGAACTCTTTGAGTGCTACTCAGAACTCTAAGAAATATAGACATATTAAGATTTTTGGTGTTTCGTGAAGTTACCACCGAAACTTTAAAATCGCTATAAAATCTTTATTTAGAAAGAACTATTGGTCTAACCTAGCAAGAACTCTAGAACTCTTTGAGTCCTACTCAGAACTCTAAAAAAATTAAGACATTTTAAGATTTTTGGTGTTGCGTGAAGTTAGCACCAAAACTTTAAAATCGCTATAAAATCTTTATTTACCCAAAACAATTGGGCTTACCTAGCAAGAACTCTAGAACTCTTTGAGTACTACTCAGAACTCTAAAAAAATTAAGACATTTTAAGATTTTTGGTGTTGCGTGAAGTTAGCACCAAAATTTTAAAATCGCTATAATATCTTTATTTACCCAGAACTATTGGGCTTACCTAGCAAGAACTCTAGAACTCTTTGAGTACTACTCAGAACTCTAAAAAAATTAAGACATTTTAAGATTTTTGGTGTTGCGTGAAGTTAGCACCAAAATTTTAAAATCGCTATAAAATCTTTATTTACCCAGAACTATTGGTCTAACCTAGGAAGAACTCTAGAACTCTTTGAGTACTACTCAGAACTCTAAAAAAATTAAGACATTTTAAGATTTTTGGTGTTGCGTGAAGTTAGCTCCAAAATTTTTAAATCGCTATAAAATCTTTATTTACCCAGAACTATTGGTCTAACCTTGCAAGAACTCTAGAACTCTTTGAGTACTACTCAGAACTCTAAAAAAATATCGATTTATTAAACTTTTGGTCGCTAACTTCACGGGGGTTTGTTATTCACTGAACTTTCTGGAAAGAGGTTGTATATGTGTGTCGCCGTTAGGAGAAGACGAACTACAATATATACAATCAGCTACTTAACATTTTTTGACATATCTAGTAAATAAGTAAATGAATTTTATGTTGTAACAGAATAAATACCGGTAGTATCAATTATTATTGGTAACAAATGACACACATTTGAGCGCTATCAAAGTTCGTGGAAACTTCACAATGATAATTTACCCTCAAAGATTGAATTTTTGTTTAGTTTTTTTGTGATCTATAGACTGACATATAGGGTACCTCAACCTCCAACAATATAATAATTAATTGAATTGTTGGCCAAACTCATTAACAAGACGTATATTTTGAACTATCGTCCCACTAGTGTCAATACAAAACTCTTAATAAACAGACACTTCGATGTGTTTTATCGTAAAATTTGATCCAATATGTAAAAATGAAATTAATGTGTAGTTGCACAGACACGTCTTACGCAGGTATTAAATTTTCAACTACCAAAGACTTTAAACGAGCCACTTTAACGTATGAGAAAAGGCGTATGTGACAAAAGAATGCCAACAGAACCAAAGACACCAAAGGATATAATAAATTTTGTTTTTAAATTTTAATTTTTTAAAGTCATCAAAATCTTAAGTAAAGTTAACCTACTTACTTGTTACTGGCCATAATACATTGCAGACATCTCTTGGTGTTTTATGTTAATCTTTTACATAACCATCTTACATTTGCCATTTCTGTTTTGTTTTATTTTATTCAGTTCAGTGTCCCACGATTATGCACAGAGACTAAGGAAGACTGTGATGATAAGACGAATATTAATGGTGTCATAACTAAAGTTAGAGGAAACGGGAGAACCCTAACACACGGCGTTTGCCCACCACAAAGCTAAATTGATGGGAGCAGGGATCTAATCAGGTCCCAGGCGCTAGACGCGAGTCACTACCATTGGGCTACCATAGCCTGTTGATTTAGTCTTGTTACAAATACTAGGTGTAAATGTACCGTTGCTTAAAAGTTGTTATCTTCTTGACAGTTAATCGAGCGTTATTTCAGATTTTGCCAGGATGGAGGATCGATTGTCCACTGACTTACATTTTTTATTTTGTATATTAGTATACAATTATTAAAAAGCACGTGTTTCTCGGACTCATAGAAAGCAATTTGCTCTCCATGCCGATATAATATTACGTCCCTGGTATTTCAGGACCAAGAACGAAAGTCACTAGAGGTGGGGTCGGAGTGGGTATGACAACCTCAAATCTTAACAAGGACATACTTATTAGACAAATTTAGAATCCTTTCAATAAAGCTTCATTTTAGAAAAGGAACAAAATAGTTTTATACGCTACTGTTTACGCATGTCGCTAAATCAAAATTATTAAAATATGCGCAAAACTATTAATTCACAATATCATTACCAGAGTAAAACTACATTAAAACTTAAGAAAGTAAGATTTTCATTTGTTAGTTAAATGGGAGTTTAGCATCCCTAGCCAAAGTTTATATGAGATATGGGTCTACAGCGTAATGTGCGATCCAAACAATATGAGATCCAACCTGATATTAAATCTGGGCATTCTTCTTCGGTCATTCGCTAACTATATGGCCACGACGAAACTGATTTTTTTAAATGAATTACAAAGATTCGTAATTCATAAATAGTTCAAAACCACAAAGGATCTTTTTGAATATGTTTTAATTATGATAAATCTTTGAAACAAATTTCATGTAAGTATATAATGCAATAGCAAAGATCTTTAGGTAACCTAAATACATTGTTATTTGTGAATTTGCTGTGTTAAGGAAGACACGCATGAAAGGAATGAAATTCATATTACACATTTGTTCCACGAATGTACATAAATTCCGCAGGGCCGCATAGGGTCTGTTGTTTTTATAATTTTGGGTGTTTTATATGTATTCGAACATGCTGAAACCCAAACTGGGACTAGTTTTCTCATATCACGCAAGAATTTCTTACAATTTACGATTTATATAATTGATTGTGGTATGCATGTTTAAGCGTAATTCAAATGATTGACGCTAGATGCCGCTAGCATGTGATGAAGTTATCCAGGTGGTAATAAAGATGAGCGTGCTTTAAATGAAGGGAAGTTTAATTTAATTAAATTAACTAACTGTTGTCTGCATGACAATTTAAAATATTTCTATATCAAACCTTGTTATCTTATTTCAAATAAATTTTATATTTAATTGTCGCAAATCTTAGATTTTCTTCAATCGTATGAAGTGTTAATCTCTTAGGTTAGTTTTGTTCTGTAGTTTTGGGAATACTCTGTTGCTATGGCATCTCGTGATTGTAAGAATAGGCCAGATGTATTTTGTTACATCTGTGGTGAATTTGTTCCACGCAGAGACAGAAAATTACAGATTTTATAAGAACGGCCTATTTTGCATTCTCTCATATGAAACTTAGAGCTCAAGATAAATCGTGGCCTCCACATAATATGTGTAGATCTTGTGTGGAAGCATTACGGAACTGGAGCACTGGAAAGCGGTCATCTATGCCACTCGCAATTCCAATGGTGTGGAGAGAGCCCAGAAACTTAAGCGACGATTGCTACTTCTGTTCCTGTGAAATTGTAGGACACAATACTCGAAACAAGACAAAGGTAGTGTATTCCAGTATCCCCTCTGCAATGATACTTCGGCTGCTCGTCCCAGACTTGCCTGTTCCGACATCTCCATCAAGTCTTCAGTTTGTAAGTGATCATAGTTCGTACAGTGATTCAGTGGAAGGTAGTGAAATAGAAGATGAAGTTTACAACCTCCCTAGTGGATCTCGTGACCCTATACCACTCGCTCAAAGCCAGCTTAATGATCTAGTTAGAGACTTAAATTTGTCTAAAACAATCTGCTGCACTTCTTGGTTCCAGTAATCTTATATTCTTTTTTGTTTGTCTGCATTCACATTAAACAAAACATGTTCAGTTGTTTAGTGTAATAAGCTCTTTAGTTTGCTAGGAGATAAGAAATAAGGTATAATAAAGAAGTATTGAATACGGAAAAAGGCCCAAATTGTGACATTGATTTGTAGGAAAACATTACGTGACAGGGACAAGCAAATTCATTATTCGTAATCAGCTAGGAACGAAGAATTAAGTTCACCTATTAATCAAAAAACGATTTTGTTTTTCAATTTGCAGCCCTGTGTTATTATACTTCCAATACTGTGCCATACCTCTAACCGTTATGCGATAGTGTTCTCTATACCTTGTGACATTGAATTTAACAAGCGTTGGATGGGTTGCTGATGTATTGCTTACCACGCTGGTTCTATGTCAGTCTGCATGACATGACATTGTCTGCTGAGGACTGTAGTGAACATACACTTGAAGGACGATATATCAGGCTATTGTGTAGGACAGGCAAGTAACGCTGTCCGTTGGTAGTCAGAGAATGATTGCACTATTCCAGGATGCATGAGACAAGCATGGTCTTGCTGAAATATTGTATCCGAAGTAGTCTGAAGGAAATCTGTAACCTCGACCTATGGAACTTTTCTGATATAGCAGCCATTTATAATGTTAATTTATGTTAATTTTTTCTTTCAATGGAAGGACATTGGCACACACAGATTGATTCGCACCTGATCGAATAAATTGCAGATAGCGACAACCGTCAAATAGGATTTTAGAGGGAATTAAAACTGTAAGCAAGCGTATTTCAGTCTCACAGCTATCATGTAGTAGAGTGAATGTATTCTAATATGCAAAATGCCTCCGTAAGTAAGTCATAGCTGATAGCTCTTTTCCATACGAACTTTAGCTTAGTACAAAAATGTCGCAATATCATATTTCTAGTAGGACATGCTACTGTTAGTATTATAAGTTATACACAGTTATGTCATCAACAATTCAAACTACCAACGAAATCGCATCCAAAGAAAGGGTCAGTGAAAGTCACAATAGGCCAGTGCTTAAGAAATCTTTGATATTTCAGCTTGTAAGTGCCTACTATCACACTATGTTATAGACAAGCAAACGAGTGATCCGGTTTCTCTGGTTGGAAAGTATATCAGGGGCCGTAAGCAATCAAAGAATTTCTGCTCAATAGGGGAACAATGTCTTGCCGCAACAGGTTGTCTACGAGTGGATTGAAAATTCAAAAATGGTTGAACAAGTGTTACGCACGAGGAAGGAGCCCTACGACCATCTTTGACCACAAATGATGACGACATTGAGCGTACATGTGATATGTTTCTCTTAGACAGAAGAGTGACTATTCATGAAGTAGCACATTGTCTGGAAATTAGTCATGGTTCATAATACACCTTCCGACCACAAAAACCAGATCATTGCTCATTGTTCCTCTTTGGTGCAAACTTCTAATGAAGCAGCCATGACCTATCTGCAACAAGAGGAAGATAATTGGAGGAATTAGGATGGAACTTTTACAGCATGAGTACAACAGCATAGCAATAGAATAAACGAGGGCAAACGTCAGTATGAACAATACGAGAAGATTTATGTCAACGTTGCGGATAATTTTTGACTCACCCTCGTATATTATGTAGTAAATGAATACTGTCATTGAAAGTGTTGCTCAGCAGATTTAAGTACACACTGCGGGAAAATTCATCACTGAAATGCAAAGCGAAGCAAACATATCTACAAGGTGCCTAGAAACAAATGTAATTTATCCTTGTTTCATCTACATTTGCACTCATATTATAATTCTTGATTAGCCACAACGAACTGAAATGTTTTGTTTGTAACGCGTGTCCTTTATCAATTAAACAGTGTGTCAATTGATCTGTGAAGAAAGATATACGGTGCTGTTAAATCATTACTACAAAATATGTAGCTATTTTTTCAAAATAAATATTCAATGGTGGTGTATTTCTTTAAAAAAAAATTGCGATGGTGCAGGGGTTCAATCACTTTGTTTCACTCATGAATTTAACCTCTGACTCAAAATTAATTAATTTATTTATTTCAGTGCCCTTAACAGAGCCATAGGCTCCATTTAATAAGTGGCAAGTAAGATAATACATAAGGAATTACAAAAGAAATGCTCTGAAAAATTTGCATTTAAATATGCTAAGAATTTCACTGTCTATAGCTGACTTTTGATTTTCCAATTTTTAGAAAAATGGAAGCATAGAAATTTGTCACAGAAGTTACATCAAATTTTACAACTGAATTGCTAAGACAATTTTAAAGGTGGTAGATACGTTTTGTACCACCCTGCATTGAAATAAAATGAAATCAATATAGGAATACGATAGATTACAAGTTCAAACCTTCACCACTATGACTACCATTTTAATAGGAGTCAAAATTTGAACTCATGAGAGTGAGTCCCTGTGTGTTCCTGTGAGTTTTTAGTGTGTCAATTCCGTAACCAAAAGAATTATTCGTGGTTAAGTTTGGTTACACCAAACACACATCTGGAGTTCAGCTGGTTAAAAAAGTAGTGCAGATGTGCGAGGCTTATGAATTACACGCTCTTCTGCCTCGCTCTTCTTGAGGAGGAAAAGCAATGGCTATGCACTATTTCATTTCATTAAGATCTTACCTCCTGTATGTTTTTGCCTGATTCCCCTTCTAACTGCACGTCCGCTGTCGAGACCATGAGATGACGAGATATGCAAGAGAAGAGAGGCGTCGGCGTCCTCCAGTTCCGTAACATACACATAGTATTTTATATACATATATATATATATACACAGTACAAATACATATATACCCACTGCGTTCCTTGCTCATAACCGCAATGTGAGACCCAACTTCACGCTCATCTCTTCGTTTGGCTCTGTGAGCAAACAAAAACGTGGATTCTCTTCCCATGGACTAATCTTGTTCGTTATGAAGAGGCTTCTTTTGCCTTCATAAACCAAATAAAAACCTTCATGAAGAGTAAACCATACTCTAGAATTCTTCCCGAAAAAGGTTAGAGCTATCTTTCTGTTTTTCGTTTTTTTAATTTTTTTTTAATTCTTCTAGATTGGAAAGTTTTTGTTTTCCTTGTTTCATTAAATAACTCGCATTATGCACAAACCTTTGATTAGATAGCTCTGTTATTTTGTAAATTAACAAAAGTTAATCGCATAATTAAATCATTATAGCCCGATGATTCTTGTAAACGAAATATCAATTACAGAATTGCATTAGTGGAATGATGAGCTCGGAAGAAAAGTGAAAATTGGATAAGATAAAACAAGAAGAAAGATATAGAAGATTTTTTTTTTACATTTTATGTCTTTATTTACGCAATGCTTTATGTCTTCATACACATTACCACACTACAGATTTAGTCAGGGAAGTTATATACAATACCAGACATTGAATAAATGCGTTTGCACAATACATTACATTGTACAGTAAAAGAATTTGAAGTATTTACTCAGTATGAGAGTTGTCAACCATGTCACTATTTCTCAAGACATCCTTTCTCTCTGAGTCTTTTCCCCTCATAGTGATAACTACAATGTAAAACAGCGTTTCCCAACCGGTGTGCCGCGAATGGGCCGGTGGTGTGCCGAGAGGAAATCGATAGAAAATTATTAATTCTATAGCAACCAAATTGCAAGACATAGGAAAAAAATGTATATTTTTGTATTTCACATTACTTTGAATTTCTATAACATTTTAAAACATTTTTCTGACCAGAACAAAATGAATTATTTAATAACTATACGATTTTTGTTACAGTTTCAAGGACCTAACGTCCTCTTCATCAGACATTAAGAAAAGACAGATGACAGCAAATCTTATATCTTCCTCAGCAGAAAGATACATAAATGAAAATGCTAACTAACGGCTGAGGAAGATATGAGATTTGCTGTCATCTGTCTTTTCTTAATGTCTGATGAAGAAGACGTTAGGTCCTTGAAACTGTAACGAAAATCGTATAGTTATTAAATAATTCATTTTGTTCTGGCCAGAAAAATGTTTTAAAATGTTATTGTGATTATCCAGAACTATGGAGTATATTTATTTGAATTTCTACATGAAAAAAAAATACTGTAATTGTAATATATTATTCTACATCTATTACTGTGTAGCAGACAGTATTTCGGCTCGTACACATTTCCACGGTTAGCTGCTATGTTACGCTTCAATTAAGAGCCATACTAACACCGAGAAATGGAAGCACTTGTACGGTACGCGTCAAATGAACGTTCGTAGAACACTCATTCGCACGTAAATGACAGAACAACAACACTTTGTTTAATAGCTGTGTTTTGACTTCGACGCATCGCAATCTGTATGATTGCAATAATATGCACCGGTTTTGGTTAAAACAGCAAAGTTAGAAGTACAAGACATTTGTTTGTTCGTTCGTTATTTAGTGATCTTCGTTCTTAGTGAAAAGTTGGATACAGTTTACGAAAAAGAAAGTGTATTTTTAAAAATCTGAGTTCTTTATTTCATTGCAATTGTTTTCTATCTTAAAATTAGAATAAAAAATAAGCATAATGAATTAGCATGGAGGAAAACCAGTGATCGAGCTTTCATCTCTGTGAGAAGATCAGTAATCACAGAAAAAAATACAATGGTATTTTATATTTGCAAATAATAATAGGGGATAATAATAATAATAATAATAATAATAATAATAATAATAATAATAATAATAATAATAATAATAATAATAATAATAAAAATAATAATAATAATAATAATAATATCTATAAGTGTGCCGCGAGAATTCAAGTTACACCCGTAGTGTGCCGCAAGTTGAAAAAGGTTAGGAAACGCTGATGTAAAAGGATAAAAGAAGCAATTCTAAGTGCCAGATTACAGATAGGTCTTTGTGAGAGTGTACTATACTTTGGGTTTTATCATAAGTTAATTCTTGATTTGTCGGTCAAAGTCGGAAAAGAGTGCTTGGAAAAAATGTGATAGTTCTATATATTTAGGATGTACTATAAAATGGACTAAAGGTTTTGAAAACAAATGAAAGAACTTTACACTTGCTTCTGAAGTTTTAATGGTACACATTTGTATATAATATTTGAATTAAGTTATGCAAGTAAACAATTATGTTTGAATTTCCTCTGGAAGAGTATAGAGTACGCAAATGTATATGTAAACAAGACTTTCAGGAAAGATCCAAAAAGTGGATCAAAAGATTGCGATCTTGGCCAATAGTTAGTTCTTGGATCAGAAGCCACAAAATTTTTGAAGGTCCCTGAATCGAGGTTTTTTTTTTTTTTTTTTTTTTTTTAACGGAATAAGCATATCATACTGAGTTAAGTGATAGTTTCGGTTTGGCTACACTCTATGTAGTTCTCCAGATATAAGGCGCACAAGAACATTTTTGGTTGAATGAAATATATTTGTCTTTTTAGATCAGGGTCCACAACATTTTTTAAGTGTCCCTAAATCGAGTTTTCGTACTTCTTTTTAACGGACTAAGCACATCATACTTAGTTAAGTGATAATTTTGGTTTGCATATACTGTATATAGTTCCCCATATATAAGACGTACAAAAAATAATTAAGTGAAATATATTCGATTGTTTTAATCAGGGGCCACAAAATTTTTGAACAGCCCCTAAATCGAGTTTTCTTATTGTTTTTACGGAATAAGCACATCGTACTGAGTTAAGTGACTTTTTGGTTTGGCTACACTATATGTACTTCTTCAGATATAAGCTCTACAAGAAACTTTTTGCCTTAAATATATTGGATCTTTTGATCCAAAAATCTATGAACACTGATTTAAAATGTTTTAACGAATTATGTCTTCAAGTAAATGTCTCCAGGATTTCCAATTAAATTTTAAGTACATACAATTATTGACAAGCACTATTTGTAGTCTTTCATGCTGCATTCCAGAACGTCTACAGAAATAATGTCGAGTTTTCTCTAACAAAACTTCAAATTTTGTCTTTAGACAAAGCTAAAAGTAGGACTCAGATATTTGAAAATATCTTTTGAACATTTACGCTAAAAGTGGAGCATCTTTTCAAAATTTATAGTATAGTCACAGTTTTTTTTTTTTTTTTTTTTTTTTTTTTTTTTTTTTTTTTTTACTAAATATCAAAATGTATTAAATAACGTGTCAACACTCACCAACAGTGAGTGGCACAAAGTGGTTCCTGCTTGTTTTGCCACTTCTTGTTTTGAGCCACACGCCTTAAGCTATGAACTTTGGCACACCTATGTGGCTGACCATATTCGGCGAAACTGGAATTCCTGTTTGGCAGAATCATGTTCTACCGAAACTAGTTTAAAGATAATCTACATTCACATAATGATTTTCCACATCTAAGTCACCATTTTCTGATAGTTCATTTGTGGGGTGTTGCCAGCTTTGATGGAAAGTTATGTTTATTGTTGTTGAGCAGAACACTCAACTTCGACATTAATTAGTATGGGGCTATATTTTCTCCTTTTCAATAAATGTTTAAATTAAAGATGCTGTATCGTCACCTTTCAAACTTTCACCTTTCAAACTTATGCATATCATTAAATTTTAACATTTTCTTTTCTTTTTCATTTCCCTGGTTTCCCCATCCTTAAAGAGTTGTTGTAATTAAAAACATATATTTTACAGAACAAACGAAGCAGAGATGTGAATGGGAGCCTTATGGGGGGAATGTTGGCTCAGTGGTAAGCGTTTGCCTCTGTTTCTTAGGGTTCCTGGTTAGATCCCGAACAAGTGAGTTTGTGGTGTACAACACCATGCTCGTGGATTTTCTCGCGGTACTCCCGTTTCCTCCCACTTCTTCATTTCACCAATTCTTCCATCATCATTTACTTGCTTTAATCATCGTCTCCCTTAGCATAACCGTGGGACGTTAAACTCAAAATTTTCATTTCATTTCATTTTCTGAAGGTGAGCCTTAATCTAACGAATTCACTTTACATCGTTTAAGGTGAATCGCCACCCGGAAGTCAATACACATTTCAGCTCATTCCGTTAACTACTGCGCAAAGAAACGTTACATGTTATAAATTATTTTACTATAAGATAAAGTTATGTTTCAGCTACAACGCAAAACACTGATTCATTTGGTTGTGTCTTCTGATATCGAAACATGTAACAAATAAAACAAAAGTGTAGCAAATAAAAGAATATATGATTCGTTTCACAATGAGCACACAAGATAGCACGTGCTGTTAAATCTTACTAGAAGTGCTTAATTTTATGAAATGTTTATTTGTATGTGTAAAGTATTTTAAAGTAACAATCTTATTACAAAATGGATATATTGTTTGACCGATTTTCGTGTTATGTTTCACATTTTGTTTAAATATTAATTTACATTTAAGGAAATAGATTTTGGAAGAAACTCGCGCAGAAAGCCATAATGCGATGTTGCCAAATTTGTACGTTTAATTTCTGGATTCTAGCGTTGCAGTTCGAGAAGAGGGACTTAGCTATGAATCGCGGTAAGGGTCGAAAACTAATTTCTCCAGTAAGTATCCAAGCAGAATTCCATGATTACTTCCTTTATTATCTGGCATCAGTAAACACTTGACACAACCTGGCAAGCCGCACTATTCAAAAAGTGTTTAGCATAGCACCGAGAACAGCTAGTAATCCACCTTAATTATGAGTCTAATTTAATTGCAGTATTTACCAATAAATCTAGCCAACAGGATTTAATTAGAATTCTTACGTATTTATACCGCTGTTATTAAAACTTCCAATTCCTGAAGCAAGTGACCAATGATTTGTCACGATCTTTATCTTGCAGATACAATTTTCTCTTTCGAGTTTCAGAATTAACACCTATGTTTTAATAATATAATGACTTTGAGACTTCTCATGTCTTCCACATCTCAGTAATGGTTATGTTTCTAGTACTGTACAAGTTTTGAATAATGTAGTAAATGGGTTGGAAATTTTGTATTAGAACTTCTGTGGAATTACAACTACAACTTATTCCCTAGGATGTGCTTCCCAGTGGTAATCGTGATTTGAACTATTATATTGATCCTGTTACACACTGTTCATATTTTAAAGGATTACTTACTATGATCGCAGACCATTTTAACGTTCTCAGCAGTGTATATATACACTTTTTCGTAGAGTTTAATTTCGTTTATTAAAATCTCTTTTATATTTACATGAATAATGTGCTCATAGAACTTTTTCCACATGTTGAGATGGTACGGTTATTTCACTATAGTAGTGGACAAAGCTTCTTTTGGAAGTGACTAGTGGGGATTGTTAAGTTGCATTTGAGTTTCTAATCGAAAGATCACTTTAGGTACATTTAATTTGCTCAGTGTCGTAGATCCCTAAAAGCTTTATATAACAACATATTTTAATTACTGTAACGGACAGAACTTCTTTTTGGAAGTCGCACCTGCTTATTTACTTGATGTGACTGTTTATGTTCATCTGCGGCAGGTTTTTCAAACTACTCGGGATGCAAATACGACAACAGATTGAGACGTTCTTTTTATGAAAATTGGTAATGAGCACAGTGGTGAAAGGGATGATGTATCAGAATCATCTTCGAGAGAACGGGACTCATGCCCTTTAACCGATAGTCCTGACACAGTATTTTGCATCAGTGATAACCTGTCTCGACATACCAGTCAATGGTCAGCATGGCATTTCATGAAAATTGGCTTTTTAGTAGTCAACTTGGCTTGACATTTTATATTAATCTGTTGAACTGCATACATGTTTAGGATTACCGTAGTTACTGTGAGCATACACAGTCAAGTATACGTTTGTCAGTTTAGTATGCAAATATGCACGTTTCTTATTTTCATCAGCTTAATCTACAATTATGTTCAATTTTGGTGCAAGCCATCCCAGGTTCGATTCCCGGTGGGGACACTCGGTCGAAAAGTTTAAAAGCGTTTTTAAGCCAGCCATCCTGAGTGAGATTTTCCTGCTTTTTTCTCATTCACGCAGGCAAATACCGGGATGGTACCTAACATATAAGTCCCTGGCAGTTTTCGTGCTTCCCAACCCTTTCTCCCTTCCCTTTTCTTGGATAGTGTGATCACCGAGGGACAACATCCCTCATACGTGACGTGCTAAATGGCCATGGATGCCGAGAGCCCATTCATCTAATTCCTAAGTCTTAAATAAGCTATTTTTTATGTCTTCAATTTAATTTTATTTGCTGAATTAAAAACTACTTTTATTTATGAGTTCATATTGTATGGTCATATTTTTTTTTTACGTGTCAAAGTCTTGTGACATATTTTCATAAGCACCACGGACAAAAAATTACGAAGTGGGAGCATTCGCTAAGCCATGAGACAACAGGTCTGACATAGCAATGTGCCAATCTATACCGCAAATTAGAGTCTTGTATGTTATTGTTGACACTGTCACGCTGGTACGAAGGGTATACTGATGCGATATGCTCTCATTGCAGGGTGAACCATGGGCCGAAGGAAGGATGTGACCGAGTGGAAAAAAGGAGCCATTGTGTTTGGGCGTGCACATGGACATTCCATACAGGAGGTGGCTCAGTTTGTTGGCGTGTCCGATTCTACGGTCAGTGCTGTACATGCACAGTGGAGAGCGTTAGGTAGCAAGCAATCCTCTCGGAGCAATTGTAGCCGAAAACCCATCATGGCCGAGCGCGGCCGTCGACGTCTGGGGAGATTAGCGACCTCTCAACGGTTTCAAGCTTGACAGGAACTGCTTCAGGAGTACAATGGAGGACCTAGTCGCCCAACGTCTGAGCGAACGCTGCGCCGAGAACTGCATGGTGTAGGCATATTCAGTCGCCCGGGTACGCCCCAGGCTGACTGTCACAGAGAAGAAAAAGCGCCTGATGTGGGCGAAACAACACCGCCACTGGACTACTGAGCAGTGGCGATGCATCATCTGGTCCGACGATTCCCGGTTTTGCCTCTATTCCAATGACGGCCGGGCCAGGGTGATGCGGCGGACCGGAGAAGCCTACAAAGTAGAATGTGTGCAACGGGTTGTGCAGAAGGTGGGTGGTAGTGTCATGTTTTGGGGATGTTTTTCCAGTGCTGCTGTGGGTCCCTTGACAGAGGTGAGCAACCGCATGCCAGCTGCGGGTTACGTGACTATTCTGAATAATGAGGTGGTGCCATTCGTCCAGTTTCTGCAGGATGGCCACATACCCGAGCCCCAATTCCAAGACGACAACTGCACCATTAACTAACCATGATTGTGCAGGATTAGTTTCCTGAGCATCAGGTGGAAATCTCATATCTTTCGTGCCTCGCAAATTCCCCTGATCTCAACGTGATCGAGAAAATTTGGAACATGTTGGAACGGGCAGTGAAGAAGAGACAGCGACAAAACCCCACGTTGGCTGTTCTACGTGCCCAATTGTTCCAGGAATGGACCAAACTGGATGTGAATGTCATCCGATCCCACATTGACAGTATGCCAAACAAAATCAAAGCTGTTATCCAAGCCAGTGGGAATGTAACACGGTATTGACCAGTAAAGTACGAACTTTACTGGGGTGCTTACTTTGAGCATGTTCTTGTTCACTAATTTAAACACCATGAATTAGATATAATAAACCAAAAGAGAGAAATTCCTATTTTTAGATTCAGATAACAGTATTTGAACTAATGTAATAGCCATGACACTTTTCTGGAATGTGATACTAATTTTATTTGCCTGAAGTGCCTATTTATGATTATTCAAAGACTGTTTTTCACCTTGTTACATGTAATTATTAGATTGGTTAATTAGTTATGTAGAGTTTAGTTTCCTTTCAGCTGCGAGATTATATGAGGTGTGGGTCTATAGCTTAAGGTGCTATCTGAACCACAGGACCTCTAGTCGGAAATCGAACACGAGTCCTCGTCGTCAAAGATGCCTATGCTAACCATATCAACACAAGGAAGCTTAATTATTAGATTGCATTGACTAAGTATCTTCGTGACGATTGACAATGTGCGGTGTAGGGTAGTAGATTATTCGAGATTTCAAAAGCTTTAAGTCCGTGACGCTTAGTCTTGCTTAAGAGACGAAATTTGAGGATGATTCGTCTCGGAAAGGTGTCGTGAAAATCCTGCCTCGTCTCAAGAAGTTATCTGTTTCTATTGGAAGAATATGTCTCGCCACGACAATTCTATTTCATCTCATCTCATAGGTAATACTAGTGACCGGCATTAATGACATTTTAATCCCGTAATCCCTTTATTGTATCCGATGCAATGTCAGAATTATACCAAATAATAATTGTTTAATAATCGTCTTAAATAGAAACATAAGAAATGTCACACCTTGTGAACTTCCCAGGGAAGTCAAAAAGTTCCCGGAATTTTGTTGCAGTACTTACTTAATTACCTTCGAACTAGGCATATTCGGAACTTACACACTTGCTCTACTGCTCTTGCTATTGCTGGAAACAGACGAAAGTACTTTGTAAAATATTTCGAGGTTCAGCCGTCATGTCGTTTTGGTCGTCTTCTACGGTGGCGAAACGAGTATCTTTGAGGCCAATATTTCCTTAAAGTATTGCCACGGTATAACCTGTTTTAAAACTGCCGAAGTCTCTGAAACAGATTTACCCAATTTGCAGATGAACTTATGTTTGCTCGTTGCTCGACTGTCGACATTGCGCCAAACTGATCACCACAGATCGTTCTGTTCAGCTACACTACTCGTACACTGCCTGTTATGATTTGTTAGAACTTCTCAAATTCAAAATTAGGCAATCTAAGGACTGTAATGTACAAAATTAATTGTGGTTGCATCACAATTACCAAAACTAACAACATTTCGGGAACTTTTTGACTGCTCTGTTATACATGAGGTCCTCTTATATTCGTTTGCTTCTTAGTTGTATCTTTCTTAACTTTACGATCTTACTCAAAGTAATTGTTCTGAATTGGGAAGTAATGGAAACAAAACGTTAAAAATATAAGGAGATGCTCAAAAGTTAATGAGGAACGATAATTAATCAGATCAATCAAAAGTTAGTAGGCCTTATGCAGAGTCGGTTTGAGGTATGATTAGCGTCATACTTAAGGCCTAACTACTGCAGGGAACATATGTTAGTCAAACGCTTTAGTACTGCACTAATCACACCCTGCATAAGGCCTAGTGTCTTTAATTTAGAAACTTTATGGGGCGAAAAACGAAAAGTGTTCATACTGAATATTTAAGTGGAGTTTCTTGTTTCATAAATCAACATAATCCTCCGAGAAAATTGATAACATCTCACAAATCAAACTACGGAAAGGTGGGGACTTACCTGGAAAAAAACACTTTCTAAGTATAATTTTCCTTCAGTTAGCTGTCGGTGAATCGGTATTCATCAAAAAGGAATTGCTATTTAGTAGAACATGATCAACGATCCAGTATGCGATAAACTTGTAGCTTAATGTGTTGGGAGAAACAGGAACTGGTGTAACAGGAAGACACGACAAGGAATAGATTGTACTTATTAATTGGGTATAAATAACTAATAAAAAGTGACATAATTTAAATTTTGTACGAATGATATTATCCTATGGTTTGGAGGAAAAAATGGAAGATTTGGAGTTTTGAACATTTGGGGTGTAGTACAGATTATGACATGCTATTATATATTACAACTCATTACTTTCTTCCTTCCTCTCCTCCACATCCAACCTCGAATCACCTATACTGTCCAGTCTACCGTTCTGAGCACTAAAACATCAAAACCATCCTACTGTGCATCTGGAAAATAATTGTTGACCAGCATGAAACGAAAAATATTGTAAACTTCTGCTTGTACAAGAGTAGATAGAGCATAGGTAGAGAAAGCTACAGTCCGGAATCGTTTCCCACTACTGGAGTTTATTATAAAAAAACCCTCTATAAACAGTATTTTACAGAAATACTACAATAATGTAAATTCTCTAATATAAGGTGAAGAGAGGTGAGAACAATGCCCGAACAGCCTAGGACAGAATCTCGACAGAGCTCCGAATCAAGCCAGGTGGAGTGGATTATTAATCTTCAATGCTCCGAGCAATATGAGAGAGGGGGTAAATAGTCACAGAGCTTTGAAGCAAGCTAAACGACTTACGTTAGGAATCCCGACGGAAATGCGAAGCAAGCTAAGCGGGAATAAGGAAAGCCTAGAGTTAAGAAGCAAACTAGAGGCTTTGGGTAAGGTACCTCCTAGAGATCCAGAGGAAGCTAAAGGATGAATGACTAATCTCGACTGGTAGCTGTCCATGGAATATTCTTGGTTATATAGGTGCTCCAGATAAGGCGGTGGCGCTACTGTTCCTTCGTCGTCATGTGGTCTGTGATGTCACTGTTGGCTTCGTCGTCTGCAGCTATAGGACCACGTAGTAAGACACGCATGATTGCTGTTCGTAAATAGAAGCACATGTTGGGCGCTTGTAAACACAAGCACATGTTTGGATGTTTGTAAACACAACCATGCAAGATATTACAATGTTTTCCTATTATCGCATTTACTTTTTTTTTATCACTTTGTAACTTGAACCAGACCGCCATTAGTTCTAAAGTTTCTACAAGTTCATTAGGAAGAAAAGAATTCAGATTCGAAAACAAGGACATCCAAATCCATCTGGACTGAACCATAAAATGACTTTGCAACATAAAATATGATTGCGAAGTCTTAACGAAACAATTTCTTGATCTACTCCCCGAACAAAGACGTAATTTCAATAAGAAGAACCATCGCTTGCCCTGCTTTCGAAAATTTCTTTCAATGGACAGGCACTTCCCTTTTCCCCTTTCGGTTTACTGATCTTCTGAAACACCCAAGAGTAACATGTGATCTGAAAGGTTTCTAAAAAAATTAAAATTATGTAGGTACCCAATACCCAGAAGTGAATTCAACATCAATAGCTTAGGAACACCATTGCTTTTAATAAATCCAAGTTCCAAGATAGGTGGACAACTTTGCCCATTCCATGGAAAGAGACCAACGTAGGCAGGTGGCCAACTTATAGATTAAAAAGTAATGTATGTCTTCTGGGAAAATGCAGATTCCATGGAAAGAGACCAACATAGAGAGGTGACAAAGTTAGCAGGTCTTACTGTGTTTCCAAACAGTGATGTAATGTTAGATCTTTGCTGTTACATGTTCAACCGCAAAAATATAGCATATCTCCGTATTTGCTGCTTCTTTCGTAAATTTAAGATTGGTATACGTTGACCTATACAAAATATTAGATGGGTATAACTGTATACGTAACCATTAGATCTCTACTTTAGAAAGTTTATCTTTTGTTAAATCCGACGATTTCCTTAGTCAATCGTCAACTTGAGTAACTGAATTTAGTAGTACACTCACGATTAGTCCTAAAGGGTAAAGGTCCCTTTCTCATTATCATGACAGCTGTGAGTTGTGTGCTTCCATCAATGACCTTTGAGCTGCATTGAACAACCAGTGTCTTTATTATATTTCACATATTTCCTTCAGAGATGACAATATTTATCATTTACTATTAACTAGTATAAGTAGGTCCCTTTCTCATTATCATGACAGCTGTGAGTTGTGTGCTTCCATCAATGACCTTTGAGCTGCATTGAACAACCAGTGTCTTTATTATATTTCACATATTTCCTTCAGAGATGACAATATTTATCATTTACTATTAACTAGTATAAGTTTCCCAACAGAGAAATATTTTTCTCCATTGATTTCAAATATATCTTCATTAAAATTGTTTTGCAAAAATGTGACCCCAAAGTCCAATCATCAAAATGTAACAGCCCGTAATTTTTGACTCAAAATCCTGCACAGCATAATATTTGAAGAAACCTCGGCCGGATATTTACCATTCGTCAAATACTCACAAAGAAATAAGAGTTTAGCGCATAATACGAGAATCACTACGAAAGTTTTGAGATGTGAAATAACTTACATACTTAAAATCAATTTAACACTCACATTTTCTCAAAGTATTCACCATTACACTGTGCACACTTTTGCATCCTCGAAAACCACTTTTGGAAGCAGTGTTGCCAGTCTTTTTCTTCAAGTGTTGAAAGTTCATTCTCGTAAGCCACTACAGCTTCTTCAGGGCGGCAAAATCTCTTCCCACGCATGTACTCCTTGATCCTGGGGGAACAGAAAACAATCACACGGGGACAGGTCAGGGCTATACGGCGGCTGAGTTATATGTTTGACCTCATTAGATTCTAAAAACTGAATTGTGATGTTGGCCGTGTGTGCAGACGCGTTGTCATGAGGAAGAATGATCCCACGCAATCCAGTTCTTGGACGCCGTTCCCGAAGCTTCTGGAACTCTTTTGTTAGGCAAACAGTGGTGTAACACTGAGCAGTAACAGTCCTTTGTTCTTCAAGTGGAACAGTTGCAACATTGGAGAAGAAAAGAGAAGAAAGTTGCAACCATCTTCTTCCCCACATTTCGCGGTCGCTTCACTTTCGTGGGTGGATTTTCGTCTGGAAAGATCCAAACTGTAGACTGGCGTTTATTTTCAGGGTCAAATTGATAGATCCAAGTCTCATCATCAATAACAATGTCAGAGACGCGTCGAGAATTGCCTCCATCAAATATTGCAAACATTTCTTCACACCATTTCACACGCATGCGCTTCTGTTGTTTAGTCAAAGTGTGAGGCACCCAATGAGATGAAACCTTCCTGAGCCGAAGATAATCATGAAGAATGTTTGTTACTGCTGGCGATCCAATGTTCACTGAAGATTCAATGTCCTTCAAAGTTGTTCGAGGATTTTCTCGAATCATTTGTTCCACAGCGGCAATGTTTTCATCTGACACAGCTGTTGCCGGATGTCCAGCTCTCTCTTCATCTTTAAGCGATGCCCGGCCTCTTCTGAATTAACCAAATCACCGAAAAATTGTAGCACGGGAAGGAGCAAGGTCTCCAAATGCTCCCTCCAAACGGTTAAAGCTTTGTGTCTCGTTGAAACCACTTTTGAAATCGTAACGGATCATTACCCGAAAATGTTCCTTTCGAGCTCAATTCTAGACAGCTGAATGCTACTCACATCAACAAACAAGTGAAGGCGATACGGCCACGCCGATAAGCGAGGCAAGTTGAAACTTGCATCGCTTCTTCGCTCTGAATACCACTACCGAACTAAATTGTGGAATTCAAATATTGTGCCACAACAATGCGTATCTCAAAACTTTCGTAGTAACCCTCGTACATGGAACACGATTGTTTTCATAAACAAAGTATATGCTAAGTCTGATGCAGTTTGTCCTAAATTGAAACATGTAAACAGATGAAATATACATACAGGGTTGTGTTTGGAGGTATATAAACAGGAGCTTATGAAGGATTATCAGATTATTACTGAAAACTCCATTGGAGGCAGGATATTAATTACATTACTATACATTACTATTATTTCATTACTATTATTTCATGTACACATTACTATACATTATACATTTATTTCATTACTATTTATTACATTGAAATGATATGTTTTCAATTGCACAATTCCCTCTTGTCATATCTTAACAACGAGCAAAAAAGGTTGCGGCTTCTCACAGGATGAACATGGCACACCTCAAGTGTCTTTTGCAATTCCAATTATCTGCGGGGAACAAAAAGACCATTCCAATGATTGTTATTTTGGTTAAACACACATAAAAGGTTTTACATCTACAAATAAAAACATAATTTCAGACTCCAATTTAACATCTGCATTGGAACCTGTATTGCATAGTGAGGAATATCTCGCCCCAAAGTGTCCAGATTTCGTGACAGTTGGTAACTCTGACTCCGACACAGTGCATATTTTGTACTGTGGAAGAAGGCCAAGATAGAAGTGATTCCACATATGACGCTTCTTCATCAGAACCCCACCTACTTACTGAAGCAGATATCAATGACGTCGTTCGGAATTTACAGTTGCCTGAACAACAAGACGAACCTTTAGTTAAGGGGCTCAAAGGTTGGAACTTATTACACGAAGATACAAAGATATTATATAGTTATCACGATAGTGATTTCAAAGATTATTTCTTGACAGAAGATGTAGTGTTTTGTAATAATGTTACTGAAGATCTGGAGAGTTTTGGACATGAACATCAGCCACATGAATGGCCATTGCTCATAGACTCCTCAAAAAATAGTTTCAAGGCGGTACTTTTGCATAATGGCAATGAATTACCAGCAGTACCTATACCTCATGCAGCTGATAGGGAAGAGATATATGAGAATATGAAATTGCTGTTAGTCAAACTCCAGTACCCAAAATATAACTCGAATTTATCTGTGCTGATTTATAGTTGATATATACTTGACTTGCAACTTGGGTACATAGAATTTTGCTAAACTGAACAAGAGAGCTACGAAGGCTCACTACACTCAGAAGCAGTGGCTTAAACGTGGAACTCTTATTTCTGGAAGTAAAAAGTCTCTCACGTCCATTGGTGAATCCCGATCGAGTGCACTTGCACAGCTTCATGTCGAATTTAGGCCTTATGAATAATTTTGTAAAAGCTCTTGATGAAAATTCAACTGCATTCACGTGTTTGAAATGTAAATGTCCCAAAGTTAGTGATGCAAAACTGAAGCAATAATTATTTGAAGGATTGTTTGAATACATCATTAGGACCTGCATCTTGGTATAATGTGCAGTGTTATTTGGATTATTGTAGTGCATAAGTATGAAATCTCTCTAGAGCACCATTCTTAGAGAACTTAATAGCATATTGTTGTTTAGGATGTTGGTACAGCTCGTTTGCTTCAAAGTTCCTTCACGAAGCGTAAATATCCGGATATAGCAGCACAAAATGCTCTCCGAACCAAGCACCCCACCATGTTATTATGCGAGTAAACGTGTTTGAAATGTAAATGTCCCAAAGTTAGTGATGCAAAACTGAAGCAATAATTATTTATTGGGCCACAAATTACATCATTACTTGATTATGACAATTTTGCAGAGTTGTTGAATCCCCCTGGAAGACAAAGTGTACAAACTTTCGTAAGTATCTATTTTAGTTTACTTGGAAAGCTTAAGATATACAACTACCATAAAATAGTAAGCGATCTTGTAAATTAGTATCAAGCAATGGGATGAAATATAATTAAACATTCGCTTCTTAGATTCTCACTCACATTTTTTCCAGAAAATTTTAGATTAGTAAGAGATAAACATTGCTAATGATTCCATTAGCAAATTTGTACAATGAAAAAGAGGAGAGAAATCAGATGGAGTCCAGTAATGCTGATAGACTGCCTCTGGACATTAAAGAGAGACATCTCACATGCAAAATATAGTTGAAAATTATCATCTACAACTTCTTAGGTAAGTAACAAAGATGCTTATTTTTCATTTCTTTTTATCTACTGTATAACAAGAACACCTTCGGGAAATCCAATACTTGTATGACATATGTGTCCCATAAGCTGTCTAACTTTATAATTTTGAGGTCTATTGTTAAGAAGCGGCAAGTGAAAGGATTGCGCAATTGAAAACATCCAATTTCCACAATGTTTTACCAAATTTTAATGACTTCCACTTCCCTATGGGAACGAGACGACAAACTGCATACCAGGGAAAAGCTTTATCGTTTCACAATAATTTGACATCTAAATCGTTCCTTTACGTTAATAAACAGCTGAGTAATGGTGCTCTGAATACATGCATATTTGAAGAAAATACGGTTTATAAAACTGACAAAATATGACTGTCATAATTCCATAGATTTATACAATTTCAATGATGCCCTTCATATCAAGGATGTAAACTGGTTAATTCAATTAAGGTATTCGTTTACATATCTACGAAATTATCAAGACTGATACTATTAATTAAAACCTATTTTTCCTCTGTAAGAAAAAAGAAAATCGAAATAATTTTAAACTCATTCATGGAGATAGTATTCATACAGATGACGTATCAAAAAATAATAATCTAATAATAACTACAATACTTTTCAATTGATTAATACTTTGTGGGTTCTCTTCAGCAACTTAATTGCCTGAAGTCTTCTCAGCATGCAAGGAAACAAGTTTGCTGTAATTCTATGTGAACTGTGATAGTGCATTTTGAGAAAGCCTTTTTTTTTTTTTTTTTTTTTTTTAAGAAATATTGCTCCATGTTGAACAACTATTCCAAAACTACTCCAAAGATTTGATGTCTGGTGATTGCGGGAGTGTGTTATGTTGTTTGAATACATCATTAGGACCTGCATCTTGGTATAATGTGCAGTGTTATTTGGATTATTGTAGCGCATAAGTATGAAATATCTCTAGAGCACCATTCTTAGAGAACTTAATAGCATATTGTTGTTTAGGATGTTGGTACAACTCGTTTGCTTCAAAGTTCCTTCACGAAGCATAAATATCCGGATATAGCAGCACAAAATGCTCTCCGAACCAAGCACCCCACCATGTTATTGTGCGAGTAAGATTCTTAATTTCCATCTCCGTATTCCTGTAAATTCTTCTATTTTTGTGCAGTCCTTTTGCCATCTGAACGAAATAAGTTGTCTTCCTCTGTACTGACAGTAATCGGTGAAAATCATTTGATTACAAAAGTCCCTAGTCTTATTTACGTGCTTAATGGTGTTCTAGGCGCTTCTTGGAATCCCGGCCATTCACTAGATTTTTCGTTTCTCAAGACAAGTACGCCATAGCTTTTGTTTCCAACATATATTTCCTGACTCTATCCACTAATACTTTTTCTCCGCTTCTCAACAGTTCATTTGTGAGGGGAACTCATTTTAGTATTACTTTTAATAGTCTGCACTATAATATTCTTTTCTCCGTTTGATGGTACATTTAGGTGTCTACTCCTAAGATTGTTTTTAACGGACTGAGTAACACAGTACCTAGCTAGTATCGATTGAACTGTTGGACGAGTTCGTAATTTTTTTAAAGATATTTTAGACAGTTCTGTTTGATTACACTAGTTAACAAACGTTTTGTTAAATAAAAGGAAATACCTGTTCTTAAAGGAACTTTTTGCGCTGAATTCGAATATGCACTCGGTTTTTCTCCATCACGTACGGTTTTCCCGTAACAGAGGGATTTTCGGGAAAATCCCTCAAAAATTTCCCTTTTAGTTTATTTTACACCCCAAGATCTTGTCCCCTTGCATATACTAACATAGAAATTATACCTAAGTATACTTTGATTCATATTTAACAAACCCTCCAAGTTTCGTAATAATAGCTTTATTCTTTCTAGAGAAATAAATATGTTTGTATGTATACTGTGTGTACTGTTTATTGCACCTTATAGTAATGCTTTCAGATCTCTTAAGTTGAGGTAAAACGTTTTGCTTTATTACCACAAACACATATATAAAATATAATACAATATAATTTACAAGTGTGACAATTTACAATAAACAATAATACAAATGTACCAAAAGGTCATGAAAAGACAATCAAAACTATCACAATATATGAAACTTCCATTGGGTTACAAAAACGTACACTACTTCCTTCTTTTGTAAGAAATGTTGCATTCTCTAACAAGACCCCAACAATAGTTCCCCATCATTGAAGGATCCCATCGTCCCTGGTACCTTTTCTCCATAGCCATTATATCTTGGTGGAATCTTTCCCCCTGTTCGTCGCTGAGAGCACCTAGGTTAGCAGGAAAGAAGCTGAGGTGGGAGTGCAAAAAGTGGATTTTTAAAGACATCCTACAACACAACTCTTTGTATTTCTGTATCATGTCCTGTACGATTTCTGTGTAACTCTCAGCTTTGTTATTGCCCAGAAAGTTGCGCACAACACACTTAAATGCTGTCCAGGCAGCTAGCTCAGCACTGTTTAACTTGCTGTCAAAGCTATCATCAAGCATTAATTTCCTAATTTGGGGACCAATAAACACTCCCGCTGAAATCTTAGCATCACTCAGGTTAGGGAACTTATCTCGCAAATACTTGAAACCTTCACCAGATGTGTCCATGGCTTTGACAAAGTTTTTCATAAGTCCTAACTTGATATGAAGTGGCGGTAGTAATATCTTATTAGGACCTACCAAAGCAGCGTATTTGACGTTGCATTCTCCAGGTACGTAATTCACTCTAGGTTCCCATTCCTTCACTTCATAATGTTTGTCATCAGCTCGGCTATCCCATAAACATAAAAAACATTGGTACTTCGTGTAACCGCACTGCAGTCCTAATAAAATACCAACTACCTTGAGATCACAACATATTTGCCAACAATGGTTCTTGTAATTTATAAGATTTAGCAAAGTTGACATGGTGTCATAGGATTCCTTAATCTTCACTGAGTCAAGTGGCATAGAAGGTTTTTTATTTCCATTATGTAAAAGGACAGCTTTAAGGCTGACCTTTGACGCGTCGATAAATAACCTCCATTCTTCTGGAACGTAAGGAATTCCTAGCTCCGCCATCAACCCATTTATATCCGTACATACGCACACATTATCTTGCATTGAGAAATAGCTTGAAAATTGAAAATGCCTTTTCCTGTACACTGATATGTTCGTTTCTGCATCCAATAAGTTCCACTGCTGGAGCCTTGATCCCAGAAGTTCCGCCTCTTGTTTTGTCAGGTGCAAATCACGGACTAGGTCATTAAGTTCACATTGCCGGATGAAATGTGGCTCGCGAACACAGTCAGGGATGAACGTTGGATCCTTGGATGTACATGTTGATGTCGATGGTTCATCAAGGTCATGATCATCATCAGAGTCTATTGGCCATATCTCTTCCCAATTGGTAGGGGGCTCGGGAAGTGGAAGTTCATCCCCGTGCGGAATAGGTCTAATTGCGGATTTAACGTTGGGATAACTTATTGTGTATTTGCTTTTTTTAGAATGTCCCTTAACTACTGTGAGACAAAAATAACAATCATTCAGATGGTTGGTGGGTTCTCTCCACACCATTGGTACAGCAAATTTCATGAACCTCCGTTTCCCTTTGGCCCATGCAAGTAAAGTGACGTAGCACGACGCACAAATTATGTTGGGTGCCCAAGTTTTGTCCTGATCTCCCACACGACATCCGAAATATATATAATATGCTAGTTTCACCGATGGCGTAATGGATCTACACTGTCCTTTAACTACAAACTTGCCACACACATAACAAAAACTATTTGGTGAGTTAACACACGAACGCCGTCCTCTTGACGCCATTGTACTGATCACAAACTAAACTTCTGGTCTTAGTTGGGTATAATGCCGTTAAGATCAAACATGAAAGCACTCTTAGCAGCAAAGACAACTTGAAAGTGAAGTAGTGTTAAACCACACGTCAATATAAAAATGTACAAAACTCCCTCACCAGGTGTCAAGAACACAAGAAAGAAAGAAATGCGCGGGGGAGGGGGGAAACGATACCGTAGTGGAAAATTCAGACTGCATTAGTTCATTGTTGTCAACAATGAGTCTGTATTCCATTATTTCTTTATTTTGCATTCTGTTACATTTGATAACAAATATTGATAACCATTTCATGAACAAAACGAAAAAACTTGGAGAATTGTATATATATGTATTAAGATATACAAATACTGTACGTTTAAAAAAAATATACGTTGGAAGTACATTCTATTTTTATACACGTTTCTAATTTACAGAGAGCAATACAAGTGTGTTGTTGACTATTGTAAATATTCATTTTTATGTCTGTGTTTGTAGTAATAAAGCAAATCGTTTTTACCCCAACTCAGGAGATCTGAAAGCATTACTATCAGGTGCAATAAACAGTGCACACAGTATACATACAAATATATTTATTTCTCTAGAAAGAACAAAGCGATTTTTACGAAACTTTTAGGGTTTATTAAATATAAATCAAGGTATACTTAAGTATAATTTCTATGTTACTATATGTAAGGGGACAGGAGCTAGGGGAATAAAATATCTGAAAAAGGGAAATTTTTGAGGGAATTTCCCGAAAATCCCTCTGTTACGGGAAAACTGTACGTGATGGAGAGAAACCGAGTGCATATTTGAATTCAGCGCAAAAAGTTCCTTTAAGATCAGGTGATTTTTCTCGTGTAACAAACAACAAGTTTAAATTTGTTAACTGGTGTTATGAAGCCTGATAATAATACAGGGTGAGTCAAAAGTCCTTGGACACCTGCATAAGTTTGAAAATCGACGGGAAAAGTAAAAAGTGATGATGGGAACAGAGGTTTGATGAGGGGCCGCAACTTTTGGAGTGTATGTCATTCATGGCCGCCATCTTGAAATCCACCATTTTGGATTCAAGTCAATTTTTTAAATGGGAAGGGGATGTATGACACATCAAATAACACTAGCTTGAGCTCAGGAATTTAGTGGTGTAATTTGTTTTTTCTATCTTGTACAGTTTAGAAGTTATTAATGTTCAAAAGTAGGAAATTACCTTGATACTGACCCAGTTCTCTCTTTGTTCCAGGTGATCTAAAATGGGTCTGACACGTGAGCAGAAGATCGAAATCAACCTTATATCAGGGGAACGCATCTACCAAACAATAGCAGCTGACTACAACAGACGGCACCCAGACAGAGAACCGGCATCGCACAGCACGGTGGTTCACGTGATCACCAAATTCCGGGAGACGGGCTCTGTTCAAGATAGGGCACGTAGTGGGCGACCAAAGACTGCCACCAATGAGGAAACTGCAACGGCGGTTGTTGCGTCGTTTGTGAAAAATCCTAAACGAAGTACCCGTCGTGTGTCCCTAGCATGTGCAATAAGCCAATCCTCCGTTGTCCGGATATTGCACGCCAATCAGTGGCATCCTTACAAGCTACACATGCAACATAAACTGAACAAGGATGACCCTGATCCGCGGTTGGAGTTCCGCTTGTGGGCTACTGAACAACACGAACTGGATCCTGCGTTTGCCAAGGGCATACTGTTCAGCGACGAGGCGTATTTCACTTTGAATGGGGGAGGTTAATCGACATAATTGTCGATACTGGTGTGACGCAAATCCGAACTGGATTGACCCAACTCGAGAACATAGTCCAGCGAAGGTGATGGTATGGTGTGGCATATGGGACACCCACATCATTGGGCCATTTTCCATTTACAACATCTTAACTGCACCACAGTATCTGATGCTGCTGCAGAACCTCGTGTTCCTTGCCACACTGAACGCTGACGGCATTTTCCCATCTTATTTTCAGCACGATGGAGCCCCTCCACACACTATGGACTTGGTGTCCGTGAATGGTTGGATGAACAACTGTCAGGGAAGTGGATTGGTCGCCGTGGTCCCGTGGAGTGGCCGCCCATATCCCCTGACTTAACTTCCCTTGATTTTATCCATGGGAACATCTTAAGCAGATAGTGTATGCTGAGACAATCCGTGATTTGAGACACCTGGAGGAACGCATCCAACAAGCCTGTGACCAAATTTCAGGAGACATTCTCCTCCGTGTGCAGTCAGAGTGGTTGCGGTGACTACAGTTGTGCAACACGGGATGGACAACACGTAGAACATGTGTTGTAGCATTCAGTATCAAGGTAATTTCCAACCTTTGAACATTAATAACTTCTAAACTGAACAAGATAGAAAAAAAAACAAATTACAGCACTAAATTCCTGAGCTCATGCTAGTGTTATTTGATGTGTCATATACCCCCTTCCCATTTAAAAAAAGTTGACTTGAATCCAAAATGGCGGATTTCAAGATGGCGGCAATGAATGAGATGCACTCCAAAAGTTGCAGCTTCTCATCAAACCTCTGTTCCCATCATCACTTTTTACTTTTCCCGTCGATTTTCAAACTTGTGCAGGTGTCCAAAGACTTTTGACTCACCCTGTGTTTGTTTCGTCTACCATCATTTCCTTTACCTTGCATCCCATCCCACATTTTACATTTGCAATGAATAGATGTTAGAAATTAGTTAATATCTCTGTCAGCAACCCTTTTATGTATCACTGCGAAAGCGATCACATTAATTAACAGTGTTTGGCAAACATGTTTACTATAAACAAAACACGAATACTTTTTAGAGTCACTGTATGTAAATCAAAATGTTCCATTATGCACCAATTTTAAGCGATAACACATTTCCTCATCTCCTATCAAGTATAAATAAGTTACAAAGCTGCTCAACACATGGCGCAAGGATAGACCATAGAAAGTTTCATTGATATTTACGTGTAGAAAGAGGAACATTTTAGAGCACTATTACTTTACATTTACAAGAGGTATTATTATACGTACAATTGTGCATTAGATTTCTGTTTCCTCCAAAAAAAAATGGTTAGTTTCTTCGGTGATGTAGTAAAGCAACTGCTTATTTTGTGAACCAACATTTTATTTTATTCAGTTTTGAGGAGTGTCAAGTGAACTGCAACCATCTTGGTTCTCTTTCTCATCCAACGTAGTATTGAAAGCGTTTCCGGCAACTCACCCTCTCATAGACAACAATACGCCTCTTCATACCGATACTGATAAGGCTAATGCTTTTTCACACTATCTTCAAGACATATTTACACCACTCACACCTGATTTGCCTCCTCGTCGTCATCCCGTCGACAAACTAAATCTTGAATCTCCGCATTTACAACCAAATATTCAACACACTCTTCCTGAGAACAACCCTCTTACTGAGCCAGTTCAAATTTCTGATATCACTTCTGTCGTTTCTCATAGGCGCAACACTGCTCCAGGCATGGACTCTATCACATATAGGCATGTTCAAGAAAGTCCCTACACTGTCTTATATTTGCTCTCTCTCATCTATACATTTATTCTTCGCACCGGCTATATCCCAGCTGACTGGAAGACTTCCAAAACCCTTATGTTTCTCCAACCAGGCAAACCGACCCACACTGTCAGCTCTTACCGGCCTATTCAGCTAACATCAATTTTCTGCAAAGTTTTGGAGCGTATCCTTGTCAAGCGTCTTCCTTGCTATCTAGCACTTCACAACAGTCTTCCTCTCGCACAAGCTGGTTTCAGACCCTCCTTCAGCATCAACGACCAATTATTACGCCTTGCAAATTCCATCTACAACCATTTTAATACAGGACATCCCTCTTGCTTGGTTCTGTTTGACTTAGAAAAGGCATTTGACAAGGTATGGCATCCATCTCTTCTATATAAACTCAAACAGCTCAGATTACCTCTTCCACATCTTCGCTTCATTTTCAATTTTCTCACCTGTCGCCTGGCTTACGTCTACATAAATTGCAGCTCCTCATTTCCAATTTTTCTTCATTCTGGGATTCCACAAGGATCGGCTTTGTCACCATTACTGTACATTCTCTATGTTGCCGACTTTCCTGCTGTTCCAGCCACAGTACAGCTATTTCAATATGCAGACGACACTGCTTTATTCGCCACTGGTAACACTATCCACCGACTCAATTTGGCTTTACAAGAAGCAATCAATATTTTTGTCGATTGGTGATCTCACTGGCGCTTGAAAATAAATCCGACCAAAACTCAAGCTATTGTATTCCAATCTCCAACATGCCGTTCCCGTATACACCGTAACCCCAGGCTCTTAAATCTCACTGTTCAAGATGTACCACTCAAGCCTTCTCGTACTGTTAAATATCTTGGCCTTACTTTCGATCACCACCTTAACTGGTCGGCACATCTACAAGATATTTCAAAAAAGGCGTATGGTCGTCTAAATCTTTTGAAAAGTCTTGCTGGAACAATCTGGGGACTCTCTGCGACTACTATCCTGAATACCTATAAAGTTTTTCTGCGCCCTATACTTGTCTATGGTCTAACAGCCTGGTTATCTGCACCACCATCATATTATGAGAAACTACGCATTCTTGACTGACATGCCTTGCGTATAGCTTTTCGCATTAAGCTGCCCAGTCCAACCCGGGACCTCTATGCTCGCCTCACATTTCCGCATATCTTATACCATCTGGAAACACTTCGCACAAAATATATTACCCGCCGTCTGCAATCCAATCACCCACTTCTCCAGCAAACATTTGAAGAACACGCCCGTAAGCTCTCCCCTTCTGCTACTCTCATTCTTCCGCTTTCATTACTGCTTACTCTATACCGTTACACCATTTCTCCTGACCATCCGGACAGCCGATACTACGCACCATACTCTTCAGATGCTCATCTCCCTCATATCTGGCCATCATAAGCACCATAACACCTACCGTTTTAACAGGGCACCTCTGTCTTCATTAATGCCTAGCGTCTCCCCTAGGCGAGAAGATAACACACATTCGTCTTACTAACCAACCCTCTGTGTTGTGATGTGATCTGCACTTCATTTAACCTTTCATCCAAACTTGATGCTTCTCCTCTATCTGTACCTATTGCACCTTAACAATGATTATGGTTAAAGGCCATAATGACCTATAAATTGATTATCAATAAAGTATTTTCTTTAACCACCCATATCCCATCTGTATGTTTGTTCTGACTGCCATAATATTTCTGAATCTCTTCCCCTACAGAGTGCATAACCCTCTTTGGGCACTAGCTGGCTTTTGCTAGCGGACAAAAAAAGTGTCAAGTGAAATCATTTGGTGGTTAACTTGATTACCTAGTAGCTTCTGAACTTGTTAGAGAATTCGTTTGGATGTTTATAACATGTTTTTTATAAAAATGGTTTTTAATCTTTTTCTGATTAAGGAACAGAAAACTTACAAGAAAACCCGTTCCAAATAGAGCTTATTTGTGTAAACTTGTTTCATTAATTCTTCTTTTGTTTGTTGAAATATGTTTCATTACTACTGTTACAAACAAGATTCCTTTTGTTTATATTTATGGTGAAGTAACACTGAAAGCTCAGAGGAAGCCATTATCGCCGTTAGTGAGAAAAGCTTACCAGCTTTACTTTGGCTGTTAGATCGGCGACCAGGGCGACGTTTGGGCACCAAAATAAATTACTATAGTTTCTGTTCGAGCAATGTTTTACAACACAGAAATTGCTAGGAGGTAACAGGTTTGGCTAGGAAGTAACCACAAGTGTATCCCCATTTGCTATGCTTATGGTGTGGCGTGATCCTGGTAACCGTCTTGATGATTGTTATTTTTGTGTGGTGATCATCACTGGGATTTCCCGTAAATCAAAGAATCAAATATACTGTACCTTCTGCTTTGAATCCTACTGAATGCAAGTACTAAAACTTCCAGAACATTTTACTATGTAATCGGAATCGGAAGAGAGTTTACCAGGTGCTTGTTAATACATACAAGAAGACTAAGAGTTGTCTGTATTGTCAAACAGGGAACCGTATTTGATCATGCAGGCGTAGTTGAGCGACCTAGTTTGAGACTTAGATCAGCCAAAAACTAAAATATAGCAATTTGGTCAAGATTTCAACAATGTGGGCAGAGGAATAAAAGTGTCTTATTAGAAGAAGAAGGAGTCGACTATTTCAAGCTAGTCTTCAACAGATGGAGACCCAGTGAACTGTAACAACATAGAGGTTAAATGGTTTTAACGATGGTTTTATTATACAACAGCAATAAGAAACTATCAATACCGCCTGCCCATGCACTTCGTATGAAAGAGATATGTGATAATCTTAAAAGTATCTTGCCTAAACTATACTATGAAGATAATCTCGGGAACATAAGGTATGTGCTGACTTGAAAGTGTTAACGTTGTTAACTGGAGTGCATGCGGTATATACCAAGTTTTGTTGCTTCATTTTCGAATAGACCAGCCGAGCAAACGGATATCATTATTCTATTAAACAATGGCCATTCCAAAAGAATACATTTCTTATCAGAAAAATATAGCACAAGAGGCTTTGGTGGAGGAATTGAAAATAGTATTACCGCCTCTTCATATCAAATTTGGTCTAATAAAAATATTTGCGGAAGCAATAGATAGACAAGAACAAGGATATGACTTTAAAGAAAAGATTTCCATACATAAATGAAGCAAAAATGAAAGAAAATATTTTAATTAGTCCACGGGAAAGGCAGTTATTTGAAGACCGTTATTTAAGAAATATATTGAACATTGCAGAGAGAAGAGCATGGAATGCTTTGAGGATTGTACAAGAATTTTCTAGGCAATATAAAGACTAAGAAGTATGAAGAAGTTGTGAGGGAACTGATTTCCTAGTATGCTTCAATTTAGGATGCAACATGTCTTTGAAGCTACACTTCCTCCACTCCCATTTAGGCAAAATATGAAGGCGATTTCTGAGGAACACTTTGAAAGATTCCATCAAAGTGTCGTCAAAATGGAAAACTGATACAATGGTAATTGGAGCCTACACATAATAGCAGCTTACTGCTGGAACTTCCTGAGGAAGACACCACAAGAGCAATACAAAAGGCATAAAATAACAAAATAATATTCTCCAGAGAAAGAATACTATATAGTTGAAACAAAACATAAAGAAAGACGAATCCATAAATAAAACAGAACCTTATGCCCAGAATTGAAATTTGAGAAACTAATCAAACGTGACCTGAAGGCCTCTACATTAGCACTGGAGCATAATGATGTTCTTCTGAAAACTGTGGATAATAGAATTTTTGGTCATCATATTCGAATTTAGCATACCTTACCGAATTGTGTGTACCGAAAAGCTAGTTAGATTGATAAAGATGTATTTAAACGCGACCTAAAGTAAAATCTGATAGCGAAATGATTCTCCATGACCTTTCGAGTTGAAAATAGCCTGAAAGGAGAAATTGCGTTGTTGGCATGCTATTCAATTTTGTTCTAAAATATGCTAGACGGCAAATTAGGTTGCGAAAAGGGCCTCGAGCTAAAGGATACTCACAAAGTTGTGGCTTATGATGATGATGTTAATCGGATATAATGTGATATGAGGACAATAGAAAGAAATGCAGAGGTCTTACGCCTGCTTAGCCTTTGACTCAGAAGTAGATTCAAAGAAAACTAGCAGAATGGAAATTCGCCTTGATATTAATGCTGAAAATTATGAGCTTTAAAATTTCAAGTAATATTTTTGAGAAAGTTGACAGAATACTTAATATCATTATTAATAGACCAAGACCAAAGAAATCAAATGTCTGCTACAATGGGAACTCAGCCCAAAATCGTCTTTGCGTATCGTATTGTGTAGAATTTGAAGCTTAAAATCAGTAAAGTCATTTCAGATTTTACCAGGGAGGAGCATGGCTACCCACCCACATAAGAGTTTCATGTTTCTAACTAGCATCTTAATATACAATTTATGAAGACAGATGTACAGGGTGTCCGAGAAGTCCTTACCTGATTACAGAAATTGATAACTCAGGCTAGAAATAAGATAGAAATATGAAACTGGTGTTGAATTGTTTACAAACTATAAAAGTTTTGGTCACATCAGTACACTTCTACATGAGCACCCTTGGTAGCACGTAGCACATCTAGGCGATATTCAATTTCCATCTACACATTAGCCAACATCACTGGAGGGATCGATGCAACGACTGTGGTAATTCGTTGCTGCAGGGTTTCAAGATCTGGCACACGTGTTCGGTAGACCTCATCCTTGACATAACCCCATAAAAAGAAGTCTAATGGGGTTATATCAGGAGAGCGTGGAGGCCAAGCTGTTGGTCCATCACGACCAATCCATCGCCCAGGAAATGTTCTATCGAGATAGGCACGGACGTCCAAACCCCAATGAGGTGGTGCACCGTCTTGCTGAAAAACGACATCAGGGCGATACTGAAGCAGCTGAGGAACAGCATACAGCTGCAACATATCCAGGTACACTGCAGATGTGATGGTATCCTCAGCGAAGAAGAATGGCCCGATAATTCGATCGTGCAATAACGCGCACCAAACATTCACCTTTGGACTGCCTCTGGTGAACTCCCTGACCTCCCTGGGGAGTTCTGAACCCCAAATGCGTACATTATGGCGATTCACTACTCCACTGACAAAGAATGTCGCTTCGTCGGAATAGGCAATTCGTCTGAGATAACCATTATCGTACGTGATAGCATTTCGACCGCAAAGTCATATCGAAGTGTAGCGTCGTCGGGCAACAAGGCCTGAACGAGTTGCACTTTGTAAGCACGAAACAATAAACGTTTGTGTAAAATGTCATGGATAGAGCTTTTTGGCATCTGTAATTCACGTGAGGCCCTGCGCACGGATTTCTTAGGACTTCTCAGAAAAGACTGCCGCACAGCCTCCACCGTGTCTGCTGAGGTTCTTGGTCGACCAGACCTCGGAAGGTCAGCAACTGACCCTGTGTTCTTGAACTTCTCATACCAGGCTTTAATGCTCTTGACATCAGGTGGAGTCCTCCCAAATGTTGTCTGGAACTGTCTCTGCACCGTGGTTGGTGATCGTGTCTCATGGTACCACAGGACACACTGTGCCTTCTCCTGGTTGGTTGCAATGGCTTCTTGGGCTTCTTACTTACGTACTACAAACCTAAAATAAACAAAATTGAGACTTGGTAAAACAGAACAAACCTAACACAGACAAAAACTTTTATAGTTTGTAAACAATTTAACACCAGTTTCATATTTCTATCTTATTTCTAGCCTGAGTTATCAATTTCTGTAATCAGGGAAGGACTTCTCGGACACCCTGTATTTTTTCAAATTCACAAGTAAAGTATCCAAATCCATGAATCGAGTTGCGGGATGAAGTATAGTGTTCCTGATAGAGGATATGAAAATATGCTCAAAGTTAGAGCATCAGAGCGAAATAAGAAACGGAGGTGGAGGTGGTCAAAGTTGGTGGGTGAAGGGCTATGCTACGTTATAGAAATACATGAATAATAAATCGTAAAAATAATGAAAGATAGAAAATGTAAACGATGGTAGTTTCACATATTGGGAAAAGAAGAATGAGCAGAGTAGATCACGAATCTCCGCCGCCATTTTGAAATCTGTGATATTTTTTGAAATGGAATGGTAGTAATGTCATGCATCAATTACGGCCAGCATGTTAACAAAAATCAATTGTGAACTTTAGTGAACGTTATCTGTACTTATTTGGAAGATTTAGGATCATCTTTAGGTCACTACGAAAGTTTTGAGATGTGAAATAACTAACATACTTAAAATCAATTTAACACTTACATTTCATCAAAGTATTCACCATTACTCTGTACACACTTTTGCATACTCGAAAACCACTTTTCGAAGCAGTGTTGCCAGTCTTTCTCTTCAAGTGTTGAAAGTTCATTCTCGTAAGCCACTACAACTTCTTCAGGGCTGCAAAATATCTTCCCACGCATGCGATCTTTAATCCTGGTTAACAGAAAAAATCACATGGGGCCAAGTCAGGGCTATACGGTGGATGAGTCATAAGTTTGACTTCCGCAGATTCTAAAAACTGAATTGTGATTTTGGCCGTGTGTGCGGACGCGTTGTCATGATGAAGCAGGATCCCACGCAATCCAGTTCTTGGACGCCTCTACCGAAGCTTCTGGAACTCTTTTGTTAGACAAAAAGTGGTGTACCACTGAGCTGTAACAGTCCTTTGTTCTTCAAGTGGAACAGTTGCAACCTTTCCAGATTTGGAGAAGAAAGTTGCGACCATCTTCTTCCCCACAGTTCGCGGTCGCTTCACTTTCGTGGGTGGATTTTTGTTTGGAAAGATCCAAACTGTAGACTGGCGTTTATTTTCAGGGTCAAATTGATAGATCCAAGTCTCATCACCAGTAGCAATGTCAGAGACGCGTCGAGTATTGCCTCCATCAAATCGTGCAAGCATTTCTTCACACCATTCCATACGCATGCGCTTCTGCTGTTCAGTCAAAGTGTGAGGCACCCAACGAGATGAAACCTTCTTGAGCCGAAGATTATCATGAAGATTTTTTGTTACTGCTGGCGATCCAATGTTCACTGTAGATTCAATGTCCTCGAAAGTTGTTCGAGGATTTTCTCGAATCATTTGTTCCACAGCGGCAATGTTTTCGTCTGACACAGCTGTTGCCGGTCGTCCAGCTCTCTCTTCATCTTTAAGCGATGTCCGGCCTCTTCTGAATTCACCAAACCACCGAAAAATTGTAGCGCGGGAAGGAGCACGGTCCCCAAATGCCCCCTGCAAACGATCAAGGCTTGTGTCTCGTCCAAACCACATTGAAATCGTAAAGGAACATTGCCCGAAAATGTTCCCTTTAGAGCTCCATTCTAAACAGCCGAATACTGCTCACATCAACAAACAAGTGAAGGCGATACGGTCACGCCGATAAGCGAGGCGAGTTGAAACTTGCTTCGCTTCTTCGCTCTAGATACCACTACCGAACGCAATTGTTGGAATTCAAATACTGTGCCACAATAATGCGTATCTCAAAACTTTTGTGGTCACCCTCGTATGTACGAAAATCTAGGAGACTGATACTCACTGACAAGAAACGTTCACTTCTGACAAGAAACGGATATGAACGTGTCATTTGGACATCCGAATCAAACCTAGTTCATTCGATAAACATAACAAAGATATGTTCATGCACAAAAAATTAGATGCCATGGACAACGAAGTAGCTATGAAGGAAAAGCTTGTATCCTACTCGTATTACACGCTTTAGCCTCATACCTATTCTGCCTATCAATACCAAACTTGGTGCACACATTTCTTATCCCCCATAGTGTTTTTCGAGAAACATTTGAATTGTGTGCTTTTACCCTGGGCTACTTCAGAGGGGTCCAAATTTGATGGGAGGGATTTCTGCAGGGAATTTTCCCGACATTCTCACAATTTTCCCTGTTAAAGTACGTTATAGGCCCCGATACATAATAGGTCTACCTCTGGAAAGTTTGTTTCATGATGAAGAGAATGAACTATAAACCATGACTCCCCAATGAAGAGTGTTGATACAACAGCTATTTCACTGAGAGTCTACGATTTTCTTTATACTAACAAGATTAATGGGCCCTAGGGATTTACTCCGGCAAATATTTTTTGTGCATGATTAGGTATGTTATGTTTATCGAATGAACTAGGTATGATTCTGTTGTACGGATGACACGTTCATGTCCGTTCCTTGTGAGAAACGGTAGAATTTAAATCGCAATGCTACTTCATGGTCGTCCGGAGAGTGGTGCAAAGGGACAATAGCCCCTCCCCGATAGATTTCTAAAATACGAGGGCTATCCAGAAAGTAGATTACGTTTTCGTCTGTGTCCGCTAGGGGCGGGGCTAGCGCGGCCATCTTGGGGTCAGAGCGTTGCGCAGCTCAGTCGGCATCTAGCCGTGCTAGTGAGAGGTTCGTGCTGTGCTCCGTTAAGATACTGTGACGGTTTGAAATGTCTGCGTTAATTGAAAATCCCGCGAGCTGCGAGGTGCGTGCAGTAATAAGGTTTCTGACAGCAAAAAACTGTAAACCGATAGAAATCTATCGGCAGCTGTGTGAAGTGTATGGGGACAACATTATCACTGAAGGTGGAGTGCGACAGTGGGTCATAAGATTTAAAAATGGCCGAACCAATGTTCACGACGAAGATCGAAGTGGGAGACCCAGCAAAGTGACTGCCGAACTTGTCGAAAAAGTCGATGTTAAAGTCCGTGAAAATCGAAAGTTCACAATAACGGAACTTTCTTTGAGTTTTCCACAAATTTCGCGAAGTTTGTTGCACGAAATCATCAGCGAAAAGCTTGGTTACCACAAGTTTTGTGTAAGATGGATTCCAAAAATCTTGACAGAGGACCACAAAAATCAGCGAATGGCTGCAGCGTTGCACTTTTTGGACGCCTACAATAAGGATGGTGACTCTTTACTCGATCGCATCGTTACTGGTGACGAAACGTGGGTGAAACACGTGAACTGTGAAACGAAATTGCAATCAATGCAGTGGGGGCACACAGGTTCTCCCCAAAAACCCAAGAAATGCATGCAAACAATGTCGGCAAGGAAGATGATGGCGACTCTTTTTTGGGACAGAAAAGGTGTGATTTTGGTGGACTTCCTGGAAAGAGGCACTACAATAAACGCTCAAAGGTATTGCCAAACTCTGCAAAACCTCAGAAGAGCAATTCAAAACAAGCGCAGAGGAATGTTGAGCTCTAAGATCTTGTTGATTCACGACAACGCCCGGCCCCACACGGCAAATGTCACGCGTGAAGTTCTTGAATCTTTTCAGTGGGAGTTGTTTCCTCATCCGCCGTACAGTCCCGACCTGGCACCGAGCGACTTCCACCTATTCCCAGCAATGAAGAAGTGGCTGGCTATGCAGCGTTTTGATGACGACGAACAGCTGCAAGAAGAGGTAACGAAGTGGTTGAAGTCGCAGGCGGCCGAATTTTTCGACGAAGGAATTTCCAATCTCGTACATCGCTACAATAAATGCCTTAATTTGAATGGTGACTATGTCGAAAAGTAGTATTTGTGTGTGGCTTTCATCTGTATATAATAAAATTTGTTTCCTATACTTTGTTGATTTTTTATTCCAAAACGTAATCTACTTTCTGGATAGCCCTCGTATAATAAAATGTATAGGCTTTAGTCTTGATAAAAGTTTGTTATTAAAATCAACATTTGAATAAATTACTAATTTTAAATTCTATGTGTCACTATGATATAACAGAGCTCTTTCGTGGCCAAGCGGTTAGCGTACGCGCCTTTGGCGTGGGAGACTCGGATTCTATTCCCGGCGGGAGCTCATGTGGTTCGGATTCCACGTTAATCAGTAGGTCCCGTCTCATATAGCCTCGCTGCTGAAAGGGGCGTTATACTCAAAACCAACTCAACTCAACTATCGTATAACACAATGCTATGCTGTATAACACTGATCAGCTGTGAATGCCAGCATTAGTTTTAATTTTGAAGGGATTTCTGTTTTTCGAAATACATATCGAAACATGCTAAATTTGCTTAGTTACTCAAAATACAAAATTAGTGTAGAATTTAAAGAAATACGGGACATTGCGAAGAAAACGGGCTGCCAGGGTCCTGTATTCGACCATTAGACCTATTTACAGAATTTTATTTTTATGTAATAATTTATTTTTATGTTGATCTGTCTATGTTATTGTAGGCACGTTTTCAAGACAGAAAAAAGGAAATTTATGCTATTTTGTCAAAAGGAGATACTTGACTAATGCAATTGAATGATTGTTGAAAGTGGAAGGAGGATGTGCGAAAAAAATACTAAATTCACGGACACAATGTTGTCCGCCATAAATTCCCGTGGTCGAAGTGGAATCTGGGATCCGTCACAACATACATGAATATTCTACCACTGAGCCGCCTTTTCCCCCTCTAAGAACTTTTGATTGATTGTACTACTTCTAGTATATCTTTTGTATTTATTTTCCTAATGTGTTTTTGTAGTTCTTATGCATAAATAATACAAAATATTTCGTACTCCATGACTGTGTTTTTCAGCACTTCATGGATTTTTTTTGGTTGGATTACAGTGTAGCGCCTCTTCCAGCAGCGAGGCTATATGAAACTGGGCTTACAGCTCAACTTGGGATCTGAGCCACATGAGGTCCCGCATTTCGAATCCGGGTTTCCAGCGCCGAAGACTTCTACGCAAATCATATAACCAGAAGGTAACTCTAACAATTTATAAAGTAGGCTTGTTTAAATCTTTATAAATTTGCGAGTTGTTTCCTGCCAATGGTGTGTAGGTTTCTAATCTTACGTTTCCTGTAGTTCGAGGTTTTTCAACCAGAGGTAGGGGGTTTCTACAGGAGTCGCGAAGGGATATGAAAAAGATAGTCATTGGTTCCTAACTAACTCTATGGCTTATGGAACCCGGAGGTTGAATGCCGCGTTCACAAAAGCTCTCCACTGACTTCTATTCTTAGCCAACTGGATCCAGTTTCTACTTTGTATTCCTATTTCTGCGAGATCCGTCTTAATATTGTCCTCCCATCTGCGCGTAGGTCTTCATAATGGTCGTTTTCGGATTGGTCTTCCATTCAAGACTTTGAAAGCGTTCCTACTTTCTTCCATTCTGGCTAGGTGACTTGCCCACCTAAGCCTCCTAGATTTGATGACCCTAATGTTTGGTAAACCGTATAAATTATGTACAGGGTGCGGCACGTAAAACCGGCCCGTCGTAATATTCTGGTATATTGTGTTTTTGGCAACACTTAAATAATCTACCTTCCTACCAAGAGATGGCGTGTAGAGGTCGGGTCGACTTACGTCTCCTGCAGCAGTCACGTGCAGCCGCAACCAGTGAAACTTATCGAGACCAGTTGAGAAAAAGGCCTCGTTGTGTTAAGCCGGGTGAGTGTCAGTTTGTGATAATGCCGTATTCGATACCCGAGCGTGTTGCCATTGTTGAAGGGTTCATTCTTACTGGATCTTTTGTGAAAACAAAGAATTTGTTTCGCGAGAAATTTCCAGGACGTTCATCGGAACTTACCAGCTGTGACGTACCACACGTCAAATCAGCTGTTTTTTGAAAATCCTTTTCTCGATCCTGGGACTTGCTCGCCAGATATTCGCTGAGCAACAGCTATCAGACTTATCTCAGCCAAGGGTAGCTCGTTGCGACACGTATAGACTGGGGCATTTTCTCACCTAAGCCACTATCCGAATGGGTGGCTTCTACCTGCTTACCATACCTCATTAATTGTTTTGTGTGCTCATCATCATGGTTACTGGGCCTCACGCTTCTAATCTTTCCTTGGACCCCTCCGCTCCGTCTGCATCTGCCGACAAGCGAAGGGAGAGCTCTAAACGCACAACACGTAATGAAGTTTATCCGAATCATCCTCAGTCACCTAAACCAAAACGCCATCACACTCTTAGCGAATCATCTACTTCATCTGATTCATCTCATCACATGGACGCTCAAACTTCATTCACTTCTGTTTAACCAGCCATTTCTACATTTCTTCTTACCAACTATGATCCTCAGTATCTTGATCTCAAGAAGTTGTATCATCGCATTGTCAAATACATCCCTCGCACGAACATCGCACAAATCATCTACACCCAGAAAGGCATAATAATTAAAACGCCAGACGACCAATTTGCATCCACCCTCCGCAATACTTATTCCTTTGAAATCTTTGGTAAAAACGCTTCTATCTCTAAACTCAACACTCCATCAGCCAAGCAACCACCGCCACCACGCAAACAACCTGCTTTGTCAGTTGTCATCCGAGGTGTTGATCCGTCCTTTACAGATGAAGAAATCAGTCAGGAACTCCAGCTTGATGGACATTCTATCATTAAATGTATCCGTATCAAAAACGCACAAGGAAACACCTACATGGTCCGTGTTTTAACCAATTCTCACGACACCATAGACTCTCTTCTCTCAAATGGCGCCTTCATTTACCGCAAACGTCATCGTGTCGAGCCTTCTTGTTCTCCTGCTCCACTTCCTATGCGGTGTGAAAAGTGCCAAGTATATAACGATCATCCGACCGGCGCATGTCCAAACCAACTCAAATGTGGATTCTGCACTGGCCCTCATAGCACCCGCAATTGTTCTAACCTGAAAGAAACTCCTAAATGTTCCATCTGTAATGAAACTGGACATCCTACTTACAGTTACAAATGCAAGGCTAAACCTACTGCGGATCCATTCAAGCCCGAATTAACGGTACCATTAAAACCGCATATCACTCGATCAGCTTCTGTTCCTCAAGATATCTGTCAACCAATTACAATCACCCAATTCTTGTCTTTTCTTATTGTTACTCTACAAAACATTCATCCGCTACTTCGCAACCATATTCTTTGCCTAGTCCAACAAACTGCCAAAACCATACTTAACATCAACTTTACTGCTACTTACTCTGGCCAAACTGTTTACTTTCATTCAGATCCGTTGCAAACAGAAGTTTAAGACTCTCTCCGACAACATCTGGTTTCTTCACATCATTATGGACATTACTTTTCTCTTTTTGAACATTCGTTCTTTACCTCAACATAAAATCTTATTTGAACAGCTCCTCTTTGAAAAACATGTTGCGTGTTTCGTTTTGAACGAGACACATCTTAAGGCCCACACCCACGTACAGCTGCCAAATTATACTATTCTTCGGCACGATAACATGATATCAGCGAGGAGGGCAAGTGGTGGGGTCGCCATAGGATTTTCACCATCTCTTCCTTTTCGCCGCACTACTCTTCCCATAACTCTACTCCCCGAACATCTAGTTACTACTTTATACTTTAAACAGCTCAACATCACTGTTGCGACCATCTACATCCGTCCTGGACATCCTTTTCCATATCCGTTTATTCAGTACATTTCAGATAACTATCGTACTTACATCATTCTAGCGGATCTGAATTTTCACAGTCGCACTCCTCGCCAGCAACAGGATTTCCGCAATTACATTCTAACGCATACTTCAGGACACTTTCTTCCGATACCTAAGCCTACAAGACCTTGTAGTAATACAACACCAGATGTTGTTATCACTTCTCTCAACCTACAGACTCGGTGCAAATTAGATGTCCTAGATCCTCTTGGCAGTGACCATGTGCCAATCCTTCTGACCATTACAACCCCACGTTCTGCTTCTCGCACTACTCCTTCACCCCCATGCTCTTTTCCTATGTTCGACAAAGCCAACTGGAACGGTTACCGCACATTTCTTCAACATCACTTAGAAAATGTCCCGGAACCACAAACAGAAGATGACCTTTATGTCGCATTAGATACTATCACAGCTTCCATCCACACTGCCTCTGCCCAAAATATTCCGCTTCGCACCACTCATGCTTCCAAACCAGCTCTTCCTCCTCAGTATCTTACACTTATCAAAAGTTCCCGGGCACATTATAGAGACTTCACTCACACTGGTAACCTTGAGTCTCTCCGTCTCCACCGCCAGTATCAACGCACTGTTCACAACTACCTTGTTGCTTATAAACGCTGTCGTTGGATTACTACCTGCAATGATCTTTCCACCATCACCCATCCTACCAGATACTGGAACGATTCCACCAACTCACTGGACGATCCTTTCGTACACCGTACCCTCTGTTAGACGGAGATGACCCTCTCGCTGACGATACTGCTAAAGCGACCGCCTTTGCTGATTATCTTCAAGGTATTTTCACTCCTCTTGCATCTGATCCATCCATACGCCGTCATCCAGCAGAAAATATCAATCTTTCTTCACTCGATCTTCAACCCCATTCCAACCACCACCTACCTGCAAATAGTTATCTCACTGCTCCTATTACGGTCGAATATATCCACAGTACAGTCGCGCGAAAACGTCACTCGGCTCCAGGCGCCGATCGTATTTCTTACCGACATATCAAAGAGGCTCCCTATGTTCTTCTCCATTTACTTGCAGTTATTTACACATTCATTTTGCGCACAGCCTTCATCCCGACTCACTGGAAATCATCGATCACTCTAATGTTTCCCAAACCAAACAAACCTCCACATGCTGTCTCCTCTTATCGGCCTATTCAGCTCACTCTTGTATTCAGCAAAATTCTGGAACGCATCCTTGTCACACGTCTACATCGTCATCTTTCCGATCATAATCTTCTTCCTCTTCCGCAAGCAGGCTTTCGACCCTCTTATAGTATCAATGATCAGCTTATGCGCCTTACCACTAATATCACAATGCAGTTCAACACATCAAAACCTTCCTGCCTGATCTTATTCGATTTAGAAAAAGCTTTTGATAAGGTGTGGCACTTTGGTCTTGTGTACAAACTCTTCTCTTACCGCCTTCCTCTGTGTTACATTCGTTTTATCTTCCACTTTCTTTCTTGCCGCCTTAGTTATATCTCTATTAACAACCACCTCTCACACCCTATATTTCTCCATTCTGGTGTCCCTCAAGGGTCCTCACTATCTCCGTTATTATATCTTTTATATGTGACCGACTTTCCTTCTTTGCCTGGAAATATCAGTTTATATCAATTTGCAGATGACACAGCCTTTCTCGCCATAGCCAACACTATCCAAGAGATAAACCGAACTCTGCAGATTGCTATTGACACATTTCTCTCCTGGTGTACACACTGGCGACTGACCTTAAATGCTGCTAAAATGCAAACCATCATCTTTCTTCCTCCCAACAAACGATCTCGTGTGTATCGCAACCCTGCTAACTTCCATGTTCATGTTGACAACGTTCCTCTTCAGCCTCAAAACACCGTCACTTATTTAGGCATAATTTTTGACAGACATCTTAAATGGACTGCCCATCTCAAGTCCATTTGCAGCAAAGCCTATAATCGTCTCAACCTTCTACGCAGTATCACTGGTACTACCTGGGGATTGAACACCCACACCCTCTTAACCACCTACAAAGTTTTTCTCCGCCCAGTTCTCACTTTCGGGTTTACCGCCTGGATTGCCGCAGCTCCCTCCTTTTATACCAGACTTCAAATTCTTGAACGACACGCACTCCGTTTAGCTTTCCGTATCCGCCTTCCCAGCCCAACGCATGAACTCTACGATCGTACCCCATTTCCCCACATACTCTATCACCTTGAAACCTTACGCCTCCGCTACATTTCAACTCGCTTTCAAACTCATCACCCCCTACTTCTAGACACAATGCATCACTTTGCTTTACACGGGACCGATGTCCTTCTCCGTCATACCCCACTTTCGCTCCTCTTTACCCTGTACCACTTCTCCTTACCACCTGACAGTCCTGACCATCTTTTCATTACAGACTACATCACTGACACGGCATCACCTTGCATTATTCCATCTTATGCACAGTAGTCCTCTTGTTTAACTGGGCTTCCCCTGTCTCCATCAGATCCGGAGTTGCCCCCAGATCAGATGATAACACACATCTGTCTTGCTAACAAAACCCGTTGCTGTGACGTCTTGTGCACCTCATTACCATTCATTCCCATCCCCCTTCCAATATGATTATGGTTAACGGCCATAATGTCCAACCCTTCTGATAATATATGATATACTACTCTGTTGATCAGTAAATGCATTGATATATATATATGATGATGTAAAATAAAATGTTGAAATAAAGTTTATAAATCTACTAGTACCCATCCACAATTTCCTAATCCCATCATTCCTATACTCCACTTCTCAATATAAAGGGCGGTACCCTTTTGGCGGGAGCTAGTCGTCCACGACTAGCAAAAAAAAAAAAAAAAAAAAAAAATCCAGGACGTTCTGTGCCAGCAAAGAGCACCATTCAGGAATTGATTGAAAAATGGCGGCGTACAGGATCGGTTCAAAATGCTCCCAAGAACAGACGACCATCTGTCTGCACACCTGAATTAAAGATGCAGGTGGAGGAGATAATGACAAGAAGTCCTCGAAAGTCAACCAGGAGATTGAGTCAACAGGTTCATGCGAGTGAGAGAAGTTGCAGACGGGTTTTAAGGGGACTGAAGTTAAAACCGTACCGGATAAGTGTTGTGGAAGAACTGAAGGAGCTTGACCTGCAGAAGAGGGTGCATTTCTGTCCATGGCTGTTGAGCAATGTTGCCAGTGGTTTCTTGGATCCACTAATGCTCATCATGAGTGACGAGGCGTGGTTCCACCTGTCTGGGTACGTAAATTCCCAAAACAACCGGTATTGGTCGACAGAAAATCCACACGCAATCCACCAGGTACCCTTGCATGATGAGAAGATTGGTGTCTGGTGTGCCATTTCCGCCACACGCGTTATTGGGCCCATATTCTTTGAGACGACAGTGAACAGTGACATGTATATGGGAATCCTGGAGGAGTTTTATACACACTTGACCGAAGAGGAGCGTCAGTTATGTTACTTTCAGCAGGACGGTGCAACATGCCACACATCAGCTGCATCATTGTCCCTTGTGCATGAGATGTTTACACCAGAGAGGACAATCAGCAAAGGCTTGTGGCCTCCTCGGTCACCAGACTTGTCCACGTGTGACTTTTACTTATGGAACTGTTAAAGGGAAGAGTATACGAAACAAATCCACACACAATTGAAGAACGCAAGACCAGGATCCAGGATGTCACCAATAGCATTACAACACAAGAACTGACAAGGGTATATAGGAATCTCCTCTATCGTGCTCACATGTGTGTTGAAGTGGGCGGAGGACACTTTCAGCACCTGCTGTGAAGATGAGTAGTCATATTCAATACATTACATTTCATTTATGTGTTGTAGTTAATCATACTCAATACATTACATTTCATTTTATGTGTTCACTTTACGGGCCGGTTTTACGTGCCGCACCCTGTAGTTCCTCGTTATGAAGTTTACGGCATTCCCCATACCCGTTCCTCTTGGGTCCGAATATTCGTCTCAGGATCTTGTTCTTAAATACTTTCAGTCTATATTCTTCCCTTGGAGTAAGTGACCATGTTTCGCAACCATACAGAACAACATGCATGATTATCCTTTATAGTATTAGCATCGTTTCATAGTGTAGGATTAGGATCTAGTAGAAGAAAATATATTTTTGAAGATTATTTTGAATTTCTTATTTTGATAGATGTGTTTCTATTTCTTTACTTGTTATCAAATCCAGCAAATAATAATAAACAAAATTTTAAACTAATAGAGAATCATGACAGAAACCAGTGAAATTAGGATTAGGAATTTCTGGGCTTTCGGCAGCTATGGCCAGATTAGGCTGTGTATGAGGGATGTCGTCCCTCGGTAATCACAATATACGAGGAAAGGAAAGGAAGGAAGCGCTCTGGGACCAGTATGTCAGATACCATCCCGGCATTTGCCTGGTGTGAATGAGGAAATCCCAGGAAAACTTCACTCAGGATGGCTGGCCTAGAAAAGCTTTTCCACTTTTTCAACCAAGTGTTATTCCCACTGGGAATCGAAGCCCAGACCGATGTAAATGTCTGTAAATAGTATGAAAGTTGAAATTTTCACTTAATTCCCTTCCTTTTCGGGAAGGGGATTTTAGAAGGGAAATTTTAGCATTTAGTTCAGCTGACAGCCATATTGATGATGTCATATCTCCGGCTCCTCAAGTGGAATTCCCTGCGACTTTTACTATGTTCATATATAGATATAGTAGAATTGATGTTAAATATTTCAGCTTGTTATTACAAATTTCCACCTTCAGGTCTATTTTTACTGAGCTAATATAAAGGGTCAAATTTAGAATCATTTTTTAAAAGTCGGTTAAAATGGATTAACACATCCAAGCGATCCAAGCGGTTTGTTATTCCAAGCGATTTGATTATTTATTTATAGAAATTTAATGATCCTTCCAGTATCGAGGTTACATGAAACGTGGTTTTGGAGTTTAAGGGGAATCTGAAACATCAAACTGCATTCCAGTTTTCAATGATCTCTCGCTACGAATCTAAACCAAGACCCAAAGGCGCAAGCGCTAGCCACTATGCCAGCGGCGAATGCCTTTCACATGAATTGGCAGGCCTATACTTTAACGCATTCTCATGTCTTTTCGATTCATAAGTAATCTTTATTTTACTCAAACTATCGAATTTCTTGGGTAATAATCGTTTCTGTTTATACAAGTTAGTGGATTCATAGTTCAGATTCACTGCTTTAAAGAGTTACATATAATTATATTTAAATATTATAGTTTAAGGTTCCTCGTCAGAAGACTCCTCAAGAAGTTATTGAATCTGACTGACTAAATAACCTTAAGTTACCCTGACAGAAATTAAGTTTTAGCAGCGAATTAATTTTCAGTTTCCGGAGTAGTACTTATTATTCCCGAAGAGATTTGAAGTTTGAAACTTTGTTTCCTTCTGAAAGAACATTGTTTAAAAAAGTTATTTCTCTGCTATCTACTCACCTGGTATTTAGTGAAAGTTACTGTATAATAATTCCGTGGGCGTTAAAGTATCCCAAGTATAAAACTGCGTCATCTTACCTAAAACTTTGTACTTAAATTTGGATTAAAATCACATTGACATTTTAGTACACTATACCAAGTATTATTTTTAATGACTAGAGGAAACGGAATGGGTATCCAATGAGAAGAAAAGGGATGGCCCCTTCCCATTTATGGCGCCACTCTTCCCAAAAAGAAATTCATTCAATATCAAAAATAAAATGAATATAAATTTCCCTGAAATATTCCTATTACACTGGTATACAAAATTTTGCTTATTATTATTTCTTGATGAATTTTTATGTATTTTGGCCGCCTGAACACGAATCTGACACTTATACTTATGTAGTGTCAATATTTTGAGTGATATAAGCATGTTTCATTTTTCTCCTATACTGATTTATGCAGAGCAATTTGCGTGCTTTTACTTCGATATTCGATAGGTTTTTTCACATTTGTTGTTAAAGATAATTGTTCGGAGTAGCAAACAGAGAATATAGATCCTAAAGATTCATAGCAGATTTGTAAATTGATTAAGTAGAGTTAATCAAATGTGAAGCTAATGTTGGAGAAAAGTAAATATGAGGAACATCAATGGGACGTGTGTGGGGATTTCAAAATTGTTGGTTTTCTTATTGAGTTGCAAAGTGGTTATACTAAATATTCCTGCTCTCTATGTCTGTGGGACAGTCGGGAACTAACCAGCATTATGACCAAACCGTGTGGCCTGATAGAACTGAGCTTATTCCAGGAACACAAAATGTGATAAATGAAGCATTAGTGCCCAGAGAGAAGGTTCTCATGCCAGCATTACATATGAAGCTGGGATTGGCAAAACAATTTCTGAAAGCTCTGGATCGCAATTCACCTGCCCTACAATGTATCAAACAAATCTTTCCAGCTTAATCAGAGGCAAAAGTTCTGACTGGTATTTTCATAGGGCCTTAGATTTATGTCATACACTACATAGTGTTACTCAAACAGAAAAATGACGGAGTTGGAAAGAAACGTTTGGGAGGCCTTTCATAAATTGGTGACGGGATTTCTTGTGCATAACCGAAGTGAAGCGTTCGATCACCAAGTTAAGACATTCATTGACCAATATCGAGCATTGGGATCTAGAATGTCTTTAAAATTACATATGCTCCATTCACACCTGGATTTCTTTAGGGAGAATTAAGGAGATGTTAGCGAAGAGCACGGGGTACGTTTCCATAAGGACATTCAGGTAATGGAAAGCAGATACAAAGGAAGATGAGACTGTGCAATGATGGGTGATTATGTTTGGGGGTTAGTCCGTGACGAAGTGAACGTTTCCCACAAAAGAAAAAGAACCACTAACCTTCACTTTTGAGTACGGAATTCCAGTACATGATGAACACTTTCCTCCCATCTCAAGTGCTTTTGTATATATTTTTATAAGAAATATAATATTTATGTATTGCTATGTAGATTTTTGTTACCCAGAAAGTTGATGTCCAAAATGTGTGTGTTAGTTTGTAGTTCAACGTTCCTATAAGATACAATTGTATAATATATTACTGTTTGAGTAAAATCTGATATGCTTATATCATTACAAATTTTGTCATTACGGGAAAATAACTGCAATACTCGTGTTCAGTAGATGCAATTCATTAAGAAACCGACGAAAAACCAACATAAGCACGACCTTGATCAAAATTTGTATACCAGTGTTATTTTTCTACAACAGGAAATAACACTGTTCAACAACGAAAATGTAAATTGAACTAAATCAGCTAATTCTTATTGATTTTGTGGTGCTGATCACGAATTTGAAAGTTATTTTCGAATATTAGCTCTATTTTTCGTTTTAGAGGCATGTCTAATAATAACGTTTTAAAAATAAATATATTCGCTTCGTTTGGGGTAAAATGTTACACTGATCCGGCGACACTGGAGAAACTATATGAACGCTTGGTTTCATTGTGTTCCTTATCTCAGTAGTGTTCTGCTATTGTTAGAAAAGACAGGTTTAGTGCAGTTATCAGCGTTTTGGGTGCGACGTTTGTGTAGTGCAGGACATAAAAATACAACTACAAGTACGCAAAAATACTGGTATTTCGAATGTATATTTTTAAATAGTTGTCGGAACTATTTCAAGTGACATTTTGAGGATTTCAATAAACAAAAATGCCGCGAAATTGTGGCGAAATTGTGTAAACAGTGCGGATAGCTTCTGCTACGTGTGTGGGAAAGTGACATTTTCCTCACAAAAGCAGACTATAACACCACTAATAAGAAAAGCCTATCAATATTACTGTGGTTGTAAAATTGGAGACCAAGATAAATCTTGGGCACCCCACATTGTGTGTAACACTTGTGCCAGCAATCTAAGAAATTGGATTAATGGGAAGGGGCGCTCAATGCCTTTTGCAGTGCCCATGATTTGGAGGAAGCCAAGCGACCACATCAGAGACTTATTTTTGTATGGTTCCTTCCGTCAAGAAGGGAATTTCCACGAAGAAGAAGCGGGCCTTGATCTATCCTAACATTCCTTCTGCAATGCGCCCTGTTTCACATGGAGAAGGACTACCTGTTCCTGACCCACCTAAAGAATACGATCTTTTTTCTGATGATGATCAAGAAGTTGAAGCTCCTGAATCAAGTACTTCGAAGGACCCTACGTTTGTTGTAGAAGAACCTCCATGTGAACCACATAGACTTACTCAAGAGGAACTAAGTGATCTAATCAGAGACTTGGACCTCTGGAAAAGCAAAGCCGAAATTTTAGCGTCACGCTTAAAGCAATGGAATTTATTGCAGGAAAAAGTAAATATTTCAGTGTATCGGAATAGGGAGAAGATGTTCAGTTCATTTTTTACTATGGAAGACACACTTGTGGCATGTACAGATGAAAATGGTCTCATGAGGGCACTTAAAATTAATTACGAACTTACGGAGTGGAGGCTCTTTATAGATTCGTCCAAGATGAGTTTAAAGGCAGTGCTTTTACATATTGGAAGTGAACTTCCTTCAATTCCTGTAGGTTACGCAGTTCATATGAAGGAATCTTATGAAAACTTGAAACGTTTACTTCAAGCCATTAAATATTACGATTTTCAGTGGCTCATTTGTGGTGACCTTAAAGTAATAGCACTGTTGCTAAGTATGCACTTAGGGTATACAAAGTATTGTTGCTTTATATGTGAATGGGACAGTAGAGATCGTGGATCTCATTACCGCAAAAGTGATTGGAATACCAGAGAAACTCTTCAGCAGGGAGTGAAAAATGTGCAGCATGAACCACTGGTAGATCGTAACCGAATTTTGCTTCCCCCTCTACATATTAAATTAGGTCTTATGAAAAGTTTTGTTAAGAGCATGAACCAAGAGGATGAGGCCTATAAGTACCTAAGAGGACAATTCCCTCGATTAAGTGATGCCAAAGTTAAAGAGGGTGTTTTCATAGGGCCACAGATTAGGCAACTATTCAAAGATCACAAGTTCGACAAAATTCTCCAAGGTGAGGAGAAAGCTGCGTGGGAAAGCTTGAAGAGTGTTTGTTCACAGTTCTTGGGAAGACACAGAGCAACAAATTACAAACAACTGGTAGCAAAGTTGTTATTGTGCTACGAAAATCTTGGTTGCAATATGTCTCTGAAACTCCACTCTCTTCATTCACATCTAGACTTCTTTCCCGAAGATTGTGGAGCAGTAAGTGACGAACATGGTGAGCGTGTCCATCAAAATATTGCAGCCATGGAGAAGAGATATGAAAGAAAGTGGAGTTCTAACATATTGGCCGACTACTCTTGGACTATTGCAAGGGATGCTCCAGATGTAACCTACAAAGGGCAAGTCAAGCAAAGACGCTCAAAATAAAATAATCCTGTACAAGGGATCACTTGAAACTTTTGTCTACATTGCAGTGTAGTTCTTGCACAAAAAGGTATTTGTAGATATTTTTCATGTTTTGATGTTAATACTGATTTTTATTACGGAATTGTTAATGTTTAACTTGACCACGGTTACTTTATTTTCTGTATCGCTGTGAAACTGGTATTTGCGCAATTTTGAGAAAGGAAGTACAAGGGTATAGAAAGCTATAGGTTAGGGTACTTCTTAACTCCCCAGCTTATCACATCACAGTGAAATAGATAAAAAAAGTGTAATGTAGGTTTTTACAAGGATTTTGCTTAAATGTTCTATAAATATTAATACATTTGTATATATACAGCTACTGTTGTACAAGGGCGTTTTTTTTTTTCACAACCTGAGCTAAGAAAATTCTTCTCTTATCATTTCCTTTCATATTATGCTTAAATGAATGTAAAAATCGCAATTTCAAAGAATTTACATACTTTCGATCAAAATTTGTTGAACAGTGTAATTCGTGTCTTGTTTATATTTGTTAATAATTTTTCAGGGCAAGCATAAGTTCGTCAACTTCAAGCTAGGGCACGGACCAATATGGGCCATGACCCGGGATGGCAAATTTTCCTTAATGACTCCGGGCGGCAAAATTGTTAAATATGATCCTGGTTAAAACTATAATAATATATTACTAGTTTGACGTAACCTTCTGTAATCTTTGGCTTGGAGTATTTTCTTCAAAATTATGTTAACTTTATGGTTAAGATCATGCATGGTTATATAGATATAGTTTGAAATATTTAACATAAACCTATAAATGACATAATTGCTCCTCTCTGATCATATTAGTATGACTATCTTGCAATTACCTGTCCCACCGCCCATTTCATTATCTCGGCCGTTGGATGTCTGCATTTGGTCCAAATGTAGGATCGTTCTTGTTTCAGAACGATACATTCGCGCCCAGCTATTAACAGTACCATTTGTCCACAAACAATTCACCCACTTGTCTTTAATTTATGATTTTTCACATTTCGTAAAGAAAAAGTCATCATTTTTGTATTCGTGAAAACACATCTCGTATCTCTCACCACAGTCTATATCTCAAAAATATCTACAAGGACAAATTTTCCCTGGGTAGCAGTTTCATTTCTTTCACCCTTACGTTCAAAGGTTCTGATGCTCCAAAGTTTAAGATGCACAAATTTTTGCACACCCTGTATTAGCATTTATGATTATCTATAATAAGTAATAGTCTTATTTCATTTCTAAACATAGCTGCATTATTATAAATAGAAAGTAAGATTATTTGTTCATATACTGTGAGTTTTTTTTTTTTTTTTTTTTTTAATTTTAGAAACACAAGACTTCGATAACTATACCTTGATTCTTGAATTAATTTGCTGCTAAACTGCAAAATATCGATCTTTCTTCTGGATTTCTTTTAGAAACAACCAAGAATATTCTCCAAGGAGTAGTGGCGCAAATTAAGATAAAATAAAATTGGTATGTTTTTCGTTATCTCCTTCTCTGTATATAAAATAAGTCCTGACTGACTAACTGAACAAAGCCTAGCCCAAACTGCTTGAGCAATAAACTTAAAATTTGGGATGTATGTTGATCTGTGACGTAAGGTAGTAATAAGGGAGTTTTTGGAAATTCAAGGTCACGTAGGAGGAAATGGTAGTTGCTATTAATAAATAAGATATTTATATTTCGGATTCTCTTGAGATTAAAGACATGAAATTTCGTTTTTATACTTTTAAAAAAATAAGTAAGCACGTGTTTCAGCGTTCTTTTTTATATATATTTGACAAACAATGAAGGAAAAAGAGTTTGATTGGTTCACCATGACGCCTAAACGAGCGATTCAAATTTCGTACTTTACTTCGAATTGAGATGAATCCAAAATGACAGGCACAGGACGACATTGGCTGCAGTAATATGTGAGGGAATCTTGCAAGTTTAGTTTATAAAGAAATAAGGTTTCACCCAGAGATGCAGAAAAGCAAGCATTTTCGGCATGTAGGTTTTGTTAATATATAAATAAAAAGCCATTTGAAAAAAAAAAGAAAAACAGGAAATTTCATCTTTTTTGTGAATTTCTTGTCCAAATACCTCTTTTGTTTCTCTGTAGTGGATAGTAAAATTAAGAAAGTCCGTTTGAAACATCCAGCACTTGTGAGTCCTATATTAAGTCTGGGGCTGATAGTATTAATTGGTTTTCAACCTGACATAACTGTTGCTGTCTGCAAATGTAAGGTACCGGTATGCAACCTACATATCCCAAGTGTCGTTTTGGTTGCCTAAATATTTTATCAAGTACCTGGCTGTTATACATCATGATAGATGTGTTTTACTGGTTGCATAAATTCAATCTGGTAGGCAAGGAAAACGAAATGAAACGAAAGCTTTGAGTTTAACGTCCCACGTTATGCCCTTTAGCCTAAGGGAAACGATAATAAACGCAAGTGAATGATAATGGAAGAATTGGTGAAATGAGAAAGTGGAAGGGAACGGGAGAACCCGAGAAAGCCCACGAACACGATGTTGTCCACCAGAAACTTACGTGAGTGGGGACCGAACCACGGACTTCACGCACCAGAGGTAAGCGATCTACCACCGTTTTAAAACTCCAAAGGCTCCCCCACAGCGAATCGACCCCGAGACCCCTTACACCATAGGCGCACATTCTAGCAGCTAGACCAGCAAAAGGGCACCAGTGAAGCAACATAAAAATACAAATACAACTGTAGGTGATTGGCAGTAATAATAATAAAAAAAATCCATAGCGGAAATTACTTATAATGGGCGCAGACAAGAGGATGTGGGAAAAAGGTGATCGTGATAAGACGTAGGTTAAGATAGTTTTCTAAATTTATATAATGTTTAAAACTTTTGGTTTGGGTTAACTGTGACTATTATCAAAGCGTGTACATCAAATTGTGAGTGTGTGTATGTATTCTGGCCTTTGCTTCTGTGTTGAGTTTTAGCCCAGATTTGTGAAAAAAATATATAGCAGGTGTTCCTGATTACTATATAGGACTAATAGTAAAATCGTCTAATCCGAATTAACACACGAAAATTACTTTGATTGCTTCATTTATACCATTTTAAGTTTAAAAATAGAAACTGGTAAATTTAGAACCAAATGTCCTATAGCCATATGGAAAGGTAACGTTTCGTGCGGTGGAAATGTTGGTTTCGCATGTAGAGATCGGCAAATGTTAAAGGGAAAACTTGTTTAATATGTATGACGCAAATTAGAAATCCCTTCAGGGATGTAGTGTGTGGTGCGTGAGCGTGAAGGTAGCAAACCGAATTCTGGAAAACATGCTGTTTCTGAAATTCCATCTGTCACCATACACTCAACAAGATAAAGATAGGTGCTTGTGTGTTAGTAAATGAGACCAAAGCTTTGAACATTCTTCCCACCTAAATCACCTGTTGATAACACTTGCGTTTTCTAAATCATTTTATTTACCATGCAGCTAATGTACACATTTATAAACACAAGACGTAACAAAGGAATGCTTCTTCTACAATCAGCAAGCTTGTTAGTTTCTTTTTTTCTCGGGAGGAGGTACTGCATTAAGGGAAAGAATGAAACACGAAGGAGAAAGTGTTATCAAAGCTTGAGGCAAAAACAAAAATAGATGAAAACAGGATGAACTTGTTAGAATATTAGAGTTTGTGTCAGTGGCGTAGGGAAGGGGGGGCCCGGAGGGGCCGGCCCCCCCAAAGGGGTCCGACAATGTACTTTGGTACTTTGATATTTGTAATTTTTTATATATTTTTATGTTTATATATTTTTTTGTTTGTATTTTTTCTATATGTACCTATAACAGCACTTGGGCCCTCCCCAAACACACATCTTGGCTACGCTACTGGTTTGTGTGTATGTATATAAGTCTCATACGAAAGTTCTGTCTGTTTTGAAGCTCTTGTTAAAACAACGTTATGTTATAGACAGACAATTCTTTTATTGTTCACATAAATTCTTTGATCATGCACAGTGGCAAAACTAGCTTGGGGTCAGGGGGCCAAGGCCCTCCTAAATTTTTAATTATCAAAAATAATTGAAGCTATTATTTAATACTTTTCAAAGTTCATAGTAAACTCATAATATACCTATTACAGTCTGTTTTCTGGCTGCCACCCCAGTTTTTACTTTCTAGATCTGCCACTAGTCATGCACAACCTCTTTTCAACCGAATGACAGGTTTCAACCTCTCCCCTATAGAAAATGTCATCATAAGAGTTTCATCTTCATGTTACAGCATTTTTTTTTCACGTTATCTTCATTTTTGTATTTTCTCTCAAATAAGAAATTTTGAAGAAATTAAAATAGGTTTAATCTGTGGAGAAATATAAGGTAAATATGGTGGTTGACTTAAGTCTGAGTCGTTACAGAATCATGGGATCTTGCAGCGGCGGTTGATGCTATAAGTTTCATAGTTATGCAATCGCCTATTTTTTTTTTTTTTTTTTTTTTTTAACAATAAAACGGTGTTTCAGTAAAAATAAACCTTCGCTTTCCATCGCAAAATAGTATTGATGTAATTCTTAAAAAAGCCATTTAAATAACCGAACTAAAGAGAAAGGTCTATATTAGGCCTACCGGTTCCAACGAGCATCGCCACCGGATTCAATAGCAGTAACCTAATGGCACAGAGCTGCTATTTCTGAACTTGGGAAAACGAATTTATACTGTACCTGTACCGTTTCCCTCTCCTTGTATTGCCCACTAGCAGGTCCAGTCACTTGGGTAATCGGTAGATGGGTTTTGTAATAATTATGAATTCCTCCATTTGCCAGCATTTGACAAAATTATTACTGTGATTGAGTCGCGGCATCTTGAAAGAACAGGCTAATTCACATAACAATAAACTTGAAACGAAGAAACTCACGTCTTGTGGTAATAATGTTTCTTCCAGACATAATTTCAGGCAGCTTTAATTCCCCGGAGATAAGGAAAATTAAATTGCTATTGCGAATATACAATAATAGTGTCCCACTACAGCCTAACCGGACATATTCTTTTGGAAGAAAGATTGGATGATGGTGTAAAATAATAATAATAATAATAATAATAATAATGTATTAGAGTAGCGGCGTAACATTATTGTTTTCTTGTTTTTCTTGTTCATTTATAGTCTAGTTTGTGTATAATATTTCAAGTTTCAATGAATTATAAACCTTTCGTCAGTCCATATGACTTATTGTAAGCATATATATTAACATGTTTATATGTTGTTCTAGCAAGTCAATATGTTTTGTTTATTCCACTTTTAAAATAAGTAGATATATATTTTCTTATATAAATAAGAAATTCTCATTGTCGCATGTTTATAAATATGTTCTTGTGGAATATAATTTGATAACGAATTCGCCCGGTATTTCTTATAATGTTAGTATGTGTATAATTGGCAAAGACAGGTATGTGGTAAGTTTCATGTCAAAAGAGCAGTAAATAAGGACAATAAAACGAAAATAAAACTTTCGTACCCATTTAGCAACATTTTGTTTTACTCATTCTAATTTTCGTATTTGTAACTCTTTTCCTATGAAATTTACTACAAATATACATTTGCCGATTATACACATAGTATCAGTATTAAAAGTACCTTGCAAAATCATTATTAAATTATATTCTTAAGAGAAGACAGTTATAGATATGCGACAATCATTTTGAACATGAGTGTACCAGGTAGTTTTTATTATGCTTAACCAAGAACTACTGCCCCGGACCAAACGTTATACTTGTGTGCATAACTATTTCAATTTAAGTCCTTGTACGCAGTGGTCACGTTTCCGTTCATGATACAAATTCTCGTATTGGGCAAATTCTCGTACAAATAGGCCTATATAAAATATTTTCATGCTTCACATGATCTGCACAGGAGCACTAGATCAATCGATTGTAGCAGAAGTGGTAGCAACCTGTGCATTTAGTCATTTCTTACACGGAAGAGATGTCATTCTATATTTCGATCGGTAAATAATTTACCGTATTATACGAAAACTTTGTTATTTTGTTATTTTTAAGTGACTGAAGCGAGGTAATCTTACAATGATGTTTTAAAAACTGGTCATTTGAGGAGTCCAGGAAATTAATTGGGGGCCTGGCCCCGATGGGCCCCCTGATAGCTACACCCCTGGCTATTGTGTTGGTTTATTTCTGAAGATCAAAGAAAAGTGTACGCTTTTATATTGATCAGTCATTCAGCGCGAGAATTTCCTTGGATTTTTACGTTTCACCAAAAATTTCCCGTTTTCCCCTTTGGCTAAATTTACATATGATTTTTTCCTAAATTAGGGAAATTTCCCTGAAACTACGAAAACTGCTTCTGATCTTTCCTACTCAAGGAAATTATACTTACAATTATGGACGTATGCATAGGGTGAGTCCCGGGGTACCTGATTCCTGGAAATTCCAACTATTCTGTAAATTGAGTCTAATTTTTGGGGTTTATTGTACAAATTTTAAAGTAATTTATCCTCACACTGAATTTATAGTCCCAGAAACAAAATTCCTGTGTATGTGCCGGCTTACGAATATGGATAAGGTTACTGAAAATGAAGCATTTTCTTAATACATATCTATCATATATATAAAACATATATAAAACATATATAAAACATATATAAAGAAATGACTAATTTTTTCTCGAATCGAAATTACTTTAATTTAAAAACGAAAAACTTTCAAGAAGATGAAGTGTGTCTAAATTAAATAAATAAATAAATCTGTTTTAGGCTGATATGAAGCAGAAAACAACAAGTAACATTTAGATATTTGTAATTTTCTGGTTTTGTTGTAGGAAACAAGGAGTGGTTAAATATGACGTAATAATTTCACATTTTAGGTCGAGAGAGACTTTCTCCCTAAACCATCTGCCACCGCGAAAGATGAAAATTGAAATATATATATATATATAAAATTAAATTACTTAACATTTTACGTATATCAAATCCTAAAATTCTGAATCCTAAATAAGTTGAATATGCAATAAAACGACAATGGAATTCTAATAGATTTTATTGAATATTAAGATGGAACCATATAGTCGGGATTTTGGTTCTCTAGTTAAGTTGTTAATCGAATAGCAAACTGAAGAAATGCATTTATTTTAACGTAGAGAGTCATGATAGTTGTATGAAACGAGTTAACTAGAAGTATCAGTATGCACGTACGTTGTTCTGACCTGGAGATACTCAGTTATTGATTTAGTGGAAGCGACTAAGCTGCAATTAAGATTTCAGAAAAAGAATATTGATTAATATAGGAAAATAAGTAATGTATAGTTACCGTTTATGTAATGTGATCTTCAATGCATACGTCATGAAAAATCTCCTCCATAACCTGAAAGAAATAAAATTATATCTTTGAGTTTTACGTCCCACGATTGTGTAGACTAGGCTAAAGGAGGCGGTGATGATTAGAAATGAATGAAATGGTAGCATGAAGAAAGAGTGAGGGAATGGGAAAACGTCGAGAAAACCCAAGCACACTGTGTTTGTCCACCACAAAGTTCACTTTAGTTGTTAGTATGTTTATTTGAATATAGCAAATACGAAGGAAATTATAGAGAAAAGAAATGGGTATTTTCTGAATTTTTCCTCTAAAATTGGGTATTAAAATTTTCTGTGGCTGGAAAACACCACTACTACATAAAAAAAATCTCAAAATACACTTTGGTACACCACTAATATATCCTAGAAGTATCGTGTTGATATCTAAGAAACGAAGCTTGTAATAGGAAATATAGATTATGGTAAACAGAAATAAAGAAAATCTAGGATTAGAACTTAAATTTCTACTAATTTCGAGCTCCCCCTAATTAACCTAATTGTAACGATCTGTACTTGCTTTTATTCAATAAGAACTGATTTTTGACTGGTGACATACACCCCATGCGTCAGAGGTGAACGCTCTACCACTGAGCCACCGCGGCCCCATATACAGTATAACCTGAAATAAAGAAGAAACATCAATAAATAAGTAAGTAAATAAATATAATAATGGATTTTTGCTACTAAACAACTTTATTAAAATGCTGATAGATAATACCTATTTCCATATCGAATAAAATAATGTAAACGCATCTAAATACAGTAATCACAAAGAAAAAAATAATCGATTGCGACTTATTGTTTTTATCGATTACTGTAGCAATTTATGTAAATTGTATCAAACCCTGCTATTGTTGATTATAAAGTGGTATTATGCTCAATTATAAGTACATTCGAAAATTTTATTTCTAGGATATGGTACAATGATATATTCTGGAGTGCAAACTAAATTCGATTCTTACTTGATTCTCACCTTAAGCTAAATTTATATACTCCTCATATGCTACCTCTCTCTCTCTCTTTCACGAAGAATCTTTTTTTCTTCTGATAAACATTGCCCCACTCCATTACGCGAAAGGGTGGCGATCTGTTGATGCAGAGTCAAAATATCGACCAGAGTCTTAATAAAAATAATAATACAGTTCAAGAGCATTATGCCGTTTTTTTTTTTTTTTTTTTTTTTTTTATTCTTTTGCAATGTTGCCACAGTCCTAGCTCTGGAATGGACTGAAAAATAGTACCAAATTTAAGCAAAAAGTGCTGAATTCATTTTTTGTCAAACAGTAAAATATTTTTGCCCACGTATGATCATCCCTGATCTAGCTTTAGGACTATACATAAAGTTTGTTACAACGCGTCGATATAGATCTCTAAAACGCAGAAATGTTCGAGTATTTTTATATTCGTCAATATGGCATCACTAGTAAACAACTTAGCCCGGTAGGCCGGCAACTGCGTCAATGCATATTTTTGTGCTATACCATGCCGTTGGGAAAGGGACGGTCCCGGGCGCCGAAGTAAGGGGCCCAAAATTCGGAAGGAAAAAAGAATATATATATATATATATATATATATATATATATATATATATATATATATATATATATATATATATATATATGTACACTCATGTCCAAAATGATTGTCGCATATCTATAACTTGTCTTCTTATAATAATATAATTTGATAATGATTTTGCAGGGTACTTTTAATACTAATACTATGTGTATAAGCGGGAAATGTATATTTGTGGTAAATTTCATCGGAAAAGAATTATAAATACGAAAATTATAATGAATAAAAGAAAATGTTGCTAAATGGACAAAAAAATCTTATATTCGTTTTATTGTTCTTATTTACTGCTCTTTTGACATAAAATTTAGCACACACATGTCTGCCGATAGTACACATACTAACATTATAAGAAATACCGGGCGAATTCGTTACCAAATTATATGCCTACAACAACATATTTATAGATATGCGACAATAATTTTGGACATGAGTGTACATATATAAGATTGAGGGAATATATATATATATATATATATATATATATATATATATATATATATATATAAGATTGAAGGAAAAAGTAAGAAAAAGTGCTCAAAATCAAGGAAAACCAGGTTACTTTTAAAAATTTTACGCTTCGCGCCAACCATAGTGGCGCTTTGCAGCTGGTCTATCAACCTCAGTCATATGTACGGGGACGCCGTCGTATATTCTTGCCCAGGCGCTGATTTTCCACGGTACTGGTGCTATTATTGTTTTGATGTTGCATCATAATCTTTTCAACGACACATAAATTATAGACTTACTTCAGCATCCGCTTGTCTTCTTCAGAATATGCAATACTTGATTCAACGTGTGTTTGTAGCGTTATGCGGTGTAACGTCACAGAATGAATGCTCACCCGCATTTCGTAAGAGTCCAACACAGTATGAGTAACGTGAACTTTTGAAAATGTGACAACATTTGTTAAATGGTGCTGAATTGGGTAGAATTGTACCAACTTTTTCACAAAAGGGGCTGAAAATGCCAGCGTGGTACCAACGGGCCGATGAATGACAAAAAGGGCTGAATCTGGTACAATTGTACCAAGTGTGGCAACACAGTTCTTTTAACAGTATAACTACAATTATCTTCAAGGAATTTTGTGAGTGTGCGTGTGTGTATACAGGAAATGAGGTAGTAACTATAACAATAATATAATTATTAGCAAAAATTAGAACTAGAACAAAATATCATACATTATTAAATTTTTATAACATTATTTTATTGTGTACAGCACGCAAAATATCTCAAAATAAACTTTGGTAACTCTCTAATATATCCTAGAACTATAATGTCGATATCTAACAAACGAAGCATGTAACTTTAAAAGAAATCTCATTTTACTTTTAAAAAAATATTTTTTACTTAGAGAAAACGGTCTACTGTAAACTTCAATAACTATATGTCCGCTAATTATCCAATTGAAAGTTTGTCTGGTGCGTTGTGTATTCCATGGATGAGGCTTTTAGTTGCTAGTACGTTTGTTTGAATATAGCAAATAAGAAGGAAATTATAGAGAAAAGAAATGGGTATTTTCCGAATTTTCCCTCTAAAATTGGGTATTAAAATTTTCTGTGGCTGGAAAACACCACTACTACATAAATGAAAACCATCTCAAAATACACTTTGGTACACCACTAATATATCCTAGAAGTATCGTGTTGATATCTAAGAAACGAAGGTTGTAATAGGAAATATAGATTATGGTAAACAGAAATATAAAGAAAATCTAGGATTAGAACTTAAATTCGAACTTTTCGTGCGCCCCCTAATTAACCCAATTGTAACGATCTGTACTTGCTTTTATTCAATAAGAACTGATTTTTGACTGGTGTAAGTTGACTTGCATTCGTACGTATAGGTATTAGGCCCAGTATTTAGTTTGAGTGCAGAAGATACAAAATTCAATACCTATTGTCTCATACTGTTCCGACTAACCTAGAATATATATATTTTTTTGAAATTCAAGGTAAATTTATTTTAATTTTTATAATTTACAGTGTGAAATTTAATCCTTATCCGGGCAAGACATTTTTGTAACGTAGACGAGCAACGGAGACCTGTCAGGCCCAGTATATATTTTAAGCATAATACTCAAAATTCAACGCCATGCCACATACTGTTCCGACTAATCTGCAATAAATATATTTGTACATGTTCAATATATAATTATCCAAGCATTTGATCTTGTATTTCACAGGAATTGTATTAGAGTTATACGGGATCTCCTAGGCCCCGGTTGCCTGGTTACATCAGGAAAAGTTTAATAAATCCATTAAATTTACAAACTCCAATATGTTCATGATTTTAACTTCGACTAAGGATAGAAGAATTCAGAAATTTATGTCATCGAAATATGTATGGTTATCGAGAAATTCCAATAAATAAATAAATAAATAAATAAAATAAAGGTACTGGGCCTTGGGAGACCCCAGTTATCGGATAAGGGAACTTCAAGAAACCAATAAAGAAATATTTCAATATTAACTGAAGCATGAAATGATTTAATTTAAGAAATGGAAGCGACAAAATACAATTCGTTCGCCTATGTATTCTGCTTATTAGCGGCAGGGACGTACGCAGGAATTTATTTCGGGAGGGTTCAGATCTCGAGGAGGATCCAAATTCAATACCAGGATAAATTGTGTTAAAAAGTTTTAACATTACCCCTAAAAATTAGACAAAATTGACAAAAGTCGGTATTTCAGGGACTCCGAACCCCAGGACGAGATAAAGTGGGTCATTGGGTCGTGGGTCAAGTCGGTAAAGATTTGTGAGTGGGTCAGTGGTTCAACAGGACGTTACACATTTCAACACACCACCCACCATGACCCACTATGACCGAAAGACCCACTCTGCTCAGTGCATTGTAGACCATCTTCTTCGGTGAATTTATCTACGTTTTACTTTCAAGGCCTCCATTTTTCTTCCTTTTCATTTGTCTCTATTCACTTATCTGAGATGAGTATATCTAAATCAAAAAAGAACTTCAGATACTTTTGGATATTTATATTCGTAATTGTAGACTAATAATAACAATAAGACTTACTACTTGGCTTTCGAGAACAGTCGAAGTTAACAGTTTTTTAATTATTATTTACGTGGCTTCATTTACCTTGATTTAAGACTTTCAAATGCCACCGTATTTTCCTCCGAAATGTATCAGTAAGTCAACCAGGAAATATTAACTTGAAATTTATAGTTATATGGTCCATGACAAATACGTTGCCATTTATATTGGAAAAGGTAGATCCGCCAGTGTTATAACAGGACGGTGCTTCAGCAATTGACCGAAAAAATTCAAACTTCGATTAGTAATAATTTCACAGCCTTGTTTTATTATAAGTGTAAACGCTTTAGTCAGCGAAGAAGAGGGTGTGGATCATGGGTCAGAGCTGATAACGATGGGTTTTGGTGGGTCAGAGTGGGACATAGTGGTTGCTGGGTCTGAATGAGTCAGTTGGTCAGACTGGGCTATGGTGGGTGGCGGGTCAGAGTGGGTCATGTTGAGTAGTGGGTCAGTGGATCATGGGTCAAGTTTTCATTTAACCATGCCGTCTCTGCCCAGGACCCATGTCCTACATATGCCCCTGATTGCCTAATACTTAAATAACGGAAACCACTAATCATTCTGCAGAATATAAATTGTTAAATGGTACTTCAGCAAAGGAATATTTCCCTTTAATGACACTTCAAACTGTTCGATTTTCCGTTCTTTGAAAATTGTAAGAAAAATTTTGAAGATTTTTTTTTAAAAAGGAATATTTTACTGTTATTTCAGAGTACAATAACAAAGTTCCGTAAATGAAAGCTTTAAAATCCATTAAAATAATAATGCCCTTTTAAGTGTGATTTTACTTCTCACTTTGTCAACCAATCTCACAACAATATTTGTTCTGTTTCTACCGAAAGCGATGACAGTAATTTTTTGTAGCTTTTTCCCCACTGTCATAGATAAAAAAGAGAGAAAGAACTAAAGCAACGCAGATTTATCGATTTATCGAATGGGCCACTTAACTCATTACGAGATGGCGAAGCTGCAGGATCATTAGTGTGTTGTTCGTGGCAACCATTTAGGAGTCACCATTTGAATAAAAACGTCAAATTCAGATGGGGAACAATCGTATGTTTAGAAGCAAATAAAATAAAAATTTACTTTCAAATGATATGATTTTTTTAAAAAGGAATGTGATTAGGGAGAGAGGGATTTTTGCATGAAAATTTTTCATATATCTGATTTATAATGGTGTATGGGTAAACTAGAAGTGTCGTGTAGAGCGTGATGTGTAAAACAAGCATTGACTACAAAATGGTTGAATGTGAAAGAAAATTAATATACGCATTCATATATGTAAGGACCCAATAGATGTAGGAAATGTCTGCCACATTTAATAATAAACTTCAAATTTTGGTGTTAATTAAAACATATTTCCTGTGGACTTATTTTTCGTATCAATGGTTAATTTGCGAAAGGTAATTGCGTAGAAATAATAGAATAAACATACCTTCGAAAGTAATGCTCACCATTTGCAGCAATCTTTAAGATTTTCATATATATATATATATGTTTAGAAATGTTCCATTTTTTTTTTTTTTTTTTTTTTGTTGGAATTTGCTTAAGGTTTATTAGATTAGTTTATGTTAGTTTCCATTGTATTTGCTTCACTAATTTATGAGTCCTCTTCAATTGAATTCCCGGGTTTCCGAATCTATGCTCGGAATCATTGATGGTGAGGCTACTCAAGTTATTCATGCCTGGGTATTTCCCTTGCTCTTAGAGATAGATTGTTTAGTGAAGAAAACAACCTGCTTGGTGTTAGTCACTTCCTCACATGTGGATGGAGAGCTACTTTGAGCGACCACTGTGAATCACTGCAACCATATTAGGGTGGTAGGAGGATTTTCGTGTGGATCCTCCGCGGATCAGTCATATGATTCAGTTTATCTTTGAAAGGGTGGCAGCAGGCCCGTATCCAGGGGTCTAGGGGTGGCCCCACCCCTAAATTTTTACTGGCCCCCTCTAAAATTTTCACAATAGGCTTGCAAATGAACTATAATATGGTGATGAACTATAATATTTTTTGATCGAGCCCCCCCTAACTTTCACCAGGCCCCCCTACATTTTCGGGCTGGCTACGGGCCTGGGTGGCAGTGAGGGCATAATTTTAAGCTATCCGTCGTAGTAAAGTCTGGAGTCAACTTTTTTCTCCTTATAATTTATACCATTTATATCATAAACTATCAGGACAAATAATATGCATGCTACATGTAAACGGAGTGCCTAACACTCAATATTCAAGTGATGTATTGCCAATTTAATCCCTGTATATCAATGTAAACATCAAATTACAGCTCAAATATTCAAGTAATGTATTGTCAATTAAATCCCCATGTATCAATGTAAACATCAAATTACAGCTAAATATTCAAGTAATGTATTGTCAATTTAATCCCCATATATCAATGTAAACATCAAATTACAGCTCAATTATTCAAGTGATGTATTGTCAATTTAACACCCTTATATAAAACTTTACCCAAAATTAGATTATAATTTTATTTTCCTAACTTTATTTTTATATTTATATTTAAGTACATACGCCATGATTGATGAATGTACTTAATTATTTATTTATTTATTGTAAACGTAACGCTACAATTTTTACCTGTAAATTGTCCCCTTGGCACTTACGTTATACCAACCAAAAATATTATACGTAATTGGGGAGACTGAAATAAAGCATGCACAATATTTTACATTAACCATCTAATTTTTAGGAAAATTGTAATATAAGAGGAAATGAATGCAAATTCTCTCCTTTGATTGACTTCAACTGTAAACAACAAAAGGGTCTCAGCATCTAACTTCAAACACACACACACACACACACACACACACACATATATATATATATATATATATATATATATATATATATATTCATACACAGTTAATCTTTCATTTTATTTATTTGTGGGGAAAATACGCAGTTTTAGGAAATTAATAACTAAAAGGATAAAACTGGCTGCATGTTTTTGGAAACAAGCGACCTTTCGTTTAAAATACACAACATAATAATACTCCTAACGTAAACATTTGTAACTACTGTACCGGTACTGTACGTACTGTACTTGGAAAAATAAAGGCATCAAGTTTTTTCAACATTTTAACATTTTTCCAGTATAGTACATATACTGTAGTCAGAAACGTGTTTTGAAGTACTATACGCTATGTATTACAACACAGTAGACCCGTTCACCCCTCCAAACAGCGATTTTACTGTTATTCCGGCTAATCCGAACAGTGTCTGATATATATATATATATATATATATATATATATATATATATATATATATATATATATATATATATATATATATATATAGGGTCTGATTTAGGGGGTGCACCGGTGCACATGCATCTCCCCTGCATTGTAAATATACACAATCTAAATCTAAAATGAGAAGTTAGCAGTAAAAGTATCAAATCTTCTAAACTTTCATCCCTGACATTTTTTTCTGAATACCACTTGCTGCCACTTGAATACCACTTTAAAATACTCCTCTCCGTTCTATGCATTAGCATTGTCAGGGAGTCAGGGATATTGTCACATGTCACTTTGAAGAGTTTCAATGTGATTTATTATTTTGGTAGTTAGAAAATCCTGGATCCGACCCTATATATATACAGGGTGTTAATAAGCCATACCGACAAACTGTAAGAGGTGATTCGTTACATCAAAATAAAATAAAAAGTTCATATCGACCTGTAGGGAAAAGTGCATACTTTCAGAGCTAGGGTTGTCCAAAATTACGAAAAAGCCAAAGTTTAAGAGGCACTACTTTGAATTCGAGAAACTACGGTTGGTGGTCCTTACCAGCGTAAAGGAAATCATACATGCGCAATCCAAAAATGTATATTTCATTAATGTTTAGTGGGTGTACAGAGGTGAAATTCGCAGACATGCCATCAACCGAATTTTGAGATATGCTCTAACTTTGTGATTGGCCCAAAGTAGGCAAACAATAAGCCGTGACAGCAATGAACACGGACTTCTTTGGCGGTGAGTCCGCAGTGTTAAGGATCGTCAGCAGGACGGTCTCTCGTACTCGGGAATACGCATGCTGCGATGTTTTCTTCCACGCTTATTGGTGAAGGAAACGAGAAATATACCGTGGCGAAATATATCGCAGGACGCGTTATTCCAAACACAAAAGTACCTGAAGTTGCCGGTTCCTAACACTGCAGACTTTCTTCCGAAACACTGGGTCTCCATTGTTGTTAAGGCTTACCTCCTGTCTACTTTGGACCCTCCTTGAAATCAGGGTGTATCTGAAAATTCTGTTGAGAGCATATCTGAGAATTACACCCTAGAATTACACCCTGTACACCTATTGAAAATGGGTGAAATATACACTTTTGGATTGTGTATGCGTGACTTCCTTTACGCTGATAAGGACCACCATCCACACCCTCTGGAATTAGAACTAGGGCCTTTGGAAATTTAGCATTTTCGCGATTTTGGACAGCCCTAGCTCTGAAACTATGCACTTTTCACCATAGGTCCATATGAACTTTTTCTCTTATTTTAATGTGAGGAATCACCTCCTGTACTTTGTCGGTATATTTCATTAACACTCTGTAAGTATATTAACCCTGTATGTCATTAACACATTCGGTGTACAGGATCCCGGGTTCGATTATCAGTATTAAAGCACTGCATTCCAACCAACCATTTTCTCCATTTCTACTATTTTTTCTACAATTGTTTTCTGTAAGTTTTTTATATTCTACAATTTTTCTACAATTCAACAAAAAAATTCAACGTCGAATAGTTTCAAGCAGAGATCGGTATTTTTCCTAACCCGCACTCACACTCACACTCAAATATTGTTGTCCTCACTCCAGGTTACAGTCATTCGGCCTCACACTCAGCTATCAAAATGAAGGTGGGTGAAGGTGAGGGTGCCCTTTTGAGAGAAAAAAAAAAAGAGTGATCATTTGAAGTGAGAAAGTAAACCCAATCAGATAATGAGATAGGAAGAAATAATATATTTGTTTGAATTAACCCAGAGACATTGTTGTTATTATTATTTTGGCTTCCTGTTATACAGAATTCTAACAAAATTTGCTTCATGAATCCCGAAGTGTAGAATGGAAAATTTACTATCACTATGGCATAACTTTTGAATCATTTGGAAGTCAAGGAACTTTCTATATACGAGCTACATGTTTGTTATACACTGTACATAGAGTACCAATTTGTCACGTTACTTAACACGAGTGCAATAGTGGATATTGTAGGGTAGTTGAGTTGAGTTGATTTTGAGTTTACCGTCTCTTTCAGCAAGGGGCTATATGAGACGGGACCTACTGACTACTGAACCACCTGAGCTTCCGCCGGAAATGGAACCCGTGTCTACAACACCAAAGTCGAGTACCTAACTGCTTAGCCACAAAGGAGCTCAGTAGTAGGATAGTAGAGGAAGGGATTAATTACGAATATTTTCTACGATTACGTACCGAGACGAGGATGTAATACACACAGAGCCGTAGCTAGAGATTTCGGCGCCCGGGGCGAAGCAGAATTCGGCGCCCCCTACACTCACCTTACCAATAATATATATATATATATATATATATATATATATATATATATATATATATATATATATATATATATATATATAAAAGAGAACGTACAAAATTTTGTCCGCTCATCACGCTAATACGGCTGAACCAATTTCTTTCATTTTTGGGGGGTTATTAGGATTTGGACCCTAGATGGTTTTTATCATATCACTTTAATTTTTAATTACCAGTGTCTTGAGATAATTGACCATTCAAGTGTCCATAACGTACAAATCCTTTGTTATTAGTTCATCATAGGTAAAAATAAACGTATTTATATGCAACCCGCATGACCGTGTCACTCGGCGGGTTAACATAAATGACAGGCGATATACAGCGGAAAATAGCTTGAATCTTCTGTTTAAAATTTTTTAATTGATTTGCTTATTTTTACAGACACTTTTACAATATGCCAGCACCGGGATGACCGCAGCGAAGCGGGGCGGGTTAAGATAAATGACAGGCGATATAATGTTAAGATTTACTGCAATCTTCTATGGTTTTTATCATATCACTTGAAAGCGAAAAAGTAAAAATTATCTAAGTAACAAAGTTTATTGCGTTCCGGGGTGACCGCAGCGAAGCGGGGTGAACGCTGCTAGTATATATATATATATATATATATATATATATATATATATATATATATATATATATATATATATATATATATATATATATATATATATATATATATATATATATATATATATATATAAGAAAAACAGCTTTTGTTATTATGCTACGATGAATTTTTATTAACCATCTTGGAAGACCATTACAATAATCAAAAACGATCATTATGTATCCTTTTTCAAATAAGAGCTGTTTTCAAGATTATTTTGGACTTTTTGTTAAACTTGACAAAACTACCGTTAGTTGTTTACAAATTCACTAGGAAAACAGTTATGAAAAGTTACTACTATTTACAACGTTTCATAGTATCGATAAGAAATGAAACTTCATTACAAAAGAGATAGGCCTGTGTGCTTTTAAATTGTTCGAAATGGGTGACAGTATTAATTTCCAGTAATACTGTAATTGTAAAATTTTTAATTTTATTTTGTATGTGACCACATCAATAGCATTTTAATTTCGATCTTTTTACGGTAAAAAAATATTTTGTGAAATGTAATGGAAATTCAGAAGGAACCTTCTTTGTGAATTTCTAAATATTGATCGATGGAGGTGAAGAATATGTTCAATGTTTGTACTTAAAATCCAAAATATACTTTGGCTACTACATATGTCTGAAATTATAGTAATTACTTAATTTCTTAATAAATTAAAGTTCCGAATTTAAGGTACTTATTATTAAAATTAATTAACATATTAAAATACTCTAACACGCACATATATAAAGAATGTGTATATTTGTTTTGTAAGATAAAAACATCACACAACTAGACACGTATGCACAAAATAATATGCTGGCGATACAAAAAGTTGATGAAAAAATAAGCCCGATAAATTCCTCCAAATTGGAAGCATTTGATATGTCAATGGAATTTAAAAGTAAATCATTGATAGTGATTAGTGTCTGAAAAAGTCGAACTTCATTGGGCTAAGTTCTGATCTCTTAAGCCCCTATTCTACAACTGCTTGAAGTTCGAAAATGTTATTGTTCCCTTCGTTTATCTTTATTCTTAATATTCCCGCGCAAACAGCAGCTTGAATATGTCTCTACAATCTTCTCACTTTCATACCTTCATTCTCAACGTCGCACAGTGAGGCCAAACTAGGCAATTCTTAGCAAAAACTCGAAAAATAAAGTAAAAGATTGACTCGATATAATTTGTTATAATGAAACGTAAGATAGTGTGCAGGAAAAGAAGTGATAGCAGTTTACAATAAACTCATGGGACGTGTAAATTTTATCCGCCGAAGTCGGAGAGACGCTGCTTAGTAACAGAAGATAGGAAATTGACTTTGAATGCGACTATTCTTACATTGCGTGTAGATATTCAGTGGTGACACGACCGACATGTATGTATCGTTTTGTATATTTAGAATGTTGATGTGAAGTGCAGTCAATAATCATATTTGGAATGATGCTATCATTATCATATCCCTATGATAATCCCCTACTTAATATCATATTTGGAAAATGATGTGGTACTGAAAGCATATAAACTATGGTCAAACGATAGAATGGCATTTTAGTAGAAAATATGGCATAATATGTCTGTGATTTTTTAATATGTCGTAGCGGAAACATTGTTATTACTGTATGAAAAGAGAAACTCTGCACATATTTGCACTTTTGGAAAATATAGCGCATGAAAATGTTTGAGGAAAACTGCATTCTGGATGCAATGCTGCTTTTGAATTGAGCTGGGATGAATGTGAGAACAAGTGTTAGGTTATTAGACGTGTGTTGCCCATGTACGCAGTGACAAAGTTGAATATAGGTCGATTCTGGGAATTTTGCCCTCAGGTCTTGTTGGGGGGCTTCGTCCCCAGGACCCATCTTGATTCCAACTTCTAGTCATACTTCTCTGGCATTCACCAACAGAACTAAACTCTAATCAAACATATTTGATTAATGGTGGCGACATTTTGAAACGTCAATGTTTGCTAAACAATCTATGGACCATAAGGTAGAACCATATTAAAAATGGTGTCGATCAATTCAGCTTTTTATTTTTATTTTATTACTATTATTATTATTATTATTATTATTATTATTATTATTATTATTATTATTATTATTATTATTATTATTATTATTATTATTAATTTTACACGTGCACAGAAGTGACAGAACTGTACTAAGCTTCCTCTCGCTCTAGCTCAGAGTATTCCAATCAAGCCCTGAAATGAGCTCACGTAATGCACGATGCAATATATGAAACAACCTGAACAGGTTACAGATTCATCTAAACCATAATATGTTTAATATATCTGATAATATATTAATATCGAGAACTTGTAATGAGATAATTTTTATGTATTGAAGCGTTCTTGCATCTTCATTGTCATAACGAATCCTCCACAACTTTGAAATAATTTTGAGGAGCAAGAACTTTTCTTCAATTTTATTACTCTTCAGTTGTAAAATGAATAAGTACACTTTTTCCTTTCATGTGTAAGAATGTAAGCCAATCGTAAATTGACAAATCAAAGCATATTGCCCACGCGTTTGTTTATGCCAATTATATAATCTGTTATATAATTTAGGCGAGAATATAAGGAATATTTCCTTTTATGCTGTAAAACTCTATGTTTCTGATGAAATAATGTCGAAATAACATTATTGTAGCCACTGCACACACCGAACTAATTAGTTTTCTTTCAATGTTCTGCTTCATTTTGCGAATTCTTATTTTTGCAAAGAATTCAGTGCTTTGGCCCCACTGTGCGTCGTGATTAATCCGTTTAGCAAACTCATCACTGTCAAAACGTCGAACACGACTTTGCTCGTTTCGAATTTTGAAAATGCTTCTACGTACACTATAAGTCATTTCTCGGCACCTTGTATACCACATGTCATTAAGAAATCATCTATAACAACTCTTTAAGTAATCAGTAAAAACTTGTTGTGACTTATTTAAACTCTCGGATTGCGAGCGAAGCGAGCAAGAAAATTTTTAAGAAATCTACGTATTTCAATGATAACCGACAGCAATATTGATCTAATAGGGCGCCAATATTTTCTGGAGGCGACTCATCTTTTACTTATGTCCAACACCACTTTTCCTTTCTCCTTGCTCGTTCGGCGCCCCCTTGCTATCAGCGCCCGGGACGGGCGCCCCGCTGGCCCCCCCCTTAGCTACGGCTCTGATATACACATTGACCATTTTTGTGCAGTCATGTACAAAAAGTAAACCACCCCAAGGATAAAGATTTAACACTGCGTTGGTCGCGCCCTCCACCTTTACGTGAGTGGTCGCGCGTTCTACTATTGTAGAACATCAGTATTTTTGTATAGGGATATGATTTTTAGCGATATTCGGTCTTGGGTATGTTAGTTATAGTATTATACACATTTTAAAATATTTTAAAATTATTTTGTTTAAATAATGCAAGAACATTGACAGAAATAAACATTTGGTATATCGTATTTAATATATAAGAATGTTGAACTGACAATTGAACAAGTGTTTCGGTATGCGTTCATATAACAGCATAAATGTTTTTCTATTATACATCGTACAGGTAGAATGATTTGATGTACTCTTTTTGAATGTCTTCCTACTCCAAGCAATCGTCACACACGCTTTTCTGCTGGTCTGGCCACACCCATCTCTGACATTTTCCAAAAGTTTTTACTAGTTGCGAGAATGGCCACAAATGAAACATTTTCCAAACCCAGAATCTCCGTCTTGTGGTAATGGACCACCTTCAGAAGCCAAACAGCAGCCTTCCTTTGCGTCGAAGCTCGTTTGGTAAGGATTCCACGGCTAATCGTTGGCTTATTGCTGGTTTTATCAACTTAAATCAAAACCTAGATCAATGAGGAAATTCTTTCGTCTCACATTCTCATTATTTTTATTTGCTCTCAATATATTAAGAGCATTAACACCAGCTACGTTTTTTCGTCAATTCGTCATCAATTAGGCATAAAAAAGATCCCTTGTGGGCCAAGCTTATGAAAAGCTGCTATTATGTTCAAATTGCGAGTACGTGAGTTTCTTGGTATTATGGGATCTACATACCAGCGAGAAGGTTCTTCTTTCTTCTCTCTATCGATATAAAACGCATCGAGAGAAGATGGTGCAGCAAGATCCATGACTTCCCCACTGGCCTGTACTGGTATGCCTTTCTTATTCTTCTTCCGGTATATTGCCACGTACATCTTCGGTACCACTGGACTCAACTTTTTCTTCATCAAAATCTTCCTCGAGCTTCTACATGTCTTCAATCCCAAATTCACTTTCACAGTCACTTTCTGCCCCTTGTTCTCTGTCATGCACTGACATTTCATATGTTACAAACACGTATTCCACAAAAATTACGTGAAAATGTAAAACGAAATAAATCACTAATACGAAATAAACTTGTACGCCAATAGTCGCGCGATCTACAATAGTAGAACACTTATAAAATTATGGAACAAATCTGAGCAGGTGCAAGAACAAGCGCTGAAAATTGACTCGAATGTACAGAAGGTTTTCGGAGAAAGGTACATAACCGCTTAAGGTCGAGCGTGTTGCCAATTGCTCAGGATTCTAAAAATAAAACACCTGTTCTACAATAGTAGAACGCGCGACCACTGCAGTGTTAAAGAAACATGAACCGTTTTACTTTCCAACAGTGCAGCAGGAGCAGCTAAACCAGAACAACAATCAATCTTGGAATTTATACATAGCATACAATAAACCTAAATCATTATAACCTAATTCTATTTAATTAACGCTTTTGCAATTTTTTTCTTAAAACATAATTCCTCTTTTTCATATTACTAGAAAATTTAATGAGATATGTAGTTCGTAAGTACGGTATGTTGAGAAAAGAAAATACTGTTATTTAATTTTTCAGTCCTCCTAATACCTACTTACTTTAGGATATAGTACCATGTTGTTAAGAACTTGAAGCACTCTACACAACAAGCGTCAGACATTAATTATTAGTTAATTAATTTTCTTAACCTCTTAAGTTCTTTAAGAGCTCATTAGTGATATTCAGAACGGATTAAAGAAAAAGGAGGAATACTTTTATTTAAAAAAATATTAGTTGCAAAAAGTTCGTTATTTTATACTGTAAATAATTATATTATACAGGGTGTGTCAAGGGTTTGGGGTCATAGGTCTACTGCGTCGTAAGTAAAGTTCCGGAAAAGTTGAAAAAGATAAATGCTCATGGAAAAAAACATCGGGTTTTAATCTCAAATTTAGGATTTTCTTCAGTCGTACCAGCAGTTTGGGCTTCACACTGATACGATATAATATGTTTGCTGAAGAAGCATACAAAGAAAAAAAGCGTATGTGGAGTACGCAAAAACATAAGTTGCATGCGTAAATCCTGTAGTTTTTTGTCTTAACGAACGACTATATGTAACATCCTGCAGTAAACGTATAACTGAAAACGTATTTCTTTAATACTTTCCGTATAAGTGTTCCATCTATACGTACTTACCGTATGAAAGAAAGAACTGTATATAGGTTGTAAGGAATACTTTCCGTATGTGTTCCATCTATACGTACTTTCCGTATGGAAAAAAGAACTTTGTATAGGTTGTAAGGATATCTCGTACAGATGAACGTATATAACATTTAGCCTAGCTGACATACAGTATACTGTTAGATATCAGACGTCCTGCAGAGGCATGACGTAAGAGGGAAAATGGCAGTACCTATGTAACATATGGATAACGTGTCCTCCGTACAAATTTCCGTAGTAAAATTATGATTTCCGTATATTTTTTTCAATATACCTCTGTCCGGATTACGGATTTTTCTCGGTGTAGCATCGCTAGTTTATTAGGCTTCAACAGTAACTATACAACATTGTTGGTAAAATAATTCGAGTGTTGTAAGTTCACTCAAATTACAAGGAGCACGTTCCTTTTGCCATTTTTGTATGATCTTACGCCCCGTTCTAACAGCTGGCGAAATTGGAAACATTATTATTTCATTTTACATAGAGTATCCTATCAGTATGAATAAAAAAAAACGGTCCGTACGATTGGAAAAATGTCAATCCTTTTCGATTGAATATCTCCTATTTCTAACAGCTTTCCTCTATTTTCATTTTTTTGTACTTTTAGTCCTGATAGAATTGGCCTATGATCCATTGATTTTGATGCACTTGATATAAAAAAAAACTTAATTGTTGGCAATTAAGCAATATATGTTATTATTTGGTGATTTTTAACATATGGAAATGTTATATACAGAGTGTCCCATAATTTCTATGGCAGTGTTTGGGAGTTGAAAGTAGACACCAAAACAAACAACAAAATATATGGACAGAAACTCGAAAGCGGAGCTTTTAAGAGTTATGAGCATAAGAAATTTGGCGGCACAAAACTTCGATATGCTATAACACAAAGACAATTGACCTAGACACAGTCAGTGTGGAATTGCACACAGGAAGCGCTAGGCGTAATATCCAACAATATAAAAATCAAACCTCCAGAAAAAGTGTACAAGTTATTCCCCCAAAGGACTTAGTGGATTCCCACTTATGTTTACAAATAAATATTTTGTTCAAAATGAGCTGGGTCAAAGAAAGAGTATTCAATATTAAAGTAGAATACATTTGTACCATGTCGATAATGCAAACAGAATCAAAGATACAGAATGGCGAATTGTGAGGTTACTATGTGTGGCTGCATAACAACCAGTAAATACGTTTCAACCATACCAGAAACATTAGTGTATTATTGAAGGTCAGATTAATATGTCATCAATGCATGTATCGTTACACTTTCCACTGGTAGTGTCACAAACAAGTATGGAGTCTTTTTTCGTAAAACTTCGTTGATGAACCCACAAAATAGTATACTCTATGTCCTGTATTAATGTATTGTCAAACCTGTCGTCGACATGATATGTAGAGTGTCCTGTGCACCGACGCACTTTACAATGGAAATCAGATACGTTGTTTGAATGTTTGACGCATGCCAGTAGAAAGGAAAACAAAAGTTGAAAGCGAACAGTACCACTCAATGGTGTCCTCTTTCTACAAGCAACCACCACCGCGAGAATCTGAGATGGGCATTAAGAGTCCATGCGACAAAGCCACAATATTAGAAACATTTTTGCAATACAAGACACTTCGAACACTCACAAAGGGAACACTTATATTTTGTGTTTTAAACTTCCAAGTTTCGAAATTATTCTTTAGAAGTAAGAACGACTTGTGACAAGTAGTTTTTAAATTGTGGATTATTACGATGGTTCTGTTTAATTAAAACTCACCCTGTATTAACAATATACTGCATATGTGTAATAGGTACTGTATGGATGGTGAGTTATTAATAGTTTCATTTTATTTCTTTAAGGAAAAATCTCCAGGTTGGCTTTTAGAATACTCGTACAATGCCCGGACACCAGGAGAAATTCACTCCTCTTCCCCCAAGAAGAACTGGTTGATTACACCGCTGTTTATTAAAGACTTACAGCATCATTTAGAATTTTCGTACTAAAATAAGCTGTGTTGTGAAACAGTACCTAACAAATAGTAAGATATTTTAAAGATATCCAAATGTTAAGATAAAAAGAGAGAAATAAACAAATGCCTCTTATGTTCTTTCTTAAAACAATCTTAAACCAAAGAGCTCATAGAGTTGTGTGTTTATTTATGATATATGTCTGATAAAATGTATTCCATGGTTTTGTTAGAAACATCTCCAGGCAAACAGAAGCATCACCTTTAAGCTTTCAACAATCACTTTGTGAAAATATTTTGACATGTTTCGTAAATAAGAACGCCTAAAATGATAAATATACGAAGGATAAACCTGTAAGAATGAACAAAAGACAGTCGGAAATAAATGACTTTACAGGGATCTGCTTATTTGAGGCTCAGTTTGTTGAATTCATTGCATTATCTGAAAGGAAGTTTCGTCTATCCATTTTTCATTTTGGTGATATTTCTTTCTGTTATGTTCCCGTTTACTCCTTTTCCTCTCTGTTTGTCGACTATTTAGACAGCTTATTAAAGGTGCCTGCAACTCACCACAAATCCAGCCACTAAAAGAGGAGATAAAACCAGCAAATTTTCTTGTCTTGATTTTTACATTAAATTTTGTTGTTATAATAATAGAATTCTAAAACTATTAGCTTGGGGTGGCTTTTCCCCGTTAGCTTGGGGTGGCTTTTCAGATCGTTGTCCCCCACTTGCTTCTATCTTTTGTTATGTCATCTGTGACACCATTCTGTACCATATCATCCTTCAAGTAATCTCCCCCACTTCTTCTTTGGTGGAGCACGCGCCCGTTTCCTATTCAGTTCTATTGGAATCATTTGGTAAACTACGTATTCAAAAGGTCTTCTTCCTACATGTCTTAACTATCGAACTGTACTTTCTTTCAGATTTTCTGCCACTGGTCTCACCTTTACTGTTTCTCAAATCACTTTATGCTAAATTTTGTCCTTCCTCGTCACTTCACATATCCACTACAGCATCTTCATCCCCGCAACATGTAACTTCTGATACTTTCTCTTCTTCGTCATCCAACATTCAATTCCACATAATACAGCAGGTTTCACTACTGTTTTGTTAACTTATCCTTTAAGGCATAGTAATACTTTTAGCCTACACAATACTCTTGCCGCTTCTCTCCGTTAAACTATGGCTACTCTTAACTCAATGAATAATTTAAAATGCATGTAAACAACGACACTTCTCTGTTATTCTTTTTATTAATAGTAGTAGGGTGGGATGGGGGGGAGGGGGCACTGAATAATTTCATGTTAATTCACCTTGTAAGCAAACGGTTCGCAACGATTGGAAGAAACGTTGCATTGAATTGAAAGCCCAATATGTTGTTCAATACTAGGTGCAAGCACTGGTACATAATATCTGGTACATAATGGATGCTAAGTGCTTGGAAGTAAACATGTGTGTCTGTTCAGAGTCACCCACGACCGAGAGGTGAAACTGAACAACGGAGGGGTGACACTGAACATTAAAAAAAAACACACATTAAAAATATGCAAAAATACTTTTAGGAAAGAATAATCTGCATGTATGATCTGTACAATAACAACAAAGGAAGAGATTTACTAAAGTCAAAATAAAATCAATAATTTCAATAATATATTTACTGTGTATTGAAAGCTCCTTGGGGATCGTTGAACTCGTAGAACTAAGCAATGCTGGCATGTGCTCACGCACTGGTTCCGTGTGCCCACAGAGACTACATGGTACCAACGCTTGCACCTTGAACATTGGATCCAATCACCCATTTCAGACGACTCAGGATGAAGAAATGAAAGCACTAGCAGCATTGCAACACGCAATTAACAAAACAGTTTGTCCTTTCTCGGCCTCAAACACTGTATTGAAACAACCTTTGTCTGCCACAACACACTGTGGTTTATTGTTGAGTCTCTTCCACGTTGTAGATGTAATCCGGAGAGTTGACCAAGCCAGTACCTTTTACGGTTTGACGCAGGAGATCAAAATATCCTGTGACAATTTTCTTGTTGAAACCTTTTGCTCTTGTAAGGGATAGCTGTTGCAGGGTTCATAACGATAAATCAGGGTGTCGTTTGAGAAACAATCGAAGTCTATCTTTTTCCACCGATCGCATCTCCCTGTTGAAAGGGTGTTTCAGTGCTTTCTTTCCAGTGTAGTCAAATGCGGCTTTTCTTACATTTTGGGTGTTAAGGGGAAAACTTCCTATACCACCTTGAGTAACAAGTTTACCATTTCTCGTTCCTCTTCTTTCCCAAACACGGGCTGTGCTCCATGTGACTTCCTACTGGCAGATTTTAACCGCAAGTCTAACGTGCCTTTGTCCGTGCCGTATTTCTCGGCAGAATGGCAGAGGGACAGTTTTTTTCTTTAATTTCCTCGAAGGTTTGCCCATTCTTTGCTCATTCCATCGTTTGTATTCTGTGTCATTCTCTACTCTCTTGTAGTTAGTCTCTTGGCAGTTGTAATGAAACATGAAGCCCTGATAAGGCGCTGTATAGAAATTGTAACAGTAGAAACACATAACAGCAATTCAAAGCTGTGTTCAGTGTCACCCCATCAAATCTGTTCAGAGTAGTCCCACAAGGCAGGTTATCGGTTGTGTTCGTAATTTTTCACAGATGGCAGCAGTAGTCAGCATTCAGCAGCCAGGCATGACTAAATCCCCACCAAACTTCCATACATCAACAACGTGTTTCTGTGTCGTCTCTGATAGAAATTATACACTATATACACAAGGTCTCAAACTACAGTATGGCTACTTTATTACTTGGTACTTACATCTGTGTTTGTCTCGTTCGCTTTCTTCTCCAAAGTAAACGTTGAGTTCTTCACGTCGCACGAATAATTAGCTCACCACACAAACATCTTCTACTTCCACCACTTTCTAGCAAACTCTAGGTGACGTTTTCCGAGAACAAATGAGAAACGTTAATATGTTCAGAGTCGCCCGCCGTTCAGAGTCCCCCCATCCTACTCTAATAATAGTTATAAGGTCTATTTATTCAATATCAACCACTATTACGCTATATGGTTATAAACTACATGTCTCACTCTTTGGTTTAACATTGGCAGCGTTATTGTCAATGATTGATTATAATGTTTTGCTCATATTTTTATTTGTTTTTGTTTCTCGAGATAAGTCCAATCATTTCCTCAAATTATTCACAAGATTTAACCTAAACAATGTCTAAAGATTCTTATTATCATAATCACATAAGCTTATTAAATACATATTGTAAAAAAATCGAATGCAATTAATTGTATGCAAGTTCCATATGTGTTGAAAAAGATTATTTTCGAAAGAAAAATATATTTGCTTTCGACTTTATTTTTAATCTTCATCTATGTAGATTATGAGACAAACAATAATTTAAAACGTTGTTCGTTTTGTAAAATACAAATTGGTGCAACAAATGGTGAGTCTTCTGTCCTTCCCATTTTCCTAAAACGTTTCAAGTGTTTGAGGCTGCTGTGCGTTAATATTCTCTATACAGTATGAACTTTATATTATCAGTGGCGGATCTACAAGGTAAAAACTGGGGTGGGGGGCAACCAGAACTCAGGCTATGATAGGTATATCATGAGTTTACTATAAACTTCCAAAAATATATAAATATTAGTTTTAATTTTTAACACTCAAAAACTGGGAAGCTGGGTCCGCCAATGTATATTATTATTATAGAGATACTCTGGTTTGCTAGATGACGGGGTCGTTTGATGGTCGTTAGTTTCCAGTAGGTTAGTCGTCATCACAAGAAAAAGCATCATCACCCATAATAAGGAAAAGACTGTTAACTACCAGTAATCAGATGTTTTTAAAATACATTTGGGTAAAGGAGACCAGAGGTTACGAGCAACCGTCATATGCGAGAGAAAAAATACAGACTGAAGTTGAGTCTGTGCCGAGAGACTGAAGGAGAAGTCCCAGAGAGAGAAACTAGAGTTTAAGGGAACACAGCGACTAAGCAAAGCATGAGCAAACACCAGATGGTTTCCTATTCATTCTCACTTTCATATTTCCATAACCTTGTTTACCTTGTTGTGTTTTCTTCTACAACATAATCTCTGATATTCTTGAGGAAAATATCTTGTTTCATTTAATAAGATCTCTAATAGGTTAGTAAGGTCTAGTAAGTTAATTTTCACAATTAAAAAGCTCGAAGAAATGCACATATACGAGGAAGTATCGTGAAGTTTTAATTATCATAGTAAAAAAATCATGATAAGGGATTGTTGTGATTTTTAGTTGCTAACCCCTGACTAAATTTCATCATCATATCCTAATAACTCCCTAGTGATAATTTAAACTTAACGATACCCCTCGTACTTTCATCGAGTGCTATCCTAGAGATCCTAGGATCGGTTCTCAGGATATTGGATATTTACAATATGTCTCTATGGTAATATTTTGTGTATTTGGATATTCATTATTATTATTATTATTATTATTATTATATAATACATTAGTTCAGTTGCATGTTATAGATTAATACTTTTCTCCTAGAGTTTTAAAATGTGATGCTATTTTAAAGTTCCTACACAAATTCTGGCAAGATTAAGGTTAATTCTGGAAGAACTTAATTCAGGATTCCCATAACTATATGAGAAATTCGGAATGGGTAAAAAAAAAAAAAAAACATTATTAATTTCAATTATTTTCTTGACTCAAATCTTATAATGTTCTATTTTATGCTAAAATAATATTAGATGAGAAATTACTTATCTCTACTTGAAATTCAGATCACAGTCTTTGCATTACCAATGCAACAAACATACACTTTTTAAGAAAAAAAAATGAGTTATCAATATTGTTTTTATTCATGATTTTTTTTCCCTCAAATTCCTGAAATCAGCCAAGTTAATTCACATTTCTTAAGTGCTAGAGATAAAATATCCAGATAAGTAAATTAATTGATATATTAGGTAAATAAATTTTATTATGAATTTCTAGTGCTGTCTGAGGAGATAATCTTTATCTTATACGTATTTTGTCTTCTCTTTCAAGAAACGTAGATAATGTCTTCTTCTCATTCAAACATACTTAACAGAAAAAAAAAACTTCATAAAAAATTAATCCTATATATATATATTCTAATATTTTATAAAAATATTTTCTTTACATTCGGAACCTAAATTGGATCTTCGTCTTGTCAGTTTTGCCTAAAGCTTATAGAGAAAGGAAGAAAGAAAAAATAACTTACTTAGCTTATAGCTTCTTTTGAAATTCTAGAAACCAATTTACATAGCCAAGCGCTAGCTTGTGCGAGATAATAAGAGAGAAACAGGGTGATTTATCTCCTCTTCTCCCTCTCTTTCTCTCTCTCCCCTACTCAACTCTCATTCTCCTTTCTCCTCACAATATATTTTTCAACTCGTTCTCTCTAGATACAGATTTATATAAAGAAGTGACAATAAGATTGTTTACAATGAGAAATTTTTGTATTTATTTTCCATTCATATTGAACTATACAACTCCATTTAATAATAATAATAATAATAATAATAATAATAATAATAATAATAATAATAATAATAATAATAATAATAATGCATTATTATTTTCTTGGAAACATTATATGTTTATGAGATTTTATCAATAGAAATTTTGTAATAACTTACAACAGCAGTTTACAACCAATGTGTCCCGGGTGTGTAGAAAAATTTTCGAATTTAAAAATCATGAAGATTTTAATAATAATTGGTTAAAATCGAGTCAGACTGTACCTCCCCCTGCAGCGGAAGCAATAATACTCAGTGCTACATAGAGTCATTAGAAAATTGATAGGTTTCACTATTATAAGAGATATTATTATTATTAATAATAATAATAATAATAATAATAATAATAATGCATTATTATTTTCTTGGAAACATTATATGTCTATGAGATTTTATCAATAGAAATTTCGTAATACCTTACAACAGTGGTTTACAACCAATGTGTCCCAACACACAGTCCCCCAGTGGGTGTAGCAAAATTTTCGAATTTAAAAATCATGAAGATTTTAATAATAATTAGTTAAAATCGAGTCAGACTGTATCTTCACCTGCAGCGGAAGCAATAATACTCACTGTTACATAGAGTCATTAGAAAATTAATAGGTTTCACTATTATAAGAGATATTAATAATAATAATAATAATAATAATAATAATAATAATAATAATACTATCAAAGAAGTGTATGTCTTTGACTTTCTGTAAAGAGTGTCGTCAGTCAGAAAATGTTGAGAACCACTGACAGAATATTTCGTTTTAGAAAATGAAATTAAATCTTCAAGGTATACGCCTCACAATTATGCATAGAGTCTAAGGGAGACCGTGAAGAAGAGAAATGTACAGGGTGCGGCAGAACCAACTACACATTGTTCGGCGTAAGCTCTAAGCTGCGATAAACAAAGCCACGTGAAACTAAATCTCGCTGATTTGCTGTTGTCCTACCGACGCTTGTATTCCTCCGCAAAATAGTTCATGTGACTGCATTATTATTTTTACTATGAAGCTTCATATAAAGCTGCTATATTATTATAAATGACAAATATATAATACGGATTATCTAATAATACTGCAATCGAGTGTGGCTAATGAAACAATAGAAATAAACACTAAGCATGCGCAGTAATTATGGCGCCAACTCAACTATGGACGGATGTTCTGCTTTTAAAGTCTGAAAGATGACTGGCATGAATCCCGGTTCCGCGAGTGTTGTGGTGAAACACCAACAAGGCAAACCTTTACTCACTAAGCAACAATTGTTTACGACCGAAATTCAAATACTTTTTTTTTAATCTTTCGAGCTTTTTTTTTTCTTTGCTGCTGCTGTAAGTATCTGGACAACACGAGACAGTATTGTCAAAATTAACGTGCACAATTTGCTCCTCCCCGTGGGGAGTGGGAGTGATATATCACTAGCCAATCGTATTTGTGACAAGCGGAAGGATACAAATATTTTGTTTATCGGAGTTTAGAGCTTACGCTGAACAATGTTTAAGCGGTGTCAAGGAGCAATAAAAATTAAATCTGGATATATAGAGAAAAAGTGTTTTTATTTTCTAAATTAGTACAACGTGCCATTTTACATTCATTTAGTTTTGAAAATAATGTTCTCAAGATAGCGGCCGTTAGCATCAATACATTGTTGTAGACGATCCCTGAAGTTTCAACCAACTATTGCACACATATCGTGGGGTATGGCATTCACTTCGTCAATAATCCGCTGTTTTAACTCTGGTAGGGTGTGAGGGCGGCTTTTGAAAACCTTTTCCTTCAGATATCCCCAAAGAAAGTAATCACAAATGTTGAAATCTGGTGACCGCGCAGGCCACTCAACATCACCCCTCAAAGAGACGAGGCGTCCCGGAAACATATCTGTCAAAATATAACAGATCTGTTGTTTTCATAATAAGCGCGAACGGCAAAACCACGATGTGTACCGGTCCAGACCATTTTAGCTACTGAAATGGGGTCAACGACTGAACAAAGGCAGACCACGTGCAACTGCCTACCCCCACCACAGCTCTCGCGGTAATCGATAGAAACTGTTTAGTCGGTTCTGTCGTACCCTGTATAAACCTGTGCACAAGTAAAAAGTGCATGTATGTATATGCACTACAAGACATGTCAATGTAATGTATATAGAGTATTACAGATAGCACATTTTCTGCTATTGAGAGAAAAAAATACCCAGAATTCTTGCGCGACGTGACGTCACGTGGAAGAGAGCACGAAACAAACATATTGTAGGGAATACAGTAAGCGGTGTCGATGCGTGAAATTTGGGTAATTATTGAGACAAAAATAAATAAAAATAACTTTGTTGTTGCTCAATGTCCCAATTGAGAAAGGAAGACTCCATGTATAACATAGCACTCCTTTTGCTAAAATGCTGTTGGTAAGACAGCGAGTTTCTCGGTGTAAACGCGCAATCAAAATCAATGTAAACAATGCTAATATTTATTCTATTCATTTCTTACCGAAAAATTATGAGACAGACTTACAACACGAACTTCATACGCTACCTGTAAGAAAAAAGGTTCCGCAATTTCTTCTCTGCATAGCCTATATCGAATTGGCATGGAATTGTTAAGAACGAACAGAAGTAAAAGGTTAAGAGAAAATATTTTTTTTTCAAACATATGAAATTGAACTTCAAAGAAATTTATATAACTAGAGACATGGATGCAGATCCTGTAGGACGAGCAAAAATGTTAGAAAAGAGGATTTTCCCATTTTGTCCCCATAATTCCGTGAAGCCAAAAAAAAAAAAAAAAAAAAAAAAAAAAAAATCGAGATAAACCTGATTGGCTACTCTTTTTTGCGCCAGTAATGCTCGCTCAAAACTAGGTTTACCGTATGCCAATTTGTAGTGTTCATTGCGTTCATTCTTTTTAAAATACTCAATTTAACGTTTAAAATGGTTAGAGTAGAGGGGGGCAAGAGTACGTGGGGGGTAAGAATACGATTCCCTAAAATCAGGTGAATATATTCGCGTATGGCAATAATGCGTCACGTGGAGTTTGATGTTAATGGCGTCTAGAACCTAAACAAGTTTGAGTGTGCTGCGGCAAACTACAAGCTATCTAGGTAATTATTTATGTTTTTCTAATAGTTCGATATAATATTGGGACATAAGTAGTTAATGAATAACTTACACAATTTTTTAACGTTTTCAAAGTACTATAAAGCGTTAGTTTCTAACATATCCATTGTTCGACAGGATGGAGTAAATTGACTTTCTTCCAACAGTTGGCTGTACAACATCACGGGAAAGTCAATTGTGTAGTGAGGGGGCAAGGGTACGCAGGTACAGTTGGGGCAAGGGTACGCGTGCGTACTCTTGCCCCTTCTGTTCTATGAAAAAAGAATCCAATTTGATTTAGATCTAACAATCAAAAAAACAATGTAGATTCCCGTTGTAATAGAGTGACGGCAAACTTTACGAATACTGGTTCCCATATGTAGCCTCTAACGTTAAGAATTCTGATATTTTCTTATGTACGAGGGATAAATTGTTATTCTAAATACCACTCCTTACATAACAGTATCTAAGGTGGTGTTTGAGTTTTCGAAACAGATAAACGTGTGAGATAGTTAAATCTGCAGTTATTGAATAACATTACGCTTGCTTATTTTATTCAGGTTTCAGAAATGCTACGTTTTGTCCTCTTTTATCTTAAATGTCAGTAGTCTTAGTAGTAAATTTCAATGGGCCTTATGCAGTCGTTCTGACGCGTGATTAGTGCCATACTAAAAAGTTCGACTACCATATGTTTCCTCTAGTAGTAAGTCCTTTAGTAATCATACGTTAAAACGACTCTGCATAAGGCGGTATCAGTCCAATGATTGGTATGAGATCCTATAAAAATATATGAAGCTAACCTAACCTAACATTTGACAATATGTAGCTTCATCAATTATAGGTCGAGAAGTTTTCAAGTTACCCTCGTAGGTGACAAGCATTCTGTAACTGATGGAATAAGCTGAATTTGGAAATATATTTTTATAAGGGGTCTAAATATTATCTGATTTTTTTGTATCCTATGCATTCCCATTACTGATATAAGGAGAATTAAGAATTTTTCTTTTCTTTTTTTAAATGAGAATCTGCAACGTCTCTAGGCACAATAAAGCCAGTAGGCCTATTTACCGAAGAAATGGAGAACGAATTAGTGGAATATATCACATTACTGGATCAATTTTTCTATGGCTTAACTTTAAAAGATCTAAGAAGAATGGCATACAATTTTGCTGAACGTAACTAGTTGCCCCATATCCTTTAGCCATGTGGATCGAATGGCAGGAAGAGATTGGACAGAGTCTTTCCGTCGTAGACATTTAACTATTGCTTTGCGACAGCCTTCAAAGATTGGCCTGGGGAGAGCTCGTGGTTTTAGCAAGCCACAAGTTGAACCCTTTTTTAATTGTCTAAAAGATCTTGTAAGAGAAAACTGCTTTCTTCCACGGGATATCTACAACATGCACGAAACTGTCATAAATACGATTTCTCATAAAGTTCGAAAAGTCGACTAAAAATCAGCTGTGAATAAAACTGTATCTAGTGATTTTGGAGTTAAAATAACAGCTGTTTCCTGGTGAGTGTATCTGATTCCTTTATTTCCCAGATATTTCCCAGAAAACGAATGAAATAAGAATTATTCGATGGCTCGCCGCTGAGTTCTGTGGGAATGATATCTGATTCTGGTTCATCAACTCACAACTTTTCGTAGAATGATTATATTATTTTCACCAACATGTGCGATCAAATTCGGTTACGAGAAAGGTATTGTTACTTTTTGACAATCAAACCTGTCGCATTTCAATTGAGACGATTGATTTTTGCAGGCAAAATGGGATAGTGATGTTGAGTTTACCAACCCATACCAGCCATAATTTGAAACCATTAGATTGCTCCTTTTTTGACCCGCTGAAATCCTGGTATTCAACAGTGTGTGATAAATGGATGAGGAATCATCCATCCCGCCTAATTTCAAGTTGCGAGTTTGTTTACTGAGGCTTGGTATCCAGCCTTCAAGAATCGAGTTGTCCCACTGAATCCAGATGTGTTCAATGAAGATTTTCTTCCTTCTATTGTGGATGTGGTAGGCTGAAATGTAGAAGCCAGCTCTGAAGATGAAAGCAGATTCTGTAATGCAGTAACGCTGGATTCTCAGTAGAAGCAAGCAGGAGCTCATGCAGATTGTCCACATCGAACACTACTCTGCCGGCTGCTCGTTCATCGGTTACCAAACCTCCAACCAGTAAAGCTGGATCTTCACTGGAAGTAAGCAGGGGCCCATGTGAACCGTACACATCATGCACTCCTTTGGTGGTTGTCAGTCCTCCTCCGACTGCCACCAAACTCTCAACCAAAAAATCTTGATCTTCCCGAGGTCAGAGATTCTGACATCCTCTGCTTTCGCAGAACTTACTTCTGAAACAGCGCCCTCCAAAGAGCAAAGGCAAACATCAACTTGCACCAAGAAAGCTACAACCGAAGGTAACTACTCAGGTCAGTGAGGAAGTAGTGTACGAGTGTTCACTACTGGATCAAGTGCGCAAGATGCCATGAATGGTGGCATGGACAATGCACATCATATGAAGAAGTAGGCACCTTCATCTGTGATAATTGTTAATGCTCTTTTGAGTGTGTGCTCTTGCCCCTTTGATTTCGTACTCTTGCCCCACATATAGGGGTAAGAGTACGAATTTGAATGTTTTCATTTTACGAATTATAGTTCCTCCAAGGACAGAGGTGTATAAAAGTTGAGTTCACATTTCGTAAAGGAGAGTTCAAGTTTTGTGTTCCATGTAAAAGTTTTCCGTTATAACTATTTTTTACCAAAATATATAAGTTTAATTGAAATTTGCGTACTCTTGCCCCCCTTTCCTATACATGTGCAGCTTATGAATTCGTGTTCGTTACCTTCAATGAGGCTCGCGTTTTTATTTCCGTTGAGGCTCGTGCTCACTTGAGCTAGGACTCATCCTCCAATAAGGATCACACTCAGTGTGGGATCCAGGATTTTCTGAGCGGGGGTGCATTAATAATTACCAAACTAACCAATCACACTGAAACTCTTCAAAGTGACATGTGACAATATTCTTACCCTTGACAACGCTGACACATAGAACGGGGGGGGGGGGAGGTTATTTTAAAGAAGGTCGCATGTTTTCTGTCCTACTTGACAAATATTATATTGTTTTACTTGGTGAATTCTTTTCCTTCAACCTTCAAAAAATCGACTTAATGTATTGCTTTTGCAAAGCTATTTTTTCTTTTAAGCCCAAAACGAAACATAATGGCAGAAAGTTTCGGAAAGTGTTGCTATTTTCACTGCTAGCTTCTCATTTTAGATAGTGTATATTTACAACGAAGGGGTGCACGTGCACCAGTGCACCCCCTAAATCCGGCCCTGATCACACTCACTAGACTGCTGGGAGCTCGTGCTCACTAATTTCATTGGGGGTGGAGACGCGGTGGCTCAGTGGTAGAGCGTTCACCTCCGGTGCTTGGGGTCCCTGGTTCGATCCCAGCTCACGCCGTGTGGACCTTGTGGTGGACAAACACCGTGCTTGTGGGTTTCTCGGGATTCTCTCGGTTCCTCCCACTTTCTTCATTCCACCATTTCATTCATTTCTCATAATCACCGTCTCCTTTAGCCTAACCGGCATAACCGTGGGACGTAAAACTTAAAGATTTCATTTCATTTCATTTTCATTTTCATTTCATTGGGGTACACGTTTATTGGGTTCACTACCATTAATGACCTCGTGCTCAATGACGTCAGTGGGGTTTGCATTGAGTTTATTACTTTCAGTGGGGAAAGCGTTCACTATTCTCGTTAAGGCTCTCTCTTACTCAAGCTTGGACTCATATCCTTCAATGAGGCTCGTGTTTACTCGGTCTCGGTCTCACATCTTCCAGTGAGGCTCACTCTCACTAGGCTCCTTGGAGATCAAGCGCCCTAATCTATTTCGATCGAGCACGCGATTAGTTAGGTTCCGGATCACTAACCTTAGACTCTTGCTCACTCGCGCGTGCTATTTTCCGTCAACTGGGCTCGAGCTCACTCATCAATTGGGCTCAAACTCACTGACACCAGTGTGTATTAATGTGGGCTCGGGATCCATATTTTCAGTGGGGTTTGCGCTATTTATTCTCGTTGAGAATTGAGCTTTCTTGGTCTAGGACTCATATTCTTTAATGAGGTTTGGACTCACTAGGCTCCTTGGACCTCGCGCTCTCTAGTCTCCTTCGGTCACGCATTTGCTTGGATTCGGGCACACTAATCTGGATTGGACTAGTGATCACTTGCCTTGGGTCACTTCCGTCAGCTGGGCTCGATCTCAGTACCATTAATATAACTCGAGCTCACTGATACCAGCGCGGTTTTCACTAACGTGGGCTCGGATTCATTACCTTTAGTGTGCTCGTGCTCATTATTCTCGTTGAAGCTCGTGCTGATTTGGCCCCGGACTCATATCTTTCAATGAGGCTTGTACTAACTAGGTTCCTTGGAGCTCGTGCTCTCTGATCTCTTTCAGGCAAGCGCTTACTTGGGCTCAGACTTCAACACTCAGTGGTACTCGAGCTCACTGGCGTTAGTAGGGCTTGTACTCATTTTTGCTTGGGCTCACATCCTTCATTTAGGCTCGTGCTTACCCAGGTTCTGGCTCAGATCCTTTAATGAGACTTGCAGTTATTAGCCTCCTGGCACTCGCGCTTACGAATTTTGGTCGGGCACATTTTCCGCGAACTAAACCCAAAATATAGTAGAAACACGTAAAAACAAGAACATTTAATTGAGCAATCTCAATCTAAAAACTAAATAAATAAATAAATAAATAAATAAAGCCCAAAGAATGAAGAAACACAGTGCAAGGAAAAACAATCAATGCGTTCCGGGTTCTGTGACTTCTGAGGGCTGCAATTAGAATTATCACTAACATTTCCTATCAATATTCATAAAACAATAACAATGAGTGGATGATAACATTAATATAAATTTATTATAATATAGCAATTCACCCTGCGTATTTGTAGTGTTAGAATTAGTAATATTTTTGTCTCTTATGTAGTTTCAACAATCAAATGAAGTTAGAATATGCTCGGAGTATACAAAAAGTATATGCTAAAAGCAGAAGACGCGATTTCCTCTCTTCCGCGTGACGTCACACTTCCAGCGACCTATGCCAGTTGGAATTGCATATTTAGCAGCCCCTGATGTCAATGTATACTTATATTCAGAATGATGCTTCAAGAAGCAGAAACGTTTTTCTTTTATTTGGTTTTCACCCAAACAGTCATCGTCATCATAATAAGTTTTAGTCTTTTTCTCTTCCTCACTAGTTTTCCTTGTACCAGGCCTTCTTTACAGGGGCACACCCACCGGGGGGGGGGGTCCACCGATATAAAATGAAATTCTGAGTTTTACGTTCCACGATTATGCCGATTAGGCTAAAGGAGACGGTGATGATGCGAAATGAATGAAATTGTGGAATGAAGAAAGTAGGAGGAAACGGGAGAACCACGAGGAAATCCACGCACACGGTGTTTGTCCACCACAAAGTACACGAGCTGAGATCGAACCAGGGATCCCAAGCACTAGTGCTGAACGTTCTACCACTGAGCCACCGCGACCCAAGTCGATCCCGAAATACTTCATACTTCTGCATCTTTGTACGCTTTCACAATAAAAATATACTTGTTTGGCAAGGAAATGATTGATGTATCACGAAAGTTTGATCTTACACTACACCTATACTCTTCTTCTTATATAAACAATCTAGTTCAGCCTTTCCCAACCTGGGGTCCGCAAGACGATCTCAGGGGCACTGCAAGTCAATCTGAGAAAGCCACACACAGTGGTGAGAAATACACCATTTCAAGTTAAACGATTGAATTAATAATAATAAGTCAATTTGCATGAGTGGTAATATTCGACCCACAAAAAGTTGCCTATACTTAATATCATGTTAACTTGCTGGAGTTAATACATTTCAGTTTATCCAGAAAAACACTTTTTCTATACCTCATGGATAGGCTGTTGTGGTTTAGTTTTATTTACGTGCTGGGTTTATTTATATAATTGCATCATCTTAGTCAGGTGTCCGGCCCCAGGTTTGAAACACAGGACCACTCGATTACGCAGTAGGCATCGTACCACTCTAACATGATTATACCACTGCAAAGAAAAATAAAAAAAAAACACACACACACACACACATATATATATATATATACATATATATAGGAAAAATGTAAATACTAACCGTATATATTACAAGGGGTCCTTCACGTGTATTGTAGACTCTAAAGGAGGTTACAATGTGAAAGGGTTGAAAGGCTGATTAAGGTCCAACCTTTTTTCACGAAAACATAGGTGAAAGTATTTTACAATTACTAATCGGGTGTAGAATAATACCCGTTCAATACTACATAGACGTAGTGCGTTGAAGTATTGGATTCCTCTCAACAAAAATTTTTAGGTACGCTCCTGCTTCTTTACCCTATTCTTACATAAAAATTTGTTCTCAAATTCCTAACCAGTGTCTTTTATTCTCTTCTGTTAGGTCTAATATTAATTTCCTTTCTTTTCCTTTCTTTCCTACTATTCCTAACATTTTCTTAGTGCTCTTTTGTTTCACTTGCGTATTATTTTCTATTCTTTCCCATGTCTACCTACTGTAACCCTTTTACGTAACAAACACTTACTTCCTCCACTATTTCACGTGAAATATTTGATGGGTCTTTCTTACAATTCTTTATTCAATCACCCACAAAATACTCACCTTATTTTCCTAAAGATTTCTTTCACTTACCATTGGTATTCTTCACATTTCAGATCTTTACTATTATTTTTAATTTGACATCGGAAACCAGTTATTTATTCCATTTTTTTTCTCTTCAGCTTTTATATTATTCTCAGTTACTTTTGTTAAGAATCACTATTAGTTTCTTCTTTTTAGTATTTGTTGGCTTCAGTTACAAGTAACATCATATTTTAATATTCTTCATATTTGTCCCATCTCCTTTTCAACTGTTTCTCATAATATAATTACGTATATAGGGATTAAGGATTTAGATTTGTGGGCTTTCGGCATCTCAGGCCATGTTAGCCTGTCATATATGAAGGATGATGTCCCTCGACGATCACACTATCCGCTGAAAGGGAAGGAAGGAAGCGGCCTGTGACCTATAAGTTAGGTTCCATCCCAGCATTTGCCTGGTGTGAATGAGGAAAACCCAGGAAAACCTCATTCAGGATGGAGGCTTGAAAAGTGCTTTACACTTTTTTAGACAAGTACCCAAACCGTAATTGCGGATATAGTTATCTCTCCTGTCTCGTACTGAAATGTCATCATTTTTACTAAAACCGTCTTCTAAATACATTTGAAATGTGGTATATTCTGTATCTAGAAATTTGTGTTGAATAAAGTTGATGTCACAGAGCACCTTCTCAAGCTTCTCTTTCGATTTTACTTTCGTTCTACCATTTCCTCTCCGAATCTTTTTCTAATTTGGTGATCCCTACAAACGTTCTTTATTTAGGGCTCCTAGATGTCAAGGTTTAGACGGGACAGTCCCGGATTTACGTTACCTGTACCCACAAAATCGATTGTAAGTTGAACTGTCTTGAATACCCCATCCATCATCCAAAAAACCTCATTCGGATAAATGCCTCACAGCTTCCTTTGTTCAAAACGTTAGGGCCCTTTCATTTCCTACTTCTGGCATTCTCACTACGAAAATATTTGTGTCAAATATGTAACGCAGGGGCGGATCCAGCACGGACTTCTGGGGGGACGCTGGGTTGTAATACTGCTACTTAGAGCAACTTTCAAGAGCTTTAACTTAGAGATAGGTTTTATTTGTATATAAAATTAGAAAGATTCCTCTTCTTGGGGGAGCGATTGCTCCTGTATCCGCCCCTGGTATAACGAAGGTTTTCTTGAACATTGAGCTTTTCTATTGCTTCTGGCTCGGGTGCTGTATGTTGAGTCCTTACATGTTGTAATTGGTTTCTGTAAAGTTGTACAGAAAGCAAATAAGAATGTTTTTTGCGTGAAATACAAATAACAAGTAGCTCTTCGTACGACGGTCTGGTGCGCCCCTGCTGCTGCCAGTTGTTTCCATGAGTTTGTTGGGAAATTGAAATAAACTCTTATCTCGAAGCTTCAGATGTAGGCAGGGGCGGATCCAGGACGGACTTCTGGGGAGGCGGTAGGTTATAATACTACCACTTAGAGCTACTTATAAGAGCTCCAAACTTTGGGATGGGTTTAATTTATATATAAAATAAAAAAAAACTTTCCTCTTCTGGGGGACGATTGCCCCCCCTGGATCCGCCATTGGATGTAGGCGTGTCGGTAGTAGCAGATGGCAGAAAGAAATGTCCATTTAAAGTCTAATAATATTGACTAATTTTGCTTCTTTCTCATTGGTGAAGATAATTGCCTTCCCATTTCCTCTGCCGGTAAGAGAGAACAGTGCGGAAGGACATCTGTCTTCTGCCATCTTCAAAAATCCTAACTACAGCTAATTTACATTGAATACATTTCAAACCATTCCTTAAATCTACTTATACTAGTTTGTCAGAGAAAGCAAACGGAGCTCAAGGATTGTCTTTGTAATAAAAGTTTGTTGAATCCAGCTCGAAAAAGAAAACGACTTTACAGATGTTAATAACTTATTTAATCGCAGCTGAAAAGATGAGTCAATTTTTTATAAATACGAAAAATACCTTTTAACTTATTTAACTTACTTAGTACTGGCAATCATGATGGAGACTGTTATTTAACTTACTTAGTACTGGTAATCATGATGGAGACTGTGGACTCCAATATTAGGCTCGCTACTAAGGACAAAAAACAAATATTTGTTCAATTAACATATACCTAACATCACTTACCTGTATATTTCCGATAAAGTTATTCCTTTATTCCAGCTCTTCCGGAAGTCAAATCTGGAACCATCTCTACACCAAAGTTAGCTTCCTAACTGAAGGTCGAGCTTATAATATTTATGAATAGATAAATTGATAAAACGTGGAGATCTAAAAGTCGCGTAGGAATGTAGATGCATTTTCTTATAAAATGTGCAGAAGATTGACATGTGTATAAATCTCTCTTTATCACCAACTCACATTGTCAACCAAATGTCGTGTCAACCAATTGTTCTTGTCAACCAGTTGTCTCTACGCCAAATGTAGCAGACAAGACCACCTATGCCATGACGAAAACAAAAGGAACAGGATCAAAGTCATGATCTCTGAGAAATTACAGTTCTATGTATGTAATGATTCCGAAAATGTGGTGTGACCGAGGTACAGGTTGCTATTTTCAAACAATTCGTAGATGTAAAAAGTATTGTGGTCCTGGTGTTATGAGCTCTGGGACCTATATGAGGGTGAGGGACGAAGGTACCGACATGACAAGCTGTCCCGGGTTCGATTCTCGGTGGGGCACTCGGTCGATACAGAGCAAAACGCTTTTTCAGGTCAGCTACCCTGAATGAGGTTTTCCTGGGATTTCCTTATTCACACCAGGCAAATGCCAGAGTGGTACCTAATTTATAAGTTCCAGGTCGATTCCTTCCTTCCCTTTCCCCGGATAGTATGTTCGTCTAGGGACGTCATCCCTCAAACGTGACGGGCTAAATGGCCTTAGATGCGAAAGCCCAGAAATCTAAATCCTAAATCCTACGTACCGAAATGAGAGTGTGAGCCGTTCTCATGAGGCAAAACGAGTAAGGATGTCAGTTTCTTGTGAGCATTGCTTACAGAAAATTATATTACATGTCCTGTAATGCACGAATTTCTCTATATGAGAAGCCGAACAAACGGCTGCGATCAAGCCTTTTTACGTTCACGAAGCAATGTGGTGTTTGGATACATGATTCTCATTCCCTTGTCCTCTTAAGAGACCAATCTACCCACCAAACTAATGGTGGTGATAGAGTTACGCATGCGGCAACTGGTAGAAATTATAAGTGTTCTAGGTCATATCAAGCGATATAAATCTCAAAAGTTTAGACAGATTCTCACCATTCCTCCTTAATGCTACAATTTTCACAATAACCAGAGTATGTCATCAAAAGCATTATGTATTCTTGTATCACAGCTTGTTTTTTACTGAAGACAGAAGAAACACAGAGTTGTTTTTGAACTATTTATCTTACATTTAAAATGACAATAACAAATAATACAACTGAATCCACTGTAAGACGTTACTTTTCCTTACTGATGAGTAGACTTAGTATTCTTCTCCTCATGCGTGATTTGACATCGCCAAAACATCTAGTCAATGAAATATCAAAATAAGTATTCCTTGCATAATACCTTAACATAATCATTTTCGAACAGATTCTTCTTGATCGGAATATTCTTGTAAACAATGGAGTTCCGTAGAAGAGCTATCAAATAGTCGATGGAGGAAAAGTAATGTCCAAATATGAAACAGTTTACACTTAGAACGAACATTAATGCTAGCTCAGACATCAAAAATAATCCTTCCACTTTTGAAAATGGGTCAAAACAAATCCTTATGATTATAATGTGTAAAGAAGAAGTCTGTTGAAGAGAAAATCACTGTATGTTACTACAACAGTCAAATGAACTCCGGAAAAGTTTGCTGGGGTCTTGGCTCGCTGTTTTACATGCAAATATAATTATAATTTGTGACAGTTAAGTATATACAAATTCCTTTCACTTCTTTGTAGATAAATGCAGAATTCCAATCGTATTTTAAGCTCAAACTCATGGAGATGGATATCTAAACATAATATAAATACAGAATCATCGAAGAATTGTCATCGTTTTAGAATTTACAACACAAAGCTAGTGTTGAACCAAGTATAGAAACATTGATCTCAAAACATATAAATTCACAGAGTACCACAGGTTTGTGATCTTGTTTTAGAATTTAGGCTGCATTTCACAGCCAAATGCCACAATATACGTGTATAAATAAACTTCACTTATAGTTTAGGTTCATGTCTTTTGGAGCCACTTGCCAATAGATGATCATATTTAATTTGTTTCCTGATAATTTAGGCTCATCTTTCTGAAGCCAAAGGCCTAAAAGTTTCTTTTAACCGTTTATGATATAAACAGAAAATCATTTTAAAAATTTATGCTCAAGAATTATCGAGCAGAGTGTCCGAATTACTAAGAATGGGTGCTTAATTTTTTTTCTAAATAAACTTTTTACTTAAAATTTAGCTCAATAATGTTGAGCGGAGTCCTGAACACTAGGCGAATAGAAACAAAAGTAGCAAAATAACATAAAGTGCAGTTCCTGTAGTTAGGAAAGATCGGAAGAGCGACATGAAGTACTTAGCAGTACTTTCGAAGCAATTACGAAGTGATCTGCAAAATCTGTCTGTTTTTGTTCCTTTAAATTTTTCAAATGAGGCTTGTAGTTTATTTCTCTGCTGTTTCTCCCAAATTTTCAGTTTATCCTTTATGAATTTTTCCTTATATTTATTTGCAATGCAGGGCGATTGTTGAAGTGTATATATTTCTTGCCTTATTTTCCGAATACAGAAGTCATATTCCATTCCAAAGTCTCGCTCCGCATTATTTAACTCAGCTGCTTTCACCACACTATAATTAGGTAGTATTACTTGGAAACACTTGTTAAATGTTTTGCATCTTAATTTTTGTATTTTGTTATTGGTTTCTTTCATCATATTTTCAAATTTCGTTTCTAATTTAATTGGTGCATCCACTACTCTTTTCTCTTCTTCAGCTGCTTCTTTCAATATTTTTTTTTTCCGATGTGTTGTTTTTCGTTTAATTTTGGGGCAATCATTCGAGACCATTCATCATCATTACAAAAAAAAACATGTTAAGAGACTTATATGTAGGATAAACCTTTTCCTTTTGTAAGGAAGGCAATTTGAAGCCCGTTGCGTCTGATTCTTGTATACATTCTGTACTAATGAGTTTGTCAGGGGATATGTTTCCAGACGATGACGAAGGTTTATCTGTTTTCTGTGTTCTTAGCGGCATTTTCAGTGTTGGAAAATATTCTATGCTTTCACTCAATTCTGTCTCTAATATTTTTTGTTCAGTGCCTTTGTCTAGATTATCCCCTTTAAATTGAAAATAAGGAAAACTATGAGGAAATTTTTCCTGTGGACGAATCTCTGAACATGCGTAATTTGTACAGAACATCATATCAGTTGGTTTAGATGCGTAAATAGCATTTTCCTGATCAAAATATGGGTTTTCCTTATACGAGGTTCTTCTTCGAGTTAGATGCTTGTCCTGTGACATACAAACAGATGACGATCCTTTAAGTAATTTGTTGGATAACTCTTTCCTGTTGTAAGAATGTAACTCTGATAATCGTTGACCATAATAGTATACCATATGAAGACACGTAGTCTTCTTTATTAGTTCCTTACACTTCAGTTGATATATATTTATCATTTCGACTGCAAGATGGAAATAACTTTCTCCTAAACACCACGTCTGTTTGAGACAATGAATAATTATATCAGGATAATCTTTCTTTGTAAGTTGGCCAGATTTAGGTTGTGCCACAAAAGGCTGAGAGGATTTGTTGAATATGACACGTTCTTCTTTGAATAACTGTGGAGTCATTAAAGGTCGGATCATCCTTGTGGATTTTGAAACCACTGAGGTCTTCTTTCGTAGCTCCACTTCAACCTCTTTTTTATTCACGGTAAAGCTTTCAGTGGAACAGTCCATCTTCTTTGACACCTTTTCATTCAATTCAATAGTCTGTTCACGCTTATGATGTGAGACTAAATAATCTTCTTTACGTTCCGGAGAAGTTTGTAGTGTGGTCGTCTGTGTTCCGACGCTCTTGCGATGACCACTGCTACAATCATTCATACATTTACAACAGAAGAACCTCTCATGAGATTTAGATCTTTCCTTCGTCGACATTTAGCTACGATACAAACAATTTATTATAAATAATCAGAGATAAGAATGTGCAAAGTTATATTTAAGAACCATTACCGCGAATACATTGAAGCAAATGTCATGGCAACTAATTACCACTGTTTTCGAATACAAAACAATAGATGCAAAATATTCATAAACGAGCATTACAATATTAAAGTGTACCGTAGCTATGACTCACACACACACACACACACACACACACACACATATATATATATATATATATATATATATATATATATATATATATATATATATATATATATATATATATATACTGTGTATACAGGGTGGCCCATTTAATCTTTCCACGGAAATATCTCATCTCTAAATTGGCTAAACATATATGAACTGAACAAAAACTCAAATAGGAAATACCATGGGGCAAATCGAATAGTGATGTCGCGGTGCCCTCCAGGGCCCTGGGCCCAACTTCAAAATTTTAAATAGAAACATGGGGCGAGTGACAACTCCTTCGATAGATCTTTAAAAACTAAAAAGCGATGTGGCAAAAGATTTTTCATATCGGTCACCGTATTCAAAAATGGACGCCAACACATGTTACCTGTATCAGATAAACGTCTAGTACCACTAATATGAAAACGGTTAAACATAAATGAACCAAACAAAAGTTAAAATATGAAAGCCATGGGGCAAATCAAATGATGTTGTTGCGGTGTCCTCCAGGGCCGCCTTTCATGAGGGCTCAGATCCAACTTAGAAATTTTAAACGAAAATATGGGTCAAGTGATACCTCGTTCGATAGATCTTCATACACTAAACAGTGTTGTGGTAAAAGATTGTTCATATGGGTAGCCGTTTTCAAAATAGAGGTCAAGACATGCCTGTATCAGATGAAACGTCCAGTACCACTAATATAAAAACGGTTGAAGATAATAACTGATGAACAGAATAAAATTCGTATAGGAAATCACAGAGGATATTTATCATTCCAGGTGTCCGGATACTTTTGATCACATAGTATAAAGATCATCTGGGAGTACAAATGCTTGCTTTCGGAGTACTACCTTTGCTACAAGGTAGTTTGTGAGTACTTCCGATCGGTTTGGGTACAAAACCTCGCGGTCAGAACCTCGCGGACCAAAACCTCGCCTGGCCAAAACCTCGACGCCCAAAACCTCGTGGACCAAAATCTCGCCTGGCCTAAACTCCGCGGGACGTAATCTCGCATGGGAAGAAAAGGCAGTATAAAACGTCATCAAGACGATTTCTTCGATGTAGAATGCTCTATATATTGTTATATGTACATATTTTGTAATAACACATAATTGCATTAAAATAATGATAAGAAAAATTCCAACATGTGCATTGAAAATATATCCTATGTAAACAATAAAAATGACTATGATGTTTGTGACATCAGACTTCTAGAGCCACCGAACCGATCTCGATGAAATTTTCAACATAGATGAGGTTCGAGCGTGGGATGTATTTTATAATTTCATTTTGACGGCACAACGAAGGGGGAGGTATTTAAAGGGGAGGGGGAGATATTTAAAAATAAATAAAACTTAATAACTCTTGAACCACGAGACCAATCCCGATCTAATTTGCCACACAGATAAGGTTAGAGCCTGGCATGGTTTTCATCATTTCACTTTGACGGGAAGAGGGAGACATATAGAAGCACATAAAAATGAAAGTGGCTGCGTTTGTGACTTAATAACTCTTGAACCACTCGACTAATCTCGATCAAAATTTTCAACATACATGGGGTTTGAGCCTTGGATGGCTTTTATTTCACTTTGACGGTGACCTTAGGAAATACTAACAAAATCTAATAATATTTATGAAAGTACGAAATAATATCTAAGTTTTACGCCCCTCGATTATGTCTTGTAGGTTAAAGGAGACGTAGACGATCAGGATGAAGGAAATGCTGGAACGAAGAAAGTGGGAGGAAACGGGAATACCCGGAGAAAGCCCACTCTCACGATATTTTGTATCTTTCTTCTTCTTCTTCTTCTAATTATTATTATTATTATTATTATTATTATTATTATTATTATTATTATTATTATTATTATATGTAATATGGAACTCATTGGGTAGTAACTTTTAAGAAAAGGTATCATTCTACAAGGTTCTGGCCAAGCGATATTTTGGTCCGCGAGGTTTTTGGACGGCGAGGTTTTTGACCAAGCGATATTTTGACCCACGAGGTTTTGGGCAGTGAGGTTTAGGCCAGGCGTAATTGTGGCCCGGCAAGATTTTGTCTCGCGAGGTTTTGGGCGGCGGCGAGGTTTTGGCCACACGAGCTTGTGGGAGGCAAGGTTTTGGACTACGAGATTTTGGGCGGCGAGGTTTTGGCCGCAAGATTTTGTTCGTATCCCCTTCAAATTATATGACCGTAGCCAAACTCTGTCTATAAAAATTGTTGCGTGAGTACCTTAGGATTCCGAAACATGGATTTTTGGGTAGGGCACATATTAGTTTCGAAGTCAGGTCTTCACGCGACTACGGTAGATCCCATAGTTTTGGGGCTATGGACCTTTAAATTTCATTTTTACATGTTTTTGGCAGCTTCATTTTTACATGTTTTTGTATAACTCCGAAAGGGGAAAATTATGCACCCGGGTTGGTCCATACTTTTTGTATTATCTTGGAGTCAGGAATCACCTCCCAAACGTTGTCAGAGTTGTTTTTAAACACCATATATATATATATATATATATATATATATATATATATATATATATATATATATATATATATATATATAGCCGTATCCAGGATTTCTTGAAGAGGGTGCACCAATAACTAGTACTACATTTGGTTTAGATTTTTAAGTTTTTAAATGCCTTTAAGCATCTGTGGTGTGAATGAGGAATATTACTTTGTTCAGTGAATCCTTTTCCTTCAACCTTCAGAAAATCGACTTGAATTATTGCTTTTGCAAAACTAAGCTTTCGTTTAAGCCTCAAACTGACACATGACAACAGACAGTTTCGGAGAATGTATATTTACTGTGCCCTTCACTACTAGGGTCTCATTTTAGATAGTGTATATTTACTGTGAAGGGAAGTGCATGTGTTCCGGTGCACCCAACTAAATCCGGATATATATATATATATATATATATATATATATATATATATATATATATATATATATATATATATATATACAGGGTAGTTCAAAATAACTGTTACAAGCCAATATCTAGCGAACTATACATCATATAAGAAAAATATTAAGAAACAATGTACCATACAGAGGGGCCTAAGAAATGACTCAAACATTAGGTTTCCCCCGTCCCCTATTTTGGGGGGAGGGGGGTGAACGTGAAATTTTCAAACGGGAACATAGGTCGAGTGATACCTCGTTCGAAAGAGCTTGAAAAATTGAACAATTTTTGTAGGAAACAATTTTTGATATGAGGCACCGTTTTCAAGATAGATCCCAAAATTGGTCCTGTAGCAGATAAAATTTCCAGTATTTATAAATCAGAAATGGCTAAGTAGAAAAACATGAAACAAAAAATGAAAAAGGTAATCGCCATAGGCAACGTGGAATGCTGTTGTCGTGGTGCCCCAGGGCCCCATCATGAGGCCCCGGGACCAATTTTAAAATTTCAAATCTGAGTATAGGTCGAGTGATACCTTGTGTGATAGATTATGGAAAACCAAACAGCTTAGTAAAAAAAAAATATTTCGGGCAAGCCTGTTTCAAAATGGCCGCCGAAAATGGTTCCACATTCAGATAGAAAGTGCAGTGTTCAAACTGAGACTTACAGGCCAATATCCCGCGAATTATTGCATCAAATAAAAAGTGTTAAAAGTCAATGTACAATACAGACAGGCCTAAAAATATGTCGAACACGAGGTTCCATCATCATACTGTAAGTGACTAACAAGTAAAATGTTCGGAAACAAAATCGACCTATAAGGGTTAACGTAATAAAAATAAGAAGAAGAAGAAGAATACGAAAAATAATAATAAAACTAGTAATAATAATAATAATATGAATGAAAATAATAAGACAATGAATAATACTAATACGTATGCGCAAAGAGACGTCGTTCCTCAATCACTACAATCCTATGAGAAAGGGATAGGAAGGTACTTATTAGGCCCTACTTGTAGGCAACATCTCAACATGTGCCCAGTTAGAGTAAGGAAAGCCCGTCAACGTCATTGCCTGGGGAATGGAACCGATTGCCTTCGGAACATACTACAACGATAACCTTGTATATTGCATTCACATAGGGGACGGGGAATGTGATTTTCATTGTTCTACTGAGAACATTTGAATGTACCTGTGTGTTGTTTGTTCATGCAGTGTGAATAGTATGGTATTATTTTTTTTCTTGTTGAGTAGTAGTGTTCAATGTAAAATCATCATTGATGTTACATTGCCTAGCTGTTAGTGAGAGTGTTAGTGACTTAAAGGGAAGTGGCAGTGTGGATATTGTAGGTAGGGGGTGTAGTTGTGTGTTGAACGGTTCAAAAGCGTAGAAAGAACGGATTATCAACTTCGGTGATAAGTTTTCCGTACAGGAAACGAACACTATCGCATTAATATTATTAGTTTGGGTAGCGTTTGAATAGAGCAATGGCGGTGTTTGATCATTGTGTAGATATGTTGCTGATGTTGGGCGAATGTAGAAGAAACTATCGTAACGCGGCACGAATGTATGCAATGCGCTATCCCCAACGCCAACAAACATCTCACATGGCATTTCTGCGATTAGAGAGACGTTTGCGGTAACATGGTAGTCTTGTCCGAGGAAGAGGTATGGGTCGTTACCGCTCTGCAACCAATGAAGAACGTGCAACAGAAATATTGGCAGCAGTGCATGTAGACCCACATGTTACCACGAGACACCTCGTTCAGGCCAGTGGAGTTAGCCAAAGATCTGTAGTGCGTATTTTGCACGAGTACATGTTTCATCCGTATCATATCATCTTACATCAGGAACTATCTGGCAATGATTTTCATGCCAGATTGCAATTTTGTCTATGGTTGGAAGGTATGGAAAACAGACAGCGCAACGTTATATCCACCATCTTGTTTAGCGATGAAGCTACATTTACAAACACAGGACACGTAAACCGACATAATATGCATTATTGGGCTAGGGAAAATCCACTATGGCAGAGACAAGTTGCTCATCAGCATCGGCGGTCTCTTAATGTATGGTGTGACATCCTTGGTAACCATATCATTGGGTCATATTTTTTGATGGACGTCTTACTGGTGATACCTATGCCGCATTTATCAGTGATGTACTATACCCGGAGTTGTTAGAGAATATTCCTTTCGCTGAACGTATAACAATGTGGTATCAACATGATGGTGCTCCAGCACACAACGCACGCCAGGTCAGAGACTTATTGGGCCACCGTATGGCGAATAAATGGATTGGGAGTCGAGGTCCGTATTCACTGGCCTCCACGATCTCCTGACCTAACCCCACTTGATTTTTTCCTCTGGGGTTATGTTAAGGATCGGGTAATGTCCAACGTACCAACAACTACTGATGATATGAAGGCGCGTATCCAAGGTGTGTGTGCATCTATCACTCCAGAGATGCTACATGATGTACGAACATCCCTATGCCGCCGCTTACGGAGGTGTGTGGAGCAGGATGGAGGACATATCGAGCATTATTTGTAACATGGTAAGTGTTGAAATTATTTGCTTTACAGTGATTGAAATTACAAATTTTAACATCGCACAAACCCGTAGAATTACTAAACGATATTCTATAATACTACTTTACAGGATATTAGGTTGTGGTACTGTTGCTGTGACAGGCTTGCTAGAAATCAAAACAACTTTTGTAGTAAGCTGTTTGGTATTTCACGACCTATCAATGAGGTATCACTGGCCCTATATTGCGATTTGAAAATTCCATTTACACCCCTCCATACAAAAGCGGGGCGAGGGAACTTCTTTCAAATTTCACACAAATTTCAGGCTTTTTGTACTGTACATTGACTCTTAACACTTTTCTTATTTCATGCGTAGTTCGCTTGATATTGGCGTATAATACTCAATTTGAACACGGCACTTTCTATCTGAATGTTGAACCATTTTTGGCGGCCATTTTGAAACAGGCTTGCCCAAAATGAAAACAAATGTTGTACGAATCTGTTTGGCTTTCCACGATCTATCAAACAAGGTATCACTCAACCTATATTCTCATTTGATTTTTTAAAATTGGTCCCGGGGCCCCATGATTAGGGCTTGGGGACACCACGACATCATCATTCCACATTGCCTATGATGTTTTCGTTTTTCATTTTTTGTTTAATCGTTTCCTACTCATACGTTTCCGATTTATAAGTACTGGAAATTGTATCTGCTACAGGACCAATAATGGGGTCTATCTTGAAAACGGTGCCTCATATCAAAAATTGTTTCCTACAAAAATTGTTCAATTTTTCAAGCTCTTTCGAACGAGGTATCACTCGACTTATGTTCCCATTTGAAAATTTCACGTTCACCCCCCTCCCCTCAAAATGAGGGACGGGGGAAACCTAATGTTTGACTCATTTCTTAGGCCTCTCTGTATTGTACATTGTTTCTTAATATTTTTCTTATATGATGAATAGTTCGCGAGATATTGGCTTGTAACAGTTATTTTGAACTACCCTATATATATATATATATATATATATATATATATATATATATATATATATATATATATATATATATACATTAGGGTTTTGTTTAAGCGATATCGCATCGCAGTTTGCAACACAGAAACATAGAAACGCAAAGTAAACAAAAAAAATTGTATCGCAAAATGTGATGCGTCTATTATCATAACTTACTGTGGAAGTGGGTTATTTTAGCAACAGAAAGATGTTACAGAAGACTTTTGGGCTTACTTTTCGGAAATTAGATTACTTGATTAGCACCGTGACTTAAGAGTATTCTTTTCTGCTGTCCTATTTTTAATATGATAATAATAGTTATTCGAAAACAGCCACCAGTTTAATCAATCTGAAGAATTTCAAAGTTAGAACCTTTTAAAATCATGATTGCTATTACTTATTTTTACTTATTTTATTTTTCGTTACCATACTTCTATGTGACTACAATACTACCATACTTCTATACAAAAGATGTTTGTTATTTCAGCGAAAGATAACATAATTAAATAACTAAGTATGAATAACACTCTAGGAGTCGAAAATGCGACACAAAACTTATAAATTGCAATGCAAGTTTAAATTTGTTTCGACTACCCCCAAAACAAAATTTAAAAAAACCTTTATATATATGTATCAGTAGCGTAGCGTGGTATTCCGAAATGGGGATGCCAAAGTTAGTCACTTGTCTGATATAATACAATGCAATGCAATACATGTTCAATGTGTATTCTCCTTAATAAGTGAAAAGATTCGCTATGCAGCAAATGTTGTTTCGATGACTCATGTTTTATAGCTTTCTTCATGAAATTAGCCAAATCAGAAATACCGTTTGAACAACACTCCGAACTCCTTTGCCCCAAACATAATACAGACGAAACATAACATTTTATTCCCTACAGAACACCCAAAAAGCCAAGAAAACATATCATCATACCACGAAGACTGAAATATTCGCGACTGATTGCTAATTGTCGTTTTTAATGAAAACTTTGGTATAGGTCGTCTCCCTTTCAGAGAGCAACGCTGCTCGTAAGTCAACCGAGATATGGGAGTTGTTAACAAAAGATCAATTAAATTTGTGTCTGGTACTGTTATCGTAGTCATCATTTGCTAAAAGTTAGTAAGGTACTATACCTTGTAGCAGCCGAACACTTTCTACTGCTTTATCTCTTAGTTATAAATGCAATTTTCTTCATACTACAGTAAAACAATAAAACAAATATTCATTTCAAATCACAACGCAAAAGAAACTTTATACCGCCAATTTTTCTTGACCACCAACGATCAATGTTGCTAATCAAAAGCATAAAACTGGTACAGAACGCAAGGGCATAGTCAGGGAGAGGTGAGCCAATAATTTATCACAGAAAAGGATTGTAAAGCCATGTTCATGAAACAACTTGCAGAAGCTTTATATTTAGCACGGCATAATTTGCAACCATCCCAAACGATCACACAATACAAATAGAAAATTAACAAGCATTATACGGCTGAGTCTGCTCATTAAGGCCCGCAACTAGCCATTAAAGTTTAGAAGAAAGGCACAAATATGCTAGGGGGTCCAATCGTCACAAATCTGGATCTCTTATCAATAACCACTCTTAATAATTGAGAGGCCAAACCATTTAGGGGGGCTGGGGCATACAGAAGCAAATGCGTAGATTACGTTAGACGCCAATAAGCAATTGTCTCAGCTCCATTTCTGCCACTAGCATTGTAACGAGAAAACCCGGCCCCACTTTTATATGAATATTGTTTTCAGTATAATTCCCTTTATTTCTCTCTCGTGGACAGCTTCTTTCTCCGCATACCATATTTCAATCTCACTTTCTTTTTTTTTCTTTTTTTTTTTAATGTCACCCCTAGAAATTTGTCATCTTGGGTCCGGACCTCAAGTGCCCGTTCGTGAATATGGGCCTGAGTGTATGTATCATTTGAAGATACAAAGAGAAAGCACTTAAAGCAACTCTGGGGGCCTATTTCTGTGTATCTACTTCATTGTCAGATATCCGGATACGGAAGAGCCAAAGTGAACTTTGTGAAGGGCGGAGGGTGGCCTACCAGATCGGTGACCGTGATTCTACAGAATGCATTATAGTTATGCTTGTGTATGTGACCCCTCTCTAAAGAGTTTCGCGCTACACCCTGGGACATGATATGTATTTATGTTGTAAATTATTAATTTGCCTCTAATTACGATTACAATTACGATGCATTTAATTATGATTAAAACGTAACTATTTTTATACTATCACTTACATAAGCGACTTGCTTCATAATGGCGTTGAACTAACTATTTATATTTTTTGTTCTATTTCCTTGACAGCGCTCGTACGTTCTATACCGAAACCATAGCTTAGTTCAAAATATATAGAGTTGGCACTACTTAAGCATACGCCAGCTTATATCTAAAGCAAATGCTGGGTTGCAAGTTTTTTTTTTTTTTTTTAACTGTTTTCCGCAGACGATAACGTCGTCTCTTCGGGAGGGTTGCAAGGGATGACGGGGAGTAGAAAAAGAAGTAGTTGGGCATGCGCATTCGACAGAAAGCAGACGAAAACCCCGATGCTTGCAGTAGGCCTGGATGCCCAAGAAACATAGCATACGACAGGAGGAAAGACAGAAAATGTGCATCTGAGTGATCGCGCATGCGTAGGTTCCGCTTGCCAAAGTCAAGCGAGAGAGCGCATCCAGAAGATTGCAGTGGAAATACTTGTGATAATACAAGCAAACAATTTATAAATATAATGAAATACGTACTTTTTTCTTATTAACAGGGGATGCCGGGCATACAGGCGTTCCCTTATGTTACGCCGCTGATATGTATATAAGTACAGAGTATACTGACACAGAAGGAACTTGTGTGTTTACCTAGTACAAAGGTAGTTCAAGGTTGACCGGGACTTTTATTCCTTCAGAGGAAACAGATAGCGCAAGAAGCACCAAACTATGTCAGCTTTTCAAAGTATTCTCCGTGTGCGTCGAGGCACGGTTGCCATCGTTGTGGCAGCGCCCTGATTTCTTTGGCGTAGAAAGAACTTGGTTGCTGTCGCAGGCACTGGAGGTCATCGTTTCACAGTGCTTCATCTGTCGTGAATTTCTTCCCTCCCAGATGGTCTTTAAGAGGTGCAAACAAATGATAATCACTGGGGGCTAAATCTGGACTGTAGGGCAGATGGGGCAAAACTTCCCAGCGTATTACGGCCAGAGTTGTTGTTGTTACATTGACCGTGTGAGGCCGGGCATTGTCATGGAGAAGAATGGCATTTCTAGTCATTCCAAGTCTTTTCTTGCGAATGGACTTTCGTACAGCACAGCTTAACAATGAGGAGTAATACTGGACATTAATTGTGCTCCCTTTGTCCAGAACATTCACATGGATAACACTCTTCATGTCCAAGAAGACACTTGCCATGATGTTTCCAGCGGACGGCTGCGTTTGCTTTTCTTGGGTGGAACTTCTATGCCGCCACTCGATGCTGCTTCTTTGGTCTCTGGGATTGAATTCTGCAACAATGTTTCATCACACGTGATGATGGATTGCAACAATTCATCACCTTCGGTTCGAATCAGATTCAGAAGCTATTCATAGACCGTCATGCGTGTCCACTTCTGATCAAATCTCAGCTGGCGGGGAACCCACCTTGCACATATTTTGCGGAAGCGTAAGTGGTCGTGGATGATTGTCTCGACATTTCCGACACTGATATTCACCTCGGCAGCAATATCCGGCACTGTTACTCGCCAGTTCTCAAGAATCATTTGCTCAACACGGGCGATATTCACTATTGTGACTGCAGTCGGACTAGTGTGTCCATGCGCTTCATTTGTCACCAGTTTCCGTCCTTCGCGAAACTGTTCTCACCATTCGTACACTCTTTTGCGTGAAACCCTTTGTTCACCATACTGTGCTTGCAATCTTCTGAAAATCTCAGCTGGTTTAACTTTCTCCTTCACAAGAAATCTGATTTCATGCCGGGAGCTAGTTACTTGAGGACGAATGCATTACGTCACTCGCAAGTTTCATCATGATCCGGCTATTCATCGATTATTTACTTTCGAAAATCCCGGTCAAACTTGAACGACCCTTGTAATATTTAATGAGTAAATAATGTTACTTGATATATAGAAGTGTTTCATGACCAATTGCTCCAGACTCGTATGTAAACTAGTCGCGGAGCTGGGAAACATGGTCAGTTTCCTCTCCATTAACTTTACTTACATTTTAAAATCAAACAGTAAATAATAAACGTTTCCTCTCCCACGAACGATTTTGTATTGATCGTATCTAATATTCAATCCTGATAACGCATGTCCACACTTACATTTCTCTTAGATTTCTAGTCTCCTCGTTTATCTTTAAATCACGCTCGACCCTAGCAATAAATTGAAGCTAAACACACAGCTCTGATTGGTTAGATTTATCCTTTTCTCACCACATAGCATACATATAGCACAAAGCAAATACCAGATGCTGTCGAATCACCTAGCTGAGCATGGTAGCCCCGAGCGTGTTAGTAATGAAAATTGCTATTGGCGTTGGTTCAAATCCGACCCAAGGAAAGTTTTTTTATATTTTTTTTAAAAAAACAAATAATACTTTTTCATTAAAATAAGATGAAAATAATACTCATTTTCCTTCGTACGTAATATGCAGTGCGTAAATTGTGCTGTTTTCACCATCTAGCATTGATTATCTAGCATTGACGTTATAAACCAACATGAGAGTAAGAAGTGGGGCCCTGCCAAGCGAGGGGTTGTTGGGAGATAGAGAGAGAAAGTGCCAAATCCAACAGAAGGGGACCAGACTGTGCACACACTTTATTGATAACAAAATGTGATTTACTTACGTTAGGAAATATAGCTGACCGAGTGCCACCGAACGAATGGGGTTAGAAGCCTCGCAGGGCTTGTTTGGTTCCACGTTGATCCCCATGATAATACGTCAAACTCGAAAAGTCCAACTTCGATGTAAATCTAACTTCACCTGTTTTCTTGTGACCTACTTAAAAGAAAAAATGCAGTCTCGTATATAGGTAGCTAGGCTCATTGCATAGACTTCAAGCAATTTTTCTAATGAATGTGGAGTTGGTTAATTTCTGAACAAACTCTCTTTAAAATATTGTAAGAAGCTTATGATTGGTTGATGAACTTATTAGTTATAGTTTAATATGACTTCTCAGCAATGACGTAACTAGGGTGGGGAAAACGGGGTTTTGTTCCGGGCGCCAGATTGGGAGGGCGCTCGACCCCTCTGCGGAATTTACGGTAACTAAGTGACTTGTGTATGCAAATGTGCCCCAAGCCTCCAGCCATCTACCAGTGTCATTATTTCCATGTCAAACAGCATTATTGTTGTCCTGCGAGCCAATGGTGGAAATTTTAGATATTTAGTAGGTAGTCATAATGCTGTGGCTAGTCAGTGTATGTTCGTACCATAATGACGCAGATCATTGACCATTTTCTCAATCTTCATTTAAAGCCAACAAAATCATCATAGTGACATTGACAAAGGAATCAAGGAATTTCCTAAAACAGGTTCATCGGTTTGGAAAGTTATGAGTATCATCGATAAGTTTTGCTGAGTTTTTATATAAGAAGCGTTTATAAAGAAACGTGCCGAAGGCTGTAATGTGCACACCGGTGATAGAATGGTAATGTTCTTGCGTGTGTAACAAATAGGAATTCCTACAAGAGCGCAGAAGCTCACAATTCGCAGCTAGAGAGTCAGGTGTGCAAGTCACGTGAGTTATAAAGCCAGCAGCAGCAGACGCCAATCATCCAGCGCGATCAGTCGTGTTATGAGCAGTGCAAGAATGAAATGGAGGCTTTCACTGTAACTGTAGTCCTAGTTAACGAGTGCATCAATCAGCTGGACGATGTCATCGATAATGCCGTGTGATGTTGCAGATCGTGCATCATCGGCTAACAACACCCGTCATTCCCTGAAGCGCTTGTGCCACTTCTTAACCCTTGCAATCTTCACCGTACACTTGTGACATTCTTCGATGAATGTCCGTTCTCCCTACTCCTCCCGCCGTCAGTAAACGAACAATACCTCCATTTCACTGTTGTACTGCTCGCAATACGACTGAACGCACTTTAAGATTGGTGTCTGATTCTGCTGGTTTTATAAGACACGTGGTTTGCACACGTGACCCTCTAGCGGCGGCTTGTGAACTTTCGCGCTCTTGTAGGAACGCCAGCAACAATATTACCATTCTCTCACCGGTGTACACATTACAGCCTTCGGCTCGTTTCTTTTTGAATGCTCCTTATATATTAGTTGTGAATATTTTGGGTTAATTTATTTGGGAAGACGATTGTTCTTAAAAACATTTTAGTTCCATTTAATTACTTGAAATAATAATAGTATGTTTTTTTCATAATATGAGAAAGTAGTAACTAACTAGATGGAATGTACAAGGTCGATGGTATGTTCTCTTTAAATTTTACGTGCCTTCATGAACATGGAAAGATAGGGCCCTTTTCACATTTTTGCGAGTAGGCCCATTCATTCGTAGTTGCGCTAATGTATATATATAATAAATTTAACTAAAGAACCAATTCAAAGGTATCATAAATATTACAGGTCAGTAATTTCTGTATATTGGTTAACTCATGTTACAATTTCGGGAGTACAATATTGCTTTCATTAACATTTAAAACAAAAGAAAATATTTTATAATTTTAAAATTCTAGCATAATTCACAATACTTTCAGTTTTATTTATTTATTACGTTGGTGGTAGTAATATGTCCGTTTTGAACTGTGGTGGCAGACGCATCTCAGCAACGCAGCACGGGGATGTACTGAGATTATGATTTTTTTAATGCCACAAACTCTATGCATGTTCAATAATTAGGCTGGAGTAACTACACAATCATAAAGCAGTGGCTTGTATGAAAATGCACATTGGAGAACTCACAACTGATTTTTTTTTTCAAATTCAAACAGACTTTCTACACAAGAAGCCACAACAAAAATTAGCAATGCAATAGAACCAGGGATATTAATTTGATTTGTCGAATTTCGTTCCGGTGACCTAGCATTGCAAAATGGGTCGGGACCAACATTATGTTGGAATGAGCTCTTCAGTTATACCGCAGAAGTCAAGGAAAGAGATTCTCGGGAAACTGGTCGAGCATTGAAGATGTGTTAGTTATATTCCATACCACTGTAGTTCGGCAGATATGTGTAATCGCAAAAAGTAAAAATAATAGACTCATGTGTGCTACGTGAGTTGACACCGGTTAGCAAGAATCTCCGTCTGGAAATATGCAATTCTCGGAGTGTAAAAATTAACTGGGAAAGCTTCCTGCACCAGAATGTTACTTTTGATGGAAAGTGGATCTTCCGCGACACGTAAACTATCAGAGCAATGGTTGGATCTTGATCAAAACCTAGGACGGTTTCGATAACCCATAGAAGATGTTGATGGTATGGTACTGTTCAATCCGTTACGTCTCTCTCTACGTCGAGGCGAAATAATTACTGTGCATGTTAAGATACTGAACTTATGAAACGCACAGAAACTTTATCGGTATACATCCAGAAATATTCAAAAGGCTTAGTGTCATCTTGTTGCACAAATGTTGTGCAAAGAACATTGAAGGCTATTCAAGAATTGGAGTATAAAACCCTTCCTCCTCCACCATATACTCCTGATATTTCTCCCACCGACTACTATCTCCTCCGAAAATTCATACCCTTGCAGGGGAAGATCTTAATTAATAATGATTTGACGCTGCAGTATGAGATTGAGAACTGCTACAGATCGCATACTCCCGTCTTATTTCTCCATGAAATCCAGTTTTTGGTTTAGTGATGGAGAAAATGTGTGGCTGCAGAAGGCAGCTATTTTGATTGACCAGGTATTAGTGACGTCCCCACAGGGTGAGTTCTGGGTTTCGAACTACCTGAAATATGTAAATTTATTGTAATTTTCGGAGTGATTTTATAAATTTTAATACATTTGCATATTGAATTTGGACACCCAAAATAAATATTCGTGCATACGTGCCTGTAGTACGTGCGTACTATTTTTTTTGAAATACCGAACGTCGGTCGGACATTTCCTTTTGCACCAACCTAATAGTATACCAGGTTTACTCTCGCTTTGCAGCGCGTGACTCTATACGTATCGCATTAATAATTACGTACTGATCCTTTGAAGATTACATTCCGTAAACAAATGGAAACTTCATATAGCACTGCTGCTGTATGCACTAATTTCTCATTTAATTATAAAACAAAACTTCTGTATTAATACAAAAGTAGGTTTACAACCACCTTTATCTTATTAATCCCTATTCTTACAATTCAACTCGTTATTTAATTTAGGGATACAAGTGGCAATAACCGTATCAATTACAGTGTCTGAAAGATAATAATTCGCCTCCTATCAACAGAGTATATACTAGATATCACATACGAGTAATAATAATTCATTCTCCCGTATCGACAATAAAATTTAGAATTGAAAGAGCTCAAAACAAACTATCTGTCAGTCAAAGCATCTGAAACATATTTCTAGTACCTCAAAATGGTTGTAGTCACAGGCTATAGGACATTTCTCAAGTATGTAAAGGAAAAATTATCAATTATGTGAAGAAGATGAAGACTATTTATTTATACCACTCGCTCGGAAGAGTAATACTCCCGGAAGCTGCTTTTTCATGGCGCTATCCTACCCAGCTGTTTTCAGTTGGTCACAAAATGTATATCATGAAGATCAAAGTGGTAAAAAAAAACGAGCCCTGCGGGGCTTTTAACCCGTTCCTACTACTGCTTATCTGCACAAAAGTAAGTAAATCAGGTTTTTGAGCATTATTTTCATATTATTTTAGTGGAAAACGTGTTATGAATTTAAAAACTTTCCTTTGACAGGGTTTGAACTCACTGCAAAAGAGAGACACATTACTAGCCCGTTGCGATAGCACACTCGGCCACGAGGGACTCTTTTAAACATAAAACTCTGATTTTATTTTAGGAAATTTGTTACATACATCGTTAAAGAAAAGAAAAGAAAGAAAGAAATTGTTATGTAACTTTACTAATGTTCTACCCACAAACTGTATATGGGGGCACGGAGGTTCAGCGGTTGAACGCTTACCTCTGGTGCGTGAGGTCCTTGTTCGATTTCCGGTAAAATAAATTTTGAGTTGGCCAACTCGTGTCTGTGGGTTTCCTCTCTGTATTTTCATTTCCTCTCACATTATAATCCTACCAATTCTTCCATCAATATTCACTTGCCCCATTCATCCTTTTCTCTTAGCCTAAAGGCCATAAGATTTTATGACGTTTCATTTACAAGCTGCGTGTGTATAATATACTGTATGTGTGCAAATACACGTCATAAAAACAAACACGTACGAAAAACAAGTGCAGATTAAGAATTAGTCCGTCATAAAGATGAAACTATTATGATTAAAATGAGTGAGTGCATGTGGAAGAGAACTGTCTAACATATAAGATATTAATTTCCATTGTCAGAGCATTTCTGCATAATATAAGAAACCAGTATTTTATGTTTACGTATATGTATCAAACTACGAAAATTGCTGTAGTATAGTTGAAATGAGTCAGTGTATTTGAAAGACGACTCGGAAACATATTAACTTCCATCAGCAAGAATCTTTAGTTGTAGAGCAAAAGGTGGCGTGTGCATTAATAACATTTAAAACAAATTGACTGATTTATAATAGTTGATCGTTATGTTTATAGCTATGTTGGAAGTTAACTGTCATAGACAAGTCTTTTCTGTTTCTGATCTAGAATTCGTTTCCCTGTAGAGTCAGTATATTTTTTAAATTTCGAGTAAAATCATTTGCAATGCTAAAATTATTTTTATCTCCTGAATTTACATTCGTCTTTCGTGAATGTCGGCTCAGTTTGTATTCACTAATAGACAGGTGGATTTATTTCAGTGTGATAATTTGTTTTACATATTTACAGAGAGGTCCAGAAAATGTACTCACTGTTTGTAAGTAAATAATTTCTAAACAAAGACATTCACATTCACTAATTTAATGCGTAGTGTAGTATGAGGTATGAACTTTGTCACGATAGATGGACGTATAAATATATGCAGGATGTGCAGGTTATCGTTGGTGAAACGAGTTAGTTATATTAGCTAGTGCAGCAAAAGACAGTCCAGTAGCAATAATGGCTAAGGTTCCCTTATCGTTTGTTGAACACAAATCTGTACTGAAATGGTACTTAGAAATACGAGAACATTCGCGAGATACAGCGGCATTCGCAGAGAGAGTTTGGAAGACTGCCACCAACACGTTGGACAATTGCCCGCATTCACGATAAATGCGAAGCCGACGGAACAGTTAAAGATGTACACACGGAAAGATCCGGTCGGCCATGAACAGCTACAAGTCTGGTGTCCAGTGCTGCGGTGTCGTAACATTTCCCGTGATCACCGCAAAAATCAGCGAATCAGGAAGCACGCAAAAGTGAGGTGAGTCAGTCAAGTATAAAACGCATTCCGATGAGAGCAAAGTGAAAGCGTACATTCCAAAACTGCTACACATGAAGAATGAGAACGACCCAACTGGAAGGATGGAGCACTGTGAAAGTCGAATGAAGTTTGTGTGAACTGACGAGCCACAATTGAAAGTTAACGGTACTCTGAACTGCCACAATTTGTGTCTACTGGGCTCCTGAAAATCCTCAAACTGATGTTGACAGGGCAGTGAATCTACCGGAAGCAGCTCTGTGGTGTGGTATATCAATGCATGGTGTGATTCTTCGAGGGTACCGTAACTGGTGAGGCATATCTTGAAACGTCTCAGGCAAAGATTTTGCCTACCATTCAAACATGTATGGCGATGAACTTTTTTACATGTAACAAAACGGATCCTCAACCTTGTTACAATAGAGATGTGAAGATGTACCTCGATAACATTCTACCCGTATAGTGGATTTGTGGAAGAAGTGTTGTTGAGTACAAACATTGGTCTCCTGATTTGACATTTTTGGACTTGTACATCTACACAGCAAAAAATACAGATCTAATTTTAAACACAGTAGAACACTGTACACATTACCGACACTCTTTGAACACCTCCAGATGACACATATTTACCTCTTGTAGATACTGTGTTGTTCAAGTATGTTCCAGATGTATGTACAAAATGTGAAAAATATATGTCATCACTTTGTTCTCGAACTGTTTGCCGAGAAGAAAATTTTCAAATATGTTAAACTTGATACTGATTTCAGAGAATGAACGCTTTTGGACATGCCAAGCACAGTTTATAAGCACACGCTTGATATATTTCCCCCTCAACATTAAAAGTGTTTAAATGATTTTATTTTTTACAGTGCTCGTGAACGTTAAGGATGTTGTGTGTCGACAAAACCAGCAACAATTGATGAGCTATGTGAAGAACTCGAGAGTCATGTGCTGTCAGTATGGGAGATATAGTGACAGCCGTAGTTGTTGTGCTGTTCGGCTCCATGGGTTTTGTATAAAAGCTGCTGGAAATCATTTCGAACACGTAATCTCTCTCTCTCAGTGCTCTCAGTGCAAAAAGTTATCACATCAAGTTAAATGTGTTACAAGATATGGAGTTGCAAACAGTGATTGCGTTTTTTGGGTGATGATAACGCGGAGTCATATCGAGTTAGTATGAAGCCTAACGACATACAGGAATGAAAGCCTGAATCAATGTCCTATGCGATGTCCGGACGTCATTGCTTCTGTTCCATTGTTAGCAGCTTCCGTACATTTTTTAGGGATTTTCTCCTCATCCCAAATTCTCGTTCAAAATTGAATGTATTGATCCGATGCTTACCCCTATATCGTTCGAAATTCCTCGGAGTGTAGTACAACGGGCTTGCAAGGTAACAGTTAGCACTTGCTCGATGGCATTGTTTTTACGGCTTGTAGAAGGCCTACCTGAACTTGGTTCTCTGTCCACTGATGTGCGGCCATCTTTGAGGCGGTTATACCACTCTCTTATGTGTGAGGTGGGAATGACATCGTCCCCGAAAACCTGTTGAACCTTGCGAATAGTTTCCGCTTGGGTATCGATAATTGGCAAACTTTGAAGCAATATCGCTGCTCAAGTTTTTCTGTCATTTTACAAAAACTGAAAATGACGACCGCTCACTACACGTCTTCACTCGTTGGCCGTCTGTCAGAGACTGAAGCTTTATGTGGGCCGACTGTGCATTAGTGTCCCCTCTATATCTACACTGAAGGAAGTATCCCGTGTTTCATTGGTTTACGGGGGAGAAAATCATGTCCGATACATTTCGAGCACACCTCGTATACTTATATTAAATACTATACTACTAAGTTTATTTAATGTTTTTAATAAAAATATTTGCATAAATAACTCTTGTTTTATGCTATGTGTTATGTGCATTAAAGTGCATATCCATGATTGCAATCATGTTTAGGCGTTTTGCTCTCATTGGAAATAATCCTGCGGGTATAGCCTAAGAGGTGAAAATTATAGCTTTAAAAGCTACAAAAATATTAAAGAACAGTTAGATTTCGGAAAATCTTAATTTCAATTGTTTATATTTTTGCTTGTTTTTACTTTCTATTTAAATTGCATAAATACAGCATCAGTTACCTGCTTCGCTGGGTTAAATTTTAGAAAATAGTAATACGTTCCGTTGGTCAGTCACTTTTTACTGTTACTAAAACGTTCTTCTATACGTGTTATTTTCGATGATTTTTATATGTCTCCTTCCCTCCCCATGTTGCGTGGCGCTGCATTGGAAGTGTTATTGTTCATCTCAGCGACCCCAAAAACTATGAATTCGACACTGATATTGGCATTTCGATCATTTTCATATATCTCCTCTCCCTCTCACAAGCTGTGGAGCAGAAATTATATTTAAACAGCATCGGAAGTGTCACTGCTCATCTCAGCGACCCCAAAAACTATAGATTACACACTAATATCGGTCATTTTCGATCATTGTTAAATGTCTCTTCCCCTCCCTTAAGTTACACCGTCAAAGTGATATGACAAAAACCATCTCTGGTTCAAACTTCATGTAAGTTGAAACTTTGATTGAAATCGACAAGCTGGTTCAAGAGTTAACTTTGATTTATTCTTATATATCTCCGTCTCCCATCCACCACCCCTGAATTCTACTGTCAAAGTGAAATCGTAAAAACATATCAGGTCCGAACCTCATCTATGTTAAAAATTTGATTAAGATCGGTCGGGTGATACAAGAGATTAAAGAATTTATGATAGTTATTATGCATATCCATACAAGAAATTCAGTAAGATTAAATAAAAATTGATTATTCATAATCCATACAATTCTTTGTATAGTAAAGTTGCAAGATGACACAAACATGAGAAACCGGGAATGATAGGGAATTTAAGAGACAAGCTACGTATGTTTGAATCATAAATTTCCTAAGAAGGATATTTTAAAATTTCCTATATTAATAAAATTCTTCTTCTTCTCCTCCTTTTGAATTCTTTATGTATCTGATTCTTATGTAAATATATTCGATATAACACGACACCCTTGTCTGTGATGTGTAACAAACTTATGCTGTGAAATGGAATATTATATTAGTAGTTCCAATGATCTTATAAAATAGAGGATCTGCCCTTACAACAAAATCTTGAAGCCATACGTCACAGTTTCGCCGCACCTACTCTGCGCGCTCTGCCGAATAAGATCGCAATGTTTAGAGCCAACAATCATGGTTGAAACGAAAGTAGCCAATCAGACGTGCCGATGCTCGGTTGTCTTTTGGTTTTATTAATTTAATAGGATGAATATACATATGAGTACATTCTCAATTTTATAACATTCTTGAGCAATTCATTAACAAAATGCAGTTGAATCAAGGATCCAAATGTATTCCCATAATTCTATTTCCCCCTTTTTCGTTCCTACCAGTTTCGATTTTATCGAAATTTTCTGTCCTGTATTGAATGAATGTGATTTGTCACACGACCTAGCACAGACCTGTCGATCTTTGAGTAACGATAACTGTGTTACCACTGTTTAGAAGCGAAGTTTAGCTAATTGTAAACAAACTCTACTGCCTATGAAACCCGAAGGTTCAATGCCTCGTTCATAAAAGCTCTCCACTGGCTTGTATCCTTAGCAAACTGGATCCAGTTTCTATGTTTTATTACTATTTCTACATCTGCGACTAGGTCTTCTTAATGGTCTTTTCTGATTGTCTCCCAGTTAAAACTTTGAAAGGGTTTCTACTTTTTTCCATTCTGGCTAAATGACCTGCCCTCCTGAGCCTCCTAGTTTTGATGGCCCTAACAATGTTTGGTGAACAGTATAATTTATGTAGTTCCTCGTTATGAAGTTTCCGCCATTCAACATTCCCGTTCCTCTTGGGTCCGAATATTTGTCTCAGGATCTTGTTCTCAAATACTTTCAATCTACGTTCTTCCCTCAGAGTAAGAGACCATGTTTCGCAACCATACAGAAAACCACAGGCATGATCATCGTTTTATATATTTTAAGCTTCAAATTCCTCGACAGAATTCGCGACGACAAGAGATTTTGCATTAAATAATAAATAGGAATTCCCTGCTTTTAGTCAACATTTAATTCCTTTTGTGAATATGTTTTTCGTCTGTAAATATTGATTCTAGATATCTGAAAGTATTTACAATACAAACTACCGATACATGTAATTTAAATTTGGAGTCCTTCCTGCTGATGTAGCAGTTAACTCGCATGCCATTATTTAACGGAGTGGCAAGTTCGCTTCACGGCGGGAGATCCTTTATAAATGTTAAGCCATTAGTGTAGTTCGGATTCCGTCTTAAATTATAGGTTCGCACCTCATATAACCTTGGTGCTGGAAAGGTACGCTAAACTTTAAAATGAACAACGAGGCACAAGTTTGGAGGAGGGATCTTCAGTTTTATTTAATTTCCAAATCATTGAAATAACCAGAAACAGCATGAAAACTAAGTTTCTTTTCTTCCGTGCATAGGGGTTCGCAGCATTTTCACTAGCGTGCCATCACATGTCAAGCTCGCTAAAAACTAGCGGCTCGCGTACCATACGTTGCGAAACCGAGAAATGATATTTCACCATCTCCGAGAAGAAATAATCCTTTATAATGTTTTGTTTCTGGAATTTCGAGGTGAAGATTAGTTAAAATGAATGTGTCAGTTTACTTCCGTAAGTAACTACCATATAATTATTGCGCAGTTCACAAATATAATATAACTGGTTATCAACGAAACGTATATAAAAACTATCACCTGAATATATTAAATGAATTGGCAGGATACATATTTAATAATGAAATACTAACCTAGATGCCCAATTAAGCAGCCGTTGTTTTAATTCAATCATTTACGTTTCTATGACTACTTGCCATAATCACTGGGACGTTGTTGCTAAGAAATTTCTACATTAGTTTGTAGACTCAAACAATGGTATTTGTTTAGATTGTAGACAAAAAAGGAATATTATACTTCATTAACTGCAAACAAAGCATACCTCTGAAAATATCATTCAAATTAAATAATTTTGGTTGATAAAGTTCAGCGTCACACACTGCATGGCCTCCTGCTAATGTCTTAGATAAAATACCGTAATTCATGGATGGAGAAACTACTTATTTAAATATTGTTCCCATAAATAAATTGCCCATCGATCTCGAATTACCGAAATATCACAATATGAGCAATATAAGAAATTAATTCTTGCTTTAAATATAGTAAGCATCAGTGTCTGTTATTCAATGAAAAAAAAAAACAGATTTTTTTTTAAAAACGAAAATCAAGTACATACCTCACTTTAATTTAAAAATTAACTGTTATACTTACACTACAAGATTGTTTTAGTATTTTTTTTTATATTTAAAGACTTTATAACAGGGTGTAATTTCTTACAAAACTCAACAAAAGAATGTAGACGGAAATTATTTGAAAACACGATCCTGAGACGAATATTCGGACCCAAGAGGAACGGGAATGGAGAATGGCGGAAACTTCATAACCAGGAACTACATAATTTATATCGTTTACCAAACTTTGTTATCATCATCAAATCTAGCAGGCTCAGATGAGCAGGCGATCTAGCCAGAATGGAAGAAAGTAGGAACGCTTTCGAAGTTTTAACTGGAAACCCAATCGGAAAACGACCATTAGGAAAACCTAGACGCAGATCGAAGGACAATATTAAGATGGATCCATGGATCTAGCAGAAATGGGAATACAAAGTAGAAACTGAATCCAGTTGGCTAAGGACAGAAGTCAATGGAGAGCTTTTGTGAACTCGGCATTGAACCTTTGGGTTCCATAGGCCATACAGTTAGTAATTTCTAACATTATTATTTCGGTAATTCTACCCTAAGTAATCATTCTGATTGTTGTATTCAAATAAGTTGGTTATTAGTCCAGAAATCGTTTACCTGAAATGTAAGCAAGAGGCCATTGATTGTGATGCAGAAGTTAGTCAATCCTTCAAACGATTTATTGGAGAAAGATATTTGGATTAGTCTTTCTTTCTCTTTTAAGCAAGTATAAAAGTAGTTTTTCAAGGACTAAGCATATGAGGCGCCTAGAATCAAACCCCAACAAATCAATTTTTCATATAAATTTACTTATGCATCCTATCCTCTAATTTTAAACATGTCGAATTCAAAGAAAACATTATTTCGTATCTCAACTCGCCACATTCTACTGTAAAATAATGTTGAAAATGTGGTTTGGTTTCAAAATCCGCCAACTCCGAACAGAGCTAGGTCATGCTTGGTTTCAAACTTCGCCACATCCAAGGCAGCCAATCAGAGTGCCTGGCTCAGTTATGTGACTTCGCAGAATGATCAGCGATTTTGAGTTAATAGAAAAAGACTTGAAACAGAAAAACAAGATTCTGGAGTGTTGCCAACCGTAGCGGAATTCCGCTACGTGTAGCGACTTTTCATTGCCCTGGTGACAAAGCGGCGGCGAACGAAAAATATGGAAAATGTACGGACTTTTGAAAATCTTAAATCTTAAAACTTCCAACTTTCCACCATTGCTTGAAAGAATTGCTCAAATTAAGTTACAGGACATTTATTTCTTTCTAAAATGCTTAATATAGTTTTGTAGAGGGAAAGTACAAAAATTTCAATAAACGGGATTTCCCCGTTTTCGAGAACGACGTATGTAGGAGGAGAGGAGAATTGCACAAGTGGCCATGCCTGCTCCTACTTCTGATGACTTCATTCAAAATAGGAATTGCAATTGAGTCATAAGTTGCATCTTTTGTTATTGTAACTGGTATCCAGCAACTACAAGAAGAAATATAATCGACGGGGTAAACTAAAGTTCTTTAGAGTTTGCTAATTTAAGTAAAATGTTATAATTTTGTAGTAATGGAATTCCCTATGCAAACAGGTACATACGCAGGTGTGATTGTATGATGACGAGAGGTAACCTGAAATTTCAACTTCCCAGGGTTAAAATATGCAATTTCTGTTCAGGCTGAATTTAGAATCTAACTATAAAATCTTAGAGATCACTTCCAATAAAATTTCTGGATATATGCCTATACGGAAATTACCATATTGGTCAACCTACAGGGTGGTCCATAAGTCTTAGTACAGTGGATTATTTTGGAAACAAACATGATTAAAGCAAATCTGACTAGCAGAGGGCGGACTTGAATAAATGAGCTACCGATTGATGCATGTGTGGTGAATGGCGGCCATCTTGCATCCAGGTCTTCTTTTTTCAAATAGTAAGGTAAGCATATGACACATCAATTAACACTGTTTTTTTTCCGCAGGGAAATACAGTCCCGCAAGCAGAAATGCGTTATTATATCAGGTTTCAAAGTTATGACACCACAAAGTTGACGGTTTTCTGTTTCCTTGCAGGGAGAGCGACATGGCACTAATGCTGCAAGAAAGACGTGAAGCCCCAAATTTAACAGGTTTTCTTTTCGTTGCAGGTAGAGCGAGATGGCACTGACGAAGCAGAAAAGAATTGAGATCATCCTAATGTCTGGAAAAAGAAGCAGTCGTGTGATTCCCCAGGACTTCAACGCGCGCCACCCCGAAAGACCTGCAATAAGACACAACATCGTTAGCTACCTCATTAGGAAATTCAGTGTAACTGGTAATATTGCCGACAGACTGCGACACGAACGGAGACAGATGAGGAGACATGCACAATGATGTTTGCTGCGAGTTTGAAAAGTTCGAAGCGCAGCATAAGACAACTATCAGCGTTGACAGGCGTACCACGTGCTTCCGTGATGAGGATTCTCCATACGAACAAGTGGCATCCCTTCAAGCTGCAGCTTGTCTACAACCTTTCAGAGGATGATCCAGACCGGCGCATGGAATTCGTCAATTGTGCTTTGTCAAAATATGACAAAGATCCGCATTTCCCAGCCAGTATTCTCTTCACAGACGAGGCAAGCCTTTATTTGTACGGGGAAGTGAATTGCCAGAACATGCTATATTGGTCGGATGCAAACTCACATTCGATGAATCCTTGTAACAGGGTTACCCCTGCTCATATCATGGTGTGGTGTGACATATGGAACACGTCGGTCATATAAAATTTATTCATTCCTGGTACCCTAAATGGTGTCCGATATTTGGACATGTTACAGGAATTGGTGTTTCCGTTGCTTCTCCGCCCTGATGCCACCTTGCCGCGATATTTTCAGCAAGATGGTGCCCCACTGCACTGTGCGCTGCCTGTGCGGGAATGCTTGGATCTGCATTTTGCTGGACTTTGGATCTGTCGCCGAGGCTCTGTGGAGTGGCCAACCAGGTCACTGGACCTCTCTCCCTTGGATTATTTTATGGGACACTTAAAACACTCGGTGTATCAGGAGAAGATTCTGGATGTTGCACACCTACAGGGACGTATTCAGGACGCCTGTGATACTATCACCCCCACTGTATTGTTACGGGGTCAAGAGGACTGTATTAAGAGACTGGTTCTGTGTTGCAATGGACGGGCAGCATGTGGAGCACATCCTGTGGGTGGGATTTTGGGGCGTCATAACTTTGAAACGGAACATGATAATGCATTTCTGCTTGCGGGAGTGCATTCCCCTGCAAAAAGAGTGTTAATTGATGTGTCACATGCATACTTTCCCATTTGAAAAAAAAAATAACCTGAATCCAACATGACCGCCATTCATCACACATTCATCAATCTGTAGCTCCTTTACCCAAGTCTGCTGAAAGTTTCGTGGGGGAGGGCGGTCGTTCGAAGTCAATAGATTTTATTTAACATTTATAATACAAAGGTGAAAATTCTTGGGATAAGTTTTAATTTTAAAATAAAAAATATCCTATTCTGGAGGGGGTGAGATCGAGTTTCGAAGAAGAAAATGTCTTACCACAGCTCTAATTCCTAGCCCTGTGTCTTTCGTGCATATTATCCCGTGTTCGATTTCCGGCGGAGAGCATAAAAAATTAATCTGAAATCATTCACTTTCAACAATCATCTATCTTGTTTAGCCTAATTTGCTAGAATGCTAAACTATTAGTTTTTTTCATTTTCGAAGGAAAACATCTTAGATTCCATGCTTCTTTATAGTAGAACAGCAGACAAAAATACTTGGTTTCTGAAAATGGACTTTTTGTTCCTTATACTCATACAAAGAAATGCTAACAAAATGCATATGAGAGGTGTTTCTGTATCCTAAAGAAAAGATGGCGGAAAATATTTGCGGTAGCGATGCTTTCTATTTAGAAAATCTTAGCGAGCAGCATTTAAGATTTCAATGAAGTTATAAAAGAATTTGAAGGTCGAAAAGAACGAAGAAAGAACTTACATTTTAATATAATAAATAGTTATATAATTAAATAATTTTGTTTAACTGCGTGCATAAATATATGCAATTTTCTTGCTTTTTTCTTCTTTTTGGGTTAACGCCATCATTTATGGCTTACAGTACATGCTACATACTCAAATTATCTCTTGTTCAATTACATGAGTGTAGAAGTTTTGTATATAAATAGTGTATAGACGTACACTGATAGTGATTGTTTGAAAAAAAGGAAATAGTTTATATATTAAATCAATTATTAGAGATACGTTAATCAATAGTATACAAATAGAGCTTAAAAGACTTTCCTCTTCATATTTCCTGAATATTTTTTGGATAAGACTCAAGAATGCTGGGGGAGGGAAACACTTGCGCGCAGTGTTGAATTCAGATATTTTCACATGGGGAGAATGTGAACTCCTCAGGAGGAAGTGGAGTTCGGGTGAAGTAATTTCTACATTTTGATATTGAAATTTTGAGTTTCTCCGGGGGGACATTCCCCCCGGGCTACCCCAGGATTCATCCCTGTTTGCGCGTACCTACATACCTTTGATATTGCAACATTGCAACCGGTGCTTGTACAGTCCACGAACCGCTACTGGTTCCTATAATGTTCTGATAATCTCGTCATCTCGTAATCAAAGGGTCCTGGGTTTGATTCACAGTGAGGGTGACAGGAAATATTTTGCAGTCTTGTTAAAGCGTCTTTTTGTACCATTAAAGTTTAATTTTCTAGCGTAGCGGAAATAGCGGAATTTCAAAAACGGTAACAGAACGTGACGGAATTTTGACGGCACAGTAGCGACGCTTCGAGCCGGACACCTGGCAACACTGTGATTCTGACCGTGAGACCAAAAGCAGCATGAGAAACTTCTTGATAAGCATGGCATAGTTCATAATGTAGGGATAACAGTACCAGTTAAAGATTGGAAAATGGAAGCAAACAAGGTACAAAAGAAGCCAGGCAACTCGTGTTTCAAATTCAACCCTTCCAAATGAATCATTTTGAAGCAAAATCAAAACAAATCGTGTGTTCCTACGTAGTCGAGGAGGAAGAAGACGATAATAGCATGAAAGTAACATATTTTGTTCTAGCTTGGAAAAAATATATACAGGGTGCGGGAAAATTCAGTTTTGTAATAGACAAAATGTCATTTAGATTTCAGAAAAATAAAAAATACAACAGTTTAAGTTCTGTTTGGTATTGTTTAACCCTACGACCAGGTGGGTCCATTGGACACATACAGATTCTTTTGTCAGTAATTATAATAATACTGTGCGTTTCCAGGTATTGATATCCTCTGACTTTTTCCTGTTTGCATTCTAGTTTGAAATTACTTAGGTGTTATTTTAATTTTGTAAGTCATGTGGTAGGTTTACTAATTTATAGCTTTAAGTCCCAAGCGGGTCCATTGAACCCTCACTTTTATTGCGTACAAACATATTTACCAAACTTCGGCTTCGTTAAAATCGTGCACTGTAGATGGCAGCAATAGCATTTTAATGTTCTCCTAGCTATCATGGTGAAGCTAGAAATAAATACGAGTCCTGGAAAGAAGCGCATGGCAACATTGTTTTATCCCCGCGCAAGGAGTTTCGTTAGACCTGCTACTGTCAACAAGTGTAGAGGGTGTGTGGAGCTATACAACGCGAATGACAGCGCTAATGTAGGTGCTGCAGTGATAGGAGTGGAGTATGTTGAATGTAGGTTGTTAAATCAAACCGTTTTAAAGAGGATGTTTTCCAAGTTAGAACAACTACCATGGACTAAAATCGAAGTGCCAGTGAACAAAACGCTAGGGAATGTCACTCTGGACTACGTGAAGCATGGGGTAATGACGCATTCCGGTATTGGGCTGCGATGCTTTGGGTCGCAGCGTTTCGTGCAGGACGTGACAGTATGCAACAGAAACTACGTGAAGGTCGACATGGGGTCGGAAGGAGAGTCATTGAATTGATTCAATCTTTGCTGCATGTGGACAGGAGGTGGACTGACAGTGGATAGACTAGCGAGATAGGACCATCCCGCACTGCAGTATTGAATGTTTTGCACAATCTCCTTGGATACGGAGAAATTGCATCCCGGTGGGTACTGCACTACTTTACAGACGTTCAAAAATGACACAAATACGCCCTCGTTGGTTATCATTTGGTACATTACAGACGGATAGGTCAGGTGTTTCTGGATAGGATCATCGCACTTGAGGAAACATGGACGCGCTCTTATAAGCCAGAAATTAAGCGCCAATCCAACGAATGGTGCCACAAATCATCTCCCCGACTGAAAAAGCTGCGTCATCATGAAAGTAAGCGTAACTTAGGGGGAATGTGAAGGTGTTGCTGATAGTGGCATACGATGTATGCAGTTTCTCCAAACCAGACTGTAAATGCAATGTACTACTGCAGGTTTCTGGAATAATATCTTCGTCCTGAACTGCGAAGGAAACGACCCAACTTTATAGGAATCCGCTCATTATTTTGCATGACAAGTCACGTTGCCACAACTCAATTCCTATGAGAAACTTGTTTGCAAGATGGGGTGGGAGGTTCTAGAGCGCCCACCCTATTCACCGGACGTGAGTCCATGTGACTTTCCTTTGTTCCGTAAAATGAAAGAACGACTGTGAGATTCTAAAAACTCTTCGGGAAATTTTATATAATTTTATTTTAGTTACATAGAAATATATTTCTGACGTATAAATTTCAATATTATGTATTAGTTGCTTCATAAATAAAAAAGATGCTTTCGCTTAAAAAAGAGAAAAATCATAAAACGTAAATGTATTTCATTGATGTAGTTAACAAAAAGTAAGATGTAACAATTTACTGTTTACCCCTCCTATCTTCAAAAAGTACATATTATTGCCTAGAAAAAAAAATATATATATATATATATATCACTGTGGGTACATTGGACCCGGTTGGTATCGGAAGGTACAAAATTTTGTCCGTAGTTCCAGGGTTAGGAAATTAATGTAAAAATAAGGTTTAAGAACATTAGGTTCTCAAACTTGAGATAATTGTAATATTGCAAATGACGGTGTAATCTAATTTTGACAACACAGTAAAGTATTTTTCAACTTTACATTTTATTGATATCCTACAATGTCATAAATTATTGGTTTTCTCTATTTTTATTGTTAAATAGTACTTAGTTTTGAATTCCCTTTGAAGCAAAAGCATAAATTTAGTTCTGGTTTTCAATACTAGCTAAGTTCTGTCAGTATCAAATCCCGCCAAATCCATCACTCAGTATCAAACACAGCCACATCCGAATTTCTTACATATATTTTCCTTATATTTTAAATTGTTATTATTGCATTGTGTTCATATTTTGTCACTATGACACAATACAATTAAGAACATGTTTGGTAAATAAAAAATATATTGGTATTTACAAAGGTTTGTTTGTGACACTTTTTGTGACTTTTTCCACAAAAGTGTGTAAGATGATTTGGCGAGGTTTCATTCTTGGCGCCTCATATAAACTTATGTGAATCCATGATCATATAAAAATTCTTAGCAATAAGGTAGCGATGTATGATAAAGATTAATGGAAATGTATATGATTTAATACATACAACTTGTGCCTAAGTAAAGTACGAAGTTATTAGTTCATTACCGACTGAATAGCTACTCAATACTAACTTGTGTACTGTTAGATAAAACTTACAACTGAAAAATACAATTACAGTTTAACATTTCACGAATTTCACGGTACAGCCATATTTGATCTGTGCAGTACTACGTATATAAAAAAAATTATATAATTATGTTCAATGTATTCCATATAAATTAATTTGCAAGCAAACAATAGACAGATATTTTGTGCAAATAACGAAGTACTTTTAATTTACTCTTGTAATAATACAGTTCATTACAAATACTGGTTGAAGAATTGTATATTTAGTGTAATTTTGCTTTAAAATTATCATCTTGTTTTAAAACACCTATATTGTCGAATTCACATGATACGTTTATATTAAGTGTTAAATCTATTTATGTTTATAAAGATTCTATTATGGTTACATATTTAGACAACTTGATATAATAGAATATGTATTCAATATTTATTAAAAATAGCTACAAATTAAACTAATTATGGACATTTAGGAGAAAAAGTGTTGCTCTTTTATCAGCACATACCCTTTCACAAAACTTTTACCTATGAAATTTCATCTCTTTCACTATTTTTTTCCGAATTACTTTTCTTACTTCTAATGGTACTCCAGCTGATGCTTCTATTTAAAACACCGATAGTTGGTGAAAGAAGACAAGACAAGACAATGCTACTCCATCAAATTTTCCTTGTACCTAAATGCTATTCATATGTACCAGTCTGTATTTTATGTAGGTGATTAATAACTATTAAGGTGGACCACCATCCGGAAGTCTGTACATATTTTAGCTCATTCCCTTAATTTCTGCGCAATGGAATGTTATATATTATAAGTATTGTACTATAAGATAGAGTTATGCTTCAGCTACAACACAAGACACTGATTCATTTGATTCTGTCTTCTAATATCGTAAAAGGTAAATAAAAGAAACTATTTGATTCGTTTCACAATGAGTACACACGATGGCACTTGCTGTAAGATCTTACTAGAACTGTTTAGTTCCATTAAATATTTATTTGTATATGCAAAGTATTTTAGAGTAACGATCTTATTACGAAATAGATATATTGTTTGACTGTTTTTCGTTTTACGTTTCACACTTTATTTAAATTTTATTTTACATATAAGGAAATAGATTTTGAGAAGAAACTTGCACAGAACGCCATAATGCGTTGTTGCCAAATTTGTACGTTTACTATGATAGTCACAATAAGAAAATTCCTGGATTCAAGCGTTGCAGTTCCAGAAGCGGAACTTAGCTATAAATTGCTGTAAGGGTAGAAAACTAATTTCTCCAATAAGTATCCAAGCAGAATTCCGTCATTACTTCCTTTATTATCTGACATCAGTAAACATTCAACACTATCTGGCAACGCCGCACTATTCAAGCAGCGTTTAGCATAGCACCGAGAACACCTAGTGATCCACCTTAAACACTGTTTTTCAATCTCACTTGTTTCATTAATGTTTTATTTCACTCTACTAATAACATAATCGATCAAAGATTCTTGACGTACAGTTTCAATTGAGTAACTGTTCATCGACCAATTACATTATTAGTAATCAATATGATGTAGTCAGGCCCGTGCTGACCCACCAGAACACCGGGATATGTCCCAGTGCGCCCTCTGAAACATCACGTTATAAATAAATGTACAAGTTTCTTATAATAAATTCTTACAGTAGTTATAGGTAAACAAAACCTTGATAAGTACAGTGCACTTTTTACATAAGGCGCCCTTGCGAACCATATCAAAGATAAACAGTTTTATTTATTCTTCTGTATAGTACAGTTCTGTACAGTAAATACATACTGTTAATGTTGATAAAGAACTCGTGAAGTATACAGTGCGCCCCGAGAAACATCACATTATAGATTAGTGGTTTTAGTTGTTAATTTGGATACCAGTTCTACATAGTAAATTCATGTAGTCGTTGTTGATAAGGCATCTGTGAAGGGTACAGTGTGCCCATATACTATATAAGAGGCGGTCTGCTAATTATCACATTATAAATATTTTTTTAAAAAATTCTTGTGTGTACCAATTTTGTATAGTAAATTCATGCAGTGGATGTTGGTAAAGAATCTATGAAGGGTACACTGCACCTTTTGCACCTTTTTAAAAGGCGTCCTGAGAAATAACACATTATAAACATTTATCTTTTAAAAAATATCTTCTGAGTATCAGTTTTGTATTGCACGTTTCTATAGTTGCTATTGGAAGAGAACAGGTAAAGAGTACAATAACTTTTCAAAAAAAAGAAAGAAAGAAAGAAAAGAAAAGAAAAAAGAAATGTATAAAGCCAGTAAAGCAATTGAGATATAGGTATTTGGAAAGATAAAATAGTAGGTTTTCGTGTTGTTACTCATTTATTGAAAAAAAAAAAAAAAAACCGTTCAGAAGCTAACCGCAAACGATATAGCGAAACTTAAACAATTCAATTTTTTAAAGCTCTTTATTTTCACATTTGATTGTTCCTGTCTGTTTTAGAGCAATCTTCGAAAAATCAGTGGCTTTGTATTTCTAAAATATAGCTATATTGATTTGTTGGTATATATTTAGCTTCAGTTTATTTGCCAAAAAACCTTGATTAGAAGAACTAAAATGTGTTTCTCGAAGTAAAGAGGTTTCCGAGATTTTCCCAATTTAGCTATTTACATCACTAAACTTATTTGGTGGTTTTAATATGTAAAAGGCGCCCGTATATATGCAAGGTGTAACTTAATTAATATAACAAATGTCGGGGGATGATTGCTGAAACCGAGATAAAACGAAAATTATACACCAGCCTGGGTGTAAAAGTGCCTTGATCACTCGAAAATTTGTCGGGGAAATGCAAAAGCAGGTATAACTCAAGAACAAAATGTTGGATCGAAGTTGGGTAAAACAGAATGTCCATTACTTTTAGTCGTAGATTCCATTAACGTACAGGTACAATCAAATATAGTGCAGTGGCGGTGCAACGGTGTATCCCAAGGAAACTGGAGTATTCCCTTGAGGATTTTATGAAACGTTGAATGCGGGAAATGAACAACAAGCAAGTAAAAGATTTCAACAATTAAAAATAATACAACATTGTTCAAGTTAGAACACTTCGAATTCGAAAGGAAGAGAGATACACATGTGCGATTGATCTATTTTGTCTAACTACTAAGTACAGAATAAATTCTCGGAAGAAGAATTTAAATGAAACAAAGTCTTTAACGTATCACAGATACATCTTCTAGGCTAATGGTGACGTATGATAAATGTACGGCTTCGTGTCCAAGTTACGAGTGTGAAAATTGAGAAAATAACTGACCCAGATTAGATTTAAAACGACTGTTCATAGGACAGTCAGACGGCATGTAAAGAAACATAACGTGCAGTATCCAAAATGTAAAGATCATATGTGATAAAAAAAAGTGTACAAGGGAGTCTCCACGTGACACAAGGATTCTCGGCAAATTTCGTGAATACATTGGGCAAAAGAAAGCTGCATTAAAGGGTTTCCTCCTAGTAATATGTGATTCCGTGGAATATGATACTTCTGTATACAGAAGCAACGGAAATCGAAAAAACACGAGATGTTGCACGCGTTGCATAACGATACACAGATATGCGCTGGGACAATATATTTGATTTCTCCGTTAGGCGAATCTTCTTCCAGGGATTGGAGTTGGCAAACTGTCCCTTCGGCTGAGCTACGAAAATCTACATTGCTATTGTGAATATACCAAAATAGCGTCCTAATTTGGTGGTCCGTCCTAATAGCGTAAAATAGCGTCCTAATTAGATCGAGCTCATCTATTTGGTCTAGGAATTAATTCGTGCGGTTGGACAAGAGATGGCGCAACGAACGGAGCGTCCCACAGTTCCGTGTATCCACACATGTGTTGCAAACCCCTGCCATCACGTATCGTTCGTAGTATAGGGCAGTGGATTAAAGCGTCAACAACACCAGTTTGTAGTTAAGTGAACATGGCGCAATTTGTGCCTGATAAAGTGTTTTTGCGGGGTGTCCTGCTGCATTACTTTAACATGCAGAAAAGTGCGACTGAAAGTCATCGTATTTTGGTGGAAGTGTATGGTGATCATGCTCTAGCTGAGCGAACGTGTCAGAAGTGGTTTGCACGGTTTAGAAGTGGTGATTTCGGCTTGGCAGACCAAGAGCGAGCTGGACAGCCAAAAAAATTTCAAGACGAAGAATTGACAGCATTGCTCGAGCAGGATTCGTGTCAAACGCAGGAACAACTTGCAGCAGCATTAGGTGTTGATCAAACAACAGTCTCCAAACGCTTGAAAGCCATGGAAATGATTCAAAAGATGTCACATTGGGTTCCACATGAATTGAAAGACAGAGACGTTGAAAGACGAAAAACCATTTGCGAATTGCTGCTTCAATGACAAAGCAGAAAGGGGTGCTTTGCAGTGCAGTGCAGTGCAGTGCAGCAAATTTCTGCATCGAATTATTACGGGTGATGAGAAGTGGATCCATTACGAGAACCCTAAACGAAAAAAGGCCTGGGTGAAACCAGGTGAACCAGGTCCATCACAACCAAAACGAGATATTCACTGTGCAAAGGTTATGCTGTGCATATGGTGGGATATGAAAGGTGTGGTGTACTATGAGCTGCTGCAACCGGGTGAAACTATGAATGGAGAACGTTATCGACGACAATTAATGCGTTTGAAGCAAGCTCTGGCCAGAACACGACCAGAATGGGAGAACAGGCATGATAAACTTATTGTTCAACATGATAACGCTCGTCCACATGTCGCAAAACCGGTCAAAACCTATTTAGAAAATGCCGGATGGGAAGTTTTACCCCACCCGCCGTATTCACCAGACATTGCTCCTTCGGACTACTACTTGTTCGATTACATGAACAACGATTTGATTGGACAGCGGTTTACTTCTTCAGAAGATATCGAAACATGGGTCTCTGACTGGATCGCTTCCAAGGATGAGGACTTCTTTCGCCACGGAATCCGTACATTGCCTGACAGATGGGCGAAAGTGGTGGCTAGCGATGGACAATATTTTTCTTAAGGTATTTGTGTATTTTGTGTTTGTACTACAGCTTCAATGTGTGCGTACCAACCGCACGAATTAATTCCTAGACCAAATAAATTTTAATTTTGTCACTGCTGGAGAAATTTTCTTGAAGAATCCTCGTTGGAATTACATCCAAAAAATGGGGAAAATATGTTTTTTCGATGTTCTAATGTACCTCGGAGCTGGATAGAATATCTACGCAGAGGAAAGAGAACGTGGCACTTTTGCGTACATGTAGCAGCAAATATATAACTCATAGTACTTTCACTAAGGACATCATGCTCTTGTCGCATACTACGGAACTATCGTCCCTTGTGTGCCAATTGTGGGTGGCTAGCAGAAGGCTGTCTTGCAGTTTTATTGTGGAATGGCTTCAATTAGCGTGACTGTGTTGTAGTAGGCACCTACACAACTTGTGAGTGATACATAGTCCGATGCTCTGGTGTTACGTGTGGAATTGCTGTATAACAGAATAGGAAGTGTTGTGTTCAACGGTACAGGGCCGTCTTCAGGTATTCACGGTATGTAAAAGTGTAGAGGTTGGTGTTTAGGTAAAATTAATGGTGCTAATGTGTACGAGCATGCGTAGTGGTAGATTACCTTGTCCACGAGCTGGCAGATGTGCACCTCATTTATGAACAGGCAAGGGGAAATAGGCCAGAGACGAGGCGTTTATATCGTGACAGTCACCCTCAAAGGAAAGTAAGTTTCCTTTTTTTTCTACGCCTCCATATTTGCTTCGAGAGATAGTGTCTCTTCAATTTATCCTACATGAAATGGAGGAAATTTGCACCATGTGAACAGTTGAATTTGAAAACGGCGTACTGGGAATGTTCAGAGACCACCCTGAAACTTGCAGAAGCCATGTGCAGGGCTTAAAAATCCACATGCAACTCTAGTGAACGATCAGCAGCAGAGATTTAGTGTGAGCGTGCCGTGCGGTATGGTGGATAATTTTGTGGTAGAATCTTATTTTGTTAATGGCCCGCCTGTGTGGGGGTATGTTTCTTTTATTTTTACATAATGTCCAAAATTGTTAGAACATGTACCCTTAAACATAAGACAACAAATGTGATTCCAGCATGACAGTGTACATGCACATCTTGACTGGAATATGCAGACCTACCTAAACGAAACATTCCCAGATCATTGGCTATTCTTTGGGGGGGGGGGAGATGAAACACTTTCGTATACAACACCAGCCACTATAGCCAACACTCTTAAATTAGACTTGACACAACTCATTTATCATAAGTTACCATTAGATTACAACATATAATTATGATACGTCGAAGACTCCTTTCCATTTAAATTCTTCCGAGAGTTTGGTGTGTGTTCTGAGACAAAATAGATCAATAGGTATATATATATACCTATTCACATTTGCATGAGCGCCCTTTCGGTAGACTTATCCTCCACCCTCTTTAGTATCCCAGCATGGGATTGGATGTAATTTCACATACGACATTAATATTTGTAAAAAGCCATGTGCTGAGGAAACCTATAGCTTTTGCCCGAAACGTTCACAATTAGTTAATTTTGGTTGCTTTTACGGAAAGTATTCTTCTTTGTGTGTGTGTGTCTGTGTGTGTCTCTGTGTGTGAATACGTTCCTCATTTGTTAATTTACAGTTATATGAATTTCTCAATATGGCAGATATTACTTTGACTCCACCTTTCTAACCGAATCACAATGTGGGAGGAAACGGAAGTAGTCCAAAAATATCATGGACACCAACTTGTCTACCACAAATTTAGTTTGCCGGCTATCGAACCAGAGACGCCACGCACCACAGATAAAAGTTGTACCAGTCATAAACAGTGCACCAACTTCAACCATTTTATTATACAGTTATAACAAGAACCTACGAAACCTATACAAAATTAGGGAGTAGTGGGAAGTAGTGGGAACGCTCTTCTGCCGTTAGAAGGTTTTCCTCAACGCTACACGAATTCCTATTTAATTAAGGAAATGTGAGGCAAGAAAGTGTGACGAGTGGTAAAGACTATGTGTTTTTCAATCAAAATCATCAGTACCATGAAATAGAGGAGAAAAGGGAAAATGTAACAACAATATATTTCAGAAAGACTAACAAGTGTGAACCAAAATGGAAATGGCACAGTACGCCACAAATTTTCCAGGGCGTTCATGAAGCGTTTGGCGATTCGGTGTTACCATTACCATACTCTGGCGTTAAGTGTAATAGCGTTTCGTGAAGGCAGGAATGTCACTGAAGATCTTCTTGGTTAAGGACGATCCTAACGGACAACAACACAATTCAGCTTCTTGACTCTTCCTACATTCGGATGGATTGAGGGTGTTTGTCGCGTAAGTAAGTGTTTGCTAGAAAACAGTATTACATATTCTGCACGACGTTATTGGGTACCGCAGAATTGCAGCGCATTGGATACCGCATCAAATCACCGAGGGGTGCAACAATGGCATCTCCATGTGCTTGTGAAGGAATTCTTCAACCACTGCCAGAGGAAGGATGAACACTGCCTTGAAAGAATCGTAACTATGGACAAATTCTGAGATCGGTTGTATGAGCCATTGTTGAACCGGCAATCCAATAAGTGTAAACATATTTGGTTCTCATTGTCAAAAGAAGTCTCCCTCCCCACAGTTTTTTACCACAAATTCTTCTTTGTGCGAGCTGGTACTGAACCAAGAATTCCGCACACCAGAAGTGAAAGCTCTGCAACTGAGGGTACGCGCCGCACAAAATGATTCCGATGTAGTCGAAGAGGCAATATTTGATACAAGTAACTTATCCTTACTCAAGCGAAAAAATATCTGAATTTTGAGAGAGTATAAGATGAATATAAATAAAGTGTATCTGAAGGGAGTTTATAAAACAACGATACAAAATAAAGAATAAATGAATAGGAATGAACAATACAATGATAGGATTAACGCATACCGAAAAGATGTAAAATAAATAATAAAATGAATACAATCAGATAATTTACGTAAACATGGGTGATTATGAAAAGAATATATTATAGCACAGTGAAAATACGAGTACTATTTTCCCTGTTTGTACGTACGACTCAATCACATTTAATGTATCTGTATACCGTAACTTGTAGATTTGTATGATGTATTTTCTTCCTTCCAATTAACATTTTATGCAATATGTCTTGCATATGTTACATACGCTTCTTATGTTATTTGATTTACTATCTGTTGTTGTTTTTACCATTAGTTCTAATCATATTTACTAAATGTTTAACCTAAATGAAAGCTAAAGAAGTTCATTTTAAAGATTATTGTAAAAGTCTGCTGATCTTCTAGTACGTCTATTATCATATATTCAGCTGTGAAAAAGATAATATTACCTTATAAAACAAGTATGAATAACTGAAACTTTAATTATCTGGATGATTGAGAAAATTACATAGTTATGATATTTGTGATATCTAAAATTCTTTCGTTAGAAGATTAAGATAATGTGCATCGAAAATAATATATTTTACCTTTAATCCTCACACTACCAACGGGGGAAGATACTTTGTGCACCCACAATATGTTTCTTATAAGTACTCTTCTAATCGTTTCTTTAAAAATGTAAAACAAAAAATAAGCTTTTATTCAACATGTTTAGCTAAAGCGTATGCCATACAGGGGTAGAAATTGAAGGCTAGTGTGTCTTATAAATGTGCTATTTTATGTTGGTGGGTGGGAACAAAGTACTCCTGTTGGTAGAAGATGTGACTGACATTTACAAGTGCCACTCGTAGATGACAGTATAATAAATACCTTTTTCCCGCCTTTTTTAAATTTGGTGGTAGGTCTTATCCTGTGTATTGTTCACTTCGATCACTATAGATTTTTGTGGGAGTTTCATGTTAATGTGTTTCATAAATTTGCTATTTAAAGTTCGTGAACACAAAGTAGGGTCTACTACCTGTTTGTAGGAGATGTGACTAACACTTAGAAATGTTCTCTTAGATTTCAGTATAATAAATAGTTGTTTCCCGCCTTTTCTGAACTTGTCGGTTAGTTTTATCTCATATGGTGTTCACTTCAGTCACTTTAGATTTTTGTCAGTTTCTAATTTGATTCTTTTGCGAGTTGTATTTTATCTTAGCTGGTGGGTACAAAATGACTCCTCCTTGGTAGTCCATGTTACAAAAATTACCTCGGTAGTGCGAGAGTTAAAAATCCTCATCTAAATTTTAACGTTCGTTTAAATACTTCTTTTCAACAAAATTATATATTTAGAAATGAATATATTCAGGTCAATTTTTGAATATACTTTCTATGTTCTGATAGTGTAATATTATTTAGCGATCCTTGTGAGTGGCGTTCGGAGAATTGGAGTTATACCTAGGTACCCTTATAATAGATAATTTTTATCTTCCAGAAACAAATTTTGCTAAATGAACTCTAACTACAATATAATTATAACATAATCATATGAACACTAAATATAATTGTCTTCCTCTATCAATGGAAAGCCAGAGAGGGTGAAGGTGTAGCATACAGTAATTCAAATACTTCAAAACAATTTTTTGTGGTGCAACTCCCTTAATAACAGAGCGAAAAATCTAGATTATTTGGTGGACAAATTTAGAAAGATATAACATATTTATTACCTTGCGTTTCTAATTGAGTTTCGGAAGCAAAGGGGTCTTCAGGAATATAGACAGATATGTCGCTAGGATATTCGTCATCGAATCGTACACTAGGAGTTGTTAACTTAAGATCAGAATTGCTTCTAATTTTAGTTTAGTTTAATGTTCCACAATTACGCTTCGAGATTGAGGAAGACGGTGATAATGAGTGAAATGATGGAATAACGAAAGAGCGATAAATTGGGAGAATCCCGAGAATCCCATGCACACGGTGTTTATTTGCTTCTATTGTATAGTGAATAGTGTAGTTATCGATAAAAGTAAATTTTGCGTATGAATTCTCTATATAAAATGTGCTATGCTCATATATAGGTGATTTTGAAGTGTGTACCTGTATTCTCTTATGACAGTCCCCCCTTTCCACCACCTATTGTGATATATGTACACAATTCGAACAGTGCACTTTCCACTGGAGAAGACTTGTTTACAGGCGTAGAAAACGTGCTTCATTAAACTCTTGTTGGAACGATTTCCAAAATCTAGAATCTGTGCGTAGCTTGACTGTTTTAGAAGTCCAACAGCAAAGTTTTTCATTGGGACTCTTGTCTACGATGTAAGTAAAGGAAAATTGTACAGGAAATGTCTTTGCTAAAATGGGAGAAATTGCAATGGTAAGACAGTGATCTTCACTGGTAACAGTGGTTTAAGTCTCTCAAACAGTATGGGAGACAGGGACTGGTTGACGCAGGGGTAGGTTGACACGGTGCGAATTAAATCCACGTTCTGCAATCGGTACCCCCGATACGCATTTCACGGAGTGACTACGTACGGCGCAATAGCTGCTGTAGTTTCATAGATATAGGAGAGGGTTTCAAGAGTTGAGAAGAAAAAGCTTTTTAGATGAGGTAAGTATAATTTTATAATTCTAATTTTTATGCAATTTGAGTTACTAATTTACTAGTGAAGAAAACAACGAACAACGGATTTCAGATTACTATTTCGCCTACAATAGGCATTGAGATAAACAGTGTATGACTCATATTCATTGTTTGCAGAAGCTAATAAGTTGACATAGCGCGATGGGGCTGTTCGACACAAAAGGCTTGGGGTAGATTGAAACGTGTATCAACCAACCCTGTGTGGTGATGAAAGATATTTTGAATGTATTTCGTTAAGTCTTATAGTTAATATTTTTTTATTTTCAGGAGTTTTGACATATTTCCATCTTCCAGTTTGGTACTGTAGGCCTATATTTATTGATTGAAACTTCACTTCACTTCATGTCAACCAGCACTTCCTTACCCTCTTCCTCAACTCATCCCTTTCCAAAAGCTTCCGATTTACCAGGTCTCTTTTCTTGTCTAAGCATTATTTTCTCCACTTCATTTCGTTGCCTGAGCACGTAATGATAACAAAGGGGGAACTTCCAACGGGTGTTCGTTGCATATTTGTCCTGCATTTCTGAGCGTTGAGACAAAGGACAATATTACCTGCATTCCCTAAGCAGCATAAGATTTTGAAAGAAATAAATATCAAGCGGAAGGGTATGATTTTTTAAAGGTAAGATGGAGCCTGAACAGTGAAATGATTTTTCTATTGTAATATAGGTACAGTCGGCGAGAACTATCTTGGCAGTGACGTCAGCGCTCTCAGTTGCAATCCTACCAACTTACGCTATTCACAAATAGTGCTTAGATAGCACACTGAACGCTCACCTCGTAACTGCAATTTAAAATAATTCTGGTAGCAAACTGGTTAGAATTTAAATATCAATGTACGGTATTTGTATTTATATAATACTAGTATATGCGTGTATTGTTATGACAAAGAAAGAAAAAATAAGATTGCGCTAATAATTATTAGAATATTTTAAAATGTACAAAGAAATTATAACAATAAACGTAAAAATATTTTACTCTTAACTTTAGTCTATGATTCGTGAGCATCCGAGATCGTCTGAATAGTCGCTATAAGTTCCAGGTCCGTCTTTCCGATCACTATCTGTTAAAGAACTATCGGGTTCTGAATGGCTTCCAACACTTATAATTAAATTGTCAACCTCTCCGTCCATAAGACAGTCCTTTTCCCAGTAAAACTATTCCCATTTACGGGAGTTTCCAACAGCATTGCCAGGTCCGTATCCAGGGGGTCTGGGGAGCCGCCCCCTAAATTTTTGCTGCCGCCCTAAAATTTTCACGGTAGGCTTACAAATGAACTATAATATGGTTGGATCGAGCTCCCCTAACTTCAGCCGGCCGGTCTAGGGGGGTCTAGAATCTATATATATTTGTTTTCTTTTTTCTATATTTGGTCTTGCTTTACCGGGTGTTACGACGGGTTGTCCTGTATTTAGACTTCTTCTCTTTCACAATTCGCCACACGGATCTCTCACTGACACATGTTGCTCGGGAGGTTTTACGAACACTGTCAGATTTATTATTGTTTGCTGCAAAAAAGTTGTAAACATTAAAAACAATGTCTCTTGCATCACTATGCAACGGCTTGTCCTTCTTTATAGTACTATCACCCATTCTTTCGAGAGCGGTGTTCTTGTGTCCTATCGGTAAAAGTTATACTCTTGAAAGCTATTCACTAACCCCTAGCTCTGTTTCGGCGACCAGGAAACATGTTTACATATCATCTTCTAATTCAAGGACCATGATAGGTAAAGACATGGGGGTTTCTTTAAAATAAACGTTGGGTTTCCCTTCCCATTTCGTCCACAGCATGTTTGTGTCTATCTTCAAAAAAACTAAAGTTTGTAGCATGTTGAAATGTGAATATTGTTAGAACAGAATAAGTTATATAAATATAATAGCAAAAAATATAGCATTTATGTTTCCTCGTACTCCAGTTATCGTTATACAAAGATGACAAGTATATTTGTTAGAAACGAATCTCCCATATTCGGCTCATTTCCTTTCGCTTTCTTGTTGTAGAGAACGGAGCTTGCTTTTAAGTTGGTATTTGTGTTCGCGCATTTTCTCTTTCCTGGGATTGGAGGTTGAATTGAACGAAGAATCTGCTTTAACCAGTGGGATGGCTTTTAAGCAACAGCGGTGTACACGTCACTGCCAGGATAATTCTCGGGCACTGAGGAGGAAGACTACTGTTATTTTTGAAAAAATACTCAATGATGATAGGTGGGAAATTAAAATGGAAAGTGGAGGGAGAGAACTAAACATATCCAAACAAAAACTTATTCTTTAGTTTACGTCATTGGGACTATATTATGCTACCGCAATAAGTACAGATTGCAACATGTACTTATCTTTACCTCAAAATTTGTTGTAGCCTATTCTTTGCGGGACCAGTTTGTTGGACTAAAATATTCCATTTTAAAAAATGATTAAAGCACCATTCACAGGGCCTCGTCGGAGGAGAGTTTACTAGCTTAGTCTTCCTTCCCTTTAAAGGTTAAGTTGCCTCTTTTATCGTGTTCCAAAATTCTCCTTGCCTGCTTGTTGTATAGCTTATTAATATAGGTATTTCACTGTGTTGCCAAATGTATTCAAAGCCCTGTAGATCTATATCCAGTAGCCGCAGAAATGTATTATGAAAGGAGCTTAACCACTTAGGCTATAGGCCTCTGGTGTAAACTGCAGTTAAAAATTATGATTAGACTATTCGTTTCTAGATGCTTATTTACTAGGTCTAACCTAGCCTATTGTGTACTGATGGACAGATCAACGTGAGTCAATATTTCTTTTTTTCAGTAATGGTGCGTACTTACCAAAACAAGAGTAACAAACGAACTAATCCAGCAGATATTATTTGCAATTAGATGGGGCTGCGAAGGATGAGAGGCCGGTCAAAGATTGGAGCAGCCGAAGATTACTCAACACCGATTAATACTTTGGGCAGACACTGCAAAAAATTGACAGGACATGAGAATGTAAGTATGCCTCCCACAAAGGTTGCTTTTTCTGAATATAGGATATGTAAAAAAAAAAAAAAATAGATTGATCTCCCACGCACAAGCGAAGAAACTTGAAATGCACTTGAAATAATAAAACAGTATTTTTGTAGCTTTTGAATTGTTCGACTTCAACAAATTCAATTCAACAAATACTTTATATCTTATGAAATTTTGATATTTTGGTGATAGTCAATCGCAACCCTATTTCTATACAAGTTTCAAAACATTAATTTATTTGATCCTTATTACGGCAACCCAAAAGCATAACAGCAATTTACACATATGGTTGGTACCTTGAACATGGTTGTGGTTGTCTAAGGGTCGCGAAGAAACTAATTTTAAAAGTATAATAAAGCATAATTTTAGAAAATAAAGCACAAGACATAATTTAAAATACAGAACACAATTCTTGGAAAATTCTATTAGAACAATTCTTGGAAAATTCTGTTTAAGTGCAAGTTTAGCATACTGTATTCATATTTTTTGAAACCAAGTGTTATTGCACGTAGTTTGTGAACATCTTAAGTGAGTTACGTTCTCCGGTAAAAAATTATGCGTACAGAAATTGTATATATGATGGTTCGAAATGCAGAAAAAGTGCACAAGAACTCAACACTATATCGTTATGTTTAGCTCTTGAACTCGAGCACTTTCTGTACTTTTTGGTGGCAACTTGTACTTTCCCTTTCTGTATATACGCACTCTTATGGCGTACACAAGTGATAAACTGACTCGAGTAAACCATATCTCTTTAGAGTGCATTAAGTAGAAAGTGCATTAAATATGAAAGAAACTGGATATATAAGGTGTTAATAAATAAGTCAGGATATTTAGAATATTTAATGCATAATAAATATTATACATTATACATGGTTAATGTAAAACAATGATTGAAATTAACAATAAAGCATAATAAAGCATAATTTGGAAAACTTAAAGCATAATTAAATAAAAATAAAGCATAATGTGGGTTACTCTACTCATTATCGATGAATTTAAGGTATACATGTCTTCTGAAAGTGCACATATGTGTTGCTTAAGCCAACAAGAGTTTTCTGAACAACTAAATTGTAAATCTAATGTTCTTACATTTCTTGCTTAATGCTAGCAGTAAGATGTAGCTTGGAAATATATTATGTCAACAAAGTACCTGGAATTGGTCAATAAAACACAAAATATAAATTATTCATCCAAATTTACTGTTTGGCAATTTTTCTATTGGTTAATTTCGGAGGTCTACCATCATGCCAAATTTCATCATTCTTATTCTGCCGAAAACGCCTAAACATTTTGAGGTGTATAAGATGTCTCTTATAAATAACATTAGGAAGATTTTTCAGTTCCCCATAAAACCTCTCTATGGTTGAAAACTTTTACTTCTGGTAATTTACTTTGGTAACGCTAAGGGAAACATAGAAGCGTATCGTATTTCAAGTTTTTATTCCAATTACTAGTACCTAAAACATGAGGTCACAAGTCCCCCCTCCAAAAAAAAAGCTCATTTAAATAACATGGAGAATTTCTTCATGCCCCTTTAGACCCCCTAAAACTAAAAATATTAACTTTTGGAAGCTTTTCTGTGGGTTATTATTTGAAAGCTACAATCATCCTAAATTTCAACTTTTTACGTCAACCGGAAGTACCCCTTTCCTTTATGTCAATTCATGTAGTTTTATATATAGTTAGGAAAGATGTAAAGCAACCTTGTGAACATATTAACTTCCGATTAGATTTCAATGACACTTCTCTGATACATTAAGTGCCTTAATGCCACGGTCCAGTTAGACGATGGATGTCGTGGGTGCAATGGGGAGCTAACCGCCTTACCATACAGACGTGGCAATGATCATGGAGCTAGAAATATGGAACAAACGCCACTCGCAAGCTTTTTCACAACTGAAGACAAACGAAAACTGACATAATTGATGCACCATGCGTAATATTTGAGGTCTCATATGAACCATATCCGAACATTTAAATTTTGTCGGGCTACGACCATCGTCACGTACTGCTTTCTTCGCGTTTGTACCATGTCCTCACTTTTTTCTCCATGTAATGTCAGTTATGATTTTTCTCAATAGTTAATTCACATACAGAATTACTTTGTGGCCTAGGTACCAAATTTTAGCACTTTGCCCTCGTGAGATATTACGTCCCAAAAATTGCATCAAAATCACAAACTTCAACTTTCGGACTTTATTTCTGCAGACTCTTTACATGAAATAGAATTTAGCACAAAATTTATGAACCCGTCCCCACTTTAATCCATTACAAAATACAAACCTTTAATAGTGTAATTTTCTGTACATTTTCTGGTGACTTCATTTATTGGTTTGTAACTCTGCATATTTATTTAGAAACAAGAGTGTATGTTCTCCGTCTGCCTCGGTTCCTCCTCTGAAGATTCGTTTTTGTTTGCTGTTCGTCTGGTTCGTATGTCCTGAGCAACTGTAGTTTTCGTAAACATTTGCAAATGCAACAATTGTTACTTCACCGACAACAAAGTTGGCCGCCATTCAGGAACACTTCTACATATGAATATGTGGGTATTAGGTCAGATGCTCAAGTATGTTTTGCCCAACCATTAAAGTGTGGGACATTTCCTCAAGTATCTTATTTGGCTATTGATCATGAACTGGAAATCCATTACAGGCGCGAAAATCTTGGCTAATGGCCAGAACGGGGGGTTGAGATTTTCATATATGATAAAATATATGCAGGGTTGCCACAAATTAGATATCATATTTTCCATATTACGAAGGCAAAACACTGTATCTGAGGGTTTCAAGGTACAAACTGGATTTCTTTCATTGCTTAAAAGACTTAAGAAAAAGAGAATAATTGATTACAGACGATACACAGTATGTACGAATTCTTCAATAAATCACATCAATTCCTCAGGTTATGTACAGTATAATTCAAATGAGCTGTATTGAAGGAAATTATATTAAATATTCCATTGTTTGAAGCAAAATGTTTTATGCGTAGAGTATAACAACGATTAAGAATAGTGTTGGCCAAGAGACGAGATTTAAGGCTGTTTCGTGTTGAAAAGGAGGCTTCAAAGTGTTGTCTTTAAACATGAGTTTTTGGAAGAGTTCGGTGTCATCTCGAAAATTCTCTCTCAACGTTATGTAGGGTAACACTAATTCCATAATCTATATAGTACTATTATATAAAAGAATGGAAGTGATTCGCTCATCATCGCCTAGATCATACTTCTTTAGGGAAAAATAAACTTGAAATTTTGACAGAATATTCCTCAGGTGTACTCCACTAGTGCACAAAGAAATGAAAGAAAGTGCTTATGGTATCGCGAGCACACAATATTCGATATTGTGTTGTCATGTTTGGATTTGTTTTACAAATCAGGGCTATATAAGAGATTGTTCCTGTTACATAGAGAGGCAAATATCAAGAAATATAACAGCCGTTTATTATAACACGATTAATTGCCACATTTTGATTTATGAAAAATATGGGAAGATGTTTTGTATGAAAAGGTAAACAGCAAGAAGTATAACATATACGTAATATCATTATATAGTAAATTTATATCCACGATATGTCTTTAATTGACATTTACCCATTTTTAGTTCTCACCTATAAAAAGAAAAAAAAGTGAACATCACCGGCTAGCACCACAGTATAAATGCCGCTAAATGTGTAACTTTCGTCAAGGGGAAGATTTAAGTTTGTTTGTGTACCAGTTTTAAACAACTTAAAATAGGATTCCTGAATTTCATTTATGCACAATTATTCTTGCTGTTTACTTTGAAAATGATTACCATATGTTATAGAGAATAGCAGTTTACTTTTTTTTAAGAATATGCTGACAATATGAAAGTATAAAGACGTGACATGTAATATGTTGACCTCACTAGCGTGCGCAGGACATTGGGAATGTGGGTGCCAGATCTAAAGTACCACCATATGGAATGTCGTCCTCCCCCCTTTCCCCTAAGAAAAGATAGCGTCATTGCATCCGACGTTGCGTCGGCGACGCACGGCACACATGCAGACGGGAAATAATTTAGACGTAATCTCTTCTCAGTTTGTAATAATTCTACATAAAAAAGTTTGTCTAATGGGGGTGCCAAGGCACCCATGGCACCCACGTTGCGCACGCCTATGGTTGACCTATCTCCAAATTCTGTTTTCTTCTCCTGCGCGAAATAAATTAACTAATCTTGTGCCCAGTGATAATGCAATATTTGTTTGGAGGGTGGAGGAAGGTGATTTAAAAAAAAAATCACTATTGCCAAAAACTGTTTTACACAATGGAGTATCATTGTATCATATTTTGTGCACTCGAGGTTTCTCATTTATGTCATGATCGCACAGAGGCCTTTATTTGTGCACTCCCGGCCTACGGCCTATCCCTTTTATTACGGAGGCAAGAGATAAGAAAGGATTTTTGGAGCATGTATTCCAAGGGAAATGAAGAGGTTTTTAAAGTTGTTTTTTTTTTTAAGTATCTCACACATTCACGAAATTAGAGAGATGAAACTCAGCATATAAACTCTTTTTTTTATAATAAGTGAATACGTATTTTTTAGCGCTTTCAAAAATGCCGCTTGTAACGGAGACATGTCTATAATATTCAAACTTCTTTTCCTTTCTTCAGGGGCTGTCGAATGTGAAGATTCGCTTAAGCTGGGGATGTGGAATTCAGTACATAGATTTTTAATTAAAAATAAGGGAACACACGTTTCAAGAGCAAAAAGAAGATCATATTTATTATATTGAAAATTCCTTTTATTTATACATAAAGTGCCGAGTGTGACAATTTAAATTTCCGGTATTATATTTATTACATCTTATCTTCCTGTAAGGAAAATGGAAACTTCTGCTACTGTATGTATAATCAGAATACGATAAAATATGTATTTAATATCTAGCCTTCGGTTGTCTGGGGACTTCGCCCAGAAACTGCCGTGTTTCCTCGGCCTACGGCCTCACATTTCATACACCTGCAAGCATGTCGATTTTCAGTTCAAACATCAAGTTTCATGTTTCTAACTTTCGGGATCCCTAGATATGAATGTATTATTATAATCCGTAAAGAGGATTACGTAATATTTTATCATTTAATATTGAATATGGAAGTTGAAGTATGGCTCTTTCAATTCCGGTTTGAGTAGAAAGATTAGTGTTAAAATGGAATATAGGCTATTCTTGGGCACTTAATTGATTAAAGGAAATTGCTTCTCGCTGTCTATTACCATTTTTAATTTATAGTGATCAACATTATAACCGGAAGAGAGTATTTTCTACTTCCGGTTATTCTAGAGTGTTAAGGATGAAGATGAATGTTGTCCTTGAAACGTTTAATCGATTACGAAAACAGGTTTTCGCTATATATTACCGTTTTTGTTATATAGTGATCAACGTTAAAACAAGATGTGCCTTATTTCTACAACTTGCGGTTTCACTAGAATGAAGATGAAAGTTGTCCTTGAAATTTGTAATCGATTTCCGAAAACCGTTTACCTCTATTTCTGTTTTTCCTCTACAATGATAAATGTGGAAACCGGAAATGGCTAATTTCTACTACTTCCGGTAGGCAAATCACCTCCATTAACGAACTCTCACGAGATAATCACTATATCTATCTATGGCAAAAAAAAAAAAAAACAGAATTTAAAAATTAGCATTCTTCAAAAGTTATCGTGTGGAGTAACGGACGTATGTACTAACATTGTAATCTTATAAGTACCACTACGTGATCCTAATAATTGTAATACTTCGACTAGCTAGGTGTTTCGCCCTCAGAATCTTGCATTTGTTCAACCTACTGTCTCGCACCTCATAAACCTACAAGTACACCGAATGTCAGTTCAAATACTACCTTTCATTTCTCTAATCGTCCTGAATGCTGAAATACGCTGATTTTAAGTACCAGGGAACTTTGCCCCCAAACCTGCGTTCAATCGGCCTACGGGTTCACATCCCATGAACCTATATAGTGCCGAATTTCAGTTTAAATACCAAGCTTCATGCCTCTAATCTTCAGAGATCCAAAAATATGAACATCTTTTTGTAATTGTGATTCTCACCTTTTTTCTTTCCTTCTAAGCCAGATGTAAAAAATACGTATAGAGTGACATCTTATTATAATAATTGCATTCCCAACCTTTCCCCCCACTATTTTTCTTCCTCTTTTTACTAAAATATCAGATGTTTCTAACCTTCAAAGATTCGAAATATCGATATATAATAATTGCAAACTCCCACTTCTTTTTGTCTTTCCATTTCTTTTCTTACCCTTTTAGTAAAATATCAGAAAACGTTGAAAAAAACGTATCACATTATTTTAAATGAGAAATCTCAATACCAAATTTCAAATCTGTAACTTTAAGGAATTCGGAGATATGGCCATCTTATTAAATTAATTTCCATCCCTATTTCTCCCCCTTCCCCGTCGAATTTTAAAAAATTCTTTTTTAGTAGTACCTAGGTCACAAATCTTACATACTCTCCAAATTTCAAGTTTATAGTTTGAGCAGTTTGGACCGTGGGATGATCAGTCAATCACTCAACAAGTGACTTCAACTTTCTCCTATTCAAGATTCGCCTAATAACCATAGTCAATGGAATTTACAGATGCTAACTCAAGAGAAAGTGTAGGTGAATCTTGAATTTAAGATTCGCCTTTTAAGATTTGCCTAATGCGAAATTTTGTTCGTAGGACTGACAAGAAATGACATAAAAATTTATAGTTTTTAAATTTAATATATATATATATATGAGAAGTTTAATTAAGTGCAAACTTTTTAGTCCAGTATGTAGGGGTGTGAACTCGAAAAAAAAATTAGTAACTTAATTAAATTTGCAGAGCAGCTTCTTTCCATCAAGTATAGGCATATCCTGGAAGTGCGCTTTAAGCTTCACTACATATGGCTGCCATACCTAATTTAGCCGCCTTCGTTTATAGAAGAATGATGCTTTCCTTGATTTCTTACCTTACGTTCAATTCTACGATTTCGAAAGTTATAACAAAATATTTTGGAAGCAAACTTTCATTTCGTTTGATAAATAATACATCTCTGTAGGTTAGGTAGATATGAAGTTCCAAATGATAGAGTAGACTTGTGTTTATTTCTTTCAAGAGTAGTTTTTGATATTTTAAAATTCTTTCATAAAGAAGGCAGATTGCATCCACCAGTCAAAATGTATAAATACATGAAATTACGGGAGTAAGTATGGGTGATGTGATACTGTTTTCACATTAATTTTCAGGAAGTGACACGACTTTGTCTCTGTTCCAGAAAGGGAAGAAGACTTGTTAGAAATTACTTGGGAAATAGTTAATTGCAATAAGTTGTGAGTATATTCAACAAATGTACTTCGAATCCGAAATAACATTTCCAATTACACTTTTGTGCATCGTATGCTGAAAACGCACTGGCTTTGTATCTATATTTCGTATACAGAAGATTTATTTCACACCAGTCACTCATTTCTCAGCTTTTACCTATAAGAGCAAGTTCGAGCAGACGACACGTATTGAAGGTGTACCATCAGGAGAGTTGAGTTGAGTTGATTTAAGTTTAGCGTCCCTTTCAGCAGCGAGGCTATATGAGACGTGGACCTACTGATTAACGTGGAATCCGAACCACATGAGCTCCCGCCGGGAATCGAACCCGGGTCTCCCACGCCAAAGGCGCGTACGCTAACCGCTTAGCCACGGAGGAGCTCTACCATCAGGAGAAAACTTGACTAGAGCAAGATATTCCATCAATTGATTGTAGATCAAAGGAGTAAATGAAGAATACTACTCAGTTACTTGTTTGGACACACCAGCACCAAATATTTTTTTTTTTCTGAAGCTTGTGTATTGCAAGTGTAATACTCTCATGTACTTAATCCAACTATTATGTTAGTAATCTTCGAGATTGTACATGTCGGCGTTTTATTCAGACATGTTGGCGTTACATTGGTGTTGAACTACCCTCGAATTATACGTTACTTTTATTAATTATCAAAGTTCCTTCTTTCTTTTTCTTTTTAATTTTTCAGTTTGATAGGTAACTTTCCTGTTCTGAAAGAAGCGGAGTTTATTATATGAAACCTAAATTACTAAAATAGAAAAATGGATTGACCCATACTATTAATATCATGAATTGCACTTATAAGAGGATATCACTATCAGTGATATGAAAAACAAACAAAAAATCACAAGATACATGCTGGGTTTGGAATTTTCATCTACATAATTTTCGCGGCAATTCTCTTTCGCCTCAGGCTATTCTAAACGACGTTAGAGCCCTCTTTTGCAGAAATGTTTAGAAATCGCTCAACTCACTTGACACAATAGTTTGTGAATACTTATACAATCACTATAGTTAAATGAAATCTTTGAGTTTTACGGCCCGCGGTTATGTCGGTTAGGCTAAAGGAGACGGTGATGATGAGTAATGAATTAAATGGTGGAATGAAGAAAGTGGGAGGAAACGGGAGAACCGCGAGGAAACCCACGCACACGGTGTTTGTCCACCACAAAGTTCACTTGTCGGGGGCTAGAATCGAACCCGAGACCCCAAGGTGAGCACTCTATCACTAGTCACCGCGGCCCCGATCGCAATTGTTGTTTTGGATAGAACCTCCTTCATGATCATGTGGAAAGTATCACGAAACTTGGATTTTTTAATTTCCGTGGAGAACATAATCAATTATAAAAAGTACGTAAATTAGGTATGTATTTCTATGAAAATTTATTTTAAGAGTCTTCTGTGGTTCTACCAATTCATTTGTTTTATTATTTTTCAAAATTCTCGTATCGCTTAAAAACAAGAGTTATTTTCAAATTTCTCATCAGTACTGTTTATTACTTATAAAACGTTCTTTATTGCAACAGGCTTGGGGAGATATTTCTCATGGCCCACTAGTACTGCCGGTTCAACTCTATTATGAAGTGTTAAATTTAGATGCCCAACTACTCAATAAGAACAACATTGACTGCATTATTAAATAGTACTTTGTAACCACAAACAATTCCAAAATTATAAAATTCATTTTAATTTTTTTGCAAAATTTTGAAAAAAAAAATAGAAAGTGCGAACGCAACGAACAAACTTTATTTTCTGGTTTGTCATAGTGTGGAGTTTGTTATTAGAATTTACTGTTTAGAAATAAATATCAAATAGCTATAACTCAAAGGAATTATAACAACAAAACTCCTGAGTGCTATACGAACAATTGTTCTCTTTATTTTCAGCTAACTTAAAAAGTTCGTTACTGAATTCTCTGTCTACGTATGTGTGTGTGTGTGTGTGTGTGTATGTGTGTGTGTGCCTCTGTTATTTAGATTTTTTTTCAATTTTCAGCCCTCCATTAGATACATCAACAACCATCTCAAATAAGTGAAGGATTTTTTTCGCGTCACTCTTCCCGTTTCCGAGATATTGGCAAAAAGTAGTTCCAATTTCGGGAGATTTAAGGAGTCATATCCCTGGAGCCGTAAGTCATAGAGAAATCATATTTTGCAATATTTTGCGAGCAATAGAAGAAGGTCCGGATAAGGAGATTTACTTTTACATGTAGGACCAATCACAGTTATCCTTCCCGCTTCATCTCTATTATTTTAGTTCATTCTGGTAATGCTCATGGATCATTCTCAACTTCTTTAACATTGTAATGTAAATATTCTCTAGTCATGGTAATAAATCTAATAATTCTTATGTTTGAACCCAATTTGTAGTTGTTTTCTACACTCTTAAAACAGGATTATGTAATTTGTCAGTATTCTTTATTTAAGAAATTACTTAAACCCTTACCTCAAGTGCTGCATGTGAAAACAATTCAAATATTTCCAGTTTCGACATTTATCGCCCTAGAAAAAGAACAATAATAAATAGCAACAATAACTCTTTAACAATTGATTCACCATTTCGAGGTAGCATACTATCATCACTCGTAACATTATTTCAAAACCAGAAACGGAAGTGGTGGAAAGCTATTAATACTTCCGATTTCAATACTTATTTTCATAGACCAAGGACTGTAAGAGATTTCGGGATTCTTTTTTTATGACTCACACTCAGCGTTGCCAAGGATGACTTCTGTCTCAACTTTTTTCTGGCTGTTAAAACCGGAACCTGTTTACTATAATATATTTATTTATTATTGCTTTTTGTTACAACACTGTTCTCCCGTGTGAGAGGGTTTCCTCGGGGTTCTCCGGTTTCCTTCCACTTTCTTCTTTCCAGCATTTCACTCATTTCCCATAATCACCGTCTCCTTTAACTTAGCCGGCATAATCGTGGGACGTAAAACTCAAAAATTTCATTTTTTCAACACTCATCCCATAATGGATGAAACTGAAATATGTAGAGATAAGTAATTTCTTTATATGGATTTAGCACTGTAAGAATATGTTTCACCTCTGAGTTTAAATTATTATTGCAACTAAAAGAGATAAACATCACTTAGCACTTCAGGTTTCTATATTAACTCATTGCGTACCAGTGACATTCATATATGCTATGAAAATACAGGGTTATTCAAAAAGAAAGAACAGATTTCAAACATTTATTTCTTCCAAACTACAAAAGAGAGAAACATGATTCAAACGTTACGTGATTAAGAAAAGTTTACAATTTATTGTTAGTAATTATGGTGTGCATTCAATATGAGCACCGTGTGTTACACGACAAATGTCAAAACGGTGGCTCATTTCTTGCCACACACGAATCAGCTGGTCTCTAGTTATCGAATTCACAGCTTCAAGAATTCTATGTCGTAGACCTTCAAGAGCGTCAGGCATAGGAGGGATAAAAACACGGTCTTTTACGTAACCCCATAGATAAAAATCACACGGAGTGAAATCTGGAGACCTGGGAGGCCACCGGCAATAAAGTTGATCTTCTGCTCCTCCTCTTCCAATCCAACGTCCTGGAATGGTATTATTCAAGTAACGTTGAACGTGGTTAAAGAAATGAGGCGGGGCACCATCTCGCATGAAGATGAAGTCATCTGAATTCTTTTTCAAGTTGGGGAAGTAACCGATTTTGAAGCATGTCTAGATTGGTTAATCCTGTCACATTTTTCTCCAAGAAGAAAGGCCCATAAACTTTGGCTACAGATATCGCACAGAAAACGTTCATCTTTGGTGAATCACTTTCATGTTGAATACCTGCCGCAGGATTTTTACTTACCCAAATTCTAACGTTATGGCGATTAAGTGGATTCATCGGAAAAAATTAATCGTTGAGCAAAATTGTGTTCTTCCATATCATCTAACATTCTAATGCAAAATTCGTACCTTTTGTTGTGGTCGACAGGATGCAATGCTTGCAATAACTGCAGTTTGTATGGCTTCATGTGCAGACGATGTTTTAGAACTCGGAATACCGTTGTTTGAGGAATGTTAATTTCTTTGCCTGCTCCTGATGTGGATTTCTTTGGGCACCTTTCGTAAGGTGTACGAATACGCTCGACATTCTCGTTCGATGTGTGTGGACGTCCCGTGCTTTTTCCTTTCCAGATGCAACCATCTTGTACAAATTTTCGATCCCACTCGTAAATTTGCTTATGATGCGGCGGTTGTTTATTAAATTGACGGCGAAATATTCGCTCAACTGCAACGTATTAATCCTGGAGATGCTGAAATTTGTTAGTGCAAGCAGGGCAAGTGTTAGTTCTAATATTTCTCTTTAGGTGACAGCACCTTACTGACAGAAAAGACCAAAACAAATGTGTTGTGTCAGTAGATGGTAAACCTAAGGAAGCATTCACTTTCAAACACACATGTGTTTCTTTTACCTTGATCCAAGCTTTCAGAAAATATATACACCACCTCCACTTGGTGGGTTCAAGTGAATACCGGGTTATATTAAATCTAATAAATATTTTCCGTCATAAAAATTTTAATAAATATTTCTCATCATAGAAATTTTAAAATGTTGAAGCCAGTCATAAAATTTCACCATATTTCATTGATTACTAAGAGCCAATCCTAAAATGCCGTTATATCTCTCTGATTACTAAAGACTAATCCCATAATGTCCTAACATGTTCGCCCTTTTAATCAAGGGTTCCCGGTGTGGACACAGCAAATATTATTAAAGTTTAATTTTATGATGTAATTATAAAATAGCAGAATTTCATTAAGGGCAGCAGAACGTAGCGAAATTTTAACATCACAGTAGCGACTTTTCGAGCTGGGACTTGGCAACACTGCCAGAGCAGCATGAGAACATCCTTGATAAGCATGATATAATTCATAATGTAGGGGTAAGAGTACCAGTTAAAGATTGGAAAATAGAAGCAAGAAAGGTACAAAAGAAGCCAGACAACTAGTATTTCAAATTCAAGCCATCCAAACGAATCATTTTGAAGCAAAATCAAAAGAAATCTTGTTACTACGTAGTCGAGGAAGAAGAAGATGATAATAGCATGAAAGTAGCATATTTTGTTCTGGCTTGGAAGACATATTTACAGGGTTTGGGAAAATTCACTATTGTAATAGACAAAATGTCATTTAGATTTCAGAAAAATAAAATAAAATACAACACTTTAACGTAAGTTCTGTTTGATATTGTTTAGGAAAACAATGTAAAAAAACACTTTTAATAAGGTTTAACATTAGGTTCTCAAATTTGAGATAGTTTTAATATTGCAAATGACCGTGTAATCTAATTTTGACAACTCAGTAAAGTATTTTTCAACTTTACAGTTTATTATTGATATTCTATACTGTCATAAATTATTGGTTTTCCCTGTTTTTATTGTTAAATCGTACTTAGTTTTAAAGCTCCTTTGAAGCAAAAGGATAAATTTAGTTCAGGTTTCCAATACTAGCCAAGTTCAGTCAGTAACAAACCCCGCCAAATCCATCATTTAGCATCAAAACCCGCCACATACGAATTTCCTTATATTTTGAATTGTTATTATTAAACTTTGTTTATATTTTGTCACTATGACACAATACAATTAACAACATGTTTGGTAAATAAAAAATATGTTTGTATTTACAAAGGTTTGTTTGTGACAGTTTTTTTTTTTTTTTTTTTTTTTTTTTTACTTTTTCCACGAAAGTGTGTAAGAGGATTTGGTTTAGTTTGCTTCCTGGCGCCTTATATATACTTATGCGAATCCATGATCATATAAGAATTCTTAGGAATAAGGTATCGATGTATGACAAAGATTAATGGAAATGTACGTGATTTAATACATAAAACTTGTGCCTAAGTAAAATACAAAATTAGTATTTGATTACCGACTGAATAGCTACTCAATACTAACTTGTTTACTGTTAGGTAAAATATACAACTGAAAAGTACAATTACAGTTTAACATTTCACGAATTTTACGGTACAGTCATATTTAATCTGTGCACTACTATATAAAAATAATTATATAATTATGTTCAATGTATTACATGAACAATGTATTACTTTGCAGGCAAATAATAAAGGCAGATATTTTGTGCAAATAACGAAGTACTTTTAATTTACTCTTGTAAGAATACAGTTCATTACAAATACTGGTTGAAGAATTGTATATTTAGTGTAATTTTACTTTAAAATTATCATCTTGTTTTAAAACACCTATATTGTCGAATTCACATGATACGTTTATATTATGTGTTAACTCTAATTATGTTTATAAAGATTCTATTATGGTTACATATTTAGACAACGTGATATAATAGAATGTGTATTCAATATTTATTAAAAATAGCTACAAATTAAACTAATTATGGACATTTAGGAGAAAAAGTGTTGCTCTTTTATCAGCACATACCCTTTCACAAAACTTTTACCTATGAAATTTCATCTCTTTCACTATCTTTTTCCGAATTACTTTTCTTACTTCTAATGGTACTCCATCAAATTTTCCTTGTACCTAAATGCTATTCATATGTACAAGTCTGTATTTTATGTAGGTGATTAATGACCATTGAGGTGGATCACCATCCGGAAGTCAGTACATATTTTAGCTCATTCCCTTAATTACTGCGCAATGAAACGTTACATATTATAAATATTGTACCATAAGATAGAGTTACGTTTCAGCTACAACACAAGACACTGATTCATTTGGTTATGTCTTCTGATATCGTAAAAGGTAACAAATAAAAGAAACTATTTGATTCGTTTCGTAATGAGTACACAAGACGGCACTTGCTGTTAGATCTTACTAGAACTGTTCAGTTCCATTAAATGTTTATTTGTATGTGTAAAGTATTTTAGAGTGAAGATCTTATTACGAAATAGATATATTGATTGACTGTTTTTCGTGTTATGTTTCACGTTTTATTTAAATTTTATTTACATTTAAGGAAATAGATTTTGAAAAGAAACTTGCGCAGAACGCCATAATGCGTTGTTGCCAAATTTGTACGTTTACTATGGTAGTCACAATAAGAATATTCCTGGATTCAAGCGTTGCAGTTCCAGAAGCGGAACTTAGCTGTGAATTTCTGTAAGGGTCGAAAATTAATTTCTCCAATAAGTATCCAAGCAGAATTCCATCATTACTTCCTTTATTATCTGACATCAGTAAACATTCAACACTATCTGGCAACGCCACAGTATTCAAGAAGCGTTTAGTATAGCACCGAGAACACCTAGTGATCCATCTTAAACACTGCTTTTAAATCTCACTTGTTTCACTAATGTTTTATTTCACTCTATTAATAACATAATTAATCAAAGGTTGTTGATGTACAGTTTCAATTGAGTAACTGTGCATCGACCAATAACATTATTAATAACCAATATGATGTAATCAGGCCCGTGCTGTCCCACCAGGTAGAGATGGGAAAAAAAGCCGGCTTCTTTGAATCGTTTTTTTTTTTTTTGCACACAAAAAGCCGGCTTTTTGGAAAAAAACCGAGATTTCTGAAAATTTTGGCTTTTTTCATTTTCATGATTTTTCTATTTGAATAGTTTTCTTATAGTATACTCTAAAGTTAAATAAGATTCCATAACCTAAATACCATATTTCGCTCTGGAATTCACCATCATGATGGATGGAGCACATGTTTTATGAATTAAAGTAAACATATAGTACGTAGTATTTGAGGGCAATTGTAGTGGATATTTAACTTATTTTAACTATTAAGTTACCGACATTTTTTCTTCTTTACTTCATTTCTCTTTAGTCACCTGTGTTTCATTTCTTAGAGATTAGTAGGCCTACTCTAGCTTCTAGCACGCAAGTTAAACTTATGTTTTTCAATATATCTGTTAGAGCGTACGTTTGTCAGTATATCTGTAAGAGCGTACTTCCACATTTTTGTTATACTGTAGCTGTGCAATTATTTAGCAATAATTTTCCGGATCCAACCTTGAGGACCATTTTATACTGATAACCAGTGGCGGATTTAGAAAAGTATTTTGGGAGGGTTTTTCCATATTAATGTTTAGTTTTTCTAAAAATGCCTAATTTTTATTTGAGGAGAGCTTGAAATTTATGAGTAAAGGCATAACAAATATTTTGATTGTTTTAGAAATTCCGTAATTTCGGGGTACAGGCTTCAATCTGTAAGACTTCCCCACCCTAACCCCCTTCGCAAATCCGTCACTGCTGGTAATTAGTAATAACAACGATTTAAAAAGGATGAAGATAGTCGACCACGATTCACAGCACACGCACTATCTCTACATTCACAAATGGAATTAAGAAAAACTTTTGTCAAAATGCTCGAATTCGGGGTTGAATCCTGGACTTCCCGATAGAAGTGCAAAACCTAACCACTCACTTATGCAGTTGTGCTTAACTTAAATATATTCTCTCTCTCTCTATGGCTTATGGAATCCGAAGATTCAATGCCGCGTTCACAAAATCTCTATACTGACTTCTATCTTTAGCCAAATGGATCCAGTTCTTACTTTGTATTCTTATTTCTTCGAGATCCATCTTAATATTGTCCTCCCATCTGCCCCGCCCCTAGGTTTTCCTAATGGACGTTTTCCGATTGGATTTCCAGTTAAAACTTTGAAAGAGTTCCTATCTTCTTCCATTCTGGCTGCATGACCTGCCCACTTGAGCCTCCTAGACTTGATGACCGCAACGATGTTTAGTAAACCGTATAAATTATGCAGTTCTTCGTTATGAAGTTTCCCCCATTCCCGTTCCTCTTGTGTCCGAATATTCGTCTCAGGACTTTATTTTCAAATACATTCAGTCTGCGTTCTTCCCTCATCGCAAGGGACTATGTTTCACAACCATATAAAATAACAGGCATGATTATCGTTTTATATATTTTAAGTTTTAAATTCCTCGACTGAATTCGCGACGACAAAATATTTTGAACTGAATAATAACACGATTCCTGATTTCAGTCGACATTTAATTTCTTTGTGGATATGATTTTGGTCTGGTAATATTGATCCTAGATATTCGAAAGTGTCCACTTTGTCGAAAATATTTGATATTTTAACGTATCCACAATTTGCCGTATTACGAGCCCGGTGAACTTCCATGTATTTAGTTTTCTCTGCATTTACTTCTAAACCAATGTCCCTACAAGCGTTTAGTAAGGCTTACGCATTTCTTTCTATTGTTCTCCTATCATCTCCTATTAAATTTACAGCATAATCTATAACCTGGTGAATAACATTCAGCTCTAGGGCCTGGTTGCTATCTTTAATTTTCCATATAGCGTACTCCGGAACAATGCTGAATAATAAAGGCGATAACGCATCTCTTTGTTTCAGACCATTCTCGACGTTGAAGCTCATGGACAAGAATTTTTCTACTCGGACTTTACTCTGGGATTCAGTTAAATACATTTTAATTAATCTAACTAGCTTTTTCGGTATTCCGAATTTGCAAGAATTGTACAATATATCCCTCTGGGTCGTAAACCTTTTTAAAATCAATAAACAGCTGATGTACTGGGTAATATATTCCCATTTCTTTTCGAGTACCCGTATTTGTCGAATAGTCAAGGGCGCCCATGTTGTGGTTTCCAAGGGGGGCAAATATAAGCGACGTTTCAAATATAGGTTCAAATTTTGCTGTAATTAATGTAAACATTCTGTTGGGTTTTCGATATTCTGAAGTACAATTTCCTCTAGGGGGGCGAGTGCCCCACCTTTCCCCCCTGATGGGCGCCCTTGCGCATAGTAAATATATGGTGGATAGTTGATCGATTTCCCTAAATCCACACTGATAATAACCAATAATTTCATCTGCGTATGGAATCAATCTTGTTAATAGAATGTTAAGAGAAATGCCTCCCTAATTATTACAATAAGTTTTGTAGCCTTTCTTGTGAATTGAAACAGTGATTGATTCTTTCCACTGTTCTTAAATATATTCCGTGGTTTTTTTTAATTTTTATACAAAAATTTTAATTCCTGTCGATAAAATTTCAGAAACCTTCAGGACTGGGTAAACCGTGATGGTGGTTATAATCCTAAGAAACCACACGATCAGATGAACGGTCTATTACACATATGATCCATGGACAGAACATTCGGTACTTCCCGATTTTAAACAAGCTTAAGGAACAGTCAGTGCATTATACAATTCGGAATTTTACAGATTTTGCAGATCCGAAGCACCTGATAGGTGGTAACAGATTATTATGTATGTGATCAATAAACGAAAAATTTGTTTGAAATATCCATACAATGTATATGAAAGTTAAAACTTAAAAGTTTCAAGAATGTGCAGAACCATCCGAAACCAAGCTCTTGATGTGCAGCCTTTAAGATTATCATATAAATGTATTTATCTCATGTTTTATTTTACTTTGTTTCGAAAAGAGGGTGTGTGATATTTTAAAGTAAAAATACTATATACAAATTTGCTAGTTATTTGTGTATCATTTTTTAAAATAAAAGTACTTAATTTTGTGTATTAAAAAAAAAATCTTTTCGAAATTCATGGTTTATTTTAGGTTTTATATTATTACCTTCATCAACCACTAATTAAATGAGTTTTAGTGCTGTAGAGAAGCGAAACAAAGTCTGCTTTATCAATTTAAAGCAAAATTTTGAAAAAAGCCCAAAATTTCCCAAGCAAAAAAGGGAAGCAGAAGAAACCGAGTTCTTTTTTCCAAAAAGCCGGGTTTTTTCCGAGCCCTTGCATCTCTACCACCAGGACACCGGAATATGTCCCAGTGCGCCCTCTGAAACATCACGTTATAAATAAAGGTACAAGTTTCTTATAATAAATTCTTACAGTTGTTATAGGTAAAGAAAACCGTGATAAGTACGTGCACTCTTTACATAGGCGCCCTTGCAAAACCATATCAAAGATAAACGGTTTTATTTATTCTTCTACATAGTACAGTTCTGTGTAATAAATACATACTGTTACTGTTGATAAAGAACCCGTGAAGTGTACAGTGCGCCCCGAGAAACATCACATTGTAGATTAGTGGTTTCAGTTGTCTAGTTCTGCGTAGTAAATTCATGTAGTCGATGTTGTTAAGGCATCTGTGAAGAGTACAGTGCGCCCATATATATAAGAGACGGCCTGCGAAATATCACATTATAAATATATTTTTTAAAATTCTTGTGTATACCAGTTTTATATAGTAAATTAATGCAGTGGATGTTGGTAAAGAATCTCTGAAGGGTACACTGAGTCTTTTTAAAAGGCGTCGTGAGAAATAGCACATTAAAAACATTTATTTTTAAAAAAAAAATTCTTCTGAGTACCGGTTTCGTATTATAGGTTCCTACAGTTGCTATTGGGAGAAAACAGGTAAATGGTACAATCACTTTTCAAAAAAGAAATGTATAAAGCCAGTAAAGCAATTGATATATAAGTATTTGGAAAGATAAAATAGCAGGTTTTCGTGCTGTTAATCTTTTATTGTCAAAGAAAAAACTTTCAGAAGCTAACCGCAAACGATATAGCGCAACTTAAACAATTCAATTTTTTAAAGCTCTTTATTTACACATTTGATTGTTTCTTTGTGTTTTAGAGCAGTCTTCGAATAATCAGTGGCTTTGTATTACTAAAATATAGCTATATTGATTTATTGGTATATATTTAGCTTCATGTTATTTGCCAAAAAACTTGATTACAGGAACTAACAAGTGTTTCTGTAAGTAAAGAAATTTCCGAGATTTTCCCAATTTAGCTATTTACGTCACTAAACTAATTTGGTGGTTTTAATACGTAAAAGGCGCCCTATATATGCAAGGTGTAACTTAATTAATATAACAAACGTCAGGAGATGATTGCTGACACCAAGATTAAACGAAAATTATACACCAACCTGGGTGTAAAAGTGCCTCCTTTCGGCGCCTTGATCACTCGAAAATTTGTCTTGAAAATGCAAAAGCAGGTATAACTCAAGAACAAAATGTCGGATCGAAGTTGTGTAAAAGAGAATATCCATTACTTTTAGTCGTAGATTCCATTAACGTACAATCAAATATAGTCCAGTGGCGGAGCGAGGGTGACTCCCAAGAAAACTGGAGTATTCCTTTGAGAATTTTATCAAACGTTGAATGCGGGAAATGAACAATCAAATACAATCAATTAAAAATAATAGTACATCGTTCAAGTTAGAACACGTCGAATTCGAAAGAAAGAGAGATACACATGTGCGATTAATCTGTTTTATCTAACTAGTAAGAACAGAATAAATTCTCGGAAGAAGAATTTAAATGAAACAAAGTCTTTAACGTATCACACTTTCTTCTAGGCTAATGGTGACGTATGATAAATGTACGGCTTCGTGTCCAAGTTACGAGTGTGTGAAAATGAAAAAAAAAATAACTTTGATCCAGATTAGATTTAACCCTTTTAATTTATGATGGCACAACAACTGTGTAATGGCGTCGACTTTCGGAATTTGCTTTATAAGTGTCTAGTAAAGCTTTTCAGACCGGGTTTCTTGCATTCATTCAAATATGGAAGCATCATAGAACATATTTTATTGGCATTTTGCAGCCTCGCGTGCTCTGTATGGGGACTGTGACGTTACAAGCATGGACGATGGGTTTAGAAAAAGGGTATATTTGAGAAGTTTTTTCAAAAAATTAATGACACATTACTATTTACCCTAGAATCATGGTTTGTACCTCGTTGGTTTCGTTATGAGACAGGCTTCTGAAATGTACCACACAAATGTCTCTATTGTGTACCAGAAGCGGGAATATCTCGTCCAAAATGAAAAAGGGGATTTTTTAAAGAAAAATTTCCCTTTTCCGAATTTTTTCTTCACATGTACACGATAGCGAAATTTGAGTGGTACCATTTGAAAGGTTGCCTTACGCTAAAGAAAATTAGGTATAACTCATGTTGCTAGAGTCAACAGACGTGTGTCAAGAAAATCTCGATTTCTTTATTTTTTATTTTTTACGCATTTTTAGTCAATTACTTTAGTAAAATGTCTTCAGTATTATCACTATTTATTCTAAATTCATGATACGTACCCCGTTTTCTTTGGCATGAACCAGTCTTTCAAACGGAACCACTCGCATGTCTCTAGCATGTACCATAGTGGAGAAAATTCGCAAAAAAGAGAATTTTTTGTCAAAAAATCCTTTTTCCCCGATTTTGGACCCCTCAGGCCGGCCCCTCTGTCAACTCACCGAGCCCCAAAAAATCTCAAACATACTACATACTATGTGTAATAACTGTTCAAAGTTTCAATGTTATATCTTGATGTAGTATGTTTGAGATTTTTTGGGGCTCTGTGGGTTGACACAAGGGCCGGCCAGAGGGGCCAAAAATCGGGGAAAAAGGGATTTTTTGTCAAAAATTTGTCTTTCACAACAATTTTTATAGAGGGAGCTTGACTACGGGCCTACGATATAAACTACTCTCCAACTACCTCCATAAAAATTGTTGCGTGAGTACCTTAGGATTGTAAAACATGTATGTTTGGATAGAGCACATTCTATTTACTAAGTGAAGTCTTGACCCGACTACGGTAGGTCCCATAGTTTTGGAGCTATGGTCCTTTAAATTTCATTTTTTCATGTTTTCGGCAGAGTATAACACGTAAACGATGGGGTTTTCGCCCTATGTTTATTGGAACTTTTTGTTTGTTTTATTCTCAGGAACCACTCCTCTGCTTTTGTACAACGAATTTAGTGCCATACTGTATATATATATATATATATATATATATATATATATATATATATATATATATACATATACATATATATACCATGGGCGCCCTTTCGGTAGACTTGTCCACCGCCCTCCTTAGTATCCCAGCATGGAATTGGATGTAATTTCACTTGCGACATTAATATTTGTGAAAAGACATGTGCTGAGGAAACCTATAGCTTTTGCTCGAAACGTTCACAATTAGTTAATTTTGGTTGTTTTTGCGGAAAGTATTCTTTTTTTGCGAATACGTTTCTCATTTGTTAATTTACATTTATATGAACTTGTGAATATGGCAGATATTACTTTGACTCCACGTTTCTAACGGAATCAGAATGTAAGAGGAAACGGAAGTACTCCAAAAAAATCCATGGGCACCATGTTGTCTACTACAAATTTACTTTGCCGACGATCGAACCAGAGATCCCACGCACCAGAGGTAAGCGTTCTACCAGTCATCGACAGTGCACCCACTTCAATCATTTTGTTATACAGTTATAACAAGAACTTTCGAAACCTATACAAAATTAGGACAAAAAAAAAGTAGTGGGAACGCTGTTCAGTAGTCAGAGGGTTTTCCTCAGCGCTACACGAGTTACGATCTAATTAAGGAAATGTGAGGCAAGAAAGTGTGACGAGTGGTAAGGACTGTGTGTTTTTCAGTCAAAATCATCAATGCCATGAAATAGAGGAGAAAAAGGAAAGTGTAACAACAATACGTTTCAGGAAGACAAACAAGTGTGAACCAAAATGGAAGTGGCACAGTACACCACAAAGTTTAAAGGGACTTCATGAAGTGTGTGGCGAATCGGTGTTTCCATTATCATACGGTGGCCCGATGGGTAATATCGTTTCGTGAAGGCAGGAATGTCATTCAAGGTCTTCTTCGTTAAGGACAATCCCAACGGACAACAACCCAATTCAGCTTCTTTACTCCTTGCTGCATTCGGATGGGATCAAGGTGAGTTTGTCGCGTAAGAAAGTGTGTGCTAAAAAACAGTATTACATATTCTGGACGACGTTATTGGGGACCGTAGAATTGCAAAACATTGGATACCGCATCAAATCACAGAGGGGTGCAACAATGGCATCTCTACGTGTTTGTGCAGGAATTCATCAATCACTGCCAGAGGAAGTATTAACATTGCCTTGAAAGAATCGTAACTATGGACAAATTTTGCGCTTGGTTATATGAGCCATTGTTGAACCGGCAATCCAATAAATGTAAACATATTGGTTCTCATTATCAAAAAAAAGTCTCCCTCCCCACATTTTTTATACCACAAATTCTTCTTTGTGCGAGCTGGTACTGAACCAAGAACTCCACACACAAAAAGTGAAAGATCTACAACAGAGGGTACGCGGCGCACAAAATCATGCCGATATAGTCGAAATGGCAATATTTGATACAAGTAACTTATCCTTACTAAACCGAAAAAATATCTGAATTTTGAGAGTGTACAAGATGAATATAAATAAAGTGTATCTGAAGGGAGTTTATAAAACAATGATACAAAATAAAGAATAAATGAATTGAAATTAACACAATGATAGGAATAACGAATATGGAAAAGATGTAAAAATAAAATAAACACTGTCAAATAATTTACGTAAGCATGAGTGATTATGAAAATAGTGAAAATACGAGCTTCCGATTTACCAGGTCTCTTTTTTTGTCTCAGCATTATTTTCTCCACTTCATTTCATTGGCTGAGCACGTAATGATAGCAAAGGGGGGACTTCCAAGGGGTGTTCGTTGCATATTTGTCTTGCATTTCTGAGCATTGACACAAAGGACAATGTTTCTTGCATTTCCTAAGTAGCAGAAGATTTTGAAAGAAATAAATGTCAAGCGGAAGGGTATGTTTTTTAAAGGTAAGATGGAGCCTGGAAGGGTGAAATGATTTTTCTATTGTAATATAGGTAGGAGGAAAACTACTGTTATTTTTGAAAAAAATACTCAATGAAGGTAGGTGAGAAAAAAAATGGGAAGTGGAGGGGGAGAAGTAAGCATATCCAAACAAAAACTTCTTTAGTTTACGTCATTAGGCCTATAATAGGCTACCGCAATAAGTACAGATTGCAACATGTCGTTATCTTCACCTCAAAATTTGTTGTATACTATTCTCTGTGGTACTAGTTGTTTGGATTAAAATATTCCATTTTAAAAAAGGATTAAAGCAAAATTGACTGGGCCTCGCCGGAGGAGAGTTTACTAGCTTAGTTCTTCTTCACTTTAAAGGTTAAGTTGTCTTTTTTTATTGTATTCCAAAATTCTCCTTGCCTGCTCGTTGTATAACCTATTAATATAGGTATTTCACTGTGTTGTCAAATGTATACAAAGCCCTGTAGATCTATATCCAGTAGCCGCAGAAATGTATTTTGGAAGGAGTTTAATCACTTAGGCTATAGGCCTCTGGTGTAAGCTGCAGTTAAATATTCTGATTAGACTATTCATTTCTAGATGTTTATTTACTAGGTCTAACCTAGCCTATTGTGTACTGGTGGACAGACATACGTAAGTCAACATTTCTTTCCTTCAGAAATGGCGTGTACTGACCAAACACAGACTGCCGAATTAACTACTCCAGAAGATGGTTTGAAATCAGAGCGAGCTTCGAACGACGGAGGCCTGCCAATTAGTGGAGCAGCTGATAATTACACAAGAGAGCTTAATACTTTGGGTAGACACTGCAAAAAACGGACAGGACATGAGATTGTAAGTATGTCTCCCAAAACAAAGTTTTTTTTCTGAATATAGGATATGTAAAAAAAATTAGATTGATCTCCCACGCAAAAGAGAAGAAACTTGAAATGTACTTGATAAAAGCATTGCAAGACATATTTTTGATTTTGATATTTTATAGATAACTTTAAATTTACCAAATCATTATTTTTCTTATAACTGAGACTTCTTTTCTCTTGGTTGGTTCTGGACTTGAAATTTCATTATTGTTTTAGTTGAAAAATGAAATTCCAGTTTCTCAATGCTCCAACAATAACAGGATGGCAGATATTATCCTGGAAATGCATAAACAACTAAGTTAAATTTTGATGGTTGTGGTTTCCTACGGGAAACACATTGTACTGAAAATGTGGTTGTAGCAACTACAGGAATTTTGTCATCATCGATAGTGGATAATCAAATTAAGAAAAATAGGGAAAATAATGAAATCCACAAAACGGATATTCTTCCTATCTCTACGTCGCTATGCCATCCTACTCAAGTTGTGATACTCAAGTTCATAACCAATCACGAATAAACATGTCAAAGGAATCACCATAAACTCCGCCTAATCATACTTTTCCATCCCCCCTTTCTTACAATTTACGCCAATTAACATTCTGTGATGTATGTTCCGGCCAATCCCCTATCCGAAAGATATGTAACAAAAATTTACAAAATTCGAGAGGCCACTCTCCGACTATCAGCAGCCGAGGTTGATCCTCGTGGGATGTCACCTTATAGGAGGTAAATATGTCTTTGACTTTGTTATTGATTAAGTTGTTATAATCGTAACTTCATTTCCCCTAGACAACATTAATCTTGCCATGGCTCAAGTAATAGTTTAAAATTTTTCAGAGCCATGACCTACAAAATTTCAAGATACAAAGACTAGAACAGATGCCCCTTGGCATACACATATTGCTAATCATATTGCTTTAGAGGATCTTTCTAATTATAAAGAATGAGCTATATCCTTTTTGAAATGTTATTTCGTTTTAAGTCATCTTAGCCATTGTCAGTTATTGTTGTTCGTTCTTTCAATATTTTACTTATTTTTATTTTATTTTAATAATTAATCATTAATAGTAATTTGCATTTGTTTTGTTATGTTCTGTTCTCTCGAAGCCTTAAAGACCGGAGGTAAATAAATTTTCTTTGAAACATCTCCGACCTGAGGTTTCTCGGATTCGTGACTCTTGCTATTGTTCGGGGTAATGATGGTAGTCACCTATTTTACCCCGGACAACCTAAAATATTGTTTCAAATATGTTGTCTTAGTCCAGGCGTTTTAGGTCTCCTTTAGGACCTAATCATATTCTATCGTATGAGATTAAATTGTAGCAGAACAGAACTAATGTCTATATTGCGGTATGTAGTTACTATGGACTAAAAAATATATTAGCAATAAGACAGTTGATTATGTCCTAATTTTACATTTGCGTTAGTATTCCTATTAAGGTGGATAGACTAAATATTGTTAAGCTGAAAAAAAAAAGTTAATAGTAACACTCCAGTATTTTACACGTTCTGTATGATAGTGTTATTAGTGAGTTCCATGAAGCTTTATTTATAGAAACAGCAGTAGTTAATGGGAAACAATGTCAGTTGCGTTAGTTAAGAGAATTTTGCTTTTCAATGTAGATTTTGATAACTGAATTAGAATAAAATACTACTTGTGCTCTCGGAATCTCACGTCAGGAGCTCTTAGCTCCAGTGGAAATAGGTATGCCAACTAATGTATTAGCTCTTATTCGTTTTTTTTTTTTTTTACCTTTTTTCCGTTAGTTATAAGATAACAGTAAAGTTTAGGGTTATTCAGGATGAAATAGTAATTAAAGATAGTATTCTGTTATTTTTACCTTCGGAGAAATCGCATTTTTACCACACCCGAAACCAGATCGAGTCAATGAAGTGTTTTTGCTATTTGTAATCGCTCTAGGAAATAAATAAATAAATAAATAAATAAATAAAAGAAAGAAGAAAGCGGCTGAAAGAAGCATTGTTCCTTAAAGTTTGAATTTGATCTTGTAACGAAAGAAAAAAAAAATCGCCTGAATAACCGACTAGAACGAAGCTATTCTGGTGTTATTTAAAGGAGAAGATGAAAATTAGACAACTTATTGAGTAAGAAGTAGGAAAGATAGGAGGATTGTTCTGAGAAACGTTATGTTCAATTTTGTTTCCATTTTCTGATACCGTAATTATTAGGAAAAGAAATATATACAGTTAATCCAGTGAAGAAACTAAGAGATAAGTATTGGTAATTTTAAATGAAAATATTATATTCTACTTGTTAGAGAGATGCATATTGTAATTAAGTTCAGAGAACTTTAGCTGCTTATAATAGGAGAGAGCGTTCATTGAAGATCTAGAAAACACCAATGATCCCTTCATATGGGATATATTGTGGAAAATGAACAGATATACCTATAGGTGGCAAATGAGATTGAGGGCCACAGTCTCTTTGTACTAAACACATATATAGAATAATGATTTATCCATTCTTTTAGTGAGAATTGGGTATAGTAAGTAGTGAATATGACTCAGTAATATTACTAATATGTTTCGTAAGTTAATCGAAGATAAGGTATCCCCAGCGGAGGACGGGAAACTGTTAATGAAAATCGTAGAAACTGCACTATCGAATTATCGGTAGCTTGTGTTTTATCCCTAGCAATCCCTTAAGTAATATTTGCTTATGAGGTGTGAAGCAAGTTGAGAAAATACTGCAAGAAAAAACATTAAATGTGCATGTTGCTCGCTAGTGGTTAGGGCACTTCAATCTCATGTGACATCTTCACTGGATTGAAAAAACTAAACGTAAAATATTGTAGTATATATACAAACGACGCAATCTCTCCTTGCTGTACCTTTGAATGGGAGTGCCTTGTTAGTAATTTTTATAGGTATTGAGAGAGATGTGAGGTCGTCTTGTGCAAAGCGCATAAAGACGTATTATTAAGGTTTTATGCTTAAAGCCTTAGGTGGGAATAGCATTCGCACTTACATATATTTTTGGAGATTGTCCCAGGATACGGTTCCCAGAAAACAGAATATTTAGTCACGAAGTTTAGAATATTAACGTCTGCACCCACTGTAGGAAGTAATCAACCATACTGAATTAGAGAATCAATAGATTCCTTTGAATAGCAAGATTGTTGGCTAGACGTTGGAATGGGTACGTGTACTAATTCATTAAAACCTTCCGACAAAATCTTCTAAGCTATAAAAAGGAAGTATATTAGTATACTGGTTGGGATAGAATAAATCTTAAAAAAAAAAAGAAAACTGTAAATATTTTATTCATATAGTTACACTTTATTTATTCTTAGAATAGTTAGCTTTTGCCTTATTTCCCTAATAAAAACAGTTGAGGCACGGTTGAGAAAAAGAAATGGATAAAAAAAAAGTGGTGATAATGGGGGGCCGCCACTAAAAAGAAAACCTTCTGGTTTTCCCTCTGAACTGGAATATGGGAAGAAAATCTTATATGCTTCATGCTTTGTACTTTATTACCGTTGTACTTGTATATAGACTACGGTAATTAACCTTTATAAGAAAATATATCAAGATTTCCTTCATACGATTAAAGTGGGTACTTTATTAGAATCTGGTTCCATTGCTTCGTCGGATATCAGGATGAAACGGGAAAATACTGGTTCAATAATGTATGGAAGGCTGATATGAAATAAATATATCATAAAGGGTTATAATGAGTAAATCACAACTTGTGCAGTAAATAGTTAAATTATGTTTCTATAGTCGCATATTGCCGTGCCATCGGTAGACAATATTGCTCTAAAGAAAATAATGTGAAAATGTATGTAGTGAGCTGGATTCGAATTCCAGTCCTTTTAGTTTGAAAATCTCACTTTTTTATATACGTGACGTTACTGATAGTTTTATTTTTATTCGAGATCTTTTAGCATAGTGTTTTATGTAATTCCGCTTAATGTAGAAAAATCATTATATTCTCGATATAATCGCTTTTCTTACTTCTTTTCAATTGTTTGCTAGAAGTACTTCTTTTAAATATTAAATACACGGGAAAGAAAAATAAACCTCAACTAAAAGTTTATGTAACTATTAAAAGACGTTGTTTGCTGATTAGGATTACGTCACGTCAAAAGGATCTTCTTTCTTTTACCTTACTTCCGGAATTCGGATTGCCACTATCTCTGGATGATGTGATATTGTAGCTCTTCCGTTAGACAATCTGAAAAATCTTTTCCTTGTTTTTCTTGCTCTAAAATATTTCGTTAAAAAAATAACAACTATTTAACCGAGTGTGAGAATTAGAATGTACACTCGTGCTCAATAAACTATTCCTTACTATGTACACTTATGCACTAAAAGATGTCCATTAGTAGTTCTTTTTTAACTTTAATTTAAGAAAATATCATTGACCACTATTAATCAATAACAAACAGCGTTTACAATTTTACTCTTTTACAATTGTTCCGTCACTCAAACGCTGAATTTTGGAAAAGCATATTATTATAGAATCTAGAATTTATTATTCATTAGTGATGGTTAAGGGTGGAACACACTATTGGGTATGACCGAGTAGTAATTCCAATTCCACTACGCTGGGAAGGAATCTAGTATATTTGTAGGTTGAGAGCGAACGGATAGAATCATCTTATAGTATCACAAAGGAGATGAGTAGTTATATAGAATGTGATAGTATCTCTACTTTCCCTTTTTCTCTTTTCCTTCTTAGAGTAAAACATTAACCAATTTAGCTGAAATAATTCTTTCCTTGAATATCTAATAAATTAAAGATTATAGGGTGACTATAGAATAAACAATAGCTACTTATATAAGAAGTGGAAGCTAGGAATCCCAAATAGCTACTGTACGCCACTATTACCTTTTTATTGAAGAAATGTATAGAGCATGCAAAGCACAAAAATTTGGAATAGATTAACAGAATATTTATTAACATTAACCTTAGAATGGTTTCGTAATAAATTAAAACTAAAATTGATATTAAGAGTAAAAGTTAAAATTAATAGTAATTAATGGTTATATAATGGGTAGTACCGAGAGAATATCCATATGGAAACCTAGGCAAATAATTTGTAAGTGATCAACATTGAACTCGAGAGGTAGTTTAATTCAGAATAATTGATTGTTTTAGTGTACAGCGTTATACATACTAAATATATGCCATAAGCCACACGGCAAGCGTTTATTGGATTTTCATGGTAGTATAGCGTATAATAGTGAACGTGGGATACGAATATAATCAATTATTACTTTAATGACGATCACAGTACGCATCAATTGAAACGAAGGGTACCTTGGGCCAGTACAAGAATAGCCAAATAAGAAAATCTTATGAAAATGGACGTTTGAAAGACGTATAGAGTACACATATTCATGCTTATGTTGTATTTAATCTGTATAGACTAGAGACCTGCATGGGCCGGGCTGAGCTTCGGCGAGCCGACTCTGTTATTTCTTTGGACCGGGCCGGGCTTGGTCGGGCCGACACTGATTTGTCTTCAGGTCGGGCCGGGCTGGGGCTGATTAATTGCAATTCTTTAATAATTATTGACTTTCGTTAAACGATAATTAGAATAAAGGCAAACGTTGAAGACGTGTGCCCGTGAAAAATGTTACAAAATGAAACTTTTAAAATTTATCGGGCCTGGGCCGGGCTTGGGCCAAGAATTTTAAAAAACTTATCGGGCCGGGCCGGGCTCGGGCCGAAAATCCCCAAAATTTTTCGGGCCCGGGCTGGGCTGGGCCTAGGTACATTCGGGCTAGATTGGGCTCGGGCCGAAAAATTCGGCCAGTGCAGGTCTCTAGTATAGACAGATATAGGAAAAATTAAAGAAAGCAACGTAAATGTTTCTGCTTAAAAACCGAGCTTCGCGTCTTATGAAAGAAAATCAGATAATTGTTATGCTGACCATAGATCAGTGAGAGATTAAAAAGTATAATCCAAGAGCTGGCTGTAATAAATTAAGTCGACTGCATGCCATTTGTCCTATGGCTGAATTAAGCCACAATATATCATGTAGAATGAACATATTGTAGAATGAAAGGATAACCCTAAAAATTATGCCCATCATATTTAAAAAGAGAAAGCCTAATAAACATTATATAATCATTGAATGTAGTATTTATGCTGAATTGTGGTTTAATATATTAGATTGTGAGAAGAAAATTTGAAAATCAGTTGAAGAAATGTGAAGACATGAACTAACCTTCACTATCTTTCAGGATATATACAGATGGTGATCAGAAAAATGGAAACACCTGTAGTTGGCAACACGTCAGATGTATGGGTTGGCAGTGGTGTCGTGACGCCCGCAGCGCCGGACCGCTGGTGGTGGTGTGTTAGGTCGGTCTCCATACTACGTCATGCGCAGTGGAACAGTAGTATCCAGTGGCTGCAGCAGACGGAGGTAGTGTAAAATGGGAGACCTCTCAGATTTTCAAAAAGGGCAAATTGTTGGTGCGCGATTATGTGGAGTCAGTGTGACGGCAATGGCTACTGTGTTAGGTGTGTCGCGTGGGACAGTGTCGAAGGTGATGACGGCATACACAACACACGGGAAAACCACATCGGGGAAGCGGAACAGTGGGCGGAAGAAAATTATGAGTGACAGGTCACGCCGGGTATTAAAGCGCATTGCCACGCAGAACCGTCGTGCCACTGCGGAGCAATTGACGGAGGAACTCAATCAGCACCTCCCCCACCCTGTTTCGACAATCACAGTCCGCCGCGAATTACATGACATGAACTTACGGGGTTGTGTTGCATGGGCGAAACCGCCCATCAGGGACCATAGCGCTTTCGCACGCTGCAAATGGTACCGCGACCATGCAACTTGAACCGTTGAGGACAGGAAACGTGTGATATGGTCGGATGAGTCATTCTTCACCCTATTCCCAACCACGGGCCGTGTTTATGTGTGGAGAACGCCCAAAGAAGCTTATGATGTGCAGTGTCTCCGCCCAACTGTGAAACATGGCGGAGGCTCGGTGATGCTGTGGGCCGCCATATCATGGTTTTCATTGGGTCCTGTGGTCACACTTAGCGGACGAATCACTGCCAACGATTATGTCGCAATTTTAGGAGACCACTTGCATCCTATGGTCCGGATGTTGTTCCCGGATAATGACGCCATCTTTCAGAATGATAATGCGTCCATTCACACAGCTAGTGTGGTTGCAGCGTGGTTTGAGGAACATCGGGATGAAGTTCAACACCTCCCCTGACCCGTCCAATCCCCAGATCTCAACATAATTGAACATCTGGGGTCCGTCTTGGAAACACGTCTCCGGCGACGATTTCCACCTCCATCCTCTCTCACAAAACTGGCCGATGCCCTGCACGAGGAATGGTGTAAAATTCCACTTGGTACCATTCACGAACTCTTTGCCTCCATCCCACGTCGCATCAAGGCTGTTCTGAAGGCGAAAGGTGGCCCGACACCATATTAATCTGGTAAGTTGCAATTTCGTTCAGGTGTTTCCATTTTTCTGATCACCATCTGTATATATAACCGAAAACTGTAATGTTACATGGATGTGCATGGATGAGCCAGCCCATAAGAATGCATGCAGTCCATACATAAGAAAAGGGGGTAACAACTGGAGATCTATTAACGACTGGTTAAAATGTTTTCTCTTATAGCAAAAACGATTTCAATTTATTTTAATTTTCTTGAGTTTGTCGCTTCAATTGTGTTATACGGAAAACAAGAATAAAACTCTTCCCTGCCATTGCATAAATGTGGAATTCACAGATAGTTGTACGAAAGCATTTGTGTGTGTGTGTGTGTAAAACATGATATGCAACCCCTATGTTTAGGTGGTACTGATTTTAATTTGAGAACAAAGTTTTGGAGACGATCCCAATGCTATTAAAAATCCAAATAACCATATGAGTACTACGCCTATATGACACAATTAAAGAGACATACTTCTATGTATTTTAGAATAGATATTTTATTGAATATGAATTTTAATTAAAATGATTGGCTATCAAATTATGATTTTGAAGGGTAATTTCATTAAAAAGAATATAGAATAAATGTCAATTGCGTATTGAATTATTTGAAATGACTAAGAATTAAAATTAAATTTTGTTGATTTTGCTTAATTTCAAATAATGAAATTAAATTAAAATTCACTTAGTGATCATAATATTAAATTTTCAGTTTATTTTGTTAATTAACTTCAACGAGAGTAAGTTGTGGAGTTTACTACCTTGATTGCCGTAGTTTGTTGCTTAAAGAACACTATCAAGGGCAAAACTAAAAATAAAAACTCTTACAATTTAATTGATTTCAAAACTCAATCATTCTCAAAATACGAAGGTGGTCACAATGCTGCATTTTAAAAAGACTATAAAGATTTAAAAAAAAAACTATATATAAGTTACAATACACTTATCTTCAGAGAACGCGAAATGATGATTATTTTACTTTTATTGTTTTTAATTTTAGCAGAAGTCATACCACTTTCAACGTTAACATACAAAAATGCGCGTATCATTGCATATGCGAATATGAATGCATTTGCCTATGCTCTCGCACGTTGAAATTTTGCACATTTTTTGCTGCTTCTGCTTCGAAATTGTTTCACATGCACTATGCTTACAAAGTAACACACTTCGACTACTAAGAACGGAAATATCTCAAATGCAAGGCCGCGGTAGTAGCATTCATCTTCCTATTCTGAATCTTGATAACACTATGTGCTAAGCTATACACTACCGGAATGATGCTTCGTTACTAAAATCATTTTTTTTTCTTTTTCAGCTAAAAATAACTTATTGGGAATCGAACCTAGTTTTTGTTGATGACTTGATGTAAACTTCCGATCTTGATGACGCGATAACTCGATATGAACTTCCATCCATTGCAATTCAGGAACCAAAAAGTAAAAAAAAAAAAAATATTATGTATGTTGCAAGTATGTAAACAAATTACTCAAATATATGTATGTTAAACTGAACAAAAAAAAAAAATATTCCTTACCCTCTTCCTCAACTCACCCCTTTCCAAAAGCTTCCGATTTACCAGGTCTCTTTTCTTGTCTAAGCATTATTTTCTCCACTTCATTTCATTGGCTGAGCACGTAATGATAGCAAAGGGAGGACTTCCAAGGGGTGTTCGCTGCATCTTTGTCTTTCATTTCTGAGCGTTGACACAGAGGACAATGTTTCTTGCATTCCCTAAGCAGCAATTCCAGAAGATTTTGAAAGAAATAAATGTCAAGCGGAAGGGTATGCTTTTTTAAAGATAAGATGGAGCCTGGAACGGTGAAATGATTTTTCTATTGTAATATAGGTAGGGGGAAGACTACTGTTATTTTTAAAAAAAAATACTAAATGAAGGTTGGTAGGAAAGTAAAATGGGAAGTGGACGGGGGGAAGTAAACATATAAAAACAAAAACTTCTTATTTAGTTTACATCATTAGGCCTATAATAGGCTACTGCAATAAGTACAGATTGCAACATGTCGTTATCTTTACCACAAAATTTGTTGTAGCCTATTCCCTGTGGGATTAGTTTGTTGGACTAAAACATTCCATTTAAAAAAGATTAAAACACCATTCACAGGGCCTCGCCGGAGGAGAGTTTACTAGCTTAGTTCTCCTTCCCTTTAAAGGTTAAGTTGCGTTTTTCTTATCGTGTTCCAAAATTCTGTATAGCCTATTAAGATAGTTATTTCACAGTGTTGCCAAACGTATACAAAGCCCTGTAGATCTATATCCTGGAGCCGCAGAAATGTATTATGGAAGGAGCTTAACCACTTATTCTATAGGCCTCTGGTGTAAGCTGCAGTTAAAAATTATGATTAGACTATTCATTTCTAGATATTTATTTACTAGGTCTAACCTAGCCTATTGTGTACTGATGGACAGACATACGTCAGTCAATATTTCTTTCTTTCAGAAATGGTGCGTACTTACCATACACAGACACACGAATCAACTACTCCAGAAGATGTTTTAGAAATCAGAGCGGGCTGCGAAGGGTGGAAGCAGGTGAATTCGTGCAGCAGTCGAAGATTAGACAACACCTTTTAATATCTTGGCTAGGCACTGCAAAAAAACTGACAGAACATGAGATTATAAGTATGCCTCCGAAAACGATGTTTTTTTCTGAATATAGGATATGTAAATAAAAATAGATTGATCTCCCACGCACAAGCGAAGAAACTTGAAATTTACTTGAAAAAAGCACTGCAAGAGATATTTTTGATTGGGATATTTTATAGATAATTTTAAATTAACCGAATCATTATTTTTCTTATAATAGAGACTTATTTTCTCTTGGTTGGTTTTGGACTTGAAATTTCTTTATTGCTTTAGTTGAAAAATGAAATTCCAGTTTCTCAATGCTCCAAGAATAACAAGTTGGCAGATATTATCCTGGAAATGCATAAGCCACTAAGTTAAATTTTGATGGTTGTGGTTTCCTACGGAAACACATCGTACGGAAAATGTGGTTGTAGCAACTACAGGAATTTTGTAATCATCGATGGTGGATAATCAAATTATGAAAAATAGGGAAAATAATGAAATACACAAAACGGATATTCTTCCTATTTCTACGTCGTTATGCCATTCTACTCAAGTTCTGATACTCAAGTTCATAACCAATCACGAACAAACATGTCAAAGGAATCACCATAAACTCCGCCTAATCATACTTTTCCATCACCCCTTTCTTACCATTTACGTGAATTAACATTGTGTGACTGTATGTTCCGGCCAACACCCTATCTGAAAAATATATAAGAAATATTTACAAAATTCGAGAGGCCACTCTCCGACTATCAGCAGCCGAGGTTGATCCTCGTGGGACGTCACCTTATAGGAGGTAAATATGTCTTTGACATTGTTATTGACTAAGTTGTTATAATCGAAACTTCATTTCCCCTAGACAACATTAACCTTGTCATTTCTCAAGTAATAGTTTAAAACTTTTCAGAGCCATGACATATAAAATTTCAAGATACAAAGACTAGAACAGGTGCCACTTGGCATACACATATTGCTAATCATATTGCTTTAGAGGATCTTTTGAATTATAAAGAATAAGCTACATCTGTTTTGAAATGTTGTTTCGTTTTAAGTCATCTTATCCATTGTCAGTTATTGTTCGTTTTTTCAATATTTTACTTATTTTTATTTTATTTTAATAAATAATCATTAATAGTAATTTGCATTTGTTTTGTTATGTTCTGTTCTCTCTAAACCTTAAAGACCTGAGGTAAATAAATTTTCTTTGAAACATCTCCGACCAGAGATTTCTCGGGTTCGTGACTCTTGCTATTGTTCGGGGTAATGATGGTAGTCACCTATTTTACCCCTGACAACCTAAAATATCGTTTCAGCATCTAATACTTGTTTTGGACTGACGTCCAAAGAAGTGCGTAAATTAGCTTACGAGTACACAATAGCTTTGGGTGTTAAAATTCTTTCAAATTGAAGTGAGAAAATGCTTGCTAGACCATATTCGTTTACGTATTATCAAAATTCCATAAGGATCTCTCTATTAGAACACCTGAACCCACGAGTTTAGCCCGAGCGTCTTATTTCAACAGGAACAATGTGAGTGAATTCTGAAAACTGTTAGGATCCTATTTGTGGTAACAAATAGGAAATATAACGTCTGGTGAGAGAGGACAGTTGGTTACCATAGCAATTGCGGCATCTGCTACTGGCAACAAAATCCCTACTTATTTTGTATTTCCTCGAGTACACTATAAGGATAATTATTTTGGTAGATGTCCCTTGGAGGTACTGTTGGATCAAACGTGTCTGGATGGATGAATGAAGGCGACTTCATTAAGTATTTTGTAAAAGAGGTGAAGTGCAGTAAATGCTCGCCAGCTGTTCTTCTTCTATTAGACAATCATGACTCATACCTTTCTTTACAAGGTTTGGACTACTGCAAGGGAAATGGAGTAATTTTATTATTTTTCCCTCCACATTGCCCTATAAGCCAGAGACCCTAGAGCGAATTGTTTTGGCCTTTTGAAAAAATATGGAAATTCGTCTGAGACACTTGGCTGACAAACAATCCGAGGCGTATTATGACGATTTACAACATTCCCAAAATCGTTAAAATTTATTTGTCTTTTAGCTGCTACTGAAAAGAATATTCAAGCAGGATTTATAGCCACAGGTATCAGGTCATTCAATCCAGATATACTTCAGAATGTGGACTTTATGCCAGAATATGTGATCGATAGGCCTAATCCTGAGGAAGTTAACGTTGCAAGCATGGAACAGAAAAATTAAGCATCCAAAAGACGAATCCGCCTATCAATAACTATATAATCGAAGTTCAGCCTGTTGCCGGTTCATCAAGAACTACAGACGTGACTGTTTCTCAGTATTCTATGTGTACATCACCTGAAGAAATAAGACCGCTTTCAAAAGCAGGACAAAGGAAGCCGTGTCGAAACAGACAAATAAGAAAGTGTCAATCGACAATATTAACAGATACGCCTGTGAAGAGTATGTTAGAAGAGCAGAAGAGAGTGACAAGATCCAGAAAGGTTTCCTGTAGCAGGAAGAAAACAAGAAAATATCTTCAAAAGGATTTCAATACCTCTTAATCATCAGATGAAGATGATGCTCTTTGTTTGGTTTGCACGGACTTTTACACCAATAGCAAACCAAACGGATCTTTAGTCCAATGCGTGAACTGGGCTTATGAGACATGTACTGACAGAAGCGAATTCTATTTGTGCCATAGGAACACATATAATACTTGCTTATAGTGGACACTTAGCACATGTCAGTTTCTGTGTTTTCATGAACAATAGTTTTTGCATATGTTCAGCGTCCCTTCAGGCCTGCTCCCAACTAACGAACTCACGCACAATCCAGCAATCTTTGCCAGCCCTAGTTTGGAATAGTTATAACTGTTGATTTAGTGGCCACCCAGAACAAGTTGTTGTATTTTTCGCATAAATATTTACTTTTCTGTAAACTCACAAGCCGCTTCGCGCCTACTCCTTAAGAACGTATAATACACTCACATGTTCCACCGTATTCGCCTTACCCTGAACCGAAGTAAATATAATTTTTGCTTGTAGTGGTTACTTAACAGATGTTGATGCATGTTTTTTTCTTTTTAAGCGGAAATAATCCTATTAATGTTATATTAGTTTTCACGCACATTGTCAATATGTACGCAATTATACATGCAACGGGAAAATAAGAGTGCAGGATGTCTTGGAGAGAATCAGATAAAAAAAGGAAAGAAATATGATAAACCTACACGAGGATTAGTAATAACTCAGCACATGTTGTCTTTCCCAAAATATACACGGGACATTGACCTCAAGTAAAGCCCGCCCGCTCATGCCATATTGACTATGTATGTAATTCGTCTACTTGGTCCCGCTCAGGTTTCGACACTCCGTACTAGATTAAGGAACAAATCCATTTGTGAAAGAGCTAAAAATCAGTAATAGTATAAAGGATTTTGCAGAGTATAAAGTATTTATATATATATGTTACCGAATATTTATGACAGGAGAGAAAATTAGATTAGCACCTAAAATGTGTTATTTATAGTTTCAGATATACTGCATGCAGAAATATTTCTGCAGACTGATATGCTTTTCAACTACTTTTTCTCTTCCATTTTGTGCAAATTAATACTAGAAGAAAGAAGGAATGTTTTAAAACATTTGAAAAAAGGAAGAAAATGATTTTAGTAGTTTACAAGTAGACGTGTTAAGACGCCTACCACGAAAGGCTTTTGTGTCATTACTCATGTAACATCCATATACTCTGGCTATCAACCGAGTAAATAGATGTTCCATATGAGTAATAACATTCCATTTCCACTTATGTGCAATGAAATGGGTCAATGAAAAGGTATGGAACAAAGTATCTACAATAGAATCATTTAAAATATATTTATTTTCACCGATCCCGAGAGCTTCATCCAATACAGGACAAATTATATGATAATATATTCACGTACCAATGACATCACGAAGTTTCAAGTTCAACCTGCTATTATGCATGTTAATTCTCTTTCTCTGTTTTTGTCTGTGTTTTTTGTGTGTAAAAGAGTAAGATGCGGGATTATCAATACCATAAATTGTTTAATATATTGTATTATAATTCTTGATTTATTTTCCACTTTCTACCCGGTAGAAATATATTATCCTTAACTTTGTCAAAAACGGATTTTTTAATGCACTACACATGAATTTTATTACTGTCTACAATGTGGACACTATTCTTAATTTTGTCCAAATAGGATTTTTTAACGCACTAAACATGAATTTTATTACTGTCTACAATATTGACACTTATTAGTTCACAAAATGAAATGAAATGAAATTTTGAGTTTTATGTCCCACATTATGCCGGCTAGACTAAAAGAGACGATGATGATTAGAAATGAATGAAATATTGGAATGAAGTAAGTAGGAGAAAACGAGAGAACCAGAGAAAACCCTCACACACGTCGTTTGTCCACAACAAAGTCCTCTTGGGGCGAGCTGAGATCTAACCAGTGACCTCACACACCAGAGGTGAACGCTCTACCACTGAAGCACCGCTGTTCCCATGATTAGTTCGCATACTCAATTAGTTGATGGTGCTCCCACAGTGAATACAACGGTTTTTAACAAAAATTGGTTACTCTGTTATACAACACGTTGTTTTGATTTCAAATCTACACAACGACGAAGCTAGGTTAATTGTCACGAAGATCAAGAATTTATCTTAGCGCCTCTCTTCCCGACCAACCAAACCAAAACGCCCCCGAACTACAGCTTTTATTGGCATCACACAGTAATTCAACTATTTCATTTTTTTCTTGTAGTGCTCAAGTTTGATTTCAAAATTGCAGTACATATCTAATTTTTAGTACAACATAAAACACCAAACTAATTATTATTTGATTGCCAAATAATCTGAAAGTAGCTTATAATTGTATCATAATAACTGCAAACCACAATGTTTTCGGAATTATATCGAGATGTGCGTAGGTGCAGAATGAATCAACAGTCTTCTGCTTTAGAACAGAATATTTAATTATGACATACAGTCAAGCTGTTGCCCTGTGTTTAATCCTCGAACATCTTTCAAATCCCTTAAATCGATGTAATTTGAATGAAAACAGAAAAAGCTGGAACTAAACATTAACATTCCGATCCTTTGTGGCTGCAAAGAATTTTAGAATGTCCTCAAACGATAGCTTTGAAGCTAACTTATGCTCTATGGTGAGTCGTTGTTGTCCTGTGAAGTTTCTGAGGTATTTTTTTATGACCTTTAGTTTTTTAAGCTCTTTACTTTGTCTTATAGGGAAAATAAATATTTATCATATTTTGCGCCCCCTCCCAATCCGGCGTCCAAGGCACCAGCCTCGTTTGCCTCCCCCCTTAGTTACGTCACTACAAATATTGGGTTCCAGTCACTTGACGATGCAAAATTAACAACGTGTTGACTTTACCATAAATGTACAAAGAATGTCTTTCAACATATTTCTAGGATAAACATTACCTTACTTGCTGCAGTGCAGTACAAAATAATTCTGTATGTGAATAAAATATTGAGAAAATACATGACTGATATTATATGGAGAAAAAAGTGAGGACATGGTACAAACGCGTAGAAAGCACTACGTGACGATGGTCGTAGCCCGGAAAGATTTTAATGTTTGGATATGTTTCATGCTTGATCTCAAAAACTACGCATGGTGCAGCAATTAGGTCCGCTTTTGTTTGTCTTCAGTTGTACAAAAGTTTGCGAGTGGCGTTTGTTCGGTCTACGGCCTCGAACCTCTAAAACCTACAATTCTACCAAATTTCAAGTTTCTTTTCGTATTTCAACTATCTACAAGATAATATTTTGTATCACAAAAGACACCCTATGTTAATTTAAATAACATGGGAATTACTTCATCAGCCTTTAGACACCATAAATACTAAATATATTCACTTTTAGCAATTTTTCTATTGGGTAATCCCGGAGGTCTGCAATTATGCCAAATTTCATCATTCTAATCCTGCCGAAAATGAATAAACAGTTTGACGTGTATAAGATGTCTCTTAGGCCTATAAATAACATTGGGAAGATTTTTCAGTTCCCCATAAAACCTCTCTACGGTTGAAAACTTTTACTTTTGGTAATTTACTTTGGTAATGCTAAGGGAAACATAGAAGCGTATCGAATGTAATTGGAATTTAGGTACTTATTCCAATTACAAGTACCTAAAACATGAGGTCATAAGCCCACCCCCAAAAAAAGCTCATTTAAGTAATATGGAAAATTTCTTCATCCCCCTTTAGACCCCCTAAAATTAAAAATATTAACTTTTGGCAGTTTTTCTGTGGGTTAATATTTGAAAGCTACAACCATCCTAAATTTCAACTTTTTACGTCAACCGGAGGTACCCCTTTTCTTTATGTCAGTTCATGTAGCTTTATATATAGTTAGGAAAGATGTAAAGCAACCTTCTGAACAGGCCCGTAGCCAGCCCAAAAATGTAGGGGGGGCCCGACTGAAGTTAGGTTGGGCCCGATCCAACCATATGATAGTTCATCACAATATTATAGATCATTTGCAAGCCTACCGTGAAAATCTTAGGGGGGCAGCAAAAATTTATGGGGGTCCGGCCGCCCTAGACACCCCTGGATACGGGACTGCATGTGAACATATTAACTTCCGATAGGATTCCAATGACACTTCGCTGATACATTAAGTGCCTTAATGCCACGGTCCAGTTAGAAGATGAGTGTCGTGGGTGCAACGGGGAGCTAACCGCCTTACCATAAACACGTGGCAGTGATCATGGAGCTAGAAATGTGGACCAAACGCCACTCGCAAGCTTTCGCACAACTAAAGACAAACAAAAACTGACCTAATTGCTGCACCATGCGTAATATTTGAGGTCTCGTATGAAACATATCTAAACATTTAAATTTTTCCGGGCTACGACCATCGTCATGTACGTGCTTTCTTCGTGTTTGTACCATGTCCTCACTTTTTTCTCCAAGTAATGTCAGTCATGATTTTTCTCAATAGTTTATTCACATAGAGAATTACTTTGTAGCCTAGGTAGCAATTTTTAGCACTTTGCCCTCGTGAGATATTACGCCCAAAAATTTCATCAAAATCACAAACTTCAATTTTCGGACCCACATAAATCTACGGTACCAGTAGTATCAAAGCTGTGGATATTTCTGCAGACTCTTCACATGAAATAGTATTCAGCACAGAACTTATGAACCCCTCCCCACTTTATGCCATTCCAAAATACAACCCTTTAATAGTGTAATTTTATGTACTTTTTCTGGTGACTTCATGTATTGGTTTGCAACCCTGCGTATTGATTTAGAAACAAGAGTGTATGTTCTCCGTCTACCTATGTTCCTCTTCTAAACATTCGTTTTTGTTTGGTGTTCGTCTGATTCGTATGTCCTGAGCAACTGTAGTTTTCGTAAACACTTGCAAATGCAACTATTGTCAATTCACCAACAACAAAGATGGCCGCCATTCAGGAACACTTCTACGTACGAAAACGTGAATGATATTATTGACCTTCTGATACACACGGTTCGTGAACCTCAAATTTTTTTAATTATTGGAGATGGTCGAGCAACCATTTTCACCATCTTTGGACTATTTTACATGGATTGACCCATACTATTAATATCATGGATTGCACTTACAAGAGGATATCAGTATCATTAAGATGAAAAAAAAAAAAAAATGATAATATACATCGTAGGTTTGAAATTCTCATCTACATAATTTTGGTGGCAATTCTCTTTCGCCTCAGACTCTTCTAAACGACGTTAGAGCCTTATTTTGCAGAAATGTTTAGAAATCGTTCAACTCATTTGACACAATATTTTGTGAGTTCTTATATGACCACAATACTTGTTTTGAAGAGAACCACCTTCATGATCTTGTGAAAAGTATCACGAAACTTGGATTTTTTAATTTTTGTGGAGAACATAATCAATTATAAAATGTACGTAAGTTAGGTATATATTTATGTGAAAATTTATTTTAATGGTCCTCTGTGGTTCATTTCTTTTCATTTCTTTTCATTTCCAATTCATTTCTTTTATTATTCTTCAAAATTCTCGTAAATCGCGTAAAATGAAGAGTTATTTTAAAATTTCTCATCAGTACTGTTTAGTACTTATAAAATGTTCTTTATTGTAACAGGCTTGGAAAGATATTTCTCATGGCTCACTAGTACTACGGGTTCAATTCTACTATGAAGTGTTAAATTTAGATGACCAACTACTTAGTAATGAACAACATTGACTACAGTATTAAATAGATCTTTGTAACCACAACAATTCCAGAAATTATAAAATTGTTTTTAATTTTTTTGCAAAATTCAAAAATAAATGAAAATGTGTGAACGCAACGAACACACTTAACTTTTTGGTTCGTTATTGTGTGGAGTTTGTCATTAGGATTTACTGTTTAGAAATAAATATAAAATAGCTGCAACTGATTTGTTTACAAAGGAATTATAACAAGAAAACTCCTGAGTACTATAAAAACAACTTTCAGCTAACTTTAAAAAGTTCGTTATTGAATTATCCCTCTCTCTCTCTCTCTCTCTCTCTCTTTCTCTCTCTCTCTCTCTCTGTGAGTGAGTGTGTGTGTGTGTGTGTGTGCATGTGTTATTTGCGATTTTTGTTTTTCAATTTTGTGCCCACCATTCGATAGAACATCAAAAAGTATCTAAAAGAAGTGATGGATTTTTCGCGTCACTCTTCCCGTTCTCGAGATATTGGCCAAAAAGTATTTAAGATTTCGGGAGATTTAAAGTGCCATATCCCTGGAGCCGTAAGTCATGGATTATATTTTGGGAGCAATAGAAGAAAGTGCGGATAAGAAGATTTACTTTTACATGTAGGAACAATCACAATTATCCTTCCCTTTCCATCTCTATTTTTTTTAGTTCATTCTGGTAATGCTCTTAGATTATTCTCAACTTCTTTAACATTGTAATGTAAATATTCTCTAGTCACGGTAATAAATCTAATAATTCTTATGTTTGAACATAATTTGTAGTTGTTTTCTATACTCCTAAAACAGGATTATGTAATTTGTCAGTATTCTTTATTTAAGAAATTACTTAAACCCTTACCTCATGTCCTACATGCCCAGAAAATTCAATAATTTCCGGTTTCGACTTTTATCGCCATAGAAAAAGAACAATAATAAGCAACAATAACTCTTTAACAATTGATTAAGCATTTCAAGGTAGCATACTACCATCACTCGTAACATTATTTCAAAACCAGAAACGGAAGTCGTGGAAAGCTATTAATACTTCCGATTTCAATACTTATTTTCTTACACCAAAGACTGTAAGAGATTTCGGGATTCTTTTTTTTATGACTCACATTCAACGTCGCCAAGAATGACTTCCGTCTCAACTTTTTTCTGGCTGTTGAAAACGGAACTGGTGTAAACCTATGATTTTCCTATTATTTATTTACCACCATTTCACTCATTCCTCATAACCAGCGCCTCCTTTAGCCTAGCCTGCAAAATCATAGGACGTAAAACTCAAAAAAGTCATTTATTTCAACACTGATCCCATAATTAATAAAACTGAAATATGAAGAGATAAGCAGTTTCTTGATATGGATTGAAGCACTGTAAGAATATGTTGCTTGTTGCACCTCTGATTTTAAATTATTATTGCAACTAAAAGTGATAAACATCATTTAGCACTTCAGGTTCCAATATTAACTCTTTCGCCGTGTCCAAAAGATGCAAGTGCGCATTCGAAGTACACTTCTTTCCGGAACTGACGTCACATAGTATGCGTTAAAAGGTCCAAGATTACAAGTCTGCGAGTGCATAGTGCATAGTGTGCAACGATGTACACTACGTTAGTATACTTGTGTGCTTAACATGGCGTTTTCTCCTAAAATGACCTAATAAAATTTTAAAAGTCATATTCTTAATATTTTTGTTGAGGTGAATGTATTAGGAAAAAATTTACTTGATAAATGTACAAATTAGTGATTTTACAAGTGGAATGTAAAAATGTTAAGTAAATAACAAACGTATTTACGTTCTGTTCTTTGAGTATGCAATGGAATTTAAAATAGTGTAGGGAAAGCAACCAAATAGTTTCTTTAATAATGCTAGAAAGACATTTGTTCCTAAATATTACATGGTTTACCGGTATGTAACTTAATTGAAATAATTACACTATCGGTAGTACAACTATTTGCAAGTAAATGACAAATTTTAATGGCATATGAATTACAATGTTAAGCTCTAGCATAGAATAATGAATACCTAAATTATGTTAATTCGTAGGTAGATAGGCCTAATTTTGTAGATTTGATTCTAAACAAATTCCTTTCAAAGCTACCATATGTTCTTGCACTTGAGAGAGACTGTAATACGCCAACTACAGTACATCTTGCACTTTTGACAGCTGCCCAGAAGTGAAATACAGATCGAGAATTTTTTTTAGAACTTGCCTGTTAGCCAAGATGCCGAACAACCGTTAGCTAGTGAAGGCGGGTTAGAGCTCCGCAGGACACGTTCTTTCCTGTCTTTGTTACGAATCGGTTCATTGAACAATTCATTGAACTAAATGGCCAAAGCAAAGATTTGTCTTCCTCTTAATTCATATAATCCCATTACTTTACCCACTATGAAACGATTATGAACAAATAATTTCTTCCGTATAGTTGAACAATGAGAGCCATTACATTACATACTGTATTTTTTCATAAAATCGTCTCTTAATTTTTATAAAATTCTTTTTGAACGAGGGAATTTGTTTCGTTACTGAGTAACCATTTTCGCAGTGGGAAGCATGTAGGAAAAACAGCCGGGTGTATTGCAAGAGAGATGTAGGGCGCGGAAAGCGTATTGAAGTGCACACAAATGTTGAAGTGTATACAATGTACAGAATTCCATTCAAGCAGGCTTATCAGATAGTAATCTTGCAATTTTTTTTGTTATTTTACCGTATTACTTTAATTAGGATTATTTACCGTGAGTATATGTGATACTTATAGATTGGTATTTCATAGTGACATAGGCCCTATAGCATTTCCTGTAAATTTTGGTCCTCATGTTTTTCAACTCCACCACTTCTTTCTTTGTCATCCTTGTCAGTGTTAACTTTTGGTGTAGATTAAGAATATGGGGACACTATTTCGAAGATTTACGTTCAAATCTATAGATTCACAAAGAAAGAGTAACATCCAATCCGTATATCTGTAACTGAAGCAATACAGTAGAACTACGACAGCTATAGTGTAATGGTTGTGTATCTACCTTACAGGAAGCAATTATACCCAATATGAACTCTCTCTCAAAGTTGTTTTGAGCCACACTATTGTAAATAGCACTCACCTTAGTACCATAGGTTTCCTAACGCTTTTGCAAGTTGCCTACTTTCACTTGCAATGAAATTTCTAAGCTACTTCTGAACAGCCAGTGCTACTCTTCTCTCGGGCGATTAATAAATATTCCCTCGAGCAAACATACCTAATAAAATATAACATCGCCAATAGTTCATTGGTTTTATGCTGTTACGAGTTTATTGTGCACCTAAGACAACACACATTTTATATATATATATACGTATTGCCTTTACGCTCCGCTCTTGTTAATCTGCGCGTGAAAGATCCGAAATAACAAATATTTGCATGTACGGCAAAGTTGAAGCTGTTGGCATACATAAAAAAAAAACGTAAGTCATTTTATGGTTAACCCATATTGTCAATCTGTACGATATATTTAATATAACTGGGAAATCATTCATCTAAAAAAAGAAGCATGCTTATTTTTTCTAGTACGCGAAATCTTCCCTTCTTTTGTTATCAATGTTTCATATTCTACCACGATGAGGCGCTGTGAACAAGTGCGGATCAAAAGCTAATGTGACGAAGTGTACCACTATTTAGTGTGCACTCCATTCGTAGACTTCGAGTGTGCATCCTCGAAGTGTGCACTATGCACTTTTGGACACGGCCTTTGTAACTCTACCAGCGATATTCATATATACCATGAAAATATAGCATTTACTATAGGTCGTATTAACCATGGCGATGCTGAAATTTGTTAGTAGGTTTTCTTGCTGTTAATCATTTATTGCCAAAGAAAAACTTTCAGAAGCTAACCACAAACAATATAGCGTAACTTAAACAATTCAATTTTTTAAAGCTCTTTATTTAAACATTTGATTGTCCCTGTGTGTTTTAGAGCAATCGTCGAATACTCAGTGGCTTTGTATTTCTAAAATATAGCTATATTGATTTATTTATATATATGTAGCTTCATTTTATTTGCCAAAAAAAAAACTTGATTACAAGAACTAAAAAGTGTTACTCTAGTAAAAAGATATCCGAGATTTTGACAATTTAGCTATTTACGTCACTAAACTAATTTGGTGGTTTTAATACGTAAAAGGCGCCTGTATATATATATGCAAGGTGTAACTTAATTAATATAACAAACGTCGGGAGATGATTGCTGATACCAATATAAAACGAAAATTATACACAAACTTGGATTTAAAAGTGCCTCCTTTCGGCGTCTTGATCACTCGAAAATTTGTCGGGAAAATGAAAATGCAGGTGTAACTCAAGAACAAAATGTCGGATCGAAGTTGGGTAAAAGAGAATGCCCATTACTTTTAGTCGTAGATTCCATTAACGTACCATCAAATATAGTGTAGTGACGGTGCGAGGGTGACTCCCAAGGAAACTGGAGTATCCCTTTAAGGATTTTATCAAACGTTGAATGCGGGAAATGAACAACAAGCAAGTACAAGATTTCAACAATTAAAAATAATAGTACATCGTTCAAGTTAGAACACTTCGAATGCGAAAGAAAGAGAGCTACACCTTTGCGATTGATCTATTTTGTCTAACTAGTAAGCACAGAATAAATTCTCGCAAGAAGAATTTAAATGAAACAAAATCTTTACCACTTTCACTCGTATGGTTATTTAAATTGACAAAGTCCTGTGTCCTGGAGAAAATAAGGGTTACTTTTAAAAATCATATCTTCTTAAATTTTTATTCTAAATGGTTGAAACTTTCAGAAATAAAAGAAAAAGTACCAATCTACTAGAATATGCCAGTTTCCGAACAAGAGCTATTTGGAAAATCATTGCAAACAATAACTTTGTTTATTGCAAAGTAATAACACTAAAGTTTATGAATGATAATGATATACCTTCTTTAGTTCTATTTCGACAATGACTGAAAGGCATTCTTGGATCATATTCGCCATTGGTTAATTTACAAAGCACTCAAAATTATTTTCTCAAATAAAAGAACATACAAAATTCATTTTTAGTTGGTATTTCAAATTTTAAATGAACGTGCCCTTCCCGAACGACACTCGGATTTATCGTAAGTTTACAGCCTGTCGTTCCCGAACTACAGTAGTATTGAAAGTGTTAACGTATCACGGTTACATCTTCTATGCTAATGGTGACGGATCATAAATGTACGGCTTCGTGTCCAAGTTACCAATGTGTGAAAATGGAAAAAATAACTTTGATTCAGATTAGATTTAAAACGACTGTGCATAGTACAGTCAAGCGGTATGTAAAGAAACATAACATGTAGAATCCAAAAATGTAAAGATCATATGTAATAAACGAGTGTACAAGGGATTCACCACGTGACACAAGGATTCCCAAATATTGCGTGAATACATTGGGCAAAAGTAAGCTGCATTAAAGGGTTTTCTCCTCGTAATAGATGATTCCGCGGAATGTGATACTTCTGTGCACAGAAGCAACGAAAATGGAAGAAACACGAGATATTGTACGCGTTGCATAATGATACACAGATATGCGCTGGGACAATATACTTGATTTTTCCGTTAGGTGAATCTTCTTCCAGGGATTGGAGTTGGCAAACTGTCCCGTACCGCTGAGCTACGAAAATCTACATTGCTATTGTGAATATACCAAAACAGTGTCCAAATATATTTTGATTTTGTCACTGCTGGAGAACTTTTCTAGAAGAAAGCTCGTTGGAATTACATCCAAAAAATGGGGGGAAATTGTTTTTCGACGTTCTAATGTACCTTGGATCTGGATGGAATATCTACACAGAGGAAAAAGAATGTGACACTTTTGCGTACACGTAGCAGCACATATAAAGCTCAAAGTACTTTCACTAAGGACACCTTGCTCTCGTCGCATACTACTGAACTATCGTCCCTTGTGTACCAATTGTGAGTCGCTCGCAGAAGGCTGTCTTGCAGTTTTACTGTGGAATGGCGTCAATTAGCGTGACTGTGTTGTAGTAGGCACCTACACAACTTGTGAGTGGTACATAGTCCGATGCTCTGGTGTTATGTGTGGAATTGCTGTATAACAGGATAGAAGTGTTGTGTTCAACGGTACAGGGTCGTCTCCAGGTATTCACGGTCATTAATGGTGTGGTGTTAATGTGTATGAGCATGCGTAGTGGCAGATTACCTGTCCACGAGCTGGCAGATGTGCACCTCATTTATAAACAGGCAAGGGGAAATATTCCAGAGACGAGGCGTTTATATCGTGGCTGTGACTCTCAAAGGAGAGTAACTTTCCCTTTTTTCTACGCCTCCATAATTGCCTTCGAGAGATAGGATCTCTTCAATTTCCCCTGCGTGAAATGGAGGACATTTGTAAAATGTGGACAGTTGAATTTGAAAACGGCGTATTGGGAATGATCAGAGACCTCCCTGAAACTTGCAGTAGCCATGTATAAGGCTTAAAAATCAACATGCAACTCTAGTGAACGATCAGCAGCAGAGATTTAGTGTGAGCGTGCGGTGCGGTATGGTGGATAATTTTGTGGTAAAATCTTATTTTGTTAATGGCCCGCCTGTGTCGGGATATGTTTCTTTTATTTTTACATTATGTCCCAAAATTGTTAGAACATGTACCCTTTAACATAAGACAACAGATGTGATTCCAGCATGACAGTGTACCTGCACATTTTGACCGGAATATGCAGACCTACCTAAGTGAAACATTCCCAGATCATTGGATTAGGAGAGAAGGATGTGTGTTATGACCTTGATTTTTTCACCTCACATCCCTTGATTTCTATTCTAGGGGAGGATGAAACACTTTTGTATGCAACACCAGCCACTATAGCCAACACTCTTAACTTAGACTTGAAACCATTCATTTATCATCCGTTACCATTAGATTACAACATATAACTATGATACGTCGGAGACTCCTTTTCATTTAAATCCTTCCGAAAGTTTGGTGTGTGCTGAGACAAAATAGATAAATCACACATGTGCATCTGTCATTCTTTCGAATTCAAAATGTTCTAATTTGAATAATGTACTATTACTTTCGATATTGAAATGTTGTTACACATATACAAACATACATACATATATATATATATATATATATATATATATATATATATATATATATATATATATATATATATATATATATTCACGTTTGCATGGGCGCCCTTTTGGTAGACTTATCCACCACCCTCCTTAGTATCCCAGCATGGGTTTGGATGTAATTTCACATACGAGATTAATATTTGTGAAAAGCCATGTCCCGAAACGTGAACTATTTGTTAATTTTGGTTGCTTTTGCGGAAAGTATTGTTTGTTATTGAATACGTTTCTCATTTGTTAATTTACATTTATATGAACTTGTGAATATGGTAGATATTACTTAGATGCCACGTTTCTAACGGAATCAGAATGTGTGAGGAAACGGAAGTACTCCAAAATAATCCATGGACACCATGTTGTCTGCCACAAATTTACTTTGCCGGCAATCGAACCAGAGACCCCACACATTAGAGTTAAGCTTTATACCAGTCATCGACACTACACCCACTAACTAACTAACTACCTCTATAGCCTATGGAACCCGGAGATTCAATGCCGAGTTCACGAAAACTCTCAACTGACTTCTATCCTTAGCTAACTGCATCCAGTTTCTACTTTGTATTTCAATCTCCGCGAGATCTATCTTAATATTGCCCTCCCATCTGTGCCTAAGTCTTCCTAATGGTCGTTTTCCGATTGGTCTTATAGTCAAGACTTTGAAAGCGTTTCTACTTTCTTCTATTCTAGCTACATGACCCGCCCACCTAAGCCTCCTAGACTTGACGACCCTCACAATGTTGGGTAAACCGTATAAATTATGTAGTTCCTCGTTATGAAGTTTCCGCCATTCCCCATTCCCGTTCTTCTTGGGTCCGAATATTCGTCTCAGGATCTTGTTCTCAAATACTTTCAGTCTATGTTCTTCCCTCAGAGTAAGTGACCATGTTTCGCAGCCATACAAAACAACAGGCATGATTATCGTTTTGTATATTTTAAGCTTCAAATTCCTCGACAGAATTCGCAACGACAAGAGATTTTGAACCGAATAGTAACACGAATTCCCTGCTTTTAGTCGAAATTTAATTTCTTCGTCGATATGATTTTCTGTTAATTGTGTGTTATTTGATACTATCCACTTTATCAAAAGTATTATTTAATATTTTAACGCATCCATAATTTGCTGTATTACGGTCCCGAAGCACTTCTATGTATTTAGTTTTCTCTGCATTTACTTCTAAACCAATGTCCCTGCAAGCGTTTAATCAGATCTCTGCATTTCTTTCTATTGCTCTCCTATCATCCCCTATTAAATTTACATCATCAGCATATGCCATAACCTGGTGAATACCGTTCAACTGTAGGCCCTGGTTGCTATCTTTGATTTTCCTTATAGCGTATTCCAGAACGAAGTTAAATAATAATGGCGAAAACGCATCTCCTTGTTTAAGGCCATTTTCGACGTGAAGGCTCGTGGACAAAAATTTTCCTACCTGGACTTTACTTTGGGATTCATTTAAACATATCTTAATTAATCTAATTAGCTTTCTCGCTATTCCAAGTTCTGTAAGAACGTTGTATAATGTTTCTCTCCTAACCAAGTCGTATGCCTTTCTAAAATTAATAAATAGTTGATGCACCGGGGAATTGTATTCCCACTTTTTTTTCGAGTATTTCGCGAATGGTAAATATTTGGTCGATAGTTGATCGATTTCGTCTAAATCCGCACTGATAATCTCCAATAGTTTCATCTGCATATGGGGTTAGTCTTGCTAATAGAATATTTGAAAGGATTTTATAGGATGTTGACAGAAGAGAAATGCCTCGATAATTATTACAGTCAGTTTTGTCGGCTTTCTTGTGAATTGGAACAATGTTTGATTTTTTCCACTCTTGTGGCAATTCTTCCTTGTTCCAGATAAGGAGAATTAGTTTGTGTATCTTGTTCCACAATTTTTCGCCTCCAGCTAAAATTAACTCAGCCGAAATTTCATCTACACCCGGAGATTTTTGTGTTTCTTTAATTTCTTTATAGCGGTTTCTATTTCTATTCGGTTGGGTTCTGGAATATGCAGTTCTGCGGTGTGTATCTCCTTTTCTCCACACACACTAATTTTTGGTTGCGTGTTAAGCAAATCGTCAAAGAAATCTTTCCATCTATTAAAATGCTATCCGTTGAAGTGAGAACTGTACCATCAGATTTCTTTAATATATAAGCACGAGGTTGATAGCCTTTCTTAAATTAGTTGATTCCCTTATATATGCCCGGACGTTTTTATTTTTACTATTATCTTGAAGTTCCTTAATTTTAGCTTTCAGAAAATCGCGTTTCTTTGTTCTAAAAGTTTTGGAAGTTTCCCGCCTGATATCTGCGAAATTTTGTGTAGTTATTTCATTCGGATTTTGGAACCAGCGTACTTTTGACTGTTTTCTATTCTCTGCTAATTGTATGCATTACTGGTCGAACCATGGTTTGTTCCTACGTATTTCCAATTTTTCTTTTGCTTCAATTTTAATGATATCTGTAATTTCAATCTAGGTATCCTCAACACTAGTGCACTCCGAATATTCTAAAGCCGAAAATCTATTCGAAACTTCAATCTGGTATTTCTCTCTTACCTGGCTCTCTTCTAATTTCTGTAAACTGAATCTCTCCGTTTTCGGACAATGAATATTACCTTTATTCAACGATAACCTCTCTCGTATTATCGCTGCTACCAGGTAGTGATCAGTGTCACAATCAGTCCCTCTAAACGACCGGACATCAATTATGCTAGATTGCCTTCTTCTATCTACTAAAACGTGATAAATTTGATTATGGGTTTTCCCGTCTGGTGATGTCCAAGTGTATTTATGAATATCGCTAGGTGGGAATTTTGTACTCTTCACGATTAGGTTTTTGGATGTTGCAAAGTTCATGAGTCTAACACCGTTGTCATTACTTTCCTTATGCAGACTTTCGTTCCCTATAATCGGTTTGAAAATATCCTCTCGTCCTACCTTCGCATTGAAATCCCCTAATAGAATTTTCATATGGTATCGCGGGAGTTGGTCAAATATCCGTTCCACTTCTTCGTAAAAACTGTCTTTTATATTGTCATCCTTATCTTCAGTTGGTGCATGTACATTTAAAACAATAATATCACACCACCGTCCCTTAAGAGTAATAAAAGAAAGTCTGTGAGTAACAAATTCAACCCGTTTAATTGCTGGTAATAATCGTTTATGAACGAAAAACCCTGTTCCTAACTGGTGATTTTTATTTCCTTCCCCGTAAAAGAACGTAAAATTTCCGGAATTCACAGATCCACTTCCATCCCACCTAAGTTCCTGAACTCCTATTACGTCCATCCTGTATTTCTCTAACTCACTCGTTACGGATTTTTAACGCGCCTGCCCTATAAAGATTCCTAATATTCCATGTTCCAAATCTCATGTCCATTTTCTTTTGCTGAGGTCGTGCCAAGCTATCAATCCTTGTCCGAGGCTTTTGTGAATATTTCTGAACAAGTGCTTTTTTTTACAGGATGAGGTTGTTAGCCCTACCCAAACCCCCAAGCTGGAGGACCACTCCTAGTCGGCTGTCCGCGACTGCTTATTCAGTATATTCGCAGCTAACCTCTATATCTAGAGGCCTTCTCCTCGATCCCCAACCTGAGGATGCGCCATGCAGTGGTGACAGGAACCCACGTTAAGTACACCCACTTCAATCATTTTATTATACAGTTATAACAAGAACTTACTAAACCTATACAAAATTAGGACAAGGAAAAGTAGTGGGAACGCTGTTCTGTCGTTAGAGTGTTTACCTCAGCGCTACACGAGTTCCGATCTAATTAAGGAAATGTGAGGGAAGAAAGTGTGACGAGTGGTAAAGACTGTGTGTTTTTGGGTCACAGTCATCAATGCCATGAAATTGAGGAGATAAGGGAAAATATAACAACAATACGTTTCAGAAAGACAAACAAGTGTGAACCAAAATGGAAATGACACAATACACCACAAACTTTCCAGGGACTTCATGAAGCGTCTTGCGATTCGGTGTTACCATTATCATACGGTGGAGCGATGGGTAATAGCGTTTCGTGAAGGCAGGAATGCCATTCAAGATCTTCTTCGTTAAGGACAATCCCAACGGACAACAACACAATTCAGCTTCCTGACTCCTTGCTGCATTCGGATGGATTGAGGGTGAGTTTGTCGCGTAAGTAAGTGTGTGCTAGAAAACAGTATTACGTATTCTGCACGACGTTATTGAAGACCGCAGAATTGCAACGCATTGGATATCGCATAAAATCACCGAGGGGTGCAACAATGGCATCTCTACGTGCTTGTGCAGGAATTCTTCAACCACTACCAGAGGAAGGATGAACATTGCCTTGAAAGAACTGTAAGTATGGACAAATTCTGCGCTCAGCTGTATGAGTCATTGTTGAGCCGGCAATCAAAAAAGTGCAAACATATTGGTTCTCATTGTCGAAAATGTCTCCCTCCCCACAGTTTTTATACAACAAACTCTTCTTGGTGCGAGCTGGTACTGAACCAAGAACTCCATACCAAAAGTGAAAGATCTACAACTGAGGGTTCGCGTCCCACAAAATGATTCCTATATAGTCGAAGAGGGAATATTTGATACAAGTAACTTATCCTTACTCAACCGAAAAAATATCTGAATTTTGAGAGAGTACAACATGAATATAAATAAAGTGTATCTGAAGGGAGTTTTGAAAATCTAGTTTATATAACAACGATAGTAAATAAAAAATTAATAAATTGGAATGAACAATACAATGATAGGAATAACGAATATGGAAAAGATGTAAAATAAATAATAAAATTAATACAATCAGATAATTTACGTAAACATGGGTGTTTATGAAAAGAATGTATTATAGCGGAGTGAAAATACGAGTACTATTTTTCCTGTTTGTACGTATGAATCAATCACATTTGATGTATCAGTATACCGTAAGTGGTTGGTTAGTATGATGTATTTTCTTCCTTGCACGTTTCAATTAAATCCAATTAACATTTTATGCAATATGTCTTGCATATGTTACATACTTTTCTTATGTTATTTGATTTACTATCTGTTGTTGTATTTACCATTAGTTGTAATCATATTTACTAAATTTTTAACCTAAATAAAAGATAAAGAAGTTCATTTTAAAGATTATTGTAAAACATTGAATAGTTGAAGTGTGTTATTACATCCAAAGAGGGTGCAGGTTCGCATTAACTTTAAGTCTGCTGATCTTGTAGTACATCTATTATCATATATTCAGCTGTGGAGAAGATATTACCATATAAAACAAGTATGAATAACTGAAACTTTACTTATCCGAATGATTGACAAAATTACATAGTTATGATATTTGTGATATCTAAATTGCTTTCGTTATTAGAAGATTAAGATAATGTACCTCGAAAATTATATATTTTAACTTTAATCCTCCCATTACCAACGGGGGAAGATACCTTGTGCACTCATAGTATGTTTCTTATAAGTACTCTTCTAAGTGTTCCTTTAAAATTGAAAAACAAAAAAAAATATGTTTTTATTCAACATGTTTAGCTAAAGCGTATACCTTACAGTGGTACAAATTAAACGTTAATGTGTCTTATAAATGTGCTATTTTAAGTTGGTGGGAACAAATTACCCCTCTTGGTAGGAGATGTGACTGACATTTACAAGTATCACTCGTAGGCGCAGTATAACAAATACCTGTTTCCCGCCTTTTCTAAATTTGGCGGGAAGTCTTATCCTGTGTAGTGTTCACTTCAGTCACTATAGATTTTTGTCAGAGTTTCATGTTAATGTGTCTCATAAGTTTGCGATTTAAAGTTCGTGGAAACAAAGTAGGGTCTATTCCCTGTTTGTAGGAGATGTGACTAACATTGAGAAATGTTCTCTTAGATTTCAGTATAATAAATAGTTGTCTTCCGCCTTTTCTGAACTTGGAGGTTAGTTTTATTTAATATGGTGTTCACTTCAGTCACTTTTGAATTTTTTTGATAGTTTATAATTTGTTTCTTTTGCAAGTTATATTTTATCTTGGCAGGTGGGTACGAAATGACTCCTACTTGGTAATCCATATTACAAAAATTACCTAGGTAGTGCGAGAGTTAAAAATTATCTATAAATTTTAACGTTGGTTTAAATACTTCTTTTCAACAAAATTATATTTTTAGGAATGAATATATTCAGGTCAATTTTTGAATACATTTTCTATGTTCTGATACAGTGTGATTATTTAGCGATCCTTGTGAGTGGCGTTCGGAGAATTGGACTTATACCTAGGCACTCTTATGATATATAATTTTTATCTTCCTGAAACAAATTTTACTAAATGAACTTTAATTACAATATAATTATAACATAATATAATATAACACAAAGACATAACATATTACCTTGCGTTTCTAATTGATTTTCGGAAGCAAAAGGGTCTTCAGGAATATAGACAGAAATGTCGCTAGGATATTCGTCACTGAATCGTACACTAGGAATTGTTAGCTTAATATCAGAATTGCTTCTAATTTTAATTTAGCTTAAAATTCCACAATTTCGCTTCGAGATTGAGGAAGACAATGATAATGAGTGGAATGATGGATAAATTGGGAGAACCCCGAGAATCTCATGCACACGGTATTTATATGCTTCTATTGTATAGTGAATAGTGTAGTTATCGATAAAAGTAAATTTTCCGTATGCATTCTCAATATAAAATGTGCTATGCTCCTATATAGATGATTTTGAAGTGTTTATTCGATTATGATTTTCCCCCTTTCCACTGCCTATTGTGTTATATGTACACAATTCGAACAGTGCACTTTCCACTGAAGAAGACTTGTTTACAGCCGTAGAAAACGTTCTCCATTAATCTCTTCTTGGGACGTTTTCCAAAATCTAGAATCTTTGCCAAGCTTGACTGTGTTTCAAAAGTCCAACAGCAGAGTTTTTCATTGGGACTCTTCTCTGCGATGTAAGTGAAGAGAAATTGTACAGGAAATATCTTCGCTAAAATGGTAGAAATTGCACTGGTAAGACAGAGATCTTCACTGGTAACAGTGGTTTATGTCTCTCAGACAGTAGGGAAGACAGGGGCTGGTTGACACGATGCGAATTAATTCCACGTTCTGCAGTTGGTACCCCGATACGGAATTCACGAAGTGACTACGTACGACGCAATAGCTGCTGCAGTTTCATAGATATAGGAGAGGGTTTCAAGAGTTGAGAAGAAAAAAAGCTTTTTAGATGAGGTAAGTACAATTTTATAATTCTAATTTTTATTTGATTTGAGTTAGTAATTTACTAGTGAAGAAAACAACGAATTTCAAAGATTACTATTTCGTCTACAATAGGCATTGAGATAAACAGTGTATGATTCATAGGCTATGTTTGCGGAAGCTAATAAGCTGACATGGCGCGGTGGGGCTGGTCGACACAAGAGGCTTGGGGTAGATTGAAACGTGTGTCAACTACCCCTGTGTGGTGATGAAAGCTATTTTGAATGTATTATGTTAAGTCTTATAGTTATTATTGTTTTATTCTCAGAGGTTCGACATATTTCCATCTTCCTGTTTGGTACTGTAGGCCTATATTTATTGATTGAAACTTCACTTCACTTCATGTCAACCAGCACTTCCTTACCCTCTTCCTCAAGTCACCCCTGTTCAAAAGCTTACGATTTACCAGGTTTCTTTTCTTGTCTAAGCATTATTTTCTCCACTTCATTCCATTGGTTGAGCACGTAATGATAATAAAGGGGGGACTTCCAAGGGGTGTTCGCTGCATATTTGTCTTGCATTTCTGAGCGTTTTGAGACAAAGGACAATGTTTCTTGCATTCCCTAAGCAGCAGAAGGTTTTGAAAGAAATACATGTCAAGCTGAAGGTATGATTTTTTAAAGGTAAGATGGAGCCTGAAACGGTGAAATGTTTTTTCTATTGTAATATAGGTATGGGGAAGAGTACTGCTTTCTTTGAAAAAATACTCAATGAAGATAGGTGGAAAAGTAAAATGGAAAGAGGAGGAGAAAAAGTAAACATATACAAACAAAAACTTCTTTAGTCTACGTCATTAGGCCTATAATAGGCTACCGCAATCCGCAATAAGTACAGATGGCAACATGTCGTTATCTTTACCTCAAAATTTGTTGCAGCCTATTCTCTGTGGGACTAGTTTGTTGGACTAAAATATTCCATTTTAAAAAAGGATTAAAGCTTCATTCACAGGGCCTCGTCGGAGGAGAGTTTACTAGCTTAGTTGTCTTTCCATTTAAAGGTTATGTTGCCTTTCTTATCGTGTTCCAAAATTCTCCTTGCCTGCTCGTAGTATAACTTATTAATATAGGTATTTCACTGTGTTGCCAAATGTATACAAAGCCCTGTAGGGCCTAGATCTATATCCTGGTGCGGCAGTAATGTCTTATGGAAGGAGTTTAACCACTTAGGCTATATCCCTCTGGTGTAAACTGCAGTTAAATATTCTGATTAGACTATTTATTTCTAGATGTTTACTTACTAGGTCTAACCTCGCCTATTGTGTACTGAAAGACTGACATAAGTGAGTCTCAATATTTCGTTCTTTCAGAAATTGTGTGTACTTACCAAACACAAACTAACGAACCAACTACTCCAGCAGATGTCTTAGAAATCAAAGTGGTCTGCGAAGTATGGAAGCCGGTGAATTCGTGCAGCAGTCGAAGCTTAGACAACACCGTTTAATATCTTGGCTAGGCACTGCAAAAAAAACTGACAGGACATGAGATTATAAGTATGCCTCCCAAAACGATGTTGTTTTTTTTCGGAATATAGGATATGTAAATAAAAACAGATTGATCTCCCACACACAAGCGAAGAAACTTGAAATGTACTTGAAAAAAGCATCTGATATTTGTTTTGGACTGACGTCCAAAGGAGTGCCTAAATTAGCTTACGAATACACAATAGTTTTGGGTATTAAAATTCCTTCAAATTGGAGTGAGAAAATGCTTGCTGGACCATATTCGTTTACGTATTTTCAAAATGTATAAGGATCTATCTATTAGAATACCAGAACCCACGAGTTTGGCACGAGCGTGTTATTTCAACAGGAACATCGTGAGTGAATTCTGAAAACTGTTAGGATCCTATTGGTGGTAACAAATAGGAAATATAACGTCTGGTGAGAGAGGACAGTTAGTTACCATAAAAATTGCGGCATCTGCTACTTGCAACAAAATCCCTCCTTATTTTGTGTTTCCTCGAGTACACTATAAGGATAATTTTTTTTGTTGATGTCCCTTGGAAGTACTGTTGGATCAAACGTGTCTGGATGGATGAATGAAGGCAACTTCATTAAGTATTTTGTAAGAGAGGTGAAGTGTTGTAAATGCTCGCCAGCTGTTCTTCTTCTACTAAACAAACATGACTCACACCTTTCTTTACAAGGTTTGGACTACTGCAAGGGAAATGGAATAACTTTATTATCTTTCCCTCCACATTGCTCCCATAAGCTACAGACCCTACAAGGAAGTGTTTTGACCCTTTGAAAAATATGAAAATTCGGATGAGATCCTTGGATAACAAACAATCCCAGACGTACTATGACGATTTACAACGTTCCCAAAAGCGTTAAAATTTATTTGTCTTTTAGCTGCTCTTGAAAAGAATATTCAAGCAGGATTTGTAGCCACAGGTATCATGTCATTCAATCCAGATATGTTTCAGAATGTGAACTTTATGCCAGAATATGTGACCGATAGGCCTAATCCTGAGGAAGTTAACGTTGCAAGCACGCAACAGAACAATTAAGCATCCAAGAGACGAATCCGTCTATCAAGAACTATATAATCGAAGTTCAACCTGTTGACGGTTCATCAAGAACTACAGACTTGACTGTTTCTCAGTATTCTATGTGGACATCTCCTGAAGAAAAAAGACAGCTTCCGAAAGCAGGACAAAGGAAGCCGTGTCGAAACAGACAAATAAGAAAGCGTCACTCGGCAGTATTAACAGATACGCCTGTGAAGAGAATGTTAGAAGAGCAGAAGAGAGTGACAAAATCCAGAAAGGTTTCCTGTAGCAGGAAGAAAACAAGAAAATATCTTCAAAAGGATTTCAATACCTCTTAATCATCAGATGAAGACGATACTCTTTGTTTGGTTTGCACGGACTTTTACTCCAATAGTAAACCAAACGGATCTTTAGTCCAATGCATGAACTGGGCTTATGAGGCATGTACCGACGGAAGCGAATTCTATTTGTGCCATAGGAACACATATAATACTTGCTTATAGTAGACACTTAGCACATGTCAGTTTCTGTGTTTTCATGAACAATAGTTTTTGCACCGCACAATCCAGCAATCTTCGCCAGCCCTAGTTTGGAATAGTTAAAACTGTTGATTTAGTGGCCACCCAGAAAAAGTTGTTGTATTTTTCGCATAAATATTTACTTCTCTGTAAACTCACAGTCGCTTCACGCCTACTTCTTAAGAACGTACACTCACATGTTCCACCGTATTTGCCTTACCCTGAACCGAAGTAAATATAATTTTTGCTTGTAGTTGTTACTTAACAGACGTTGGGGCATGTTTTTTTCTTTTTAAGCGGAAATAATAGTATTAATGTTATATTAGTTTTCACGAACATTGTCAATATGTACGCAATTATACATGCAACGATAAAATAAGAGTGCAGGATGTCTTGGAGACAATCAGATAAAGAAAGGAAACGAATATGTTAAACCTACACGAGGATTAGTAAAAACTCAGAACATGTTGATTTTCCCAAAATATACACGGGACATTGACCTCAAATAAAGCCCGCCCGCTTATGCCACATTGACTATGTATGTAATTCGTCTACTTGGTCCTGCTCAGGTTTCAACACTCCGTACTAGATTAAGGAACAAATCCTTTTGTGAAAGAGCTAAAAGTCAGTAATAGTATAAAGGATTTTGCAGAGTATAAATTATTGATATATATATGTTAACGAATATTTATGACAGGAGAGAAAATTAGATTTAGCACCTAAAATGTGTTATTTATAGTTTCAGATATACTGCATGCAGAAATATTTCTGCAGACTGATATGCTTTTCAACTACTTTTTCTCTTCCATTTTGTGCAAATTAATACTAGAAGAAAGAAGGAATGTTTTAAGACATTTGAAAAAAGGAAGAAAATGATTTTAGTAGTTTACAAGTAGACGTGTTAAGACGCCTACCACGAAAGGCTTTTGTGTCATTACTCATGTAACATCCATATACTCTGGCTATCAACCGAGTAAATAGATGTTCCATATGAGTAATAACATTCCATTTCCACTTATGTGCAATGAAATGGGTCAATGAAAATGTATGGAAAAAGTATCTACAATAAAATCATTTAAAATATATTTATTTTCACCGATCCCGAGAGCTTCATCCAATACAGGACAAATTATATGATAGCATATTCACGTACCAATGACGTCACGAAGTTTGAAGTTCAACCTGCTACTATGCATGTTAATTCTCTTTCTCTGTTTTTGTCTGTGTTTTTTGTGTGTAAAAGAGTAATATGCGGGATTATCAATACCATTAATTGTTTAATATGTTGTATTATAATTCTTGATTTATTTTCCACTTTCTACGCGGTAGAAATATATTATCCTTAACTTTGTCCAAAACGGATTTTTTTTAATGCATTACACATGAATTTTATTACTGTCTACAATATTGACACTTGTTAGTTCACAAAATGAAATGAAATGAAATTTTGAGTTTTACGTCCCACATTATGCAGGCTAGACTAAAAGAGACGATGATGATTAGAAATGAATGAAATATTGGAATGAAGTAAGTACGAGAAAACAAGAGAACCCAGAGAAAACCCTCACACACGTTGTTTGTTCACAACAAAGTTCTCTTGGGGCGAGCTGGGATCGAACCAGTGACCCCACACACCAGAGGTGAACCGTCTACCACTGAAGCACCGCCGTTCCCATGATTAGTTCGCATTTTCAATTAGTTGATGGTGCTCCCACAGTGAATACAACGGGTTTTTGACAAAAATTGGTTACTCTGTTATACAACACGTTGTTTTAATTTCACATCTACACAACAACGAAGCTAGGTTAAATCGCCCAGGTCAAGAATTCATCTTAGCGCCTCCCTCCCCTCCCAATCCGGCGTCCAAGGCACAAGCCTCGTTTGCCTCCCCCCTTAGTTACGTCACTACAAAATTTGGGTTCCAGTCACTTGACGATGCAAAATTAACAACGCCTTGGCCTTACCATAAATGTACAAAAGGATTTCTTTCAACATATTTCTAGGATAAACATTACGTTACTTGCTCCAGTTCATCTTGATTTGCATCTGTTTCGACTCGCTCTCAATTCGATGGATTCTGTGTCAACTCGTCTTAAATTTGATACAAGACGCCTCGAATTTCGAATTGAGACAAAATATACTAGGTAAAATACATAAGTAAGAAATAAAATGTAGGAAACTATCAACATTCTGATTAACTTGCAACAAACATCAAGTTATGATAAGAAGAAACAAAAACGGATAGTTGATAAAGCAATATTTTTCTAGCTTTTGAATTGTTCGTCTTTAAAGTCAACAAATACTTTATTCCTTACGAAATTTTGATATTTTGGTGCTCAATCTCAACCAAATTTCTATACAGGTTTCAAAACATTATTTTCTTTGATCATTATTACGCCAACCCAAAAGCATAAAAAGCATAACAGCAATTTACACATAAGGCTGGTACCTTCAACATGGTTGTGGTTGTCTAAAGGTACAAAAGAAACTAATTTTAAATGCATAATAAAGCATAATTTTAGAAAATAAAGCATAAGACATAATTTAAAACACAGAACACAATTTTTGGAAAATTCTTTTTAAGTGCAAGTTTAGCATATTGTATTCATATTTTTTGAAACCAAGTGGTGTTGTATGTAGTTTGTGAACATCTTAAGTGAGTTAGTTTCTCCGGTAAAAAATCATGTATACAGAAATTGTATATATGAAGATTCGAAATGCAGAAAAAGTGCACAAGAACTCAACACTATATTGTTATGTTTACCTCTTGAACTCGAGCACTTTCTGTTCATTTTGGTGTCAACTCTTACTTTCCCTTTCTGTATATATGCACCTCTATAGCGTACACAAGTGATAAACTGACTCGAGTAAAGCATCTCTTTACAGTGCATTAAGTAGAACGTTCATTAAATATGAAAGAAACTGTTTGTATAAAGTGTTAATAAACAGATCAAGGTATTTAGAATATTAAATGCATAGTAAATATTATACATTATACACAGTTAATGCAAAACAATTATTGAAATTAATAATAAAATATAATTTGGAAAAAATAAACAAAATGAAAGCATAATGTGGGTTACTCCACTCATTATCGATGAATTTAAGGTATACATGTCTTCTGAAAGTGTACATATGTGTTGCTTAAGCCAACAAGAGTTTTCTGAACAACAAAATCTTAAATTTACTGTTCTTACATGTCTTGCATAATGCTAGCATTAAGATGGAGGCTGGAAAGATGTTCTGTCAATAAAGTACCGGGAATTGGTCAATAAAACACACGCACACACACAAAAAAAAACATTCTTCATCCAAATTTATTGTATTGCCTTCAAAGTAAGTGCCTTCCGAAATAATACACTTACGCCAACGAATAATCCAATCATCAAAACATTTTTGAAACGCATGTTCCGGAATCGACTTTTGTACTCGCTACGAATTCTCTTTCATGTCTTCTATCGACTGGAAACGGGTACCTCGAAGTGATAATTTGAGTTTTGGAGAAAGACAAACGTCGGCCAAAGCCTTCCCAGGGGAATACGGTGATTGTTCTACAAGATTTATTGGGCTTTCGGCCAAAAATTCATTTACAATGATAGCCTTGTGAGATGGGGTTTCGGCACTAGCCGGGCGGCAACACGTTTCCTGCACAAACAATCGTTTAAAATGTACAAAATTGATTCATGAGACACCAATTTTAGCGGCTATCTCTTTCAGATTTAAACGACGATTTTCAGTCGCTATTTCCTTCACTTTAGTTATGTTAAATTCAGTTGAAGACGTTGATAGTCGGCACAATTTTCAACCACCTCTCGACCGCTTTTGAATGCACTGTACCACTCATACGCACGTGTTGTTCATAAAGTCGATTCACCGTAAGCCTAGTGCGACGCTTTCAGCGTAATTCCATTTGCAATGCAAAATTTTACAGATTATTTGTTCGATAGTTTTATACATTATAAAAGTCGCCCACACATACTTACGATGAACTGACAAATGGAGCACTGTAAACAAACTAACAGACAGATGGCACCCAAACTCCGCGCGAGCATAGAGGGCAGTTGTGCTAACGTAGCAGCAAGAAGAAGAATTTCGACGCTCTATTTCATTGGGCTTCTTAAATGTACAATTCCCGGTACTTTCTTGACAGAATGCACAAGCTTTCGAACTCCCTTTGGAGTACTCATGATTTGATATAACTAAACATGTTCGGCTTTTGGGATTTATAGGCTAAAGTAGAAAAACAAAATTGTGTTTCTGAGCCATAATAGACCTAATAATTACGTAACACATTGTTCTAATACATTTTTAATCAATTCAATTCAACCCGTTTCTGATACCTTATAGTTGTATTTGATTACGAAGAATTAATTGCTAAGTATACAGACTCTGATTTTAACCTGAATTCTTAAGACCCCAACGGTATCTAAACATACCAGTATCTTACGGTATCTTCCATCATATACCGGTATCTAAACAATTCCTGTGGATAATTCAGGCACGTGCTAATTAAAGTCTTTCTAGCATTTCTGTTGTTTATAAATCTGGTTCGCTTGAGTTAAACAAGAATTTTAGGAATGATTCCAAAAACAAAAAATCATGTAAAGATTGCGATCTTGGCCTACAATAAGTTTTTGGATCAGAGGCCACAAAATTTTTGAACGACCCCTAAATCGAGTTTTCTTATCTTTTGCGGAATAAGCACATCATCCTGAGTTACCTGATAGTTTGGGTTTGGCTACACTATAGGTAGTTCTCCAGATATAAGATATACAAGAAAATTTTTGATTGAAATATATTGAATCTTTTGATCCTAAGTAAAATGAATGAAAAGAAAGAAAAGGGAAAGAGAAATGAAGCAAAGAGGGCGATTTTGCAACAGGAGATTTCATTGCCTCAGACTTGCTATTCTCAATGAGACAGCGTTCGCTAATCTCAATGAGAACCACACTAGTACTCCCAGTAATTTGAGCTTGGATCGTTATTGACAGTTAACTTTTCTCTAGCTCGATCTCGGGTGCATTAATCTCACTAGGCTAGAGCCTACTGAGGCTCACAATTGCTAATTTTCTAGAAATAGTTAGCCCCAGGTCCCTCGCCATAGAAGGAAAGACTAAATCTCTTCAGGAAAATAACAATTTTATTTCTAATTTATTCTTCGAATTGGAAATATTTAGCAGGGGTGCCCACAAGGAGAGGCTATGACGCAAACTGCGTCATTGAAATATTTTGGGGGGGTTAAAAATCTATATAAATATGTTTGAGAGGGTGTAAAAATTAATCGAAAAGATTTTTTTTTTCATTGAAGAACACCTACGGATAGGCAATTGGGGGGTGCGTCATGGTCATGAGGGGGGGTGGGCACCACTGTATTTAGATATGGTGATTCATCATTCTGCAAGTGATCCTTACGATTACATACGGGTCAATCCATACGAAGTGGTCCAGAGCAGGTTGCTAGACCATCTCCGAAAATTATAGAGATTACAGTGTGATGAACCTTATGTATGGGAAGGTCAATCACACTATTCACTTTATCGTATGTAGAAGTGTTCCTGAATGGCAGCCATCTTTGTTGTCGGTGGAATGCCAATTTTTGCATTTGCAAGCGCTTACGAGAACTACAGTTGCTCAGGACATACGAATCAGACGAACACTAATCAAAAACGAATGTTTAGAGGAAGGACTGAGGTACACGGAGAATATAATTTTTTGCTTCTAAATACATATGCAGGGCTGCAAACCAATACATGAAACCACCAGAAAAAAGCAGAAAATTATACATTTAAAGGGGTTGAATCTTGGAATAGCGTAAAGTTCAGTTTTGGAATGGTTCATAAGTTTGTGCTGAATATTATTGCATGTAAAGAGTCTGCAGAAACATCCACAGCTATGATACTACTGGTTCCATAGATTTATGGGGGTCCGAAAGTTGAAATTTGTGATTTTGATGCAATTTTTGGAGCGTAATATATAAGGAGGGCAAAAGCTAAAAATTACTGCTTTGGCCACAAACTAATTCTGTATGTGAATAAACTATTGCAAAGAAAATCATATCACATGGAGAAAAAAGTTATGACATGGTAAAAACTAGTAGAAAGCACTACGTGACGATGGTCGTAGCCCGGAAAGATTTTAATGTTTGAATATGTTTCATGATTGATCTCAAAAACTATGCATGGTGCAGCAATTAGGTCCGCTTTTGTTTGTCTTCAGTTGTGCAACAGATTGAGAGTGGCGTTTGTTCGGTCTACGGCCTCGAACCTCTAAAACCTACAATTCTACCAAATTTCAAGTTTCTTTTCATATTTCAACTATCTACAAGATAATATTTTGTATCAAAAAGGACACCCTATGTTAATTTAAATAGCATGGGAATTACATCATCACTTCATCACATGGGAGATTTTTCACTTCCCCATAAAAAATCTTTACGGTTGAAAACTTTTACTTTTGGTAATTTATTTTGGTAACGCTGAGAGAAACATAGAAGCGTATCGAATTTCAAGTTTTTATTCCAATTACAAATACCTAAAACATGAGGTCATAAGTCTCCCCCCAAAAAAGCTCATTTAAATAATATGGAGAATTTCTTCATCCCCCCTTTAAACCCACTAAAATTAAAAATACTAACTTTTGGCATTTTCTGTGGATTATTATTTGAAAGCTACAATCATCCTAAATTTCAACTTTTTACGTCAACCGGAAGTACCCTTTTCCTTTATGTGAGTTCATGTAGTTTTATATATAGTTAGGAAAGATGTAAAGAAACCTTCTGAACAGGCCCGTAGCCAGCCCAAAAATGTAGGGGGCCCGACTGAAGTTAGGTTGGGCCCGATCCAACCATCTGATAGTTCATCACCATATTATAGTTCATTTGCAAACCTATCGTGAAAATTTTAGGGGGGCAGCAAAAATTTAGGGGGCCTGGCCCTCTAGATCCCCTTGGATAGGGGCCTGCTTGTGAACATATTAACTTCCGATTGGATTTCAATGACACTTCGCTGATACATTTATTGCCTTAATGCCACGGTCCAGTTAGACCATGAGTGTCGTGGGTGCAAGGGGGAGCTAACCGCCTTACCATACAGACGTGGCAATGATCATGGAGCTAGAATTGTGGACCAAACGCCACTCGCAAGCTTTCGCACAACTGAAGACAAACAAAAACTGACCTAATTGCTGCACCATGCGTAATATTTGAGGTCTCGTATGAAACATATCTAAATATTTAAATTTTTGCGGGCTACGACCATCTTCACGTACGTGCTTTCTTTGCGTTTGTACCATGTCCTCACTTTTTCTCCATGTAATGTCAGTCATGATTTTTCTCAATAGTTTATTCAGATACAGAATTACTTTGTAGCCTAGGTAGCAAGTTTTAGCACTTTGCCCTCCTGAAATATTACGTCCCAAAAATTGCATCAAAATCACAAACTTCAATTTTCAGACCCCATAAATCTACGGTACCAGTAGTATCAGAGCTGTGGATATTTCTGCAGACTCTTCACATGAAATAGTATTCAGCACAGAACTTATGAACCCCTCCCCACTTTATGCCATTCCAAAATACAACCCTTTAATAGTGTAGTTTTCTGTACTTTTTCTGGTGACTTCATGTATTGGTTTGCAACCCTGCATATTTATTTAGAAACAAGAGTGTATGTTATCCGGCACCTAAGTTCCTCCTCTAAACATTCCTTTTTTTTAGTGTTCGTCTGATTCGTATGTCCTGAGCAACTGTAGTTTTCGTAAACATTTGCAAATGCAACAGTTGTCACTTCACCGACAACAAAGATGGCCGCCATTCTGAAACGCTTCTACGTACGAAAATGTGAATGATGTTATTGACATTCTGATACACACGGTTCGTGAACCTCAAATTTTTATAATTATCGGAGATGGTCGAGCAACCATTTTCACCATCTTTGGAATGCTGGGTTTGGAATTCTCATCTACATAATTTTGGCGGCAATTCTCTTTCGCCTCAGGCTCTTCTAAACGACGTTAGAGCCCTGTTTTGCAGAAGTGTTTAGAAATCGCTCAACTCACTTGACACAGTAGTTTGTGAATATTTACACGATCAGTATAGTTAAATGAAATCTTTGAGCGTTATGGGCCACGGTTATGCCGGTTAGGCTAAAGGAGACGGTGATAATGAGAAATGAATTAAATGGTGGAATAAAGAAAGTGGAAGGAAACGGGAGAACCCCGAGAAAACCCACGCACACAATGTTTGTCCACCAGAAATTTCACTTGAAGGAGGCTGGAATCGAACCCGAGACCCCAAGGTGAGCGCTCTCTCACTGAGCCACCGCGGCCCCGAACACGATTGTTGTTTTGGATAGAACTCCCTTCATGATCTTGTGAAAAGTATCACGAAACTTGAATTTTTTAATTTTTGTGGAGAACATAATCAATTATAAAATGTACGTAAATTAGTTATATATTTATATTAAAATTTATTTTAATGGTCCTCTGTGGTTCATTTCTTTTCATTTCTTTTATTATTTTTCAAAATTCTCGTATTGCTTAAAAGCAAGAGTTATTTTAAAATTTCTCATCAGTACTGTTTAGTACTTATAAAATGTTCTTTATTCTAACAGGTTTGGGGAGATATTTCTCATGGCCCACTAATACTGAAGGTTCAACTCTATTATGAAGTGTTAAGTTTAGATGTCCAACTACTCAATAATGAACAACATTGACTACATTATTTTAAATAGTACTTTGTAACCACAAACAATTCCAGAAATTATAAGGTTGATTTTAATTTTTTTGCGAAATTTTGAAAAAAAGAATGAAAAAGTGCAAACGCAATGAACACACTTTATTTTTTAGTTTGTCATTATGTGGAGTTTGTCATTAGGATTTACTGTTTAGAAATAAATATCAAATAGCTATAACTGATTTGTTTACAAAGGAATTATAACAAGAAAACTCCTGAGTGCTATACAAACAATTGTTCTCTTTATTTTCAGCTAACTTAAAAAGTTCTCTCTCTCTCCGTGTGTGTGTGTGTGCAGGTTGAATTCAGGGGGTAGCTCGGGGGGAATCTCCCCCCCCCCCCCGAAGAAAATTCATTCGCCCCCGGAGAAACTCAAAAAATTTCAGTCACAAAATTAGAAATTACTTCACCCAATTATTTGCTTTTCTTTCCGTGCACGTGCAGACGAAATCCGATCTCTCAATATACATATAAATGACGCAGACCCATTTTACATAAATATTAAACATGTAACATCTAAGATAGGATACCAAATAGTGAATAAAACTTGTATTTCTTAATGCTATGACCGAGTTTGGCAGAACATGAAATTGTTAACTGTTGAAGAAAGTTTTGTAGTTTAGTAGGTACTATACTCTCGCCCTATATTATGTATCAGTATGTAGCACTAGCACAGATTGAGATAGGAAAGGAAAGATAGAGAAGATCTTTCGATCATTCTATATAATCTCTGATGTCAGCAGACTTCAGTTCTTGAAAATGTACAGTTCTTGCATTATCTGAAATAGAGCGCCTAAATCCCATTTCTCGCATCGGAAGTAACAGACGTAATGTGTTTTACGATTGTTAAAGTAAACACACTTTTCTTTAATTAAAAATAAGTCAGTTAAAGGGTGAGATTCAGAGGGCGTCATTTAGAGGGATCAGGGAGGAACAGTTACCCTTCCTGGATTAGAGATTTATATAGAATTTATCAATATAATAGTAGTATATATTTCTAAATGAAAGATTGCTATTGAAGGTGATGAAGATCCTGCTCAATGCCGTGCCATGTGGGAGAGGCAAGCGGGGCGACGGCCCCGGGCGCCGAAGTAAGTGCGATGTGGTCATGTGCACATATATAAAATGAAAGGAAAAAAGTAATGAAAAGTGCTCAAAATCAAGGAAAACCAGGGTTTACTTTTTAAAATGTTCTTACCTTTCGCGGCTGGTCCGTCGACGTCACTCATATATACGGGGGTGCCTTCGTATACACTCGCGCCAAGCACTGATTTTCCACGACACGGCACTAATCCTACTGAAGATTTTGTAAACTAAACTATTGATGTGTATGCAGTGAAGAAACCAAGGCTAATATGCTAGATTTAGAATCAGAAGTGTGAGAAAGAATGATAACTTTTTGTTAAGATATTCCTATGTATGTTTGTTTTAGGACAAAAAATATTTGAGTTAATTTAAATCTTTTTAAAAACTTCTACTTTAGTAACAAACAGTAACTACTGAATATAGGAAATAATAACAAAAATAGCTACTATAAATAGCAGTTAAAGTTTAGTCTAAAATATTTTTGCCAGTCTTTATTTAATGTTTTAGATAAAATTAAAGGATTGTTTTTTTTTTTTTTTTCAATTGTAATCTCACATAGAATATTTATCAGCAATTAATCTTACAAGGTACATTCGCGAAGCGTCCCCTCGGGATTCATGTAAAACTGATCTAAGTGCAAAGTTCTCCATGGCCTAATGTGTATTGTACTAATTTTAGCAGCCCATATGGGTAATTTGCATATTTATGAGCCTTCATATACCCGGAATTCAATCACACACTACTATAACGCTCGGTCACAAAATTGCTTTTAGTTTCTTTAGATATAACTGAACATGAATGTGGGCATATGGAAAACAAATAGGATCAAGTACTGCTTCTCTGGCACGTGTTGTCCACACCGGCCGCCATCTTGGATCCGCAATATTGAGATCAACTTTTGGTTTTTCAAATGGGAATAGGTGCATGTGATACATCAAATTCATATAAAATTTTCTCGGAAATTCATTGGTGTAGTGAGTTTTACGGTAGCTTGTACCATTTGCGAGATATTACATGTTAAATCCCTCTAGGCACTTCGCGAATAGACATTATAGAGTAATGTGAATTACGCTTACGTTTTTGATGTTGACAAATCAAAACAATTTCTAACTAGAAAATACTGTAGGTATAAACAAACTCTCTACAACATTGATGTCATAATCTTACAACATTTCTGTGAGTAATTGTTATTACTTCCATGTTATTCTACGAACAAGGAAGTATTGTATTACGAATATTATGCCTAATGTAAATCTAGATCCGACCAGATTTCGGTGAAGATCTAACATATCCTATTTACGTCTGTGTGTCTGTATGTATGTACGTTCAGAAGACATTTCGTCAACAATGAATCACGTAAAAGATCACATATTCATACGAGGCCCTGCAGAACTTTTTAATGGTTGAATTTGTGAAGTACCTCACATTTAGCATGAAATATCTTGCAAATGGTACAAGCTACCGTAAATCTCACTACACCAATGAATTTCCGAGAAAAATTTGTATGAATTTGATGTATCACATGCATCTATTCCCATTTGAAAAACCGAAAGTTGAATCCAATATCACGGTCGGTGTGGAAAAAACCTGTCAGAGAAGCAGTACTTGATCCAATTTGTTTTGCATATGCCCACATTTATATTCAGTTACATCTAAAGAAACTAAAAGCAATTTTGTGACCAAGCGTTATTGTAGTGTATGAATTCCGGATATATGAAGGCCCATAAATATGCAAATTACCCGTATGGGCCGCTAAAATTAGTACAATATACTTTGGGTCGCGGAAAACTTTGCATTTAAATCAATTTTAGACGAATCCCGAGGGGACACTTCGAGAATGTACCTTGTCAATATTAGGTAAGATGTGCATGTGGATGGAATTGTTAAATATGCTGCTTTCTTGCAAAAATACATAAAAACCACCCTCCCCCCGAGGAGTTGACATTCCTCCCCGGGTGAAAATGTCTGAATTCAACACTGTGTGTGTGTGTGAGTGTGTGCCTGTGTTATTTGCGATTTTTTTTTCAATTTTGAGTCCACCATTCGATAGAACATCAAAAAGTATCTAAAAGAAGTGATGGATTTTTCGCGACACTCTTCCCGTTCCCGAGATATTGGTCAAAAAGTATTTCCGATTTCGGGAAATTTAAGGAGCCATATCCCTGGAGCCGTAAGTCATAGAGAGATAAAATTTTGCAATATTTTGCGACCAATAGAAGAAGGTCCGGATGAGAAGATTTACTTTTACATGTAGGAACAATCACAGTTAAGCTTCCCGCTCCATCTCTATTTTTGTTAAGTTCTGGTAATGCTCTTAGATCATTCTCAACTTCGTTAACATTGTAATGTAAATATTCTCTAGTCACGGCAATAAATCTAATAATTCTTATGTTTGAACCTAATTTGTAGTTGTTTTCTACACTCCTAAAACAGGATTATGTAATTTGTCAATATTCTTTATTTAAGCCCTTACCTCAAGCGCTGCATGTCCAAATAATTCCACAATTTCCAGTTTCGACATTAATCGCCATAGAAAAAGAACAATAATAAATAGCAACAATAACTCTTTAACAATTGATTCAGCATTTCAAGGTACCATACTACCATCACTCATAACATTATTTCAAAACCAGAAACGGAAGTGGTGGAAAGCTATTAAGACTTCCGATTTCAATACTTATTTTCTTAGACCAAAGACTGTAAGAGATTTCGGGATTCCTTTTTTTTATGACTCACATTCAGCGTCCCCAAGGATGACTTATGTCTCAATTTTTTTCTGGCTGTTGAAATCACAACTGGTACAAACCTATGATTTTACTATTATAAATATATTTATAATTTCTTTTTCTTACAACACTGATCTCCCGTGTGCGTGGGTTTCCTCGGGGTTCTCCGGTTTCGTCCCACTTTCTTCTTTCCACCATCTCACTCATTTCCCATAATCACGGTCTCCTTTAACTTAGCCGGCATAATCGTGGGACGTAAAACTCAAAAATTTCATTTTTCAACACTGATCCCATAATGGATGAAACTAAAATATCTAGAGATAAGCAATTTCTTGATATGGATTTAGCACTGTAAGAATATGTTTCACCTCTGAGTTTAAATTATTATTGCAACTAAAAGTGATAAACATGATTTAGCACTTCAGGTATCAATATTAACTCATTGCGTACCAGTGACATTCATGTATGCTATGAAAATATATCTCTTATTAAGCGTTGTATTAATCCTGGCGATGCTGAAATTTGTTAGTAGATGCAGGGCAAGTGTTAGTTCTAATATTTCTCTTTAGGTGACAGCACCTTACTGACAGAAAAGACCAAAACAAATGTGTTGTCTCAGTCGATGGTAGGCCTAAGGGGTAGATGGTAGGTATGCAAGGTGTAACTTAATTAATATAACAAACGTCGGGAGATGATTGCTGCTACCAAGATAAAACGAAAATTATACACAAACCTGGATTTTAAAGTGCCTCCTTTCGGCGCGTTGATCACTCGAAAATTTGTCGGGAAAATGGAAATGCAGGTATAACTCAAGAACAAAATATCGGATCGAAGTTGGGTAAAAAAGAAAAAAAAAAGAAAAATGAAATGAAATCTTTGAGTTTTACGTCCCACGCTTATGCCGGTTAGGCTAAAGGAGACGGTGATTATCAGAAATGAATGAAATGGTGGAATGAAGAAAGTGGGAGGAAACGGGAGAACCCTGAGAAAACACACGAACACGGTGTTTGCCCACCACAAAGTCCACACGGCGCGAGCGGGGATCGAACCAGAGACCCCAAGCACCGCAGGTGAACGCTCTACCACTGAGGCACCGCGCCCCCTTGGGTAAAAAAGAATATCCACTACTTTTGGTCATAGATTCCATTAACGTACAATCAAATATAGTCCAGTGGCGGTGCGATGGTTACTCCCACGGAAACTGGAGTATTCCTTTGAGGATTTTATCAAACGTTGAATGCGGGAAATGAACAACAATCAGGTACAAGATTTCAACAATTAAAAATAATAGTACATCGTTCAAGTTAGAACACTTCGAATTCGAAAGAGACATATACACATGTGCGATTGATCTATTTTGTCTAACTAGTAAGTACAGAATAAATTCTCGAAAGAAGAATTTAAATGAAACGAAGTCTTTAAGAAATCACAGTTGCATCTTCTAGGCTAATAGTGACGGATGATAATGTACGGCTTCGTGTCCAAGTTACGAGTGTGTGAAAATGGAAAAAATAACTGATCCAGATTAGATTTAAAATGACCGTGCAGAGGACAGTCAGGCATCACGTAAAGAAACATAACATGTAGTAGCCAAAAATGTAAAGATCATAGTGTAGAAGGAATTCTCCACATGACACATGGATTCCCAAATATTGCGTGAATACATTGGGCAAAAGTAAGCTGCATTAAAGGGTTTCCTCCTCGTGATGTGTGATTCCGTGAAATATGATACTTCTGTACTCAGAAGCAACTAAAATGGAAGAAACACGAGATGTACGCGTTGCATAACGATACAAAGATATGCGCTGAGACAGTATACTTGATTTCTCCGTTAGGTGAAACTTCTTCCAGTGATACTTTCGAGGAGCTTTCCCCTTCCCTTGGAGTTGGCAACCTGCCCCTTACCGCTGAGCTACTAAAATCTACATTGCTATTGTGAATATACCAAAATAGCATCCAAGTGTAAGTCACCTACATTTTGATTTTGTCACTGCTGGAGAACTTTTCTAGAAGAAAGTTCGTTGGAATTACACCCAAAAATGCAGGAAAATGATTTTTCGACGTTTTAATATACCTTGGAGCTGGATGGAATATCTTACATAGAGGAAAGAAAATGTGGCACTTTTGCGTACACGTAGCAGCACATATATAGCTGATACTACTTTCACTAAGGACATCATGCTCTTGTCGCATTCTACGGATCTATCATCCCTTGTGTGCTAATTTCGAGTGGCTCGCAGAAGGCTGTCTTGCAGTTTTACTGTGGAATGGCGTCAATTAGCGTGACTGTGTTGTAGTAGGCACCTACACAACTTGTGAGTGATATACATAGTCCGATGCTCTGGTGTTACGTGAGGAATTGCTGTATAACAGGATAGGAAGTGTTGCGTTGAACGGTACAGGGTCGTGTCCAGGTATTCAAGGTCAAGTAAAAGTGTAGACGTTGGTGTTTAAGTAAAATTGATTGTGTTAATCTATACGTGCCTTAATCTATACGTGCCGTAGTGGCAGAATACCCTGTGCACGAGCTTATTTATAAACATGCAAGGGGAAATAGCCCAGAGACAAGGCATTTATATCATGACCGTCATTATCAAAGGAGAGTAACTTTCCCTGTATTTTTCTACGCCTCCATATTTGCCTTCGTGAGATAGGTTCTCTTTAATTTCCCCTACGTGAAATGGAGGAAATGTGCACCATGTGGACAGTTGAATTTGAAAACGACGTACTGGGAATGATCAGAGAGCACCCTGAAACTAGCAGTGTCCATGTGTAGGGCTTAAAAATCCACATGTAACTCTAGTAAACGATCAGCAGCAGAGATTTAGTGTGAGCGTGCGGTGCGGTATGGTGGATAATTTTGTGGTAGAGTCTTATTTTGTTAATGGCCCGCCTGTGTGGGTGTACGTTTCTTTTATTTTTACATAATGTCCCAAAATTGTTAGAGCATGTACCCTTGAACGTAAGACAACAGATGTGATCCCAGCATGACAGTGTACCTGTACATTTTGACAGGAATATGCAGATCTACCGAAATGAAACATTCTCAGATCATTGGATTGGGAGAGAAGGATATGTGTTATGACCACCTCACATCAATTGATTCCTATTCTTTGAGGAGGGAGGAACTTTTGTATGCAACTCCAGGCACGATAGCTGAAGAACTTGCTGCTGGATTTAATAAAGCTGCGGCAGTCATCTCCTGTTTTTCAGGTGTGTTTTACCGCATACGGAAAAATTTGCTTAAGCAAACTTGAGTGCAAGTGTGTCATGAAAATTTCGATTTTATGAAAGGAGATAACTACTTCTACCAGCATGTAGTGATACGATGAAACTGGTATGACCCAGAATCTAAACAAGATCCCATGTAGTGCAGGGGTAACCAACTCAAAAAAATAATCAGGGAAAAGAAATTGGCTGGGAAGGTTATAATAACTGTTTTCTGGGACCGGGAAGGAATTCTTTTGCTTGAAACTATACCAAAGGGAGATACCATCACAGGGACTACTTAGAAGAAACACTTGAAGATTTACGCCGAGCAGTTCAGAATAAACGACGCGGAGTTGCAAATCGTTATCTAATCGATTGCAAATCGATCGCTGTTTTCTAAACTGTTCGCAGGAAGTAGCGCTTCCTGCAAATATAATCACATAACTAGAATATTTTAGTATCATATAGCTGTTGCCATGCTTTACTGCAGAGGGATAGATTTCGGAGTATCTTTCTTGGACGCCTGCCATTGATAAACACGGAGGCCCATATTCTAATAGCGTACGGTGAACTGTATTCTCATACATATTGGTCCACTGTTTAAGTTTGTCGAAGTCTGCTGTTAATTGTATCTCAGTTTGCGTCCTATCCTGTTTAACCAACCTCGACTGTCTATGACATCCAACATTTTTAATGAACTGTGATCTCTCAACCATAAGATATGGTTTGATGCTAGTTTCTTCGACGTTTTCCACATTTGGTAGGAAACTAACCACGACAGCTCGCTGAAACAAGTTCCGCTGTTTCCGAGTTTCTCGTACCCAGCCGTCTAACCTTGACAACTTGGCCCCTATCAAAATCTGATATATTGTCGCCCTTCAACATTTTACGCTCAAGCATCACTCTGATTGGTCTAGCGAAGTCCCTGTCGTCGTTCAGAAAACGGTTCCACTGTGCATCGTGCACCTTAACGTCGTCAGCACAATGACTACGTTCAAAACTTAGCAGGTTGTCATATCATATTGGCTGACCAATGTACTTTTTTTCTATTTCTCTCTTGAAATTTGGACCCTGTGCTTGGATATTGTCGTTTCTATTTTCCCTTAAATTTTAAAGAACGTCTTTTTATCAACCACCTCTTTTAGATTTTCCATGATTAAAATAAATATTTCTGAAATATAAACTTTACGAATCAATATCCTCATTTTTGCTGTGATGGTCACATCTGTGAATTTATGTATATTCCCATGACAATAGTTTGGCTCTCACTCTTTTAGCAAACCATAACAGAGACAGTTAAACAGCAATATCTCTTACTTCTCGTTTCTGTATGTTGCTGAAGCTAATTTGAAACACTATTAGGTGAAATTAACTCTCTCTCTCTTAGTTTTCCAATTACTACCATAAATATCAAACCTCTTAAGGGCATATTTTCTCATACATAACGTAGCTCAAATACATTACAATTGAATGTGTTAATTATGCTTGTGAAGGGAAAATAATGAAACCTGTTATTCAAGAATCTTACGAGATAATAATAATAATAATAATAAATTTTATGCTGATAACTTAATAATAACAAAAGGGTTAAAATGGATATGAAAGAATAGGGGGACATAAGTTATAACGTCAAGCTGTCTCCTTTACCTGTCTTTGCCCATTGTATTTTTTGGGAAGTGGAGGAGACGTCATAGATATTTTTGGAAGCGGGGGATGGCGTGTCCCTGCGTTTTCCCTCACTTTTACCCCTGATAACGCAAAACCTAAATATTTTGTTTCCGCGATTTAAAACGAAATATCAGTGGTAGAAAGTGCACATCCCGTGTGTGGGGTCCCTGGTTCGATTTCGTCTAGTGAAGAATGATCTTTGTAATTGGGTTTTCTATGGTTCTTCAATGAAATAAACTTTATGTATAGAGATAAAAGTATAGAATAGGAAGAAATGTCTTTATTTGTTTGCATATTGCGAGCGGAGCAGCGATGAGTGAATCTAGTATAGATAGAATAGATAGTTATAGATAGATAGGTAATATTGCTCTTGTGCTCTATTTTGTGGCTTAAAGTTGTTGCTGTCAGTTAATTATTATTATTATATTATCAAGATAGCACTGTCTGAGGACAAGTGTGGATTGTATCTCAAGCTAAGTTTTGGTAGGCAGCTAATATTAATATGCTGCATATGTAAGAATAGTGTCATTAAAGAATTACCTAAACTTTGGATGCATTGAGTATGATATGTATTTGATGAATGCTATATCGACGTATACGAGGGATGTTGGGAAAGTCATGTCTACCCCTATTTTCTTTTTTAGGTAAATGAAAGCAACCTGGGCATAACGGGCAAGCGTATTTAAGAAGTCTTAAAAGATTTCAAGAAAAAATGTCAAGTGACCCGGTCACCAAAGCTCCCACAAGTGCAAAAGTTGAACAAAACCCAGAAAACACTAATTTAGAACACAGACATGTGATTCGTTTTTTCTTTCGTAAGGGGGCCAGTGTTAATGAAATTTACCAAAACTTGGTGGAATTGTATGATGATGCATCGTCGCATTGACAGGTAACACGATGGATAAGCTCATTTAAGTGTGGTAAAACAAACGTTGAAAATGAGCCTAGGAGTGGTCTGCCAAAAACAACAACTTCACCTGAAGTTGTGGAAATTATACAATAATTTGTAATGTCCGATCGACGAAAAGAAGATTAGAGAAACAGCGGAGGGGGTAAGGATTGATATTCATAAAGTTTGGGATATTCTACACCAACACTTTCAGCTCACAAAGTTCTGTTCCAGATGGCTTCCTCCAATTTGGACGTTTAGATGAAAGTATTCTGGATATAGGTATTTGTTGCTTTTTGATCTTTCTCCGTGAAGATTAGCCTAGATGGAATCGACATCCAGTGATGTCATATTCTGGTAATATCTGCCTGATACCCCTGTCAGCTACATTTTCGAAGTCTACATGGTTCGATCTCAAATATATTTCGGTTTCTAATCTTCTTAACATTTCCCACATTGCTTAATGAGTGTGTTAACATTCCCTGGTAGAAACTCATAGCACAGAGGCAAATACAATTATTTTTTGTATACATAAAAATAATATTTAACTGATAAAAATGACGATAAGCATAAGTAAAGATGCCATTAGCGCTTAGCAAATTTTCCGTCTGACAATATCACACTTCATTTTTTGTGGGCAATCCTGTACATTATGATAGCTTGTCAGATAAAACTGATAAAACCGGAAAAATGTGTGAAATTCGATTGATGCCAGCATCCTCGATTCAGTAATAGCAAGAACTTGGAATTTTCAGAATTCAACCACCTTTTACTTCGATTCAGACTGAATTTCAACCTTATGAAATGAACATTCACATAGAATCAATTAAAAAGAAACAGAAATAAACGAAGACTTTACATTAAATTCAGAAAGTAGAAGATGAAGATCGGCAGTGTGTCGATATTACGGGCTAGAGGGATCGTGGTGGCTCAGTGGTAGAGTGCTCACCTCTTGATTGTAAGATCCTTGATTTCATGTCTGCTTCCTTCAAATGGACTTTCTGATGGACAAATACGACGTGCGTGGGTTTTCATCTGGGTTCTCCCATTTTCTCCCACTTTTTTGTTCTGTGGTTATCGCGACCAGTTTATTATCATTGTCTCCTTTAGACTCGGTACATAATCGTGGAACATTTAACTCCAAAAACTGTGTCGAGTTCGTTAGCATTACATTTCTTTCGCTGCGATTCACTGACATCAACATTTTCTTCGATAATGAGCTTAAGTTCTTTGAATGTGCTAGTTAATATTTCTAACATTTTCTTATCATCAAATGATATTTATGCTGAAGTTAATTATGTTATAGAAAGATACCAATATTTGAAAATAAATTGTTTCTATGAAGTTCAGTTCTAATATTTTTTATAAATCTATTTTCTTCGACACTATGAAAGAAAAATATCTACTTATCGATGTAAAGAGAATTAGAACAAAGAGCGAAATATTCGATAGAGGGCATACTCAGAACAACTTTAAATTTACCGCATTCGATTTCATTCCGAACTTATACCAAACACTTTGTGTTACTTTTCCGTACTTCTTCCAAGTAAGGACTTTTAGCAATACCACTACAGAACAATATATTGCAAATAGTACGCCATGGTTTAGCGCACGAAGTGAACGAAAATTACTTTGAAGTAAATTGATATTTTATACTTGAAATCAATTTTGTAAAATAATACAAATTATTACACTTAATACTTTTATCCATCAATATTAATATAAAAAACGCGTAACTTTGTTTTTCGTTTTGCATAATAATAATAGATTTATACAGTCATGAAAATTCCGGTAAGCAACAAAGATTCAGAGAAACAGTTGAAAAGTTCTGAATGATTTTCCAAAACCAATACCTCATTTAGAATCAAAATTAGTTAAATAATGTTACTAATATATTGCCAGGAACAATATATCTATGAAGATCTAAGTTACAATATATTTCGTACTTGTTTTGGTTTGCTTTGTACCGAAAACAAAGCTGTATTGTTTTCGATATACTGTCCAGTAGTTGACATTGCCATAAATTCCTTAGTTTGTCAGAAATATAGAAAATAAGGCAGAATTCTACAATATTGTTAACAGAAAAAAATGTCCGTAGGTCAGACATATACAAATTAATTGATCTCTCTGAATTTAACAAAATGATGCGTTTAATGACATATAGCAAAAATTTATTATTCTTTTACAATTTATTTTAAGTTTTATGAATATTGTTTAAACATAAGATACAATAATTTGATAGAACGCATCCTCATTATCAGCATAGGTAGTCTGCCATTACTGACAGGTCACTTGCTGGCTACAACTGAGAAATTTTCATGCTTTACGGTCTTCCGCTATCCTCTTCGTCTTCAAGTACGATTTTTCTGTTTTGATAGCGTCCATCAATTGCCGCTTCCTTCATCTCCTCCTTCTCTTTCCTGTCATCATACTATCTAGCAAGTCCCTTATGATACAGTTCCTTCTTAAAGAATGACCCAACCAGTTTCTCTTCGTCTTCTCAATAATATCTGAAACTCTTATTTTCTTCCCCATAATTTCTAATGTGATGATGATCACAATGGTAAGATACATATCACTTGATAGAATGCATCAAGCTTAACAAAATTAAGTGCCTAAGGACAAATTCTGATGTGTAGTTTCAGAGAAAGTAGACAAAAACGAACTTTTGTAACATTAAGTATTGTATCGTTTATTGCAAACGATAATTTATAGTTATACTGAAACACACTTCCAAAACTAGAATTATATGCTATGTATATACATTATTTTCCAACAGTTTTGGAAGCACTAACAAGTGGAAAACAAGAATATGAATTAATAAAAAATACGAAATAATCAATTCGTAAATTATTAATGAAAAAAATAAATAATTTTTCCACATAATACAAATTTTAAAGAAAATTAGTGAGGTGAAAATGAGTTCTTGAACACAGATAAATTAACTTATAGCCCTGTAAAAAAAAATAGCCACTTAAACATTTAGTAATCTTCGCACAAATTCTTGATGTTTTACCACGGTTCTACTTATGAATTTGTTAAAGAATGCGCCGCTCCATTGTTTCCATTCGAACTGTGAGTAGCTCCCGAGCTATTTGACACTATTTACAAACTTACTTTTTGCTTCTCTCTCTGCTTCATTCCTCACAAACTTGATTCAAGGTAAGTCGGGTAATTGCAATGGTCATTTCGTGATATTTATTAATCCTTCGTCATGTTTCTGTTCGAGCACTTCTCTTCACAGTTTAGAAATATTCCCTTGGACCATTGTCTTGTAATAGTTGTAATATAATTATGAAATGGAATCGAACGTTCGAAAATTAAGAACAGCTCTAAGTAGGCTTTAAAGAGCTCAATTGAATGACACCTAAAACGTTTAATTTCATTGTTCTAATTCACCCTGCCTCAGCTGGTAGAATGTCCACTAATTTTCTTCAAAGCTCTATTCTTATTTACTGTTTTCAATTACGCCTGTTCTTATGCAACCCAAACACCTCATGGTCATAATGGGTTGCATGAGAAACAGGTGTTAAACTTTGAGGAAGATACAATCACCTGACACTGAACGAAATTCAGTTTCTCAATTGAGTCCCGCGGTGGCTCAGTGGTAGGACGTTCACCTCTGGTCCATGGGGTCCTTGGATCGATCCCAGCTTTGGCCAAGTGAACTTTGTTGTGGACAACCACCATGGGTTTTCTTGGGATTTTCCTGTTTCCTCCACTTTCTTCGTTCCAACATTTCATTCATTTCTCATCATCACTGTCTCCTTTAGCCTAGGCGGCATAGTGTGGGACGTAAAACTGTCAGATTTCATTTCATTAGGTTTTCAGTTTCTCAATTTTATTACGGAAAAGTTGATTCATAACTAAAATTTGTTTCAATAAACTTGTAGAAAAATACATAAAAGAAACCAGAAAATGAAAGCAACATATGTATATACGTGATATAAGTATTATTCAGAACAAGTAAGAATATCTGAGTGTCAAGTCATTATAGAAGCTTCTTCGCCACCCCCTAAAAAATTTACTCTTACAGTTACCCTATATATGACAAGGCGTTGGAAGACTTACTAACTACAAAAGACTTACTGGATTACATACATAATTTATCACAAATTTACTCTCGTTGCAATCAGCGATGTTGTTACAAAAATCTTAAAACTGTAATAAATACGAAATCTCTATAATAAAATGTTAGTGAAATCTTATACTTTTTGCAGTTTCTAGAAAAGTAATCGAGTAATTTCTGTCCCTTTCTACAGAAACCAAGAGGTATCAAGGTGGTTCAGTGGTAAAATGCTCACCTCTGGTATGACGAACCTCTAGTTCGATTTCAGATCACGTAAGTTTTTAGTGGACTACGTCGCGAGTTGTTTTGGGTTTTCCTAGAAATTCTCTTTCTTTTCCCATTCTCACTCTATCAATTCTTCCATAATCATATGTTTTCGTTAATTATGTCCCCTTTAACCTACAAATTATAAACGTGGGACGTAAGTTACACCACAAATTTCATTTCCTACAGAACTCAGGTAATTCTACCGTGTTTGCAATGTGGTTATCTACGCCGGTTATTTATGCAACCCTCACCATATGTATGCTTGTAAGGTTGCAGAACGGTTAAACGTTAAATTTTCGGTTTACGTGTAAAACGAATTCAATAGATATTAATTCAACGTATGAAAAGGATTCGAAAATGGAATTATTTTCAAGAGATCTGCTGTAAAACTGAATACAAAGAAGAAAATGAAAAAGAAGAAGAAAGAGATTAAGTAACTGTTGAGTGAAGATGATGAATCCCCTGAATTTGTTGGACAAATTTTTTGGAGAGAGCGAGCGAGAAGGCGTCTCTGCGTTTCGTAGCCTTATAGAGTCTGCCTGAGTTTCACAACCACCGCATCCAATCAACCGAACGGAAGAATTGGGAAGTGAAACAGAGTGTCGTGACGTCATCAGTCCGCATGAGGAAGAACTGACGCAGCAGAAAGCAATAGGTGTTCTGCTGACAGGTGCAAATAAAAGAAAGAGGTTGAGAGGAAGAGGGAATAACATCAACAGAAAAAGACGATACAAAAGATAGAAAACTAATTGTTAAGAGTAGGTAATATTTAACCATTACGTTTCCTTTACTTTTGAATAGCGTACAATGATGCTGCAATGAAAGAGTTTTAGAATTATAACAAATCAAGACAAAATTTCCAAGCCTGTAAGTAGCAGTGGTCGAAATGAGACGGTATGCTGTGGTATGGCATATCGCCTTTGATTTTTCAGTGATGAAGGCATACCGTCTCTAGTTTTCCAGTGATTAAAACATATCATCACTGGAAAGTAGGATCTAAATATCTTTTAAAAATCCATTTTTATACACAGTAATTAACGAATAGCTTTGCAGGTAAAACTATTTAATGTAGAAGTAATTTCTAAGTTGACAACACGGACATTTTTCTTATATTTTCCTACTTTGTGTTTTTAATTGTCTTAATGCATACAAATGCCATGTTTTTAGCATGGGCGGATTTAAGGGTTGTCTGTTGCGCGGGTGGCCCTTCCGAGTGTTTAGAATACCTCACAGTCGAGTGGGGGGACAAGGTGTTTTCTCCAGATTTTAATATTCTCATTCGGTGTTTGAGCATTTTCGTGTATAATTCTCTATAATACAACATATGGGGATCTTTTTTTTTTTTTTATTTTTTCAGAAAATCTTGGGCGGACGATCAATGTCTCCCGATATCCCCCCCGCCGTTACTACAGAGAAGTTCTCCAATAGTTTTCTGTCATTATGTAAATAGAAATGCAATCTTTGAGGCAAGAAATCGTAATAAAATATAACGTCTCTGTTTTTTCTCCACTTCAAACACTGAGTAGCACAATATACAATGCGAATTGGTTAGGATAACATTAGATGTATTATAGATGTCGCGAACTTTTCTGGAAGAGAATTTGTTCAGAGACGGTTTCTATGTCAATCCGGGAGTCAATAATTTAAATAGGGATAAGACGAGTATCAACTTAGCAGAAACACTTGAAAATTATAAATATTTCCATACCATACGTTTGTACTGCATTTGTACGGTGTACCGGTTTGTGCAGTAAAAAAAAAAATTGTTTGTACTGGTCTCAAACTCGAAAAAATCGAAAAATAAAGTGATTCTGCTAAGTTCATTTGAACATAACAGGACCACTGATAAATTTCTACAAATTTGATGGCTTTTCTGTACGAATTGTTTGTACTGTGTTTGTACCGGATTGTACTGTAAAACTTTTCGTTTGTACCGGTCTCAAATTCAAAAAAATCGAAAAATAAACTGGCTCTGCTAAGAACCAGAATAGAAATTTCTACAAATGTGAAGACTTTTCTATACGAATGGTTTTTTCTGCGTTTGTACCGGATGGTACCGTAAAAAGTTTCGTTTGTACTGGTCTCAAATTCGAAAATTCGAAAAATAAAGTGGTCCTAAGTTCAAGTGATCATAGCAGGACTAGTGATAAATTTCTACAAATTTGATTTTCCTACGAATCGTTTGTACTGCGTTTGTACCGGATTGTAGTGTAAACATTTTCGTTTGTGCTGGTCTCAAATTCGATAAAATCGATAAAAGTGGTCCTACTAAGTTCACGTGAATTCAGTAGGACCACAATACAAATTTCACCACTCAAGACAAGTAGGACCACAAATGTGAAGATTTTTCTGTACCAATCGTTTGTACTGGGTTTGTACCGGATTGTACTGTAGAAATTTTCGTTTGTACGCGTTTCAAATTGGGGAAAATCGGAAAATAATGTGGTCCTGCTAAGTACACTTGAGGATAGCAGGACCATTTACTAATTTCCTCAAATTTTAAAAATATAAATATTCCAATAATAATTATACAAAAAGTAAATGGATTCAGAACACAAAACAAACTTTATTTATATTGTAAAAGTAAGGTCTGCTTTTAGATCGAATATGCTTAATATGGTGTTTTACTTAAAGTGCAAACAATATTTATAAACTATACTGAAGGATTTATACACAATAAATAAAACAAATAAATTCACATATAGCACTCGAAATAAGTAGCAAGATAATAAACACTTAGATATGTTCTTTAGGGAACTGTATGGAATGTCGTCCTGTACGCACCAAAAATACTGTACATGTGCTACTGATTCTCTATTGCATGCATTTAGTGCTCTTTATTGTGACAGTGAAAAGTTCAGGGAATAAGTTGACCGTGTAACTCTAGACACAAATTCGGTTTATATTATAAAACTAATGTGGAAATTTTACAAGCCGGCATTTGCCTTATCAATTGTGAAAGTACTGTTTTGAATATATTAAAACGATTCTTCATTACTTTCCATCCTGGAAAGAAACAACAACTTTCAGTTCTCTCATTTGTACGGCACCGATGTTTTTCTGATCGCACGTTTTAATGCCAATATAATGCCAATAATTGTTGAGTATTGCAACAATTATAAGCATTGTTATCGAACTTTTAGGATGTATCTTATCTCTAATTTTATCTCTAATATCTCTTATCTCTAACTTGGCAGGACCACTTTATTTTTTGATGCTTTTAGAATTTGAGACCGGTACAAACGAAAACTTTTACGGTACAATCCGGTACAAACGTAGAACAAACGAATCTTACAGAAAAATATTCAGATTTGTAGAAATTTGTACTCTGGTCCTGCTAGGTTCACGTGAACTTAGAGGACCACTTTATTTATGGATTTCTTTCGAATTTGAGACCGGTACATACGAAACGTTTTACAGTACAATCCGATACAAACGCAGTAGAAACGATTAGTACAGAAAAATCATCAAATTTGTAGAAATTTATCAGTGGTCCTGCTATGTTTACGTGAACTTAGCAAGACCAATTTATTTTTCGATTTTTCGAATTTGAGACCGGTACAAACAAAAATGTTTACGGTACAAAATGGTACAAACACAGTACAAACGTATGGTATGCAAATATTTATAATTTTCAAAAGTGGCCCTGCTAAGTTCACACTCGTAGAGATAAGCATTACTAGTAATTTTCCATGCTTTTGTCTTAAACAATTTATAAATAATTTGTTTCCACTTAAAATTACAACATAATCAAGGAAATACCTTGTTTAATCAAAATATTAAATACTATGAGAACTAAATCACAGATGTTCTACAAAGTGATGAGTTGTTGGATGATCTGTATGGATTATTTTTAGTTTCTTTGGTGATTAAAAAAAAAACATTATTGGATTTAGTTAGGGCATTAATTATTATTTTGACCAACTTCACGTTCAGCAATTTCACAACGAGATAAACGAAAATGAAATGAAATGAAATCTAAGTTTTACGTCCCACGGTTATGCCGGTTAGGCTAAAGGAGAACGGTGATGATGAGAGATGAGTGAAATGGTGGAATGAAGAAAGTGGGAGGAAACGGGAGAACCCCGAGAAAACCCACAAGCACGGTGTTTGTCCACCACAAAGTCCACACGGCGCGAGCTGGGATCGAACCAGGACCCCAAGCACCGGAGGTGAACGCTCTACCACTGAGCCACCGCGCCCCCTAACGAGATAAACGAGTGGTATCATAATAGTGTTATTAAATTTATGATTCCAATATATTTTTACTGTTCTATTCACGGAATACGATCCATTAACAAAAAGGTGGGAAAGAAGTTTCTTATTTTATTTTGCTTATTCCAAATTAACAGAAAAAATTAGTACTTTTGTTTTTCTTTAATCGAATTCCTGTCTGCTATAAGTGCAATAATTTTCAAATTAAAGCCCAGGTACGAATTAATGTTCCGATTCTTTATAACTATTTATAGGTAATCAGTTTTATCATCTTGTCTGCTTTAAAACAAACTCAAATCTCTCATTAGAATGCTTTAAACAATACTTTATTTCTCGAAAATCTAGTGCTTTTTATTAAAGTATTATTTTAAAGAAAAGGAAAATCAACTTCTTACATTTAACTTATTTATACTCCAGGCAATACAATTAACCCCAAAGAAGATAAACACGTTATGTATCATTAAGAATGAACATTTTTCTACGAAGTTTACCGGGTGAAACATATCTTTTAAGGTGAAACAAGGAAAATAAGAAACTTTTGGACGATATCCATGGTAATGTCATTATTTCTATTCCGATGCAATGTCATTACGTCTCTTAAAGAATTTCCATATTTTCTAATTGCTTGTGACTCAAATCAAAAAATAAAATGAAATGTATCTTTTCTTTAAATTCAAAGCTCTTATTTATATAATAACATGTTACCTAAACATTTTTGTGACCTATTTCGTTACCTTTGTTTCACTTTAATACGAGGTGGATTAAATGATCCCCTTAAGACAAATTGGCCTCCAGATCTTAGCTCTAATGATCTATATTGTGGTAATTGTGTCGGTAGGATAAGGTGTTATCTCAGGTTTCTAACGTGCAATTTTGAACATTGTCAATAAATATCTTCGATATTATTAAGACACAATCTGAACCTATTGCGAAAGGATCATTTTGTCTCAAGGCATGGGTAAAATGATCCCTCCATTGAAAATAATAAAAAATCTTGTAAACTTACAAAAATGCTTATATTTTTTAAAAATGGAGTACAGGGTTTAGTAATACTGTGTTAAAGTATGTTAGTAATACTAGTATTTAAAGTTCGTTAAAGTAGGTCAATATATTGTCCAATATAGAAAACGTTTCTTGAACACTTAACTCTTTTATGCTTTTTTGGGATCAGCTTTCTTAGCCTTCATCTAAGTGTCAGAACACATGTCACACAAACAAATCTTCATCTTCATCAACACCAGCACACTGATCGTGCGCCCATTTTTGGAACTGCTGACACATTATCACACCCTCACCTTCAGCAGACTTTGAATATAAGTCATGACAGTAGATACACTCGGTATCTGTCATGGATTCGTCGTCAAAAGCAGATGATACTTGATTTTTTTTTTTTTTTTTTTTTTGCGCCTTGCAATTTCTTCGTCTTAAAAATCATTACCTTCATTTTTATATTCCTTTAATTTTGGAATAGCATCTGCCAGAACAGCCTACCTAGATTGGTTCGATGTGTTTTGCTGGACATCACTTAAAGTAGGCCTATCAAGAATTTCATTATCATGCTTATCTCGATTACCTTGAGTCAATTAAACAAAAACGGCAAAATTGCCCTAAGAAAATGGAATAATAATAAGGTTAAATGATTCAGGGATCGTTTTGTCTTTTCATATGGCTTCCATTAAATACGTTCTTGTGTGACAAAACATGGAGAAGACTTCCACCTAAATGTATAGAGTTAAGCACTGACTTTTCAACAAATAATGTCTCGTTTAAATTCTAATTCATGCGTTAGTACAAATACAGCAAAAAAGTAGCACTTACCTTATGAACAATGTTATGAAAATGTTATTTTTTCGTCTCGAAATTTACCAAAACGTTTCACATCCAAAGAGAACTGATGAACAAGGGTAGCTTATTCTGTGTGACGTAGCAATCACGTGATTCGACAAGCAGCACAACAAGTTTCCGCTGTAGGGGTAGGAGATCGTTTTCCCTGCAGGGATCATTTTACCCACCTCACTCCCTATATATATATATATATATATATATATATATATATATATATATATATATATATATATAGAGAGAGAGAGAGAGAGAGAGAGAGAGAGATCATTAAGACAAGTAATAATCAAATTTTCAACATACCTAAGTTTCGGGACTGGGATAATTTTTATCATTTCACTTTGATGGTGCAACTTAGGGGAGGGGGAGATAAATATAAAAATAATCAAAACTGACCGTCATTAGTGTCGAATCCATAATTTTTGGAGTGGGTGAGATAAATAGTGACACTTCCAATGTTATTTAAATCGCGTTTCAGTTTCGCAAGTTGGAAGAAGGGTAAGGGAAGAGATAAAAGTGATAGAAAATGACCGATATAACTGTAGTGTCGAATCCATAGCTTTCAGGGTGCCCCCTGAAGGACCAAAACGAATCAGACTGACCACCTTGGTTGACATTACCAGGAAGATCAAAATGAACAACTACCAACTCATTCTGTTTGGCACTCCGCTTACTCTTCAAGGCGAAGCCAAGTACCTGGGGATAGCTGAACGACAAACCCACGTTTGCTACTCATTTGTCAAATACTGCCTAGAAGGAGCACAGGGAGTGAGAATCCTTTTCTAGATTCTGCTGAACCCACAGTTTGACTACAGAGCAATGAAAAACACCCACTATATTCATCAAATCACTGCTGCTGTATGCCTATCCGACATGGGAATATGATGCTGAAACACCCCATTAGATCATTATATAGTGCAAAACCGAGCAGCACGGGCTACAACAGGTTAGTCTCGCGACAAGCGCATAGCCCATATTCACGAAGACCTTGAGTTCCCACTCCTAAGAGATGCCTGAGAACATCAGTCTAGAAGATTCTGAGACACTGTTCAGCGCTTTGAGAGACTGGCCATCCTCATCTCCTTTCGGTTCCTGTGGACTGAAATTTAACCTACACCTCTTTGGCTGCTGTGGGCTGAAGGTTTCAAATATTTTTGTGAAAAGAATATGGTTGTCAGACATCCACTTTAACCTGGACAATATTTTTTTCAAGTTCTATAAATAGTCAGGCCGAGTGTTAGGGAAATAAGGAAATGTGTTCTATTTGTTGGGTACAGACAACTGTTACAAATTATAACATTGTTTTAATTAACTCTATTGTACCACATAAAATTTATATTCTTTTCTTTAACCTCCTATAAAAGTCTGGCAATTACTTTATTACTTGATGCATGTCAAGTACTAAAAAAAAGCAAAAGGTTAGCGGTTGTTCTTGACTCATAAAGTGTATTTTCAAGCCGATTTAATAACAGGAATTGACTGAAATAATAATTCTGTCTGCACTAAGAATAGTCGTAATTATATATCTACTAACAAAAGTTGGTTCCTTGCCATACAAAATCATTATCGGGATGAGAGAACTTCCTCTAAAATCAAGAAGCACATTTTGTCCGTACCTATAAAACCGAAACTAGCTTTTAAATTAATTTTGAATTCGAAATTCACGCAACAGAAGTATACACTGGATAAAAACAAACTTTTGTTTATGAGTATAAAGCCTCATAAAAATCATCACCTACATTACTCTGAAAATATCTGAATTTATATTTCCAGAAGTTCCATAGATTTCATGCATGATTTTGTTGAAATCTTTTATTTTCTTGCGAGACTCATTCATACTATAGGAAAGGGAGCTCAAAAAGAAGTTTCCCCGAACTACTGTGGACAGAGATCGGGATGCAAGATCAAAAATATGTGACATTAAAGATAAGATGTACCTTTATTTTTTCCACATAAGTACCACGTACTTGTAAATTGAGCCATTTGTCATGCCGATCTATAAGCTTCAGAAACCGTTCCAGGAAAAAATCAGGAAGCGTCGAAAAGCTTCTGTGACTTCAACATTGGTTGCAAAGTGCTTTAATCTTGTCATCCACCATCCTGATGTTTTCGCCTGTACTAGCGTTGCAAATCCTTCCAGGTCTCTGTGTATCCAGCACTTGTTGCCACCTCTCACTGAACTGGCGCCACCATACCCATACCATTTGTTTCGACATCACATCAGCCCAATGAACTTCCACGAGACGATTATGGTGTTCTGCTCCCGGTACGCCACGTTCCCATTCATTGCGGATAACCGCTCGCACTTCCTCCTTTAACCACGACGTCAAAACGCGCCTTCTCTCCATAGGCACCAGACTCAGACTGAGAGATTCGTCTTCAGTTTTCGCAGGCGCTGCGACGACGCCATCTGCAGGATCGCAGGCGAACGATACCCACCTGTGTCTGGGTATTTTGTGCGTGCTTTCATGGTAAAACGAGAAAGGAAACTTATTTTCGGACTCCCCCGCGTAGCACTAGTAAATCTTCAAAAAGAGTAGTGGATGGTCAAAACGTTTCATTTTTTTCTTTTCTAAAAATAAAAGACATGCATTATTAGATTATGAATTGTTTTAATATTCACTACCTAACTGTCCTAACAGCTTATGTTTGAGCCAACTAAATACGTTTTTTCACAAACTAATTTGGTTGTTTTACCTAAAGCATTGTCTTGCCAAACGAAATACATATTTAGCTGAACAGTGTGTGAAATATTTGCAGCTTTTCCACACATTTCGTTTCGCCATATGCAGCTTTATGATGGCTTGTGGAAAGCTCCCTTATGGCCATATAGTTGCCCCATCACTATTCAGCACAAGAAACCCGGCCTCAATCCCTAGTGTTTGCTGATGTTGTTCGGAACCTACATTAAGTTATAGGTTCACCTCTCATATAAAATATGTGCTCAAAGGAGCACTAAATTCCAGTCTAACCAACACACCATCCAAATATTTACGAAACTTACTTTTATGCCTTTAAATCTCATTTAATAAGAAGAGCCATAGTTTACTTCAAGTTGCGAGATAATTCTCGTTTTGCACGTATTGTAATTAAGAAGAGACAGATATGAAAAGATCCTGGCCCATAATAAAGAACTATATTTGCATTTGTATGACAAGGCTAGTATTAATCTTACCCCTTTTAACAAAGAGGGGGATTGTTTGGAATTAAACATTGATCCCATCATCGAAGCTACAAAAGAGGATCCTGCAGCCTAACGTGGATTCCGAACCACATAAGTTCTCACCAGGAATTGTGCTGAATTTTAGGGCAGAAGGCGCTAAATAAATATCCAGGAGGGAGCCATTACCATGAATAATGAAGTACGAATGTGAACCTAAAGCAAGGAAAGGAATTGGGAAAGAAACTTTTCGGAGAAAAAGACTCATAAAATGCTTCACGCAGAGTATTGTTATGTATGAGGTAGAGACATGGACATTACGCAAAAGCTTTCGACATGCGGGTGTGGAGAAGAATATAGAGGATTAGCTGGGTCGAGCATAAAGCGAATGAAAAGGTGTTAGAAATGGTATGGGAGAAACAAAACAATTTTAAATGTAATTGAAACGAGAAACTTGTTGAGATATTTTCTAAGAGAAAACTGTATCACGAGATACGTACTAGATGTTATGATGGCAGGAAAGGGTGGAAGAGAGTGAAGGACCTACAGTTGATGAACGGTAATAAAACAGAAGAAATGGTACTTGAAGACGAAGAGCTTAGTTGAACACCATCAAGCATGGAACATTTCCAGTTGCGGCAAGAAATTTGACAATGATGGCAGAATACCTATATAATGATGATGATTAGAGAAAAAAAATAATTTATGCGTTAGACTTTAAGTTACATGACATGTTATGCTAGAACTAAACTTCTGCCTTGCCTTGTGCACGAGTACTTTTATGTCATTATCATTACTTACCTACTTCTGAACTTCTGCTTTAGCCTACAAAAGGTAATCGAAAATTTTTAGACATTGATATGATTTTAGGTAGCACCCCTGTCATATTTTAATAGGTTTCGATGTTTGAACTCAACTTGGTCTGTTCTTGCTAAGCAGATAGTAATGAACTTGTAATTTAAGAACCGCTCTAGAAGATTAGTTAGTTATGAATAAGTTACACATATTTAGTGAAACGTCATCACATGGGGGAAAGAATGGCCTCTAGATGTAGTTTTAATTCCTTCTAGTCAGCAGTCGTTACAAGTTCTCCATCACTCCTTTATATGATAAAACAGTCACTCTGGTTGACTTTATCAAAGCATAATGTTCTTCAAGACTGTATTAAAGGCTAAAGATTATAAGACATTTGAGTGATGATTGGTTGATTTGAAGTTTAGCGGTCCGTTTAACGCCAAGACTATATGAGACGAGAACCTATAGCTTCATTGTGGGATTCCAACAACATGAGCTCCCACAGGGAACTACATTTAACATTATAGGTTAGTTTTACAGAAGGATGCTCGCAACCCATTGAAGCCAAGACATCAACAGAACTTTGAAGTAATGATGATTTCAGGTGGTGGCCTGTCCTCTGAGTTGCGAAAGTTCCCCAGGAGCAAATCTACAATTGTGATCAATAAGAGTTAACTTAGCTGTATTTTCACAGTATAACTTTCATCCCTCTCTATTTCAATTCCTCTCCAAAATTTAGATAATTAAACCGTATGTATGAATAAAAGAAAGTTCAAAATGAATTATACAAAACCAAGTTTTATGTGACATCTGTTTATTCATTAAATATCAATCTAATGTGTACACTCTCCAAGCTTCATTTGACTAGCGACTTGTAACCATTCTAACTACTTTGCAAAATGTCCACTACCGGTCGCTGGTATGCAAAATCGCAGTGACGGAGAAGTCTTAGGCTAGTTTTCGACGAAAGCATTTATCGTAGCATTTCTCGTAGCAGAAATCGTATCATCGATATCCTACCGTGTAAAGTAGCAAATGCTATAGCATTTTCCGTGCCATGGCATAGCCTATGGCATTTATTGTCGATAGAACCTGAACTTTTTCGTAGCATTTCTGGTCCGATTGCAGCGCCGTGGTGTGTTAAAAGTAAGCGAAAGATTTTGTGCCAAATACCCATGCTCTTTGTTTTGTGTGGGAAATTGAATTGTAGTAAAGAAAAATGAGTTGGAGTAGGGATGCTATTATTATGTTGATTGAAAAATATGAGGAATATCCTTCTTTGTACAAATTTAAAAGTCCTGTTTCATAATAAGCATATGCGACAAAGAGCTTTAGAAGAAATAGCGACTGTTTTTAGTTTCGGAGCCATAATTGCGCTCTTTTCCAGTGATTTGTTTGCTACGTCACGACAAGGTGCTTATCAAAATGCTACCGTGTAAAAGCTACCATATACTTTTGATGCTATAGAATATTATACGAGATGTTTGGCAATACATCTGCTACGAGAAATGTTACGATAAATGCTTCCGTCTAAAATTAGCCTAACGCAAGTGTGCAACAAGGAATTCAATTGAGCGTTCAATTAAACGTGTTCAAAATTAAACATTAACGTTTTTACGTTAACTTGAGCGTGGTTCGAAGAACTTTGTTGCATTATTGAAAATTAAAGCTCAGTACATCTGGTCTGATGTGATCTGAGATCATCTTGTAAAATATGTTGTAGTTGGTTACCTATTTTCTTGTTGATCTGTGTTTCTCAAGAAAACAAATGAACAAAACATTCATGGTGATGATCTTTTCATGGCAATTATTCCGTGCAGGAAAAAAAACAGAAAATGAAAATTGTATACATACTACAGTTCAAATTAATACATTGTAGAATTTTGTAAAATAAGATAACTATTTCTTTGTAAATAATATAATAATACACAGTCAATCTTATTTTTTTGTACATGCCTACTATTTGTGTGCAGATTTATAATATCCCACAAACTGAAATGCCATAAATATGAGTATCCGTGGAACAAACTCTCAACTAGTGTTTGGTAGGCTTACTTACTACAAAATAGATGGGTGCATATTCGGGGTAAGGAATTTGCCCGTGGTTATATAGTTAGCGTACGAGTCTTCGGCGCGAGAGATCCGGGTTGTATTCCCAATGCGAGCTCATGTAGTTTGGATCTCGAGATAAGCAGTGGGCGAAGACCCTATCTATAGTCCGTGGGTCCCCGCGGACCACCCCAGTTGAAAGTGGGTTCGCGGAACATATTTTTCCACTACATGTTATCCTATTCACATACTTGGGATAGGTTATATAGAAATGCCATAAGAATTTTTATGTAACATTTTGTTTGATTTCGTTTAATGTTGCTCTCAATGGCGTTAGAAAGTTCTTACACAGATCTCCCTCCACAAAACAAACTTGAAGTCCTCTTCTAGTCTATCATTTTGAATTTTCTTAACTCGTGCGTTCAAGATAAAAATTTAGGATTTAGGATTTATATTTCTGGAATTTCGGCTTCTTTAGCCTAAATAGCTATAGAAGCCGAAATTCCAGAAATATAAATTCACGTAGGAGGAATGACGTCCCTCTTCGAGAAAACTAGGCGGGGAAAGGGAAGGAAGAAAGGATTGGGGAAGGAAGGAAGCGGCCTGAAACATATGTTAGGTACCGCCCTGGCATTTGCCGGGTGTGAATGAGAAAACCCTAGGTAAACATCATTCAGGATGTCTGGCAAGGGAAACTTTTTTACACTTGCGAGTGTCCCCACCGGGGATCGAACCCGGGTACTCTCAAGGTAAAATTATCATTGTGTTTTCTGAGTAAGGTAAAATAGGAGAAATTATTAACAAGTTAAATTTGTAGTGCATTTGTTCTTAGAAAGGAAAATGATTCATCTTATTTTCCGTGAACAACCTTTTCTAATGATATTGCTGAAGGTATAGTTGAAGATATAATTTCATTAGATTTCACCTACGTTAGTATTCTCCGATTTGTCCTAAGGGAAAAAAAATCATTGGATGAAAATTTACCTACCTAGACTCGAAATATTAACTACGCTACGTTGCAGTAGAGCAAGACGTGGGATCGAAGACACAAGTTAGGAGATGCTATTGAGGTGATAAAGGCTTCATACCTGATGAGAGAGATGATGCAGCAACAACTGGTAGTAGTCGATGTTATTTCTTTATTATTCAAATACTTGAGAAAAACAATTCGAAACTTTTAGATCCTTTTATTTATACTCAAGCACAAAAAATAGACCATTAATCTTATTTTGACATTCTAGCAGTGAATAACTTCACAAGTGTATTACTATTCGGTTATTCTTAATGCTTCGTTGAACTTCTTCTGTGCAAATTACTTATTCGTATATACATTACATTAATGAATTTGTTTGCTCTGTAACAACGATCGAGCTTGTCACATTAGTTGTGTGTTCTGCATCCAGGCCGGGAGCCAGCCCAAAAATGTAGTGAGGCCCAGTTGAAGTTAGGGGGGCCCGATCCAACCATATTATGGTTCATTTCAAGCCTAACGTAAAAATTTAATGGGGACAGCAAATATTTAGGGGCACCCGCCCCCCTAGACCCCACTGGATACTGGCCTGACTTGAAGCTCACTCAAGACGAGAATATGTTTAGCGTATCGGGACTACCCCGAGTTACTTAACACCAATTTCTAATATATAAAGTGAGTTCCTTTGTTCCATGTTTATAACATTAAATGCAATTTAGTAGTAATCTTAAATCTCTTGTTTGCAGTACGTAAAAAGGATTCAGATTGTGAGATTAGTAGTGTGAATTCAGGTTTTGTCAGAGAGGGAGGAGGGGTGACAGTAAGATTGTTCACCGACATTCAGAGTTTAAAGTTGTGTGTTAGTATCTTTTTATACACTTCATTAAAAAGCATTTGTTTCCTAAACTTTTACTCCTTCTACCCTCTCCAAATGAAACCACTCTGTCAGATAGGTTTAGAAATTTGTTTGTAGGAGATTTGTCTCACATTACAGGATTACTCCCGTACAATCGTTTTTAAAAGTATTATATATACTTTAAATACAATCATATTAATATACACTTCCAGCCTTGCTGGCATTCCTAAATAGAAAACTTAAAAAGAGAGTTGCTTGGAATAAAATATATAAACATTTATCGGTAACTTAAGTGATATTTTAAAGATTATTCAATAGTATAATTTAACTTAACAATATTATCAGCAGAAATAAATTTTGCAGCTATTTGTTAATTTTGAGTCGTATTCATAAATAAGATTTCAGTTATTGAGCACCCTTTTACCTACCTTAATATGTAAAATAAATTCAAAATGATATGTTGACATCTGCTGTTTGCTATTATCATTAAACATTTGTTTGCAAATACCAATCATATACCAATCATAGTATAGTTTTGTGTGTTTTTACTTTTCGGGTCTCCTTGTGAAGTATACAAAATTTATACTTTCTTCGTTGGTCTACGGAGATACCTAACATGCACTAAATCACTGACACTTTTATGTGCATAAGCGTTACTTAACAAAATTTGAAGGTAGCAGTGTTTCTTTCAGAAACTATGTTAAGGGGGGACACACTTCGTATTCCGGGGGGTACTCTCAGAGCTTCGGGGAGCCAGTGTCACCATAAAAAAATGTCTGGAAGAAACACTGTCCGTATCACAATTCATTTCATATTACTCTTGTAGTGTCTGTTTCATAAGTAAATTCATGCTTTCCGCGGGATAGTATCTTTTGCCCCTTGAAGCGATGCAAGATATGAGAAAATCAGTTCGCTTAATGTAATTGACCTTAAAAACTTTTAAAGCTATGGATCCTGGTAAATCAACAAAACATATTACGTTTGCAAATGCAATTTACACAACAAATAACACGAATAGTGTGACAAGCAGGGAAGGCAGAGAAGCTGTTATACTGTTATACGGTAAGACGACAGAAACAAAAATCATAAACTGAATGTTTAAAGTGTATAGCAAGAAAACAAGCACCTGAGTGTGTGGTGTAGTGAGTAACGTTCTATCCTACAAATCAACTGATCCATGTTCGAATCTTCGTCAAGTGCCTTTTCTCTTTTCGTCGAAGAAACAGCCATTACTTGTAATGTTTACTTTTTTTAATTTTCGTCAAAGGAACAGCCATTGCTTGTAGTATTTTTTTCTCTTTTCGTCAAAGGAACAGCCATTTCTTGTAATATTAGAGTTTTATATATGGTGTCATTCTGTTAGATTTTTTTCTTATTCTTGTCTAAGGTAATAATATAAGGCTGTAACCATGATTCTACGTAGGTAGATCAAAAGTAACGAAGTTCTAGCTTTCTTTCCATTAATAAAATTTAAAAATAAGCTTATATCCGAAACTAAATATACAAATAATTGAAATGAAACTAGCAGGTTGGTGCAATATAACCTGAGGGCAGAAGAGCAAAGCAATATAACCTGAGGCGCTATCAAGTGGCTGCCTTATCTCTGTCTCAACTGTGAACTGAACACTATCTCTTTTAAAACACAATGTTATCAATGAAATACTGATCTGTGTGAAAACATAGAGAGACAAGAAACAATATTAGTATATTTTGTTTTTATTAGATGTTTCAGTATGTTGAAAAAAAGAAATCATGTCCACTATTAAATGAAAATATGATTAGGAACTAGTGTTCATACCGAGTGAAATAACAGCATGTATTCTGGAAAATCATATTCTATTTGGGAATACTCACGTGAGAATGAGGGTCCCGGGTTCGATCCCAGCCCCCGCCAAGTGAACTTTGTGGTGGACAAACACCATGTGCGTGGGTTTTCTCGGGTTCTCCCGTTTCCTCCCACTTTCTTCATTCCACCATTTCACTCATTTCCCATTATCACCGTCTCCTTTAGCCTAACCGTCATAACCGTGGGACGTTAAACTTAAAGATTTCATTTCACGTGAGAATGAAAAGAATGTAACATTTATGAAATCAACCCTATCAAGTAGTTCAAGTGAAGACCCTTCTTTAAAACTATCTCCAAATACAGAGTGCTGGTGTATTGTATTCGTATCGGATGGTGCAGACTACTCTGTCCCAACTGAAAGAGTAGAGAGATGATTTTGCCTTTACTCCTAGAAACCTGCCTCCTTTTACTTAGTGTACATGTATTAGGCAACCACTTATATAAGTCTATAGAACACCGAGAGTCAATTACTTGAAGAAAAAATGAAATCAATGAAATCTTTCAGTTGAACGTACGAAGATTATGCCTTTTAGGCTAAAGGAGACGGATGATTAAGGCAAGTGAATGACGATGGAAGAATTTTGATGGAATGAGAATATAGGCTAAGGGAGACGGATGATTAAGGCAAGGAAATGATGATGGAAGAATTTTGATGGAATGAGAATGTAGGCTAAGGGAGACGGATGATTAAGGCAAGGAAATGATGATGGAAGAATTTTGATGGAATGAGAATGTAGGCTAAGGGAGACGGATGATTAAGGCAAGGAAATGATGATGGAAGAATTTTGATGGAATGAGAATGTAGGCTAAGGGAGACGGATGATAAGGGCAAGTGAATGATGATGGAAGAATTTTGATGGAATGAGAATGTAGGCTAAGGGAGACGGATGATTAAGGCAAGTGAATGACGATGGAAGAATTTTGATGGAATGAGAATATAGGCTAAGGGAGACGGATGATTAAGGCAAGGAAATGATGATGGAAGAATTTTGATGGAATGAGAATGTAGGCTAAGGGAGACGGATGATTAAGGCAAGTGAATGACGATGGAAGAATTTTGATGGAATGAGAATATAGGCTAAGGGAGACGGATGATTAAGGCAAGGAAATGATGATGGAAGAATTTTGATGGAATGAGAATGTAGGCTAAGGGAGACAGATGATTAAGGCAAGTGAATGATGATGGAAGAATTTTGATGGAATGAGAATGTAGGCTAAGGGAGACGGATGATAAGGACAAGTGAATGATGATGGAAGAATTTTGATGGAATGAGAATGTAGGCTAAGGGAGACGGATGATTAAGGCAAGTGAATGATGATGGAAGAAATTTGATGGAATGAGAATATAGGCTAAGGGAGACGGATGATTAAGGCAAGGAAATGATGATGGAAGAATTTTGATGGAATGAGAATGTAGGCTAAGGGAGACGGATGATTAAGGCAAGGAAATGATGATGGAAGAATTTTGATGGATTGAGAATGTAGGCTAAGGGAGACGGATGATTAAGGCAAGGAAATGATGATGGAAGAATTTTGATGGAATGAGAATGTAGGCTAAGGGAGACGGATGATTAAGGCAAGGAAATGATGATGGAAGAATTTTGATGGAATGAGAATGTAGGCTAAGGGAGACGGATGATTAAGGCAAGGAAATGATGATGGAAGAATTTTGATGGAATGAGAATGTAGGCTAAGGGAGACGGATGATAAGGGCAAGTGAATGATGATGGAAGAATTTTGATGGAATGAGAATGTAGGCTAAAGGAGACGGATGATTAAGGCAAGGAAATGATGATGGAAGAATTTTGATGGAATGAGAATGTAGGCTAAGGGAGACGGATGATAAGGGCAAGTGAATGATGATGGAAGAATTTTGATGGAATGAGAATGTAGGCTAAGGGAGACGGATGATTAAGGCAAGTGAATGACGATGGAAGAATTTTGATGGAATGAGAATATAGGCTAAGGGAGACGGATGATTAAGGCAAGGAAATGATGATGGAAGAATTTTGATGGAATGAGAATGTAGGCTAAGGGAGACAGATGATTAAGGCAAGTGAATGATGATGGAAGCATTTTGATGGAATGAGAATGTAGGCTAAGGGAGACGGATGATAAGGACAAGTGAATGATGATGGAAGAATTTTGATGGAATGAGAATGTAGGCTAAGGGAGACGGATGATTAAGGCAAGTGAATGATGATGGAAGAAATTTGATGGAATGAGAATATAGGCTAAGGGAGACGGATGATTAAGGCAAGGAAATGATGATGGAAGAATTTTGATGGAATGAGAATGTAGGCTAAGGGAGACGGATGATTAAGGCAAGGAAATGATGATGGAAGAATTTTGATGGATTGAGAATGTAGGCTAAGGGAGACGGATGATTAAGGCAAGGAAATGATGATGGAAGAATTTTGATGGAATGAGAATGTAGGCTAAGGGAGACGGATGATTAAGGCAAGGAAATGATGATGGAAGAATTTTGATGGAATGAGAATGTAGGCTAAGGGAGACGGATGATTAAGGCAAGTGAATGACGATGGAAGAATTTTGATGGAATGAGAATATAGGCTAAGGGAGACGGATGATTAAGGCAAGGAAATGATGATGGAAGAATTTTGATGGAATGAGAATGTAGGCTAAGGGAGACGGATGATTAAGGCAAGGAAATGATGATGGAAGAATTTTGATGGAATGAGAATGTAGGCTAAGGGAGACGGATGATTAAGGCAAGTGAATGACGATGGAAGAATTTTGATGGAATGAGAATATAGGCTAAGGGAGACGGATGATTAAGGCAAGGAAATGATGATGGAAGAATTTTGATGGAATGAGAATGTAGGCTAAGGGAGACGGATGATTAAGGCAAGTGAATGACGATGGAAGAATTTTGATGGAATGAGAATATAGGCTAAAGGAGGCGGATGATTAAGGCAAGGAAATGATGATGGAAGAATTTTGATGGAATGAGAATGTAGGCTAAGGGAGACGGATGATTAAGGCAAGTGAATGACGATGGAAGAATTTTGATGGAATGAGAATATAGGCTAAGGGAGACGGATGATTAAGGCAAGGAAATGATGATGGAAGAATTTTGATGGAATGAGAATGTAGGCTAAGGGAGACGGATGATTAAGGCAAGTGAATGATGATGGAAGAAATTTGATGGAATGAGAATGTAGGCTAAGGGAGACGGATGATTAAGGCAAGTGAATGACGATGGAAGAATTTTGATGGAATGAGAATATAGGCTAAGGGAGACGGATGATTAAGGCAAGGAAATGATGATGGAAGAATTTTGATGGAATGAGAATATAGGCTAAAGGAGACGGATGATTAAGGCAAGTGAATGATGATGGAAGAATTTTGATGGAATGAGAATGTAGGCTAAGGGAGACGGATGATTAAGGCAAGGAAATGATGATGGAAGAATTTTGATGGAATGAGAATGTAGGCTAAGGGAGACGGATGATTAAGGCAAGGAAATGATGATGGAAGAATTTTGATGGAATGAGAATGTAGGCTAAGGGAGACGGATGATTAAGGCAAGGAAATGATGATGGAAGAATTTTGATGGAATGAGAATGTAGGCTAAGGGAGACGGATGATTAAGGCAAGGAAATGATGATGGAAGAATTTTGATGGAATGAGAATATAGGCTAAGGGAGACGGATGATTAAGGCAAGGAAATGATGATGGAAGAATTTTGATGGAATGAGAATGTAGGCTAAGGGAGACGGATGATTAAGGCAAGGAAATGATGATGGAAGAATTTTGATGGAATGAGAATGTAGGCTAAGGGAGACGGATGATTAAGGCAAGTGAATGACGATGGAAGAATTTTGATGGAATGAGAATATAGGCTAAGGGAGACGGATGATTAAGGCAAGGAAATGATGATGGAAGAATTTTGATGGAATGAGAATATAGGCTAAAGGAGACGGATGATTAAGGCAAGTGAATGATGATGGAAGAATTTTGATGGAATGAGAATGTAGGCTAAGGGAGACGGATGATTAAGGCAAGGAAATGATGATGGAAGAATTTTGATGGAATGAGAATGTAGGCTAAGGGAGACGGATGATTAAGGCAAGGAAATGATGATGGAAGAATTTTGATGGAATGAGAATGTAGGCTAAGGGAGACGGATGATTAAGGCAAGGAAATGATGATGGAAGAATTTTGATGGAATGAGAATGTAGGCTAAGGGAGACGGATGATAAGGGCAAGTGAATGATGATGGAAGAATTTTGATGGAATGAGAATGTAGGCTAAGGGAGACGGATGATTAAGGCAAGGAAATGATGATGGAAGAATTTTGATGGAATGAGAATGTAGGCTAAGGGAGACGGATGATAAGGGCAAGTGAATGGTGATGGAAGAATTTTGATGGAATGAGAATGTAGGCTAAGGGAGACGGATGATTAAGGCAAGTGAATGACGATGGAAGAATTTTGATGGAATGAGAATATAGGCTAAGGGAGACGGATGATTAAGGCAAGGAAATGATGATGGAAGAATTTTGATCGAATGAGAATGTAGGCTAAGGGAGACAGATGATTAAGGCAAGTGAATGATGATGGAAGAATTTTGATGGAATGAGAATGTAGGCTAAGGGAGACGGATGATAAGGACAAGTGAATGATGATGGAAGAATTTTGATGGAATGAGAATGTAGGCTAAGGGAGACGGATGATTAAGGCAAGTGAATGATGATGGAAGAAATTTGATGGAATGAGAATATAGGCTAAGGGAGACGGATGATTAAAGCAAGGAAATGATGATGGAAAAATTTTGATGGAATGAGAATGTAGGCTAAGGGAGACGGATGATTAAGGCAAGGAAATGATGATGGAAGAATTTTGATGGATTGAGAATGTAGGCTAAGGGAGACGGATGATTAAGGCAAGGAAATGATGATGGAAGAATTTTGATGGAATGAGAATGTAGGCTAAGGGAGACGGATGATTAAGGCAAGGAAATGATGATGGAAGAATTTTGATGGAATGAGAATGTAGGCTAAGGGAGACGGATGATTAAGGCAAGTGAATGACGATGGAAGAATTTTGATGGAATGAGAATATAGGCTAAGGGAGACGGATGATTAAGGCAAGGAAATGATGATGGAAGAATTTTGATGGAATGAGAATATAGGCTAAAGGAGACGGATGATTAAGGCAAGTGAATGATGATGGAAGAATTTTGATGGAATGAGAATGTAGGCTAAGGGAGACGGATGATTAAGGCAAGGAAATGATGATGGAAGAATTTTGATGGAATGAGAATGTAGGCTAAGGGAGACGGATGATTAAGGCAAGGAAATGATGATGGAAGAATTTTGATGGAATGAGAATGTAGGCTAAGGGAGACGGATGATTAAGGCAAGTGAATGACGATGGAAGAATTTTGATGGAATGAGAATATAGGCTAAGGGAGACGGATGATTAAGGCAAGGAAATGATGATGGAAGAATTTTGATGGAATGAGAATGTAGGCTAAGGGAGACGGATGATTAAGGTAAGTGAATGATGATGGAAGAATTTTGATGGAATGAGAATGTAGGCTAAGGGAGACGGATGATTAAGGCAAGTGAATGACGATGGAAGAATTTTGATGGAATGAGAATATAGGCTAAGGGAGACGGATGATTAAGGCAAGGAAATGATGATGGAAGAATTTTGATGGAATGAGAATGTAGGCTAAGGGAGACGGATGATTAAGGCAAGGAAATGATGATGGAAGAATTTTGATGGAATGAGAATGTAGGCTAAGGGAGACGGATGATTAAGGCAAGGAAATGATGATGGAAGAATTTTGATGGAATGAGAATGTAGGCTAAGGGAGACGGATGATAAGGGCAAGTGAATGATGATGGAAGAATTTTGATGGAATGAGAATGTAGGCTAAGGGAGACGGATGATTAAGGCAAGTGAATGATGATGGAAGAATTTTGATGGAATGAGAATATAGGCTAAGGGAGACGGATGATTAAGGCAAGGAAATGATGATGGAAGAATTTTGATGGAATGAGAATGTAGGCTAAGGGAGACAGATGATTAAGGCAAGTGAATGATGATGGAAGAATTTTGATGGAATGAGAATGTAGGCTAAGGGAGACGGATGATAAGGACAAGTGAATGATGATGGAAGAATTTTGATGGAATGAGAATGTAGGCTAAGGGAGACGGATGATTAAGGCAAGTGAATGATGATGGAAGAAATTTGATGGAATGAGAATATAGGCTAAGGGAGACGGATGATTAAGGCAAGGAAATGATGATGGAAGAATTTTGATGGAATGAGAATGTAGGCTAAGGGAGACGGATGATTAAGGCAAGGAAATGATGATGGAAGAATTTTGATGGAATGAGAATGTAGGCTAAGGGAGACGGATGATTAAGGCAAGGAAATGATGATGGAAGAATTTTGATGGAATGAGAATGTAGGCTAAGGGAGACGGATGATAAGGGCAAGTGAATGATGATGGAAGAATTTTGATGGAATGAGAATGTAGGCTAAGGGAGACGGATGATTAAGGCAAGTGAATGACGATGGAAGAATTTTGATGGAATGAGAATATAGGCTAAGGGAGACGGATGATTAAGGCAAGGAAATGATGATGGAAGAATTTTGATGGAATGAGAATGTAGGCTAAGGGAGACGGATGATTAAGGCAAGGAAATGATGATGGAAGAATTTTGATGGAATGAGAATGTAGGCTAAGGGAGACGGATGATAAGGGCAAGTGAATGATGATGGAAGAATTTTGATGGAATGAGAATGTAGGCTAAGGGAGACGGATGATTAAGGCAAGTGAATGATGATGGAAGAATTTTGATGGAATGAGAATATAGGCTAAGGGAGACGGATGATTAAGGCAAGGAAATGATGATGGAAGAATTTTGATGGAATGAGAATGTAGGCTAAGGGAGACAGATGATTAAGGCAAGTGAATGATGATGGAAGAATTTTGATGGAATGAGAATGTAGGCTAAGGGAGACGGATGATAAGGACAAGTGAATGATGATGGAAGAATTTTGATGGAATGAGAATGTAGGCTAAGGGAGACGGATGATTAAGGCAAGTGAATGATGATGGAAGAAATTTGATGGAATGAGAATATAGGCTAAGGGAGACGGATGATTAAGGCAAGGAAATGATGATGGAAGAATTTTGATGGAATGAGAATGTAGGCTAAGGGAGACGGATGATAAGGGCAAGTGAATGATGATGGAAGAATTTTGATGGAATGAGAATGTAGGCTAAGGGAGACGGATGATTAAGGCAAGTGAATGATGATGGAAGAATTTTGATGGAATGAGAATATAGGCTAAGGGAGACGGATGATTAAGGCAAGTGAATGATGATGGAAGAATTTTGATGGAATGAGAATATAGGCTAAGGGAGACGGATGATTAAGGCAAGGAAATGATGATGGAAGAATTTTGATGGAATGAGAATGTAGGCTAAGGGAGACGGATGATTAAGGCAAGTGAATGATGATGGAAGAATTTTGATGGAATGAGAATATAGGCTAAGGGAGACGGATGATTAAGGCAAGGAAATGATGATGGAAGAATTTTGATGGAATGAGAATGTAGGCTAAGGGAGACGGATGATTAAGGCAAGTGAATGATGATGGAAGAATTTTGATGGAATGAGAATATAGGCTAAGGGAGGCGGATGATTAAGGCAAGTGAATGATGATGGAAGAATTTTGATGGAATGAGAATATAGGCTAAGGGAGACGGATGATTAAGGCAAGGAAATGATGATGGAAGAATTTTGATGGAATGAGAATGTAGGCTAAGGGAGACGGATGATTAAGGTAAGTGAATGATGATGGAAGAATTTTGATGGAATGAGAATGTAGGCTAAGGGAGACGGATGATAAGGACAAGTGAATGATGATGGAAGAATTTTGATGGAATGAGAATGTAGGCTAAGGGAGACGGATGATAAGGGCAAGTGAATGATGATGGAAGAATTTTGATGGAATGAGAATATAGGCTAAGGGAGACGGATGATTAAGGTAAGTGAATGATGATGGAAGAATTTTGATGGAATGAGAATATAGGCTAAGGGAGACGGATGATTAAGGCAAGGAAATGATGATGGAAGAATTTTGATGGAATGAGAATGTAGGCTAAGGGAGACGGATGATTAAGGCAAGTGAATGGTGATGGAAGAATTTTGATGGAATGAGAATGTAGGCTAAGGGAGACGGATGATAAGGACAAGTGAATAATGATGGAAGAATTTTGATGGAATGAGAATGTAGGCTAAGGGAGACGGATGATAAGGACAAGTGAATGATGATGGAAGAATTTTGATGGAATGAGAATGTAGGCTAAGGGAGACGGATGATTAAGGCAAGTGAATGATGATGGAAGAATTTTGATGGAATGAGAATGTAGGCTAAGGGAGACGGATGATAAGGGCAAGTGAATGATGATGGAAGAATTTTGATGGAATGAGAATATAGTCTAAGGGAGACGGATGTTTAAGGTAAGTGAATGATGATGGAAGAATTTTGATGGAATGACAATGTAGGCTAAGGGAGACGGATGATAAGGACAAGTGAATAATGATGGAAGAATTTTGATGGAATGAGAATGTAGGCTAAGGGAGACGGATGATTAAGGCAAGGAAATGATGATGGAAGAATTTTGATGGAATGAGAATGTAGGCTAAGGGAGACGGATGATTAAGGCAAGGAAATGATGATGGAAGAATTTTGATGGAATGAGAATGTAGGCTAAGGGAGACGGATGATAAGGGCAAGTGAATGATGATGGAAGAATTTTGATGGAATGAGAATGTAGGCTAAGGGAGACGGATGATTAAGGCAAGTGAATGATGATGGAAGAATTTTGATGGAATGAGAATATAGGCTAAGGGAGACGGATGATTAAGGCAAGGAAATGATGATGGAAGAATTTTGATGGAATGAGAATGTAGGCTAAGGGAGACAGATGATTAAGGCAAGTGAATGATGATGGAAGAATTTTGATGGAATGAGAATGTAGGCTAAGGGAGACGGATGATAAGGACAAGTGAATGATGATGGAAGAATTTTGATGGAATGAGAATGTAGGCTAAGGGAGACGGATGATTAAGGCAAGTGAATGATGATGGAAGAAATTTGATGGAATGAGAATATAGGCTAAGGGAGACGGATGATTAAGGCAAGGAAATGATGATGGAAGAATTTTGATGGAATGAGAATGTAGGCTAAGGGAGACGGATGATAAGGGCAAGTGAATGATGATGGAAGAATTTTGATGGAATGAGAATGTAGGCTAAGGGAGACGGATGATTAAGGCAAGTGAATGATGATGGAAGAATTTTGATGGAATGAGAATATAGGCTAAGGGAGACGGATGATTAAGGCAAGTGAATGATGATGGAAGAATTTTGATGGAATGAGAATATAGGCTAAGGGAGACGGATGATTAAGGCAAGGAAATGATGATGGAAGAATTTTGATGGAATGAGAATGTAGGCTAAGGGAGACGGATGATTAAGGCAAGTGAATGATGATGGAAGAATTTTGATGGAATGAGAATATAGGCTAAGGGAGACGGATGATTAAGGCAAGGAAATGATGATGGAAGAATTTTGATGGAATGAGAATGTAGGCTAAGGGAGACGGATGATTAAGGCAAGTGAATGATGATGGAAGAATTTTGATGGAATGAGAATATAGGCTAAGGGAGGCGGATGATTAAGGCAAGTGAATGATGATGGAAGAATTTTGATGGAATGAGAATATAGGCTAAGGGAGACGGATGATTAAGGCAAGGAAATGATGATGGAAGAATTTTGATGGAATGAGAATGTAGGCTAAGGGAGACGGATGATTAAGGTAAGTGAATGATGATGGAAGAATTTTGATGGAATGAGAATGTAGGCTAAGGGAGACGGATGATAAGGACAAGTGAATGATGATGGAAGAATTTTGATGGAATGAGAATGTAGGCTAAGGGAGACGGATGATAAGGGCAAGTGAATGATGATGGAAGAATTTTGATGGAATGAGAATATAGGCTAAGGGAGACGGATGATTAAGGTAAGTGAATGATGATGGAAGAATTTTGATGGAATGAGAATATAGGCTAAGGGAGACGGATGATTAAGGCAAGGAAATGATGATGGAAGAATTTTGATGGAATGAGAATGTAGGCTAAGGGAGACGGATGATTAAGGCAAGTGAATGGTGATGGAAGAATTTTGATGGAATGAGAATGTAGGCTAAGGGAGACGGATGATAAGGACAAGTGAATAATGATGGAAGAATTTTGATGGAATGAGAATGTAGGCTAAGGGAGACGGATGATAAGGACAAGTGAATGATGATGGAAGAATTTTGATGGAATGAGAATGCAGGCTAAGGGAGACGGATGATTAAGGCAAGTGAATGATGATGGAAGAATTTTGATGGAATGAGAATGTAGGCTAAGGGAGACGGATGATAAGGGCAAGTGAATGATGATGGAAGAATTTTGATGGAATGAGAATATAGTCTAAGGGAGACGGATGATTAAGGTAAGTGAATGATGATGGAAGAATTTTGATGGAATGACAATGTAGGCAAAGGAGACGGATGATAAGGACAAGTGAATAATGATGGAAGAATTTTGATGGAATGAGAATGTAGGCTAAGGGAGACGGATGATTAAGGTAAGTGAATGATGATGGAAGAATTTTGATGGAATGAGAATGTAGGCTAAGGGAGACGGATGATAAGGACAAGTGAATGATGATGGAAGAATTTTGATGGAATGAGAATATACGCTAAGGGAGACGGATGATTAAGGTAAGTGAATGATGATGGAAGAATTTTGATGGAATGAGAATGTAGGCTAAGGGAGACGGATGATAAGGACAAGTGAATGATGATGGAAGAATTTTGATGGAATGAGAATGTAGGCTAAGGGAGACGGATGATAAGGGCAAGTGAATGATGATGGAAGAATTTTGATGGAATGAGAATATAGGCTAAGGGAGACGGATGATTAAGGTAAGTGAATGATGATGGATGAATTTTTATGGAATGAGAATATAGGCTAAGGGAGACGGATGATTAAGGCAAGGAAATGATGATGGAAGAATTTTGATGGAATGAGAATGTAGGCTAAGGGAGACGGATGATTAAGGCAAGTGAATGGTGATGGAAGAATTTTGATGGAATGAGAATGTAGGCTAAGGGAGACGGATGATAAGGACAAGTGAATAATGATGGAAGAATTTTGATGGAATGAGAATGTAGGCTAAGGGAGACGGATGATAAGGACAAGTGAATGATGATGGAAGAATTTTGATGGAATGAGAATGTAGGCTAAGGGAGACGGATGATTAAGGCAAGTGAATGATGATGGAAGAATTTTGATGGAATGAGAATATAGGCTAAGGGAGACGGATGATTAAGGCAAGGAAATGATGATGGAAGAATTTTGATGGAATGAGAATGTAGGCTAAGGGAGACAGATGATTAAGGCAAGTGAATGATGATGGAAGAATTTTGATGGAATGAGAATGTAGGCTAAGGGAGACGGATGATAAGGACAAGTGAATGATGATGGAAGAATTTTGATGGAATGAGAATGTAGGCTAAGGGAGACGGATGATTAAGGCAAGTGAATGATGATGGAAGAAATTTGATGGAATGAGAATATAGGCTAAGGGAGACGGATGATTAAGGCAAGGAAATGATGATGGAAGAATTTTGATGGAATGAGAATGTAGGCTAAGGGAGACGGATGATAAGGGCAAGTGAATGATGATGGAAGAATTTGATGGAATGAGAATGTTGGCTAAGGGAGACGGATGATTAAGGCAAGTGAATGATGATGGAGGAATTTTGATGGAATGAGAATATAGGCTAAGGGAGACGGATGATTAAGGCAAGTGAATGATGATGGAAGAATTTTGATGGAATGAGAATATAGGCTAAGGGAGACGGATGATTAAGGCAAGGAAATGATGATGGAAGAATTTTGATGGAATGAGAATGTAGGCTAAGGGAGACGGATGATTAAGGCAAGTGAATGATGATGGAAGAATTTTGATGGAATGAGAATATAGGCTAAGGGAGACGGATGATTAAGGCAAGGAAATGATGATGGAAGAATTTTGATGGAATGAGAATGTAGGCTAAGGGAGACGGATGATTAAGGCAAGTGAATGATGATGGAAGAATTTTGATGGAATGAGAATATAGGCTAAGGGAGGCGGATGATTAAGGCAAGTGAATGATGATGGAAGAATTTTGATGGAATGTGAATGTAGGCTAAGGGAGACGGATGACTAAGGCAAGTGAATGATGATGGAAGAATTTTGATGGAATGAGAATGTAGGAGGAAAGAGGTGTACCCAAAGACGCAATGTTGTCTACCATAAATTTGGCTGGCCGGGCATCGAACCAGAGACCTCACGCACCAGAGATAAACGGTCTACTTTTGAGCTATCATGTCGCCTATTTGAAGAAAAAATAATCAAAAATACAGCAATATCGCGAAAACACCCTTAAAGAATTCTGCAACCTTATTAGACATCAGCGAGAAAATTATCAAAGTATGAAACATACTAATGGACATCTCTCACTGAGCTGAACAAAATAACTGTGAATGTAAATTCTAATGCGTGGTTTTCGATAAAATCGAAAATCAGCATTTGTTTCTGTAAAACTAAAAATTGATGATGTAATATAACTGCGCCATCTGTTAAGACGAAACTCATCTTACCTAATCAAGTTTGCTTTATGGCACAAGAAAGACCATAATACACTGTATAGTAATCAAGTTCAAACTGGTTATTCACCCTGAAACTTTAATACTTGTAATCTAGCAATGAAATATGTATCAAACTATTATATATATTTTAGAGTAAACATTGCTCTTTTGAAAGTGACAAATAGCAATCTGCTCTATATTAATGTTTTGAACTTTGATTCTTTTCTGGAAGAAAACCAATATTTCTGCTTTTTCTATCGCGCCCTTTAGTTTTATTTGTACCTCTCACCTTCCCAGCATTCTGTGGCTTCTTTCTTTTTCCTTTTACATTTTCCGTTTTGCTTTGTTTTTCCGTTGTAGTTCTAAAACAAAAATCCCTTCTTTTACCTTCCTCTTTATACATAGCGAGATTTCTTCAATATCCCCCGAAAATTCCCCCTCTTTCTTTCTGTCCCTGCTTACTGTGGAGTCTTTTGTGTGTTCCGTTGCGGAGAGAGGGGATTATTTGAGCTTCTGAATCCGTTCAGGTGGACAGTGTTCTTTTCCTTTTTCTCCATTTCTTCCCCGCAGCTCCATCTATTGAATTCCTGGAGGAGCGTAGTGCGTTGTGGAGCGTTGAACTGTGAAATGGAATGCCATTAGAAATGAGTTACTGCAATGTCTATGCTTCTTCACACTTTTTTTCCTCTTAGGTTTTCCCGTTTTTTACCATTGCTGTCTTTTTCCGTCTTTACTATTGCTTTTTTTCTTATTTTGTTTGTTGTTGTTGTTGTTGTTTTACTTTCTTCTTTTCCCCATCCCTTTTTCTTGAGAGTGCGCCCTCTGAGCAAACAGCATCTGAGACACCTGAGACTCGAAAGTGGATTCTATACTTGGCTAACTCCCTGTGTGGGTGACAACCAGTCTTCAGTTTTCGTATCACAGCATCCTTTTACCATCTATTCAAATGAAAACGTAAACTAGCCAGAGCAGAGTGCATTTATGTTTAGCAGTGGCGTATTTACGAGTTTGTTTCGGGAGGGGCTTTGCTAACTTTCAGGGGGCCTTTGTCTGGAAATGTGAAAATTCTGCAAGATATTTCATTTACTTTACTATACTAAGTAAGATTTCGGGGGGGGGGAGGCTTAAGCCCGGAAGCCACTCCCCTAAATACGCCACTGATGTTTTGCTAAACCGATACTACCCATTGCGGATCTATTCCGGGGCCGGGGGCCTAGCCCCGTAGTATTTTGAGTAACAAAAATAATTGAAATTATTATTTATATATTTTTGAAAGTTTATAATAAACGTTATTTTTTATTCTTTATTGGAGAATTTTTGAAACATTAGGTGTAGTTGTGGTTCCAGTTTTTCTGTTATCGAATGTGAAAACAACACTTGAGGTCCACAATGTCAACATCCAATCTAGCAATAATATCCATAGAGAGGACATTAAGTTAGATACTTCTGCAGAATCCATGAAAAATTGTAAACTTATGATATATCTGTCATAGTCAGGGTGCTGGCTTCTCTAAGTGTTTCTTTCTACATCCGCCACTGAATACTACTTTTCTTTTCCACTTCGATTGAAGTTACTAAAAATTGAAAAAAAAATATTAAAAATAGTATCTAATTGAAGTCGTTTCAATATACAAGAAAATCTTGCATAATAGGTTAACTTGTTTCAAGAAATTTGCACACTACACAACAACCACGGTGTCTGATATCTACTTACAATGAGTTTATTTCGTATTTCTTCATCTGAAAATCATAGGGCAATAAATTCTGATAGACAATGAAGAGGATCACGCGCTAGAAGTTTCCATTTCGTTCAGTAGATGTCAGCCACTCGAAGACTTTTACTGCCATCTAAGGCGAAATGTGTAACTTCTATTCCTTTTGCAAGAAAAAGAAAAACAAAATTGCTTTTGTTCAAGAGTTATCGTGTAGAGAATCGAACAAAATAAGATGCTGTTACCCCTTCATATGTTAAAGGATAGATACTATTAACAAAATCAACCAAGATAATTGGTCTAGCTATCTACTCATAAAAAAGAATTTTAAAAATGTCCTTCCATTCAAGGGTTATAGCACAAAATAATGGACAAACGTGAGTCACTGTTAGCCGTTATTAAGTTAACGTATTATTCATTAACAAACTCAGAAAAGATAATTATTCTAGCTATCTACTCATTAAAAAAATAGAAAAAATTGCTTCCGTTCAAGAGCTATAGTACAAAATAACGGACAAACATGAGTCACCATTACTCGTTATTAAGTTAACGTATTGATTCCATTAACAAATTCAGCCAAGACAAATGTTTTACCTATATACGCATGGAAAAAGAATTTTAAAATTTGTTTCCGTTAACGAGTCATCATGTGCACTAGCGGAAAAACGTGAATTGCCGTTATCCGTTAATATGTAAACGTATTGACTTCATTAACAAACTCCATCAATATAAATGTTCTAGCTATCTATTCCTGAACAAACAATTTAAAAATTCGTTGCGTTCAAGAATTATCGTGATGAGCAACGGAAATTCTAACAATACATTACTACAACGGTCTCTACTTGAAAATACCTGAAATGGTGGTAGGGTCTAATGAGCTTGGTGAACGGATAAAAAATTATGTTCTGCAATTTTTTCGTTCCGAACTTATCTTACATCAAAACTGAGGATTCTACTTGGTCAAATAGTAAATCAGAAACCAATTTATATAGACAATAACACTGTACCCAAAGGTCTTCTCACCGTAATATTTGAAATATGTATTACCTTCCTCGAGTTCTACCACCGTGTCGCCAATAGTCAAAATCGGATGGTTTCGATGAATCATGTTTTTACATATTCTTTTTTTTATTTCACTGAATTTAAATCAAATTTTCATGATGGTCAATAAATAACTCGTCAACCAAAGGTCTATACACTACAATGTTTCCTACTAAGAGCGCATACATAGCCTACTAGGCTCGTGAAAGCCTACCAATATATTAAGTCTGGCCAAGATCGAAAGAGTTTCATGGATCTCGTACGATTAAATATTCAAACGAAGACCGAGAATGAAATATCTTTTATAAACTAAATAACGGAAAAGTCCATTTGAACATTTGTTTAGAGAAATGTAATATTAAATGAAATATTAAATTGTAAATGAAATATTAAATTTTTAGTTTTTCGAATGTCAAACGTATTCTGTACTTGGAATTTCGCTCAAAGTTTACGAGATGTACAGGTCAATTTTATATGCATTTTGAGCAGTTTACGTTTGCCGGTAAAATAAAAAATGAAAATTAAATTTCGGGGTTTAAGAAAAATTCTTGAGTCTTCATTATTATTTGTATTCTGCAGTTATTAGCAGATCACTTACAGCGAACGGGGAAGCATCCATGCACAAGGTCTTCAGTTTACCTCTTCATTTTGATGTAAGAGTTTTCAGTTTTAATATCGTTCTTCAATTCCTCTCTCTTTTTTCATGCTACTATCCCTTCCAGCATGCCCCTCGTGATACAGTTCTTTCTCAGTCAAAATCTTAACCAATTTGTCTTTCTCTTTTTAAATATATCAAAAATTATTCTCTTCTCACCTATTGTTTCCAACGTTCTTCCTAATTTGTTTCCACTTCGATCGGCTAATACTCTTCAGTCTTCTCCACATCTATATTTATAAAGCCGATAGTCTTTCTTCGTCGTTTTTACATACTGTCATAGTTTATGTCCCAGAGCACAATACTTCACCCGAAACATTTTATGGGCCTTTTTCTTCACTTTTGTCAAGAGTTCACAAAAATACTCTTTTCGTTTTCTTACAAGCCTCTTTCACCATTCTTGTCTTTGCTTTTATTTCACTTTTTGACTCACTTTAAAAACTCTGCACATAAACATATTTATCACCAGTGAATAAAACCTGGTGATATTAAATGCTGTATCAAGTTTCATATCTCCTTTATTTTTTAAAAGAAAACAAACGTGTTTGTTTTTCTAGTATATGATTAATTGGACAAAAAGCAGATGATATATATAACTGATGATATATATAGATATCTTCTCCTTCCTCAGTGACTTTAAAAGAAAGTTTCAGGTCTTCTCTGGAAATATGCTGTTGCTCCATGAGTCAGAGAGTACTTCTTGAATATATTTGCTGCCAATCCTTATAAATGAGAAAAATTTATCACTAAACTCGGCACAAACCCGTTATTCTATGAAAGATGAAGAGTGATTCAAGATTTAAAAAAACATTGGAAAAGTAAAGACCAGGCAGGAAAATTTCGTTATAACCGTACCCTAAGTATTTTAATGCATATTTCTTAAGAGATTAACTCGCTGATTGTTTATTACTTGATATATCAATCGAAGCATTTCTAACTGATCAATGCATGATTTACTAAATTGTGCGTGTAAAAAAGGTACAAGAGAACACAAACCAGCAATGGGAAGATTTGATCAGTTGGTAGGAGTTAAGAAATATTTGCAGGGCATGAGTAGTCATGAGTTCATAAGTGATGTGCTTAAAGATAATCAATTTCTTTTGTAATCTCAATGCTATAAAAATTATGTTAAACTCCAAGTATATTAACTATTGAATCAAAAATAAGCTTGTATAAAAAAAATGGCAGAATTTAAAGTGGTAAATGAAATAATTGTGAAATCTAAACATAAGTAGATAGAAGAACAGCAAAACAAAAGCTAAAAAATATAATGTAATAAGTAGTAGTGATAAATGTACACTCAGTGAACAAGTTTGGTTTTTTGACGTGATATTCTCTCAATTAACACTGAAACTAATCTCTTTCCAGCCTTAGAAGAAAGTAGGTGTAAACAAACCCAACTGACTACCAGTAGGTCGATGACCAATGATTAGTTGTTGGTCTCATTACACTAGTATCCTACAGCTATATAATCCCTACTAAAATAATAATTTCAAATAAAGATATCTGAATGTATCCTGCGTTTTGCGGAACAAGAGATGTAGCTTTATTTCAACCTCACCCGTACTTGGACATATAATATTTACTGGCCATGCGTATGTGTTCGCGTGCCGACCCCGCTCATTTGAAATTGTAGAATGCAGAGTTTCATGGCGACGATGAGTGACAATAATAATCCATCTTCGTCTCGTGTTGTAAACCACAAAAGTGGACAACAGGAACAGAGGCAATTTCGTTTATATAACAATTTAAGAACATACATACGTACTTCGAACTTACAGTGTCAGTGCGTTAATTTTACCAACCAATCGTAGAATTACACTTTGGAAATTATGGGACGATAGTAAGGTAGCAGACGATCTTGCTGTTCACGTCTTTCGCTGCCGAAGCACGAGTGAGCCATGGAGCAATACATTTCGCTTTGTTTACGTCTACTTTGTTCTAAGGCTGGAAAGACTTTAGACGTGGTAATACGTGCGTACGTTTTTATTACTTCCAGTTTTACTAGATTAGAGAGATTAGAGTGAAGATGGAATGTATTTTATGGATGCTTAATTAATTGAAGAAAACCGTTTTTTAATCTATTACAGATTTTACTCTATAGCGATTAACGTTAAAACCGAAAGAAGGTTGAGTTCTGTCACTTTCTGGTTTGAATTGAGGGTTTAGATAGATGATGATACCTATTATTAGAACGCTATATCAATTCCAAAAGCAAAACAGCTATCTGCCTTCTCTTGATGTTTTTGCTCTATATAGATGAATATTATAACCGGAAGTTTTAGTAAATTTCTTTCATTTTCGGTTTTAGTAGAGGGCTAGGGACGGACAAAAGCTGTATTCTTGGCACGCTTGTTCAAGGACAGGAAACCTCTTCTCACTATCCATTACCATTTTTGCTCTATAGTGATCAACGTTAAAACAGAAAATGATTGATTTCTTGCACTTTCGGTTTGAATAACGTCTCCAAAAAAAGAACTAACTTGGGGGGTACGTTGCTTCATGTCGTAGACCGCTTACCTCTTGTGTCCATGGTTCGATCAGCCAACCCAAGTAAGTTTGTGATGGACACCTTCGTGTCTTTGGGTTTTTTGGGTGTAACTGTTTTTCCTCCCACTTTCTCATTCTAATAAATTCTTCCATCATCATTCACTTGTTTTAATCATCGTTTCCCTTGCGTAAACGTGGGATGTTAAACTGAAAGATTTCATTTCATTTTAAAGGACTAGTTTCCTAACTTTTTGACCTTCTATATCAATGGTTGTCAAACTTACGTAGCTTCTGAGCTACCGTAACTTTTTTAAATCCTACTGCGAGCTACCAATCAAAGAACCATCATTTAAAAAAAAATCTTACATTTATTTATTGGCTATAAACTTAAGAGTTTTGGTAAATATGAAATCAAACACTCCAAGTTAGCAAATGTCTAATACGTATACACACGAAAACCATAACGTGCACAACCCCACGCGTATACAATCAGCTGCGAGATGACGCTGACAATGACAGTTGCGCGGAAGAAACAAGCAATTTTTGTAGTCAGCGCCTTCTGTCGTTGGCGTTAGCTCAGTGGAGGAATCAAAGTTAGCCAACCGGAACGTTAACGCGATCAACCGTAAATGTCACCGCGAGCTACTAGTAGCTCGTGATCGACAGTTTGGTGATCACTGCTCTATATCATGGTCAGAATTGATAATATTGCATCAAAAGCAGTACTTTTGAACTTTTTTTGTCTTCCGGACAGATGAAAACACGGACGGACATGGGAAATCAGGCCCGTATCCACGGGGGGCTAGGGTGGGCCGGACCCCTCCTAAATTGTTACTAGCCCCCCAAAATTTTCATGGTAAGCTTGCAAATGAACTCTAATATGGTGATGAACTATGATATGGTTGAGTCGCCCCCCCTAACTTCTACCGCCCCCCCCTAGATTTTTGGGCTGGCTACCGGCCTGTGGTAAATAAGCCTATAATAAAGTTTTCGATCAACAAAACACCTTACAAACTACAATATTTTAAAGACAATAAAAGAGCTATTTGTATTGGGTCATTGAAAGGTTGTAAGTTAAAAGAAAATGTTTCACGTTTTGTTATCTCTTCCTTTGTATCAACATGATACAGAAGCAGTAAGTCGCTCTCTTTCTTAACAATAATAATATTTAAGTCACGTCTTCTACTCCAATTGTTATTCTTAGCATTCCACAGGAAAAAATAAAATAAAAAAAGCAGGGATCACACAAAACCCTGGAAAAGAAAATGGTTTCACACACCGAGACAGTAGAAATGAATAAAACATTCATCACCCTCCCTCTGAACCTCTTCAAATGGCAGACAATCTGTTGATTTATTACTCTCCTCTTCACGTCCTTCCTAGAAATTCATTTTTGCAAACTACAACTAATATTGTACATAAATAGCTGTATTCTATTTCCAAAATGTAATATAGGTCTGCGTTATATCTGTTATGCCAAGGAAGAGAAGGTTAAAGGTTAACGTAAGTCTAGTACTCATTTCCTCATTTATAAAAAGGTATTTCGAAAGTCGATAAATCATAATAATAAATATTCTTTGCGAAATAACTCAGTACATACGAAATAAGAATTACTAAAATATCGTCATGTAGCACAACATAATAGAACTGGGGACGTAAGACACTTAAGACACTCCAACCATGACAATGTGAAGTATCATTTAACAATTTAACGGCAAACTCAACCGTATTAGGCGTATCCCAGTAAATTATGAGAAATCTGAAGGGTTATAACTGGATGAAATGTTGTATGGATAGGTTAAGACATAATAGGCAAATGTTATATTTTAGGTATCATAGAAAATCTTAGCCGAGAAAAGTGATTGTATAACTGCATTAATTAATTTTCTAGGTAAAAGATAATGACGTTTGTTCGTTACTTCAGCCCATTACCACGTTTCAGCATAGAGACTTATAAGTGATATTTACAGCTGGTTTATCTCAAGCACGCTGAGCTCAGAGCCCAGCTGCTCTGTAGTCACTGTATTATAGAAGTGTCACGTAATTGGTGCACTTAGGTAATAGTACGCATTCCTAGTTACTCGTTTCTATTTCCTCCTGGTACGACGATCCCTTTGTCAGATGGAAAATGATAGTATCCATCTAGAACGAATAATTGTGATTTAAGCCTAACGTTCAAAGGGTGGTTTCTACCCATAAACCCACACCATTTCCGAAATAATAAAATACGTGTCGACTATTTTTCGATGTTCTAAAAGCATGCAAAATTTCGTTCAAATCAGTAGGTTACACTTCCGCAAGTCTCTTTGTGAGTTACCAGTCGCGTCTGAGGCCACTTTGGGCTAGAACACCTTCCTATCAACCTGAAGCCACATTATACGTCGAGGGAATCTTTTTATCTAACAATGAAAACATTTATTTAGTGCGATTAGAAACTTAGAGAAAGATTTTATTCACAATTTGAATGATAATTATATATATGTTATTTTTATAATAAAAAAGTGAGGAGCGGAATTCCTGTGTACGTTATTGACTGTACCTACAAAATATTACAATACTCATCCATGGCTCATGCGATTCAAAACCTGACAATCCTATGTCTTTGGCAATATTGTGACCTGAATTATCGTAAATAAGTTTGTATTAGAATAAACAGTATTAATGTGATACCCCGTGAAGCATATTGGTCAGTGGGAAACACTCACATCTGATGCTTGGGATACACGGTTCAAACCTAGGCCATGTAAGTTCTGTGGTGGAGAACGTTTTCGCTGATTTTGTTGGAGTTCTACTCTTTCCCCTCGCATTCTCACCCCACCAAATGCTTCATAATTATTCACTTTCTTAATCATTGGTCACCTTTAGTGTATAAGGCATAACTGTGGAACATTATAGAAGCCCAGCGGCAGAGTGCTCACCTCTGTGCGGTAGTCCCTTGATTGATCACAAACAACAAGAGGTTATGGAGGACAACATCGCTTCCGTCACTTTTCTGGAAGTGTTCCCAATTCGACTCACATTCTCATTCCATTATAAACTTGCCTAATTATCCCTTTTCTTTAGCCTACAAGGCACAATCGTGGGACATAAAACTTAAAAAGATTTCATTTTATTTTCCGAACAACAAATTAATATCAATTTGGAAAGAAGTTTGTGATTCTTCCCGCTGGTCTGGTGGTAAGGGCGAACATCTTTGTTGAATGTGATCTTGAGTTCAATTTTCGGTAGGACAAGATTCTTAAACGCTTCATAGTGGTACAAATTGCACTTTAAACCATAAATCGTCTCACTTCTTCGAAATCCTGAAAATGAATGTTAAACTTCAGCATCCAAAAACAAACAATAAAAGTACGCTCCCTTGTTCCATCCATAATTAACTAGTATTTATAAACCGTGTTGATTAATCCAAGAGCGTTCGAAAGACACGTAATCTGAAAATTTCATTCGAGCTGAAAATAATAATAATAATAATAATAATAATAATAATAATAATAATAATAATAATAATAATAATAATAATAATAATTATTATTATTATTATTATTATTATTATTATTATTATTATTATTATTATTTTATTATGTTATTTGACTTCGACAATAATTTGTGATTTCACAAACATTGAATGTACAGACTCCAAAGCTAAGAGAAATTTAGCAATTATAAAATGGATCTTTAAAGATTTCTCCGCTTTAAAAGCCTCTTTAATACTGTATTTTGTCAATGTAAAGAAGCCATCTGGAATACTGCACTAGTATTTGGAATAAAGATGTCTAATATGTTCTAAAAAACATTGAAATTCTTATCAGTGAAATCCCATGATGAAATTAGGCACCTACTTGGCTTGCTCAAATTATCGGAACGAAAAATCTTATTTGATATGAAACTTCATAATCTTTTGATGGTCAACTTACCATTCATTGACACTGTAGATCTTAGTTTACGTAACATGTCCATAAGAAATTTCATTAAAAAAAAATCAAATCCTATTCTTATAGATGTTCCAGTATATAAATACTTGACAAGTACTACATAACAACTATTCAAATATTATTGATATTTTTACTGATGATCTAGGGCCGTAAGTTGTGGGGGGCAGGGGCGCTAGAAATAATACTTATTCGTATGGCTTTAAGATTTGTCAATATTGTCCCCTTAATTTGTCATGTACGTATGTAACGGGCCCAGGGGCGTAACTAACAGCTCCGCAGACCTTGCATTGCAGAAGGGCCCATAAAGAGTAAGGGAAAGATAGAAAGAGGGGCCCAAGAATTAGGAAAACATTTTTTCTAAGCGGCCCAAATACATGTATTAATACTCCCCCCCCTCCCAGAAAAAATCTAAGTTACGGCTGTCATGATTTTTTTTTCTATTCAGAAGCAATTAATTACCTATCACTTGTTATTCTCTTCCACATGTGTTATCTTATATTGGTTTGCTTTTAATTTATTTTATTGTCTTCTGTGTATGATTTACTATTATGGCTGTACTTTTATTATGATTTTCTCTATTCTGTATGTTTTACTCAATGTATCTTTGTATTTTAATATTACACTTCACAATTTTGTTTTTTATGCATGCTTTGTTGCATTGTTAACTCATATATTATTACCTTTTGGAAATTGTAATTGGACTCTGTAATTTTCTGATATCTATTATTATTATTATTATTATTATTATTATTATTATTATTATTATTATTATTATTATTATTATTAAGCTCTAGCAAATAATCTTGGAAAAATGTCTCTGATTCTAACAATGCTACCGGGTGCAGCTCTGTTGACTTATCTTGAAACCTTTGTGTCAGAGGGCATTTGTTTATGACAGCTGTAGATCACTCGAGTGGTACACACGTTGTGTTCTACGTAGAGGAGAGGCTGCAGATGGCTTATTCCATTTAGTTGGATTCAATTGAGTGTGCGGAAGCAACAATAGTTACAACTCATAATGCTTGTTTGTTGAAACACTAGAGGTAATCAGATGACACTATAGTCCGCAGTTACAATCAATAACAATTGCTTGTGCTAGTTCACGACATTATAACCTCGATTGGAGTCACACTATAACATCATGGTTAACATATCACAGGTCATTGTAAACTGAGTACTATTGACGAAGTCAACCTCTTTGCTGAAGTCTTTAACTTATGGCTGAAAGTATTATCCGGTATTTAGATATGATTTTTCATTTCTCCTTTCCACCAATTTCCGTGGTCGATTGTCTAGCGTCCAAGACCATGATTCCCAAAGCACTCACGAAGAATCCAAGTAAAACTTTCTACATGTCAAAGGAAAACGAGTATTAAAAAGTTGACTGTTTCAAATAAGCAAATTAATGGATGCATTACTTTGCATTATTATTATTATTATTATTATTATTATTATTATTATTATTATTATTATTATTATTATTATTATTATTATTATTATTATTAATGTATTTGCTTTTATCATATTTACTATGATTCAATAGACTGGGAACTTCTTAGATAACTGATTGTTATGTTTGCTATTTTTCCTTTAAAAATCAGCATTTTCGAAAAAAAAAATGAAAGTGCGTCTAATAATATGGCCAGAAACTGTATAATCCTATCCTAGGATAAAGTTTTCTACACAAGAGAACAATGGACGTTACTCATTTGGAATACATATTCGCCCTGAAAGTTAATAGAGTGGTTTCTTATGGTGGCTGATGCGTTGTTATTCCAGTTGGAAATTTACTGAATGGTTGACAGTGATTCGCGTAGATACTCAAGGTGAGCAAATATAGTTGCGTATATAAAGCATATTGAAACCATGCTCTTACTAAAATATTCAGTTTCAGCAACCTTGATTTTCTTATAGGAGAACTACTTTTCGTGAGACGATCGCTGATTATAACATGTCAAGCTTGTAAAATGTGACTAATTCACTACATAAAAATATCAAGAAAGTCACTGAATATTTTTAAACATTGTTCATATAAGAATGTTCTAGTTCAAACAAATTGCGGTTAACAATATTGTTGACTGGTGCCTGCCCGCATTGGCTACCCCCTGGTGCAATGAAAATAAATTGCAATGAAAAGATTACACTGTTTCACAATGGTTGTATTTCTGAAATGAAATTTTGTATTATGAAAGGAATGTGACATGGAAGTTCAAATGAGACATCCGATTTGATCCGTCAGGGATAGTTTACGAGGTTGCAAAAGGGAATTTGGAAAGTAAGACCTTGCAACATTGACAGCTTTCACTTTTCAGAGGTTGGCAAAACTTGCCCGACAGTGTTTTGTTATTGCAATGTGATGTTGGGAGTAGTTTGTGAGTTAAACTGAGCGTGTGAATCTGCTATTTTATCGGGCGTTAGTACTACTTACCGTATATAAACTGAATGCTGCGGATTCATTTTGTTTGTGTTTGAGTGAAGTAAAAAAAAAATGTCTCGCACTCGTGGTTGTAAGTACGCAGCTAACAACTTCTGTTATGTTTGTGGAGAGTTCATCTACGTGAGAAATAGGAAGAAAATCACACCCATCATCAAGAGAACATATAAGCAGTACTTTGGCGTCGGAGCTGGTGATTTTGATAAGAAGTGGTCATCTAATATGTGTTGTGCTACATGTTATTGTAAATTAATTAAGTGGTGGCAAGGAAAAAATGTTTCATTATTTGCTTTACCGATGGTTTGGAGGGAACCAAGGGACCATTTGACAGACTGTTATTTCTGCTTAACCAAAATTCAGGGATTCACGAACAGCAAATCAAAGAAACATATTGTTTATCCGGATCTGCCGTCAGCAAGACGACCTGTGGCACATTCTGAAACTTTACAAGTTCCTTCAAGGCCCACACATATAGAAGAGATGAGTGATAGCGAAGAAAGTAGCACTACAGAACATACATCTTCTCCGGAAAAAGAAGGGATCTCCCTATCAAGGCACGAGTACGCCCACGCCATGTGTATTACAGCAGGATGATTTAAATGATTTAGTGCGAGACTTAACACTCAGTAAACAGAAAGCAGAATTGTTAGGCTCGAGGTTACAGGAATATAACCTCCACGAAACAACCAACATAAACTTCAGGAACAGAGAACGTGCTCTTGTGTCTTATTTTGCCAGTGATAGTTCTGTGACATTCTGCAATGATGTTCATGGATTAATGACAGCCTTGCACATAACATACGAACCTGGTGAATGGAGATTATTTTTGGATGCTTCGAAAAATAGCTTAAAAGGTGTATTGCTCCATATCGGGAATAAACTGCCTTCAATCCCAGTTGCATATGTCACTTTTCCTAAAGAGAGTTATGAAATTTTCAGAAAGATATTGACCTTAATTAAGTACAGTGAACATAAGTGGAAGTTGGGTTGTGACTTTAAAATAATAGCATTATTATTAGGGATGCAACAAGGTTACACGAAGTAAGCATGCTTTTTGTGTGAATGGGATAGTCAGGAGAGAACTTCCCACTATGTGAAAAAGGAGTGGCCTAAACGCAATGGTCAGGTGGTGAAAAGAATGTGCAACGGGACAGTCTTGTAGATCCTAGAAATGTTCTTGTTCCACCCCTGCATATAAAACTTGGACTTATTGAACAGCTTGTGAAGGCAATGGATCCCAATGGGCCAGCTTTTGCATATCTTGCTGACAAATTTCCTCGACTGTCAGCTGCAAAAATAAGAGAGGGTGTGTTTGTAGGTCCGCAGATACGAGAACTGCAGAAAGATAGAGGTTTTGAGGCATGTCTCACAGAGAAAGAAAAGCGCGCATGGATGAGTTTTACGAAAGTAACCCAAAACTTCCTTGGAAGAAGACGGGATCCTAAATACAAGGAGATTGTGGATGAAATGCTTTTAGCTTATCAGGATTTAGGGTGCAAAATGTCCTTGAAGGTGCAAATCATGGACCCACATCTGGATTACTTCTCCAGTAATTGCTGTGACATTTCCGATGAACACAGAGAAAGATTTCATAAAGATATATCCACCATTGAAAAACCCTATGAAGGGAAGTGGATGCCCATCATGCTGGCAGACTATTGCACGTGTATCATTAGAGACAAGTGAGACACTCAGTACAAAAGAAAAAAGTAAACCATTATGTACGGTCGACAGCTGTTTCGCATACCTACAGTTCTATGTAATATATAGTGTCAACAATATATAGTAATGCTTTACAAACACAAATATTACGATCTGATTACTCCAAAACTATCCCTGATGCAGAAAAACTAAAATCAGATTTGAATTTAGGAGTGAAAATCCTTTCAGAATCACTACTTTGTTACTCAGAAATAGAACTTTTTTATTTTTTGTAGAACAGTGTTATTTGTTGTTGACTACGACGAACATAAGGGTTTCTCATCAATCTTCGCCATTTATTTTTCTCTTGAGCATAAGAAATGTATTATAATGGATGTCTTGTGTAGTCGAGGAAAAAAGCCAGCATATACTGTACCTTCATAATACACCTTCATAAAATACTGTTCCCCACTACATTATCTCGCCTCCAACTGCTGAATCACAGGACTACTCCTTTGGCCCGTCGTGTTTCTACTTGTTTTCATGTTCTTATATGACGTTGCAAATGACAATTGGGCCTGTTGAATTTGACGCATTTTGTATCATTTAGCCTTAAACACAGGCAGGATAGTAAACAGAAACTTATAAATATAGATTATTTGATAATAGCTGGAATCAAGTTTGAATATAACCGGATCAGATTGTAATGTTTAACAATCTAATTCGATTATGTTGAAACTTGATTCCAGTTATTATCGAAAGCTCCTGTTCCGAGAGAAAGCATATTATGTTTGGCAACACAACACTTTAAAACAATATCGGTTATTACTATGGGCGCCCGGGCCCACCTGACTCACGAAAACAACTTAAATTTCTTAAGATTTTCTAAATGCAAATAAAAAGGACCAAACGTAATATAGCAACCAGGGAGATGCCCCCTAGAAAATTTTCTTTGTGCGCCCATGTTTGTTACATAAAATACAAAAATTACATAAGTAAAATCGTGGTTAGTAAAGAATGGAATGATTATCAAAGGTTATCTGCTAGAAATTTTTCATTTGTTCTTAACAAGTAATTAAAAATTGTAACACAAGGTCCAAAGTTTCTATATGTATAAAAAACAATTCGTTGCGCTGACACCGCAGAGAACTGAAATATAGATATTTAGTTACAGACTTCTCTACTTTCTAAATACCGGTAATTTGTAAACCATTTGCGAGAAGTTTTACCCTACTTTTCGAGCTATAGTTATAAATTATAGTTTCCGTCGTTTCACGGCAGCTTATAGCATGCCAAGTGTGCATTTCTGTTCTATGTTAAACTTGTTCCTTTTTCCCTTTTGAGATATCCTTCAAGATGGCTATCGTCAGGATCGTCATTTTTTTAGGACCCGCTGTATATTGCTCTTGATTGGCCTTCCAGAAGATGATGGCGTGTTTTCCTACGGAGGCAAACCTTTCACTCTTTCTTTCCCAAGCTATGAGTTGGATTAAGTAAGTGTTTTGAAATAGAAGTATAGCGGAAACAAACTACGGTCAATTTCGATCCTCTATTTTTGATTAGAGACAAATATATATATGAATGCGTAATTCACAAGTTAAATCTTTTGAAATAGATCCATTTATTCTTAGAACGAGGACTACATAAAAGTTTACGTAGTGACATTAAAAATTGTGTGTATTACTTTATTAAACGACAAAGCAAGAAATGCGAAACTCTCCGTGAAAATGAAGAATTAAAGTACAAAATGGGTCGTGAACATACATTGTAAGAGATAACAGAAAGAACTAACCAATCATGATGACGTAAGACTCGTTTCTGTGAAGAGCGTTCTTCAATAGCTCCTTTGGCATCAGACTTCTTCAATGATTGGATAAAACAAAACAGTCACAGAAAACGAAACAAAATGAAAAAGAAGAAAAAAAGAACACGCATCAGAGAAAGAGAAAGGGTTTCTATTTATATATATATATATAAAAGAGCAGCTGTGATTGTTGTTTAGAGGAAATAAAGTAGTTAAAAAGACAAAGAAAAGAAACAAAACACAGAGCATAGAGGGCTTTCCTACTTTACAGCATCAGACACTAAGACTAAGAGATTCTTCTGCCCTGAAGAGGTTGGGAAACAAGCTTTTAAGCACCCATTTTCTCCAAAAGTACAAAAGAGGTATTGATCAGGTGAACAAATAGAATTTGCCGTAGGAAGAATGTCACTTGTGACGCGCGTAAATGAAAACTATCCTTTTATGCTACTACTGACGCGCCCTTTACAGGATAATTTAACTTTAAGTGCTGATCTGGAGAAAAACACTTATTACAATATCTGATAGAGCTTTCATTTCTTTTCCTATTGACAGTGCGTAGTATCCATAAGATTTATGAATTTCTCCATGTTAATTTTACTACCGTTTCTGATCACATTGCAGAACTCCTCCGTGGCTAAGCGGTTAGCGTACGCGCCTTTGGCGTGGGAGACCCGGGTTTGATTCCCGGCGGGAGCACATGTGGTTCGGATTCCACGTTAATCAGTAGGTCCACGTCTCATATAGCCTCGCTGCTGAAAGGGACGCTAAACTAAAATCAACTCAACTGATCACATTGCACCATTCCGTTTCCACGACCCGCTCGGGAGAGTAATGCTCCCGGAAGTACATTTTTTCGCGTGCTACTCTAGCCAGCTGTTTTACGCGCCATCCTAGCGAGTTGATTTTGTTGGTCACAAAAATATATCATAGAGTACAAGGGAAACAAAACGAGCCCTATATCATGGAGTACAAGGGGAACAAAACGAGCCCTGCAGGGCTTCTAACCCGTTCCTACTACTACTACTACTACTTATCTGCTCAAAAGTAAGTAAATCACTTTTTTTGAGTATTATTTTCATATTATTTTAATTTTAAAAGTGTTATAAAATATTTAAAAAAATGTTAAAAAAAAATTCTCGGGCCGAGTTTGAACACACGCCAAAGACATGCTTGTTACTAGCATGTAGCGCTAGCCCACTCGGCCACGAAGACCAACATCAAAAATCGTTTGATTTCTGATATTTGAATGCAACGTGGCAAGAAATGGATAATGCTAACCAATCAGAACTGTGTTTTTCGTTCCTACTTCCGGGAGCATTACTCTCCTGAGCTAGTCCTCCGTTTCCGGGATGTTAACCTTCGCACTACCTAAGAATTTTTTATAACGCTGACTACCAGGTGTATCATTTTGTGCCTATCTGTTAAGATTAAATATATCTCGCAAAAGAAACAATTTAGAAACTCTCACAAAAGTTTACAGTGACTGATGTGAACAGTACAGGGAATAAGACTAATAGTTATTCATCACACTACAGTCTAGGAGTGACACTTCTAAATGTCAGTCACGTGTCCTACTAACAGGGCGGGGTACATTGTGCCCAGCAACTTAAAATAGCAAAATTATAAGACGCACTAATGTTCAATTTACACCACTGTAATGTATACGCTTTAGTTAAACATGTTGAAAAATGGCATTTTTTTCTTTTTACAATTTTAGAGAAATGATTAGAAGGGTAATTACAAAAAGCATACTGTGGTGGACAGAAAGTATGCGAAGGTTAAAGGTTAACTCTAATAATGAACAGCAAACTTCTCATTCTGTGTGTCACGCTAAGCCTAAAAATAAACTAAACACTGACTATAGTAGTCCCGAGGACTCGTGAAGCTTGACCTATTCACCATCCAATTTCACCATCCATATTTTCCAATTTCACCATCCAATAGAACGCGATGTTGTGTCCCGGTCGTCAACCCCATCCCTGAAATGTTGTCAGTGTCGTCTCTCGTGCTGTATGGAGAGCATCTCCTGAGAATACAGTGTTATCAGACTGCCGCTAAGTTTCGTTTTGCTTCTATTCTTATTGTCGTCATTTTTGCTGTTGTTTTACAATTTTGCTATTATTATTGTTACAGTTTAATTTGAATAATTGTTAGTGTTCGTTTTATAGTTTTTTTTAAAGTGTTGTTTTTCTTCGCTTGTTTGCCATGTCCCCTAAGTTTGGCAATGTTGTTGGTACCCTCCTGTTGTTTCACTGTTTCTCAAGCGTGCGTTCGGAAGGCAGCTCCACGAATCGTACCGAATTCTTCCGATTCATGACACGTGAGAGAAAGCAGTTCTATGATTCGTGTAAAGCTCACGCTTCACGAGTCGGCGCGGGCACTATAAAAGATTTTGTAACCTTTACTATCGCTTGCTACCTGAGACTAACAGATGTTACTTCATACTATCGCGATCGCTTGCATATATAACGAAATCTTTACATAATATCATAAATACGATATGGAGTTTAGGGTGATTGCTGGGAAAGCTAAGAAATGTTTTAAATGTAAACAAATAGAGCTTTTAATAACGCTCTCCATACTTTAACATATAGTGTAAAGCGGTCAAAGATTGTGGCGAAGTAATTAATTCAATAACCATTGAGCATCAAATATCAGATCGGCAACAAAACGTATTTTATTATTTTGTAAGGGGTATTCCGTGGAAACGCGACCTTATGGATCAGAGTAGAACCAAGGGAACTAGAAGAGGTCGGTAAATTTAAGTATCGGGGAAGTATTTTGAGAGAGACGTTTACTGCACTAAGGAGATCAGGTCAAGAATTGCTATAGCCAAAGAACCATTTAACAAGAAAAGATCACTCTTAACTAGCAGGCTTAATATTACACTAAAGAAGAAATTGGTCAAATTTTATGTGTGGAATATTGGACTGTATGGTTCAGTAAGTCATACAATATGAAAGTTAGAGAAGAAATGTTTAAACAGTTTCGAAATGTTGTGTTAGAGGAAGATAAAGAGGATAAAATGGGCAGAGAGAGTAACAAACAAAGCTATTTTAAAACGGATAGGAGAGAAGGGAACGCTTCCATTCTTGGTTTAAACACATCTTGCGAAAAAATTGTCTTCTGCATACCGCTATAGAAGGAAAGATGGAAGGAAAGAGAGGAACAGGAAAAAGAAGAATACAACTGATGGATGATTTGAAAAACAGAAGGGAATATTGGGAGTTAAAGGAGGAAACTCTAGATCGACAAACGTTGAAGAAACATTTCAGCGCCCAAACTTTAAGAAAAGTCCAAAAAGCTGCCAACAGGCAGAATACTTAATAATAATAATAATAATAATAATAATAATAATAATAATAATAATAATAATTATTATTATTATTATTATTATTATTATTATTATTATTATTATTATTATTATTATTATTATTATTATTATTATTATTATTTGTACTTACATTTTGTTGTACATGATCAGTGATTACCGTCAAACTGTTATGTCCAACACTTCTATGAAGGAAGCCGTTTTCTATTATGGTTGCGTAGGTAGATGAATCTACTTTGTCTACGACAAGTGATGTCTTCAGTCTTTCTTCATAAACAAGGTCCGTCTGAATGTCTGGTGAACGTCTAGGCCAAACTGCTTAAGCTGAAGACTTGAAATTTAGTTACTACATAAAAAAAAAAAAGTAAGATATCTTACAATTGGCGAGCGTGAGGGAGGATGGAGATTGGAATTAGTATAATAAGATGCTCATTTCTCACAATTCCACACATGAAATTTGTGTGTTTGGACTCTCATTGAAAATAATTAAATGTACATGTTACTGACAATAGTAAAGTATATTACACTGTAAAAACATGACGATGTTACAAATCAAATTTTATCACAAACTAGTCTCCCAACATGATTACAACTTCAGCATTTTATTTCAACACCAAAAGTCCTGTATTGCGGGCAATACAGATCTGGTGTTACTGATTTGGCACAGGGATGGTGATCAGTTGTTTCAAAATTACACTATGTCTCAGTTACAGAACTGAATGAATGAAGGATTGCGAATACTGTAATGTTCGTCACAAAGAGATAATTCCAAATATGATATTAATTGCTGTTTGTTTATTTATATGGCTATTTGTTTCTTCATGTTTAGTATTTTATCGCATGTAATATAATAATTTCAATGTATTGATTTGTTCTACTATAGCTTACTCAAAATAAATCTGCACGTAAGAATTGAAGCTAAACTGTCGCTGTACACACCACAAAGGCCAAGTGGTTTGGTTTTTGGATTTAACTCTTATACAATCAACAGAATAAACTATGTAGTTTCCTGAAGTGTTCTCCATATGAGGAGATTGGTTCTTCATGGTAAGATAAAACATTTACTTACAGTCCCCTTTACTTTTAACTCTTTTGTAATTTTTTGTTGTTATTTTTGTTTTTGGCTCCGCATAACACACAATCTGTTTAATGAAGGGAATTATGCATGGGTCTGTGTAATATTTCCGTTCAAGATATATTTCTGTTTAACAACGGGGTCATTGATGGCAAGGTTTTGCTGCATAAAAATTTAATATTACTTATGTTAAATTAAGTTACTAAATATTAAAACCATATACACATAAGATAATTTAATTTTTTTTTTTACGAAAATAAGTGGCATTTAAATTGAGTTTAAAAATAAATCAATAAACACAAACCATTAAAATTCCAAATTTTGAAAGAAGAAACAGTGAAATAATCGCTCATTTAAATGAATGCGAAAAAAACTTGATATAGGTCTTTAACAACATTGACTTATATTAAACTAAGATGCGTTAAATTTGAGATCGCAATATTTAAAATTATGGGAGGGGGGTGCATAATTTCCTATCTTCACCACTATTATGAGCAATTGATAAATCCAATATAGTGAAATATCTTATGTACACTCATGTCCAAAATTATTGTCGCATGTCTGTAAATATGTTATTGTAGGAATATAATTTGATAACGAATTTGTTCGGTATTTCTTATAATGTTAGTATGTGTATAATCGGCAAAGACATGTATGTGGCAAATTTCATGTCAAAAGAGCAGTAAATAAAAACAATAAAACGAAAATAAAACTTTTTTGTCCACTTAGCAACATTTTGCTTTATTCATTCTAATTCTTGTATTTATAAGCTCTTTTCCTATGAAATTCACCACAAATATACATTTCCCGATTATACACATAGTATCAGTATTAAAAAGTACCCTGCAAAATCATTAACAAATTATATTCTTACAAGAAGACAGTTATAGATATGCGACAATCATTTTGGACATGGGTGTACATTGCACGTGCGAAACTATATTACCAACAATAATAATATGTTTATATAGAACCGACAGGCAGTAATAACGGAATGCACAGAACGAGTCATTCCTGCAGTTGAGAAGTTACAGTTCAGAACAAGTTGCTCGTTATATCCGAGGCATCATTCCAGCCAATATTGAATCAATTACGCTAAATAAGAACGGAATACCAGATAATACCACAACAATTGCGTCAACTCATCCGTGTATAACGCAACACTAATTACTTTGCCTTCTCCCTCAAGTGTCAGAGTGGAAACTTCACATAAAGCCCAGAACAGTTAACACTCAAATTCTCACGAATGACAGCCAGATAAACCAGATCACTTCACACAACAGAACATGAAATACACCGCTTTTAATTGTAACATTCTAGTTCATTTGTCTATAAAACAATAGGAATTACATGTCAGGTTTAAACGAAGAATATCATTTTTCAATTATCTCGGGTGTTATTAAAGTAATACCTTTTTTTTAAAAAAAAATGAGGTGAATAACACAATCTTAGTTAAAATGCATACTTCCCCTTCTATGTTTTGTTTTAATAACTTTCGAACAAATAGATAAGTTGCGTTTAGTTTTTTATTTACAGAGAAGAAACGAAATCTTTAATTTAAGAGACTTCATCACGGCGAAAATAAAATACCGCTAATTTTACAGTAATTATGTGATATCTTCAAATAGATAAAAGATAATCGAAAACGTGGAACAAGAGCTCCCTAGACAACATTATTTTACATGAGATACCGTCATCACGACTCAAGTATCTGTTTTCGACTTCCAGCCATTTAGAAAATCGGTATTTACTTTCGCTTTTATAAATGGCTGCAAACGGAAAGCTACTAGGTGACTCGTGATAACGGCACCTCATGCAAAATAATATTGTCTAGCTCGTACTTGTTCCACATTTCGATTATCTTTTATCTATTTGAAGATATCACATAATTAGTGTAAAATTAGCGGTATTTTAATTTCGCTAATTAAATTACAATCGTCTGAAATTTTATACTTCATTATTTTCATCGCTATCACCATTCGAAATCAAGAAATCACCCTGTACAAACTTCTAAAGTATTGTTGCTAACCGAATGTATAGTACCTTTTTTATCCCTCACTTTTCCAAAGGAGCATTAATTCCAATTTGCAAAATTTCTGCCAATCTAGTATAGTGAAAATTTTTCATCTTACCCCTCGCCCTTGAGCATATACCTACATCCTAGAAAAAGTGAGAGATCGAGTTTTAACTATTTTGGTTCGAAGTTAAATAGCTAGTTGGCGCTAGCTATCTTTCTTCTTCTTCATGGCTACGATCCGGTGAGCGTTTTTGATACACGACGGTAATGAGGAGTAAAGGTAACGTCTACTTGGAATAATTAATTAAAGAGTGACAAGCTAAAGTGGTGAAAAGGGAGAAATAACTGTTACTATTTCAAAATTTGAAACAGGAGCTATACAAAAATGTTCTCTTGAAAATTATCAATTGTAGTCGGACCGCCATATTAGTTGAGAAAGGGAAGCCAAGTGGCCAGTGATATAAATTGACAGTATTTAGTGCTACAACATTAAACTGATAACGGAAATTTCTTCGATATTAGTGATTTTGGTTTTAATTTTGGAAGTTTCGTCAGAAAGCTAAATTTTTCCAATTTAACGTAGCCTGTATTGGGGGTAAAAGTTCATGTAATTAATTATAGAGTTTGTGTTAGGACTATGGCGGCAGAGTATGTTTTCTTATTGAGAAGTTTCATTCTCATTATGCAGCATTAATTTCACAACGATCGCTCCTGTACGTCGGGATGGGTTGAAAGAAATTCGGGTTAGCCTCTGAAGGGTTCCTTTCACTCGGGAAGGACCTGGGAAGAGTAGTTTTCACCTAGGTAATAGTGATGTAAATCAAATACCTTAGCCCACCCTCCCCCACGAAAGCTGACATTACGAAATTAAACTATACAGGTTTGTAGCTAGAAATTTTATTAATTAACCTAAACTAGTTAAGTTCCCACAATTCATGTATACGTGTATCTATACTTTAAGTGATATGTATATGTATAATAAAGTGCATGTAACCGTGTGCTGTATGTTCAGTGTGTATGTGATGAGAATGCGTTTTGTTGACTTGTGAATACAGAAATAGAAGTGAATTAGTATCTGCTAAAGAAAATCGTTCATCTCGGAATGTGGGAGATTTATTTTGTTTCTTTATTCTTTAAATTGCTCATTTGTAAGCAATAGTGATATTAATAGATACAAATTACTAAACCAATACGCCTGGCTATGGTCCGTTGAAAGTCAACCTGCACGTAACAAGCAGAAAACAAGAATAGTTTCGAATGCCATCTATCTAGAATCATCAGTAGTACATCGCGAGTCGTATTTGTTATTTGTTTACAAAAGCCGTGCACCGAAGTTAAGATAAAAGGCAATCTTAGAAACACTTATTTTTTCCATTTTTTATGAATATTTGCTAGTTAATAGGAATACAAGAAATATATATATCTAGCAGAACAATAGATTGAGTTATCTGGTAAATCTTACTGGTTTAAATGTTTTAGTTTGTTGAAAATTTAAACTTTCGGTCTTGCGTTACCTAGGTGATGCTAGTTCCGTGGTGTAAACAGAAAGCGATATCGAGCTGATATCGTAACATTATATTGTTGCAGTTTTAAAAAGTATTTACTCTTTTGAGTCGAAGTGTTAGTGCTGATATTTAGATTATATGGAAGAAATACATTTTTCTAACTTATAATTTTTCGTTCATACGTATAAAAGATGGAAGTTAGGTACTTAAGATATAATTACGAGAGTTTCAAGTGTTTAGGTTATCCAATAAGTGCAGGTTTAGTATAGCAACTAGACGTTTCGGCGTATTACTTGAATTAGGTTTCTCTAATTTACCTCGTCCGTTAGGAAATGGTTTTCACAAAACCTAAGAGATAATTACATATTATATGAAGACCATAAATAGTAACCTTTTCGACGTAGAGTAGTTGATACTATAGCACAAGGGTGCTAACAAACCCACATATGGTTTGTTTACTTTTCGGTGTCTCGAGGTGTTTACCTATAAGGTATACTAGGTACAACGGTGGACTGAAGTATCGTCCTCCTCAATTTTTTTTTTCGAATAAAGGCGCCGTAGTAAAATTGACTTGTAGAGTCTTTTGTGATAATTTTCTTTTATTTAAAGGTTACTTGTATACATGCGAGGGAATATGTGGAATGTTGGTGAAAGAGTATGAACGTCGCCCCATGTTGCTAAACTTATGCAGTGAAATGAGTAGTAATATTAATAGCTAGTATACGTTTCGAGTACCATTTCTGATCAGAAATTCCGTATATTAATTCTTTTTAATCAAGTCAGCGCTAACGTTTAGTATCACATTTCTGAATTAATTGAAAGAATTTAGTTATTAATATTGCAAATCGAGATAGCTTTCTGGTGCGATTACGGCGGTAATCACCTTAGCAAATAAAGATTGATTGAGTTAGGCATAGCATATGCGATTGCATGGATACATATCCGTGTTCTGATGTACAAAATGGTTTAAGTGAACAGACGACGCGCGAGTTGGAGTACAAGGTTACAACTTATGTATAGATTTGCATTGGTGAATTTTACAATTAAATTCCCCGCATTATTTTGTTATTTTATACACCGCTGGTCACCCAGTTCATACGGAACATTATGTGACATCTAATAGTTCTTCCAATTTTTTTTTCTTCGTTGGAGTTTCGTCCCAAACGCCTTTGTCCCCCCCCCCCCACTTATTTTCAAATTTCTTTATTTCACCATAGTGAATGTGAAAATTGGAAGGCGTTCAGAGAGTCACGACTCTGCGAATTGGGATGTGGCTAGTAATGTTTGGTTCATAGTAATTACTAGCACAAAATTTTCTTTTTTTTTTCTTCTTAGTTTCCGCTGCCCAACTGCGTAGACATTTCTCTCTTCTTTGAGGATTCCTTCTTCGGGTCTACTGATTCTTTTTTTTTTTTTTTTTTTTTTTTTTTTTACTGTTGGGGCGTTGGATAATTTCTTTTACTGTTAGAAATTACTAAAGGCAGATTCCTACTACACAGGCCGAGAGATTCGGAGAAACCCTGATGGGTTGGGCCGGATTACAGTGAGTATTGATATATTTATAGGGACTATGTTCTCCCTATAAAAGTATTAATCGGGGCACAGACTTGCTTACCTTCTTATCAGGGGACTTATCAGCGTGGCGCTATTTTAAGCCCGCCCTGTTTCGGTAAAGAGTTATGTTTCGGCTTTGAAATCGACGCTTGTCGTAATTTTTTTTGATCCAACTTAACTGGCAGTGGTCTATCTTCCTTCTATATTTTTTTTATTTACCTTCCCCCCTCCACTTTACAAAGCTTACAATTAACTTTTATAAAAAAAATTATATTTTACATTTCTTAAAACCTTACTTTAAATCTTAGTAGTTTTCAAGGAAATATTTTGTTGTTTCACTGACCGTGCAGAGTGTTAGCCCGTAGGGTCAGATGCTTCCTCTGTATGTTCGAGGGACAGTTATAAATAACTTTAAATTTCAGTTTCATCTTTTGGATTTCCCTGCACTAGTTGTCGTGCATCCGGAGCGATGATCTTTTAATCCGCCTGTTTTGGTAGAAGCTAAAGATTTTTTTTAAAAATTTTTCCTTCTTAAAACGTGTCTTCTTCTAGAGCGAGTCACCTTTTTTTTTTGCATAAAATTGTAGGTCCCACTTAGAATCCAATGGTTCATAGTTCAAAACAGCATAATTCGGAGATGAACTCACTAGTTTAGAATTGTGGGCCCACAAATACATAAGTTTACAATTTTGCAGTGATGTGAATTTTAGGTAACACAAGATATATCGATTTTTTTCTTTCCTGAGATATTATGTTAACTGTACTAGCATGAAATATCTTGATCATTTTATTCATTAAGTTCCAAAATATCTAAATTCCATTTGGGATTACTTTATCAACCTGCTATTAGATGTGTTTTTTTTTCTTTTCTTTTGGAATGTATTGTACTTTAGGATAGTCCTCTTATTGAATGATAATATTTATTTTTTTGTGTTTTGTCGGGATATATGTATATATGTTTAAAGATATAATGTAGGCAAAATGATTTACTATAAATTGTAATACAAAGTTGTATTCTTATGCACGCGGAAGGAATATGAATAGATGAATATATGAATATATCTCGAAAATATATATATGAGAGTATTTTGTTGATTTATTTTAGTGAGAATTATAAATATATAATTGAGTAGAGTTTCTTAACAAATAGCGTGCCTATCTCCGATAATTTCAGAAACGGTCCCGACCTTCTATTTTTTTTTCTTTAATAAGATGCCATATTCAGTAATACTAATAAAATTGTATGATTTATGTTATAAATGTGTTTGTATTAACCTTATGTGTTTAACACCCTCAATATGACTAACATGCATGTAATTGTTTGGATAAGATAGCAGGCTACGATGAAAATTTTTCCTTGACGAACTTAATAGTAACGAAGTAACTCAGTGACCCAACATTAACTTCATTCTCACGTCTTTTTCTATGGATATAAATCTCCGAAAAGGTGGACGATATATTTTTAGTGTAAAAAAAAAAAAAGCTTCAAAATATTTCTTTCGAAATTATAACTAACCTAACCCAAAAGTGATAGTGTGACTCCTCAGAGTTCCCAGTGTAAATCGCTCCGAAAAAATTTAAAATTCGTCACAAGGTCTGTACCTTTTGGAAACAATATAAAAATATTGGTATTTGTACCAAGAAATTTGTTTTTTTTTTCTCCCGAAGAAATGGTGAAATATTGAAGTGATCCAAGGTCAAAGTGACCTTTGTCAACATAATAGGATAAATGTTTTTTCCAATGAGACAGGACTCAATAACGTTAAATATGAATCTATAAGTATGGGCGAACTAAATTGAAAGACAGTTTGATATAAAGATTCACATACGAATTTCTGAACATTTTCTTCAGAAGTGATGTACATAAGAACTGCAAAATTTATTAGAACCCTTTTTTACTTTCCACATTTTTTTCTTGCTTTTAATCCTTATAAAATGTGTAAAAGAATGTTAAACTATCTACAACTATTTTATTGGTTTATGTATACGTAGTCACAGAAAGCTAATACGTCACACTTGGAATATTTTTTTTTTTTTTTGTATTTTATAATAATTAGATTGCTACCAAATTTCAAGATGTTCATTCTTTCAAGTTGTAAGGAATAATGCTTATAATAATAACTCTATAGGGGTTTTGTGAAATAATAAGTCTCACAAACTTGATGTGAACAATAGTTGATAGTTAGTTTCTGACTAATTTTTTTATTATTGTAATAAAACCTTTGTTACCCTGTAGATAGATTTCTTTTTATTGTTTAATGTACCCTATAAGCTTTGGTTTATGTCATGAGTGAGAGTGGTGTGTATGTGAGTGTCATTTTAGGTTAAGAAGTACATTTAGTTATATGTGGGAACCTAACTTAAGTAATATTTGTTTGTCAGCTGAAAACTTCGATCTCTCATATAGCAAGTAATAAGCTGTTGGAAGTGACTGATGAAGTTATCTGTGTAGTAACAATGGAACTACAAGATTTTCTAGTAAATCTCCTTGAAAAAAAAATAATTAGTAGATGATATAGTTTCTCATTTCCGACGAATTAGTCTATCTGCAACAAATCAAAGATGATTTTTTTAATTTTTTTTTATTTGATCACTAAAGCTGAGTTAACATGTGTCGGATTGCAGTGGGGTTTCATCCCAAGTTTGACCTTTTTGTCTCAGAATGGATTCTTTTTTTTCTTTTCGGATTTATTTCTCATTTTGTGTCACGGGTGTTTAAATTATTTTTTCTAATTCTCGTCTTTCTCTAGTTTTCTTTTCATATCTTTAAACTTTCTTCTCGTCCTTCCTCTTTTTCTTCTTTTCTTGTCTATACTCTTCCTATTTTCGAACTCCTCGTAATCAATAATGACGCAAATATTGTTGTCTTTCAGATACACGGTCAAAATTAAACTAATTCAAATATTAGTCTCGAATAGAAAGATAATTATCATTAAGCTGATGATAAATGCGCTTGTTAAATAACAATATTTGACAATTGGTCATTGCATGAATTACGAAGAGTTCTGGCGATTTCAAGTTCTGGCGACCGTTTTTTTTAAAAAGTTCATATACACTACAAGTGATTAGGCCTCTTAATGACCCACGTTATGGCAATTAGGCTATAAAAGAAACAAAAGATTGATGAATATGAATTATTATAAAAGAATTGGTGAAATGCAAATGTGGAAGTGGGAGAAGAGCCGACAGAGAACCACTAGAAACTCAGATGGCATAGTATCGAACAAGGGAACCCACACCAGGGGAGACTTTTTTATTCCTGAGTCACCATGGCTTTTCCTACAATCGCCCTATCGCAATGATTAGTGACAGTCTATTCCATAACAGTATCTGAACGAAAACACAGGCTCTGAGAAAGACAGAAAACAGCGCGAAGTGAAAGCATCAGTTGGGAAACTGTAATAAAATAAATTACACATTCGTTCCTTATCATACCCTCTTCTATTAATTTTTCTTAACATTTAAGCCTATGATATAAAATCCAACCATTGGTTCAACATTTATATTTAATGTTTTCATCACAGAAGACTCATAAGAAACTTACATATGAACCAACAAGTAAGGATTGAATAGAAGAGGAAATGACAGAGGAGAGTGCAATTGGAAGGAAAGTTCGATAGGGATAATGTCTCTCGCCTATATTATTTAATATCTATCTAGAATAGTGCTCTCAAATGGGTCGGGTTACGGGTTGGGTCGCGTCAGGTCAACTCGGGTCGGGTTGTCGGGTCAGGTCAATCAGGTCGGATCACGGTTCGGGTCAGTCGGGTCGGGTCGGGTCGGTCTTCAACCCGACCCGACCCGACCCGTTGAGGGCACTAATCTAGAAGATATAGTGAAAAAGAGCCTACAAAGTGGAGACGACATTTCAATAGGAGATAGAATGATTATGTGTATAGGATTTTTAGATGATATGGTGCTTGTTGCAGAATCTGAAAATAAATAAGTTGTTAGAAAGCTTGAGGAGGAATTGTGAAGAATATGAGCTGAAAATAAATGTGAGATAGACAAAACCCATGGTGATTGGTACGAAGGGGTCGGTGTCAAATATAGAAGTAAGAGGGAAAAAATAGAATAGGTGTCTTGTTTTCGATACCTGGGTAGCGAAAATATGAAGTGTGAACGTGAAATAAAAGCAAGGATAGGAATGTGAGAAAAGGCTTTAGAAGGAAGGAAATACTATTTTGTCTAACTTTGAATAAAGAGTTGAGGAAAAAAACTCATAAAATGCTTCGTGTGGAGTATTGTACTGCATGACGGCAGACACATAGACATTAAGGAGAAATTATGAGCAACGACTGGAAGCTTTTGAAATGGGGGTGTGGAGAAAAATGGAGAGAATTAGCTGGGTCGAGCGGAAAACGAATAAGAGGATGTTAGAAATGGTGGGGGAGAAAGAACAATTTTAGACATTACTGAGAAGAGGAAGAGAAACTGGTGGGACATTGGCTAGAAGAAACTGTATTATGAGGAATATTTTACAGGGTATGGTGGCAGGGAAGAGCGAGAGGGAGCAAAGGAGATTTCAATTAATGGACGATATCAAAACAGAGAAATCGTACGTGAAGACCGGGGGGTTACTTGAAGACCGGGAGCATGAAAGCTTCTCAACTGCAGCAAGTGATGCTAATAACCTCTAGAGTCCTGGTACTAAGCGGTCCACATTTGTTTGCAACTATTGCATGAATTATGATGATTGGGAACAAATTAATACAAATTTGCGATTTTCATTAAATTTTATTTGTTACCTCGGAACACAGGGATATGTGTACCTGCGTTTTTTAACTAACAGATTGCAATACATGTTTTCTCACTTTGTGTAAATATTTTGTAAAATACACAGGTACATATTACATTTTTTTTTCAAATCACCCTACTTCGGAATTTGCACCCTTCATTTCTATATTTGCTGGCGAATTTGTCATCCAGAAACCAAGGTAAACGCCCAATATTTTCCTAACGTACTTCTGATACTGACCGGCTGATTACTCTCCTTATCTTCGTTGCCCGGCGTGATTCCTCTCTCGCTTTTTCCAGCATTTCAGGTGAACTATTGTCGACGTTTCTGCGAGTCTTCTTTGCATCTCCAGCAAAATGAATAACATTTGCCAAATTCATGCGATAGCGAAGAAGTGTCAACTGGTTCTTCTTTGGTAGACTTTCTTCATTACCCCTTCTGCGGTACATTAGCCGGTAGTTCACTAGAACTAAATCAACAAAATGGTTGAAAACACGCACTGGCCACTTCCTAGTGCGTATTGCCTTCTGTAATATGCAAAATCCATTAAATCAACCTATCCATTAAATCAATACTACCCAGATTTTTTGTACATTCCAACAATGGCAGGCTGCGGAACATGGACCTTCTTTGCCTCCTTATTCCGATTCCTACAAATACCCGCTGGCTTACGGTCAACATAAGATGACAGGAGTGTGCAGGAATACATCATCATGAAACCTGTGTAGAAAAAAGTATGTAGTGTTCAACTTGTCTAAAAACTTTTTTGTAAAATAAAACACTCTGGGGACCAATTTAGAAAATATTTCGGAAAGTGCTCCTCTCAAAATTAACGGACTTGAAGTTTATGAGTCAAGAAATTAGGAACATTGTCATTTTCTTTATCTTTTGGAAATCCTACGATTACGGGGGATGCTTCAACCCGAAGCCGCCAATGGAACTCTATCTTTTGTTTACACTTATCATTTTGAAAATTTTGTTTAAATATGTACACAGAGAAACAACATTTATTGTCTGGCAATTGTGATACAATATCGAGTACCAAATATAATCTAACCTAACCTAAATCCAAACATAACCTAGGATAGGATATGTGCGCATTGTACTGAACGAAGAATATTAAACAGATAATATTATAAACAAAAGTTAATATTTATAGCTTTCAGTTGTATTTTTGTAGGGCAAACATTTCGCTTAAAATATTCCTAATTGACTTCAAACTAGCTATTGCGCCATCAAATGCACATGGCAAAAATACCGAATTAAGTCTTGTGGTACACATATGTGTACCTATTACGTAGCTCTACGCCATGAGGACTATGTGTAATCAATCCAATTAAAAGTAGTCTCATAAGATTCTATACTCATTAATTAATATGTCCAATTAGCAAAACAGTCTCAAATGAACACTGAGGCTATTAGCAAATACACCTACCTTGAATTTGACGTTCAACGTTCGCCTTGGTGTGCGATCAGCTACTTCAAACTTTTATTGTATTGCCGTTGATGCCATCTGGTGAACAAGATTGGTAATAAATACAGGTGGGAGGTACACAAACGTTACTAAAGGGTTTCTACTACGATGCAAGCCTTCGAATAGAAGCAAAAAATTAAAAACCGGAGGACTATATATGTGCACCTATGGACTGAAGAGGGTAATGGCAGAATACCTTTGATGATGATGTTTTCATCAAATTAGAATCTTACAACACTTAAGAAATTAATGTAATTAAATAGCAATATAACTACCGAATCGCCACTTTATACTACAATTAATTATTAATTTATTAATCAAACAAACGACGGATTGATAATAGCACAAGCATATTTTTTCATGAACCTCTCTTGGACAAGGTATTCTTCTTAATTACTTTATTTTCGTTAGGAAATGGAGTTCCAAAAGCTGTTAACGAATATGGAAGATTTTTAATAAAACTTTTTAATATAGAGTTATTAGCTCAATTGCCAAAATACAGAATCTGTAGTACTCCCACAGAATTAAAACTGGAATTACGAACCCAAAATACTACTATAAAAATAGCTTAGCTCACTTTCGGTATCCAAAATCGATGTATGCCCTCCTAAATTCTTAAATTCTTCATACTTTGTCTAAAATTCTTAAATTCTTAAATTCTGATCCAAAAGCACAATTCACTTAAATATTTCACTGAATATTATAAAGCGAAAACATTTATATTTTTAAAACTTTAATTGAATAGAAGTTAGTATAGGAAATGTTAAGTCAGCACACTAATATTCTAATTTCGAGTTATTTCTCGCTTAAAGCTTATAATATGGCAGAAAATAAGTCAATCACAGTTTCAAATTCTTAATTATTATTAGGCTACACCTATTAATCATGCAAATTTAATTGGAATAATTTCGTGAAAGTATGAGAGAGGGAAATGAAACTTTTATATACAATTAATAACTTAAATGGGTGTAATAAATAATATAGACCATTCGAAAATTTCAAGTTAGAGTACATTTTCGTTTATAACTGTATATTGACTATACTTTTATTCAGGTACATTTCGCCAGCCCTCCCCCCCCCCTTACCTTGGAATTTCGAAACAAAGCCTATGCCAATCTTTTGTGTCGGAATGTACCGCAAAAAGTTTCGTTTGTACCACTTCCGTTAAAAAGATATAGAAGTTTTAAAGTGGGGGGCTGTGGAGACTGCAGCCCCCTAGTTTAAAACTTTTATTTCTTTGTACCGGAAGTGGTACAAACGAAACTTTTTGTGGTATATTCCGGTACGAACGTAGAAAAAATGATTGACATACGTTCTATCTCGAAATGCAATTGTGGGGGCCTGTGGAGACGGCAGCACCCTAGTTTAAAACTCTTTTATCTTTGTATCAGAAGTGCATAGCGAACTTTTTTGCGGTACATTGCGGTAGAAATATGGTAAAAACGATTGACATAAGTTTTATTTGGAAACTAGAAGAGGGGTGCCGTTTCCACAGCCCCCCATATTAAAACTTCTGGAAGTGGTACATACGAAAGTTTTGCAGTACATTCCGTTACAAACGTAGTACAAACGATTGAGAAAGTTTAAATTTTGGAAATTGAAAGGTGGGGGATGGACGTTTCCACAGCTCTCACTTTAAAACTCATATTTTTGTACCGGGAGTGTATAAACGAAACGTTTTGCGGTACATTGCGGTAAAAACGTAGTACAAACGATTGACATAATCTTATCTCCAAATTTTAAGGTGGGAGGCTGTGGAAACGGCAGTCCCCTAGTTAAAACTCTCATATCTTTGTACCAGAAGTGGTACTAATGAAAACTTTTGCGGTACATTCCGGTACAAACGTAGTATGAAGTCTTGGCATAGGTTTTGTTTCGAAATTCCAATGTGTAGGTATGCCGTTTCCATAGCACAACTTTAAAACTGTTCTAACCTTGGACCGGTAGTGGTACAAACGAAAATTTTTGCGGTACATTCCGGCACAAACATAGCACAAACAATTGGCATACCTTTTCTTTCGAAATTCCAAGGTGGAGAGTCTGCCATTTCCACAGCCCCACTTCCAGCCTCTTATAACTTTGTACCGGAAGTGGTACAAACGAAAATTTTTGCCGTACATTCCGGCACAAACGTAGCACAAACAATTGGCATAGGTTTTGTTTCGAAATTCCAAAGTGGAGGGCTGGCAAAAATTTACCTCTTTTATGCTTAACGTTGCTTAATTAACGTTTTCTTTCAAAAAAAAAAAAAAAAAAAAGCATCTGTACGCCAAGTTTGCAATTAACAAACTTGTTTCATCAGGCTGCAACACAATATATCACCTTTTTCACAGAAACTTTAAAATAATGATAAAATTGTACTTTTCCCAAATTTTACTGCCTTTTATGGTGCTATTAAATGGGATGTGATTTCAGTAGCTGCTAATTATCAAAATTTGCCCTGAGTGGTATCATCTTCCCTAACTTCTGGAGTCTTCCACTCAGCTGGATTGAAAGAAAATTCAGGATATCTCAAATTAGTTGTTTCAGAGAACGCTTGTGCCTTATGTTCTCCGCATTTGATCTTAAGCAAAAATGTGTAGACAACATTATTATTACCTCTATGAAGTTTGGAACTGACCAGTTTGTGTCATGAGTGCTCTTCAAATTACCACTTGATTGTGACTTAGAATAAATGAGGAGCGTTTTTTTAAAACTCGATAGAGCACAAAACATGTTTTTGACAATTGCATTTTTGTTCTTATTGTACATAACCTCTATCGAGTTCTGGCAAAACGTTCATGATTTAGTGTTCTATACATATGGCATATTTCGAGATTTGTCAATTCTGATTTTACATCTCAATCGGCAGCATAAAAAGCATGCCTCCGTTTCTCAAAATTTGCTCTATCGAGTTTTGAAGAAATTGTCCTCAAATTTTTTCGTCATGTAAACTTTATTTTTCCCTTGTACACATTAAGGTTTCGTTATTTTTAGACCGTCCTCTCTAAATCGTTTTCTCTTGTTATTAGGGTTGCCATATTACCCGATTTTAGCGGGTACCACCCGATTTTCAGGTCCTATATTCGTCCCTCACTTAATCATATCTTAATCACGAAAAACCACCCGCTATTTTGGATTGGAGAAGAATCTAAGACGACTTTGTTGATAAAGTGTTGTTATGTTCAACGTAAACCGCTACCTCTCTGTGTCAATCTCAATCGCGATTGAGTTAAATTTGGACTCGCGCTCAGGCTCAGCCTGTGAGGTATTTGCTGCTCTATGATCTGCTGTAATGCACAATGGTTTTCTTTTTGTAGTTCATGTGTTTCTAATGTAATGTACCGGAGGTTCTACACGAATAAATATTTGTTTGTGGATGTTGTGACAAACATACTCGAATTATTCATGACTTCATGATTTCATATAAATTATTTTGTGCTTCTTAGAGAGAAAACCGTATGAACAATATCTGCCATCGCCAACAATATCTGCTACAATATCATTTGCCTTTCTTTTTAACTTGCCTTACACATATCCTTACAATAACAGATACTTTACTGTAATACTTACGTAGTACTTACTTTACAATTCGAGACTGACATTTGTTGAATTTAACAAAACATTAAAGGCCAAAACCAAATTTGTTTTACTTTAGTTTCGTTAGAAAAATACTTTGGAAATATCCCTTAACAAAGAAATTACTTTTAAAAAAAATGGTCGGAGGATCCCAAGCCAGTACTTTGTAATACACAAGTTCAGATCAGTACTTACGGTTTAGAATCCCTCCGGTTTTTTAATTTTAAAATATGGCAACTCTACTTCTTATAAGTGTTTACGTCTTAAAAGTTTGGAAAACACTGATGAATAAGAAAGTCTTTCGTTTAAATGCATATCACATCGTGACATGTTGATTAATTCGAAAGAATTTCTAATTGATCCAAGTAATCTGCGTACTGCTAATTGTGGTGGATATACATATTTGTCACTTTCTGACATCAATAATTCAAAAGAAGCTGCATTATTGATGTAGCTATACTGGACGCAGGTAATTGTTTGCAATGACATCGGTATTCTGATTAAATTTTTGAGATCAAAATACATATTTGGATGGATGAATATCCGACGTCGTCTTATGTTGATTAATTTGAAAGAACCTTCAGGTGATCGTAGTCCATTGGCTGCTAATTGTCATTCTTTCGCAATTATTGCCTTTTATATTAGCCGTTAAATTAATTCTAAAAATACTTTTTCTTTGAAAATAAAGTGTAATTTTTAAAAATTAGCCTACTTGTCATTATATATTGTCGTATTAATAAATTTTTTGGCAGAGAGTGTTTTATTAAGCACCAAATATTTGTCTTTCATTCTTCTTCTCTCGCCCCCCCCCCACATTTACAACTACTTAACAATACAGTAGAGCGTCGATTATACGAAGTAATTGGGGGACATGGGTGTTCGGAAAACTGGTTTGTTCGGATAATCGAACTGTACATGTTTATTTGCCATGCGCGGAGCGGCACGCCTCAACTCTAAGCTGGCGCAGCTGTTGTTGTGAACAGCTTTGATACTGCCGCTACTTCTACAGCCAGTGCCAAACCGACAGAAGTGTGCTGATTGTTGAAACACAGCGACTGGCGGCTTGGCCGGTCAGCAGCGCCTTATGAAGGCCCCATTAGAAGCAATGTTCCGCCAACGGTGGCTCAGTGCGGCGACTACTGTGGGAAACTTGGTTTGGGAGTGAGGGGGATAATGGACGGTAGGGTGGGAGAGTAACAGGTGCGAGCGAGTACACAGTTCGGTTGAGCGGTCGTTCGGTTGACCGACGTTCGGATAATCGACGCTCTACTGTACTTATCGATTCAACAAAAATATCGCTCCCTAATGGCCTAGTTTGCTACTTGTTAAGTATTTTAATTTTCGCACTTAATTGCAAGAATGAAAGTTTTCTGACACAAATTTAGTAAACTGTTGGGTTCTTCAAGCCACAGAGACTGTTATTGTTTATTAATGGAAATAATATATATCTAATTAGCTTGAAAACTCTCAATGCAATCATGATTATTTATGTGGGTGTACGGAGAAATAAGAAGTGTTTGTAAGGATTGTGGCCTGCCGAAAGAAGTACTACAGAAACTTGGGACAAATGGCAGTCTACACAAACACAACCAATCCACAATCCAATAATGGTGCATCCAGTTCCAGCACCTCGGCTAGCTGCGATACTATCGATTATGACTTATTTCAATTCAACTGATAATATGGCTGTTTATCAGGAACGTCATTTCAGATCTTTTTTGGGGAGACGGGACAAGACCCTTTGATATAAGTAAAATTTCGCTTTCTTCACTGATTTACTACTATTTTATTGAGAAATCTACATAAATCTAAACTCAGAGGGGGCAATTCCCCTCCTTGTCTCCCTAAATGACGCCCCTGCTGTTGACTTTTAATAACTCAGGTGAGTTGTTGGTGGATTTTATTGTAATTTAAAGTCATGTATGTTGCTTGTTGGTCTTCAGCAAACAAAATTTCAACATTTAAAATTTTACTATAACTCACTTATAATCCCACACACAAAAAAGGGGTTTAAAATATGCAATGTGGGTTATAGGTTAACAGTTCAAAATCGAGCCTTTTTTTTCGTAAATATACTTATTTCTGAAAGTCATTTAGCCTATTTTCTTTGGAAGTTGTTGGCAACACTGTGTAAAAGGAGTTTCTTTTATAAAACGTTTGTTGAATTTTGCTAGAAAAAACGACTTTGTGTAATCCAAAACTTCTGCGCCATCTGTTACATTTTAAGTACAAAATTTATCAACAGCTGAAAAGATGAATTAATTTTTCATAAATATACACGGTTTTAAAGTACATCAGCCAATTCTTTTACTTAATTAATACTAGAAATCGTAATGGAGACTATGCACTCTCATATTATGGTAGTTAATAATAAGAACAGAAACAAATATTTGTTCAATTAACACATACATTAATTAAACGAAAGATAACATTATTTTGAAAAGGAGATCAAGGACACATTTCTGTATCAGTGGCTCACGACTGTATATTACCGTAAGACGCGGTTACTTTGCACTTCAAGGGCAAATTTGCACAAAATTTGAAGAGTTGCACAGTCCTCTGTCTATAAAACCATGAACTGTAAAGAGAAAGTTTCAACTTGCCAAGGGCGCTGATTTCTCTGTAAATTTGGGGAGGTGCATTCAGATGCAGAAGGTATATATATGAAAATTTGAAGATAAATTGCACTCAAATTATGCCAAATATTGTATCTTCAGAAATAAAATAGGGGAGCCTAAATGAGCTTTCGGGGGCCCGGGCCCCTTTGGCCCCCCGGGATCGGCGCCCTTGTCAACTGCCACCTTAAGATAGAACATCTAACTGTATTTTGGCTATAATGTTGGTGGTTAACATAAGCTATAATTACCCGGATGGTTTGTTGTTGTAGAGGTATGGAAAGCAGTCACTGTAAAGGACTAACAAAATTTGAAAGATATCACCTTCAAGAATTTCCGTCAAAGTTACGTCAGTTTCGTAGAATAGTACTGTGTATAATGGAACTTTGAAGTAATAGTTTAAATTGAAGTGTAAAACGTTTTAAAATCATTAAAAAGATAAAACTGGGAGAAGGCGGATTCAGCCTCTAATCGGGGCTACTTTTCACCGGTCTCAAGTAACCTCTATTTGGTATGTGATTTGAGATCATCCATATATCTAAATGATGAAACGTCGAAATAAGAATCCCTCGTGTAATACCTTAAAATGTTCAGTTCTACTTCTTGACCGAAATATTCTTGTAGACTAAACCATTAAATAATCGATGGATTTATGTATTTTGTTCATAGGAACAATAATGTGCAAGGATAAAATACTTTACATGCATGAAAAAGAACAACATTAACACTAATTCAGACTTTATTAAAGCTCTTTCCAATAGTTATAAATACATTTACAATATGTGTTTGATTCTAATGAATAACATAATGATTATCAAAGTGCCCAATATTCTGCAAAATAGTATAACTTTCCTCTTATTAATCTGAGTAAATGTATGTGTACTGAATCGTAAGGAACTGATCGGAGCTGTGCCATTCGCCAGTTCCTTATGAAATGTGTCAGTGGCCCGCTAAGGCAAAAAAAGTTGAAGACCACTAGTCTAGACCATACATTAGAGGCATAACACTTAACGCATTACCACAAGTAATTAGTGTCATATGAATATAAGTAACCGAGGTCTCTGGGGGAAAATTAAATATGCGTGAAACTTTCACTTCTAAACTACAAGGGTCGTTCAAGATTGACCGGGACTTTTATTTCTTCAGAAGAAACAGATAAAACAAGAAGCACCAAATTATGTCAATTTTTCAAAGTATTATCCGTGCGTGTCGAGGCACCGTTACCATCGTTGTGGCAGCTCTGTGATTCCTTTGGCGAAGAAAGATTTTGTTGTTGTTGTATCCACTGGAGGACATCGTTCCGCAGTGCTTCATCTGTCGTGAATTTCTCCCCTCCCAGATGATCTTTAAGGGATGCAAACAAATTATAATCACTGGGGGCTAAATCTGGACTGTAAGGGGATGGGGAGAACTTCCCAGCACATTTCGGCCAGAGTAGTTGTTGTCACATGGGTTGTGATGGTGGGCATTGGCATGGAGAAGAATGACATTTCGAGACAACATCGCAGGTCTTTTCTTGCGATTGGACTATCATACAGCACCACTGAACAATGTAGAGTAATACTGGGCATTAATTGTGCTCCCTTTGTCCAGAAAACCCACATGCATAACACCTTTCATGTCCCAGAAGACACTTGCCATGATCTTTCCAGCGGAAGGCTGCGTTTCGCTTTTCTTGGGTGTCGGGGAACTTTTATGCCACCACTCCATACTGCTTCTTTTGGTCTCTGGGTTTGAATTGTGCAACGATGTTTCATCACATGTGATGATGTATTGCAACAATTCATCGCCTTCGGCTCGAAACCGATTTAGAAGCTGTTCACAGACCGTCATGCGTGTCCACTTCTGATCAAATGTCAGCTGGTGAAGAACCCACCTTACACAGATTTTGCGGAAGCGTAAGAGGTCGTGAATGATTGTCTCAACACTCTCGACACTGTTATTCATCTCGGCAGCAATATCCCGCACTGTTACTTGGCAGTTCTCAAGAATCATTTGCTCAACACGTGCGATATTCACTGATGTGACTACAATCGGCGAATGTGTTCGTGCGCTTCATTTGTCACCAGCTCCCGTTCTTCGCGAAACTGTTCACATCATTCGTGCACTCTTGTCCATGACATCGTTTGCTCACCATACTGTGCTTGCAATCTTCTGAAAATCTCAGCTGGTTTAACTTTCTCTTTCAAAAGAAATTTCATTACACACCACTGCTCCACTGCCACAGACACACTGCTTGCCGCCATGTTCGCTGCAACTGCTTCGCATGCGCCAAGTAGGGTTATGCCGGGCGCTGGAGAAGGAATACATTACGTCACAAGCAAGTTTCACCATGATCCGGCTATTCATTGATTACTTATGTACGGAAAACTCGGTCAACTTTGAATGACCCTTGTAGCTTCATTAAGGAGGTCACAATGGCTCAATCGTAGAACTTTATCTCTGATGCATGGTGTCCCTAGTTCAACCTCTGACCAAATAAGTTTGTGTTGAACATCGTGTGAGTAGGTTTCCTCAAGTTTTCTCCCACATTTTCATTTCACTGATTTACCATCATCATTTTCTTGCCTTAATTATTTGTCTCTCCTAGCACAAATAGCATATTTAAATTGAAATATTTCGTTTTCAATTTTTAAACTAGTATCATTCAGCAACACTTTAGCAACTGTTCCGTTTTATATTCGAACGAAAGTTCATAATCAGCGTCTCAAAGAAGAAGGTGAAGTTCTTGTTTTTCGCATTAATTTTAAATAAACACAAAAGCTAGAAAGTCTGGATTTGAATAACCGCTATTAAGTGTTATTGAAAATGAAAAGTTCCAATCCCAAAGACCCAATCATGCATCTCAAATAGAAACCGAAATGTGTTTATACGAGTCATTTCAATTTAGTTTTCGGGTCAAAATAACAAATCATTTACCTCCAAGTACACAGGAACAAAAAATTCCAACACTGATTATTGATTGCACCCCTCTCTAACAATCGTACTTAAAATACGAGGTACAATTTTCAGCGAACTCTTCAATACGTCTCCTCTCGTCGACATTTCGCACACGTATGCCACTAGATCACCGAGGAGGTCTTGCTCATTTATAGTTTTTATATACGTTAGACTTCTATTGTGCTGCCAAAATGTCTTGAGCCGTGGCAAAAATGCGAACTAAAGCTCACACCCTCACACACTCACGCGTTGAGCCAATAAGGGTTCAGCTAAGCGAAAGAAAGCGAGTGGAATTCCTTCAGCCGATAGCAGCGCTTGCAATGGAAGACTAGGGATCAAGTCAGTGTGGTATATTTATAGTAGTATTGCTTTTTTTGTTTTTTGTCTTAAAATTAACTTCCTAGATGTGTTATCTTTCATGTAATTCTGTGTTACTCTTTACTTTTTCGTTTCTTTTGTTTTAATTTGCTACTAATTACTACAATGCAAGATTTGGTGTTACCGTGTATCTTAAATTTGTGTAATTTCATATTACTAATACTACTATTTATCTTTTACTGTAGCCGTTGCTATGATTCGTGAATAAAACTCTATTGTTACTTGCAATGGCTTTGTATACTGAGAGTGAAATTAGTTTGAACCATGCCAAAATGTTTTACAATGGAAGAATACAGTGGCGTAGAGTTTGAGTGTGGTTTCCGTAATGGCAGTAGCAGAGCTTCATGGAAGAATATCAGCGCAGATTTCCTCAGCGCCATATTCTGCATTATACAACATTAAACAGTGTCTTTCGAACGCTGAGAAAAACTGGAGCATTTCCACAGCCAAGAAGTAAGCGTCAAGTTAGTGATGTTAACAATGCTGTACTGGATGCTTTCAATCAAGCGTGCGCCGGTTAAGGTCAAGAACCAGTGTAAAATCTACACAGGCGTGACAGAATCTGCACAAAGAAAGATATTATCCATTCACCTGCAAATGGTACAGCACATAATCAAGAAAGATTTTCTGTTCTGTCGGGTGAACCTTGTTCCAGCCATCCTTTTCACAGATTAGATCATTTGCAAAAGGTGACATTAAGAAGACACAAAATAGTCATACTCGGGCAAATATTAATCCACATCCAGTTAAGGTACACCCATGTCCAAAATTATTGTCGCATGTCTATAAATATGTTGATGTAGGAATATAATTTGATAACGAATTCGCCCGGTATTTCTTATAATGTTAGTATGTGTATAATCGGCAAAAATATGTATGTGGCAAATTTCATGTGAAAAGAGCAGTAAATAAGAATCAATAAAACGTTATTGTCCATTTAGCAACATTTTGTTTTACTCATTCTAATTTTCGTATTTATAATTCTTTTCCTATGAAATTTACCACAAATATACATTTCCCGATTATACACATGGTATCAGTATTAAAAGTACCCTGTAAAATCATTATCAAATTATATTCTTACAAGAAGACAGTTATAGATATGCGACAATAATTTTTGACATGAGAGTACCTACTTTAAACACCGTTTCAGTGTGAATATTTTGTGTGGTGTAATTGGTGATTGTCTTCTTGGATCTCGTGTGTTCAACGGCACATTGTACGCAGCACACTACAAACGAGTTGTTGGAACATAATCTACTTCTGCTGTTAAAGGACGTCCCTCTTCGTATTCGACGAGTTATTTGGATACTGCAAGATGAAGCTCCGCTACACTTTGAATGAAATGTTACAGAATATTTGAAAGCTGCGTACCCTAACAAGTGGATTGGGAAAAGGTAGAGCCGTCAACTAACCACCTTGTCCATCAGATTTATTACATTTAAACTTTTTTGTTTGGGACGGTCTGAATTTAAGAGTGTTATGAAAAACCACATACACGGGACCAACTGCTGAAAAAGATACAAGATGAAATAACTAGTCTCAGCCAGGTGTTACACAGTACCCAGTGTCAGCAATCAACGCGGAATAAGATCGTAGTTTGTGTGGAGCACAATGGATATGTTTGAATATATATTGTAAACTAACCAGCCCATAGGATTAAATACACACATTTCTCTCTTTCCATGTAAGGTATACGTTGGCTAAGTTTGTTTGTTACAGTGTAGCCAATCTGGCGTTATTATACCTTCATTACCTAAAAGTACCTAAATATCCGAAAATATAAATCTTCCCAATAAGCGACCTATGAGCAGTAGCCAATGGTAGCTATGCGAATTTTAACCCAGCATTATCGGGTTGCGTACATCCCTTTCCCTTCCAACTGTTTCTCCATCAAGCATTACTGCAAATGAATTGACAGCATTATTCATAACAAAAATTATAATTCCAACATTATATTCCTGTATAACACTTACTGTGCATTCTAGAAATATACCTGTAAATATCAACTAAATTATGTAATTTTAATTTATTCACTAGAACTGGTAAAAAGCCTGTCGTCTGTTTCATCCTGCTATAACCATCATCTAGTTTGTATTTTGTCGCTACCTGTGCCTAGTCTTAAACTATAATGAATCAAATTTTGCTATCACTATTTCTTGAAATTTTTCTTTTGCAAAGTTTTCTACATGCTACAAAAAGGATTACCTACCAGACCGGTAAGCAGCTCAAAAATGTAGGGGGACCGGTAGAAGTTAGGGGGGCCAACCCAGCCATATTATAGTTCATTTGCAAGCCTACCGTGAACATTTTAGGGGGGTCAGTAAAAATTTAGGGGGGAAGCGGCCCACCCTAGCTCTCCTGTGGATACGGGCCTGTCACCTACAATATTAGCTTCTCGTTGTTTTGGAAGGGCCTCTCTCCATAAGGACTTCCTTGCTTCAGCAGATATGCATGGCACAAACAAAATTAATTCTAAAGCATCAAAACACATTTTCTAGAACTCACGAAAGTACATCATCCGAATTTCATTCACTAAATATGAATCCAAATTACTCAAGTTCCGGATAAGAAATTATGTTCTCTCCTCATTATATCAGCTCACAATCAGCTACGTGCCTTGAAACAGTCGTTTTTCTTTTTCAAAGTATGATAATTTTATTGTGTAATTTAAATTTAGAAGTTTAGGCCTTTGTTTAGCAAGCTTGAGTCCATACGTAGAAGAGAAGGGTCAAGAAGTCAATGAATAACGAAACACTAAAACGTGAACCCGAAACTAAAATAATAAATAAATAGAATCACATTGATTATACAAGATAAAGAAGTGGTTGTTTTGAACATATTTTCGAAAGAAATATGTTGTTATGACTTTCATTTCTTAAACTACTCGTCTAATCTATGAAAATCAGGCACGTTTGCAGAAATTTATTTCGGGGATGTGTCAAAATTTATCGGTGGTGCCAAATTAAATATGAGTATAATTTTTTTTAAACTTCATTTTTGGTTCTTATAAGGGCCTTTTTTAAATTTTCTTTTTCTCTATGCAATTCAAACTTCCTTGCCATAATTCATTAATTGGTAAGCCGTCTGTCCAGAGTTATCAGTTTACCTCTTCCTACCTTCTTTATCCAATCCGCTTCTTTCCACTTCCTTATTATCATTCTTTTTTCCATCTCCAATACTCCAGTCTTATCCCAATTAATTCCGTGATTCGTCTCCTTAACATGTTTGTATATGGCTTTGGTATTTATAAACTTTGTCAAAACAATATTTATATATATATATGTCTGTATTTTCATTTATTTTTGATAGTGTCTGAAGAAGGATATGCTAGATATCCGAAACAGTTACAAATTATAATTTAAAATAAAGTGGGTTTTAAGCTTTGGTCAGTGTATCTTTTTGTTAAAACAATCAATCCAAAGCCATGAAGAGTATGATTTATATCCAAATTTATAAATTTACCCCTAAAATTAGGTTAAGTTTACAGAAAAGTCGGGATTTGGGGGGGACTCACACCCCAGGACTAATCTCCTGAGTATGTCTCTGATGGAAATATTTGTAAAAAATGAAACTTCGTGTTCATCTAGCAGCAAAAAGAATGAAACTACAGAAAGTTATTTTGTTTACTATTCTGTAATAGCTATGGGTTCGATTTCCAAGAAGACAGTTTTTAACAAAATCTTTTGTTCAAATATACATAAACTTACACGTGAGGTAACTTATTCTAAAGATTCCCACATTTGCTTTATATGGAAATGTTTAAAAGTTTGTATCATGACAACCAGTTGATACAGAACCTTACGGTTTGGAGTAGGTGTTCGTAATTTATGTTCCCACTTGCTAAAGAGAGCAACTAATATAGTAATATAGTACAATACTTCTAGGTAGCGTCTAGTATTGACAAAATTCTCAGTAGTGAAAAACAAAATCAGTATATACTATCGCTAGAGAAACCAGAAAGCTCACTCAAGGTTACGCAACGTTCATGTAAAAAGCACTTTCAGGCCAATTATTCTGATTGAGGATTTCCTTGGTTTTCCTTATTCAAACCTGGCAAATTTCGAGATGGTTCCTAACATTGTTCCCACGCCACTTCCTTCCTTTCCTTCATTTGGATAATGTAATTAACGAGGGACGCCATTCTTCATACACGGCTGGTTAAGATGACCATTTATGCCAAAAGCCCAGAAATCTAATTCCTAAATCTAATCCTAAAACCGCTATAGTCACTTCTCAGCAAAGTGCAAAATAACATTATTTTCTGTTTAAACACAAACAAACTATTTGCTGAGCAAAACAATATATTCAAACAAAAAACTACATACGTGTTACAGTTTCGCCAACTAACATTTTGGCTTCATCAGACACTATATCCATTCTTCATCAGACACTTCCTATATCCATATAGGAAGATATTGTGCGTGATGAAGCCAAAATGTTAGTTGGCGAAACTGTAACAAGTATGCAGTTTTTTTCTGTGAATATATTGTTTTGCTTAGCAAATAGTTTGTTTGTGTTTGAGTATATACAAAGCAAAGCTTCTACTTATGGAAAATATTACATTTTCTGTTGTTTTGATGGAAGGAATAATTGTGACAAGTTTGTCGGTTTCTTCTCGGAACATCCACTTGAAGGAAGATCAAAATTTAAAAAGAATTAGGGAAAATTTATTGTATAAATGGGATTTCTTTCCTCATTGGTGGGAAATTTGTCTAGAAAGCCGAGGAGCCCGGCTTAGAGATAATACGTTTTCCATCCCAAAATTAATTCAATCTCACAATAGCGCTTTATTGGAACAGATGGTAGTTGAGGTCCGATCTCATTAGTTCTGACAATTATGGGAAGAAAATAAGCTTATTCTATAGCACTTACCAAATAAGTTTAAATATGAATTGAATAGGTTTACTACTTTCATTTGTTACTTTTGAAATTTGAGTTTCACTGTATCCACCACGATAAGCATCTTTTAGCCTTGAAATAAATCAGTAATCAACCATTATTGCATTTTATTACCATTCGTTCATTAGCACACAGATAAGTTTATCGTTAACTGATCATGTTTATCTTACAAGCCTCTGGAAATAGCACCCAAACCACAGCGTAATTAGTATAATCTGTTTACTATTGCCTCAGTAAGAGCTTAAAACATTCAATAGTTAAAACGCCTATCACTGTTTTGTTTGAAATTGGAATGCAATTATGTCAATTAGTTAAATCAATGTAATTGCCTGGAGATGAGCCGATTTTTTGTTTATCAGAGTGTTCTGGGATTTACCATGCATTTGATTTACTAGATGACAATACTGTGGTATGTATACCGTTCATTGAAAGATATTAATGTTCCGAATGAAATTATTTCCTATAACTACAATAAAATCAAAGTTAAATTAAACACCAGAAACCATCGATAAATTCATAATTTTTAATTTCATATGAAAATTAGTTCCTCATATTTCAAGTTGCTAGATTGAATTTATTTTTTAAAAAATCTCTAATATTGTTAGTATTAAAAATTATCAAAAATTAGACTCACAATAATCAAGTGGTTCCCAATCTTTCTTTGATCAACAACGAGACAATTCACTGGATGCCTACTATCACGACACTCTTATTTGCTTTGGAGTTATACAGGGTGGCCCAAAAGTAGGTATACAGTATTGTGCAGATCAGTTCATTGTATTTTATATAATTTTTTATTGTTATGCATCAGGTAAACTTATTGCCTTTATTATTTGTTCTTAATATGTTTTACTTACATCTTAAGCTCGGAAAAGCCGAAGCAAATAAACCCATAAACTAGAATGTTATACTTGATCAATGCATGGATGTATACCTACTTTTGGGCCATACCTTGACAATAACGTGTAATAATGATCATAATAGTAATAATAAATGTAGTAATTAATTTGAAGTATCAGATATCCACTGTACATAGGTCAATGTTAACACACAAGAGGCAAATTTCTTCAAATATGCATTTAAAAAAAAAACTTACCTCTAAAATTACACTGTTCAACTCTCTTCTGACTTGTTCACTGTTCAACATTGATTCACTGTACCAAATTTCTTTCCTAAAAAGTAATATGCGATTCTGAAAGGTTTTGTCCCACTAAATTCGAAATTAATAATAGTATCACGTCTCAATTTTTGGAAAACTCGGAAAATGTAATTACAAGTTTCTACATTCTCGGAATAATTTGGATTTGTTATTAAACTATCCTTTTTATAATAATGATATATATATACCCACTTCACACAGCATGCGTTATTTATAGATTGCAATATACAAATACAAACGATCATTAATGGAAAATACATTACTTCGAAAGTTGAAAAAATGTTGTGGGAAAAAGTGGAAACTTTACCGTCGGAACTAACTTTTCCCACCTACACCTGGCAACGATTGAGCATCAATATTGTATGTTTACTTCCGTGGTTATTGGTGTGGTGAGCTGCATTTTCTCTTGACGTACTGTGCTAATAGAAGATAAACAACATTGAAACGTGTGTTCTTGTCACTCATAACTTGTGAATCTTTTGTTGTGAACTGTGTAACATTTGAAAACGTTATTTGTTGTGTTTTGTGTTTTATAGTGGTACAATTTTGAAAATGTCTACCAAGTGTAAAAATTATCCTAACAACTTCTGATATGTGTGAGGATGGATAACTCCAAAACCGAAGCTCATTAAGATAACGTCTGTTATGAAAACAGCGTATGAATTGTATTTTTCATCAAAAATCAACGTAACCCCTGGGCTCCGAAATTCTGTTGTAAATCCTGTGCAGTAAATTTAAGGGGCTGTTTACGTGGTTCTCACAAGTATATTCCATTTGCTAACCAATGTTATACTCATTTCAGCTGGAACTTGGCATGTGACACGCTCCCCACATCACACAAGAGGCAAGCTTCATAAGTTATTCTTATCGTTTGAATGCCAATGTATAAATGCAGTGATTTCAGCCGCAGCTTTGCCTCACTTACACGTGGAAACTTTATAGTTTTCATTGTTAGGGGTATAGGAGTTTTTCGCAGTTTAATATACAAAATGTCGCATTTGTTTTTCCGAATCTCGCATTTTGTCGCATTTTGAGCTATACAATTAAGCATTTTGTCGTCAAGTAAGTTAGTTTGCAAGATAAAATATACAATATTATACAAACTCTAATACAGGCTTAATATATGTACTTCATCACCTTGCAAAAAACCCTTGCCTCTATCATTGTTTGTCAGTTTAATATGTATGGAAGTGCCACAAAAAAGTAAGATATACATTTTCGTTATATTTCTGAGATCCAGATGTGCCACGTATATATATATATATATATATATATATATATATATATATATATATATTCAACATCTCGTTTTTACATCAAAGTCACAATATTTATTAAAATTCATCCATTAAAAAAGCCTTTTAATCTTTATTTACACATTTCTCAACAACCAGACCTGATACAGCATATCTGACTTCAGATTCGTAATTAGAAGGTCAAAAACTATAAAGAACGCCTACTTTCTATCAGGAAAGATAAAAAAGTGAAAATTTGTAGGACAGTGTTATTGTGAAATCTGAGCTTGGTGTGTTACACAAAGTTTGTCAACACGTGGAATATGGTTGATAGGCGAATACAACAATCATCTTCAAGATGTACTAGCCTTTTTTCTGTTTAAATCGTGCTGTATTTATGAGAAAAAAATTCATTCGCACAAGTATGACGTTGTGAATGATCCTCTTTGCGATTTAGGGATACTTATATCACACATAAATCCAAAATGACTGTACTGATTGCGGATTATTTACATCGCACATGAATACAAAAGAATTACACTGATTGTGGTATACTTACATCGCACATAAATAGAAAAGTACTGTAGTGATTGCGGGAAATTTATATTGCACATAAACTTAAAAGGGCTGTACTGAAGTGTTTATATTTTTTTTTCTTTTAGTAGAATCGCATGGCAATCCTAACATTTTCTATTTTTATTTATCACTGACAGTTATGTTAGTGATATTTCGTAATGTTCATCGATGTACCGATATTTCAAAAGGTCTCATCCCCTATTTTCAATGAATATTTTAAGAAATATAAGAATATTAAAGATGGACACCTGGTGCGTTTAATTACATTCCGGAGTTCTTACAATACTTCACTCCAATACAATAATCTATGCTTTCAGAAATGGGTACCTCTCTTCCAGATGGGAAGAAAACATGCACTTCAGTTTAGGGATTCTTGTTGACACAAAACTGAAACACTTAACTGGTAATGTATTATCAACGACAGCTCAGCTCGTGCACTTGACGCAGATCACTTGACTGCTAACGGACAATTGCAACTCTGCGCTGCGAGTCTATTGAAATGCTCGCTATCGAATAGGAGAGAGTGGTGTGATAACTTGCTCGAAGCTGGTAATGTCACAATTTTTCATTCACTAATTACAGGATTCCTGCTAATGTTAGAATTTTTGAGTTTTCACTTTTCGAATAACCTGACATTGATAGCAGAAGTGGGACGAGATATTTGCCTCTCCCGACTAAATTTACGGGGACGCGGGACACTCGAGCCCAAAATCGGGATTGTCCCATGTTTACGGGACATTTGGCATTTTTATCAAAGTGCTTCAACTATCTAATAACTTGCCCTATTTTGTTTTAATTAATAATGTTTGGAAGATAATTAATTTTATGATTCTGTGCAAATTGAGCTTAACTATTTGATTTGTAAGATAGACCTTTGTAATTAAAACCTTGGATTACAACTCTAATAGCATCCCGGACTTACCTTATTAAAACCACCTTCAATGCTAAGTCTGTGTAGTCTTGCGTAAGCTTGTATTTACACGACTGTAGACCTAACCAAACTAGCAAATTTGTTAGTTTCTCCATTCTGAGCTTCCGCCAGACTTGCTAATAATACGTATTATAAAGATACCCTTAAAATTCCTTTAAATTAACACACCTGCCGAGCATGACATAAAATTAACACTTGGCGAAGCCATACAAAGAAAGAATCCCTAGGGCTAAGTCTGACGCGTATGCGTTTTTGTGCAGCCTTCATTCTTACGTCTTGTCTAAGCATATACAGATATATACGTCAAGGCTATCTGGACTTCAAAATTAACTTAAAATTAACACTTGGAAACGTCATGCACAGAGATAATGTCTAAGGTTAAATCAATCAAGAATTATCGAAAGGAAACTTGAACTTACTGTAAATGTGCTAACATACTGTAGACAAGTTTGGTTTCAGCCTTATTTTCTATTTATAAAACACAGTTTGCCATTTTGTAGTTGATGGGCAAACTTCTAAACCATTAGGGAAAACCTGAACTCACCACCACCGGGAATTGAACCCAAACCGCCTAGATTAGAGATATGCGCTTAACCACCTGAAAGCTATGTCTATTAAAACTCACAAGATGTATCTATTAAACTAGGTCTCCAATTTCACAGGTTTGTTAATTCATTCTCGCGAAATTGTAAAACACGATAACATTCCGTGGTAAGCTACAAGTTCTGTTGACAAAAGAAAACTGAGCATTAGAAGCTAGAAACTGGGTATACTTTGGTCCACCAGAAATGGCGAGGAAAAGGCTAGAGTGTTAGGGAAGAAAGAGGAAATAGATCCTACTCAACTGTCCAGTGGTTAATATGTAAGTCTAACTACATCTTGTAAGCGAGCGTGGAATTCAACGGACGACGAGAAGCGGTTGAAATCCAGTCACACAATTATTCCAATTAACTGCGTCCCTTCGTTTATGATTGGGAACGGAATGCGTTCTCGTACAGCGTTCCGTGGTTTTCTTTGCCTGTCGCAACGCCTGTATAGAGACCATCACTACTACGTATCCCCCCCACCCATCCTCTTTCACCACACCACTTCAGCTCTTTTTTTTTATTTTCGATGCATTATATCCCCACTCCGTTTCCCTGTATCACTAATTTGTGTCCCTTCCTCTATTTCCATACGAACACCCTAACCCCGCGTAACGTTAGATGAAACGAATATTGTCAACCGAGGGGTTTGGGTTTCCACTGGTATGGGTTGCGTTGAGTCCGTTACTAGAACGAAGTCTGCTTCAAAAACTGGTTGGCATTGGGGAGGGGGGGGGACACCAAACAGTCAACTACGAAGAGTGATTTTTTTTTCCTTTTCAATATTGAACTCTCGTACACACACACACACACACAAAAAATCAACAGGAAAATACGCAGGAAAATGAAGTATTGTTTGTATGCTGATATTCGAAAACCAATTTCTCCTTCCATTTGTTGGGTTTGTCTTTATTGTTTTTCTTTATTTTTTTTAAGTGATTTGACTATGAGGAAGTATTGTGACTAAATTTGTTTAAAAGTTTCATTGATCTATCCTATTTAGTGCTGTGGTATGGTAACCTTAAATTAAATAAACAATTCCTTTCGTATAATAAACTGATTGCAGTGACGAAAAATCTTGCCAGAGTCATCCTACTGTATTTGTGAAAGATGATGTCATGAAATATTTTGACATTGCATAAAGTAAAATATCTCTATGCTGGCTATCATCTGTTCCACTGAAAAGTAACCAACTTAGTGGCAAGCTTACAGAAAAGAAACCTATCTTGAACTAAGAAATACTACCAATCGTAATATAAGCACTTTAATATCGTAATGAATTATTATTTGCATTGTAATTTGTATTTTATTAACCCTTTTAATGAGGAACGAATCTTTAAACGCAATAGAAAACGACACTGAATTAGGGAGAGGGTGTACAGACGCGCTTTACTACAATAAAACATATATCCTCTTCTTCGTAAAGTGGGGTTTAAGATGCAATATATCAAATCTATGCTTCACATAGTTCTGGTATCCATACATCGGAGACTCGTCTCATTATGGTAATTAATATACAATAAAATATTTCCAGTAAAGAAAAGCATTCGTATGGAGAAAATATTTATCGTAATTTGCCATTTACATATCATAATTTAAACATTGTAATTTCAGTGTGCTAATTACCTTAAAGACATGCTACAGCACATTCTTTCTTTTCTAATTGGGGGCTGCAGTGGCTCAGTGAAGAATAATTTTACGGAAGATAGGACGGATTTTATTTTAGAAAAGTTGGATCAAAATATTCAATATCATACGAAAATGGCATGTCACTTGCTGCTATACACAATCAAACTAGAGTTGGATGAAAAGTTTGATGTCATACTGGAAGAAAAATGTACCGCCTATAGTGGCCTCGCAAACTAAAATGTAATAATTTTGAGTTGCGTTAACGGAAACTGCTACTGAATAATAGCGCTAGACCTACAAATTAAGCTAGAGTGGTCCTTACTTTTCGGTACACAGTAAAAATGGTTGTGTTAATTCAACTCAATTTTAACACAACGCAGTGGTTCCAGATTTTTCTCTCACTTCGCTTGCCCCTACCAAGAAATTAAAGCTAACGTCTTAACTATTAAGAATCTTTTTGCAAATTCCTGTAATAATAAATATAGTTATTGTGACTGAAGAAAGCAATCTATTCAATTTGGTTCATTATTATTGACAGGCCTGTAGTTAGAAAGTTTAGACGTTGGGAGGGGCACGTGTTCATTTTAGAGCAGGGTTTTTCAACGTGGGTGTCGCGTCCCCTAGAGGAGTCACGAGAGGGTTTCATGAGGGTCGCAAAGATAAATGAAAGATAAATGAACAGACCAAATTTGTTTTTAATCCATTCGCTTTTAGGGAAGTTACTGTATCCATTATATACAAGAAATGGATTCTATTTTTATAGAAATAGGTGGATATCGTGAGATCTCTGCAATAGGTTATAACTCCCACACAAGGTTATTACAAACCAGAAAGTATAAGTGGGTTGCTGGCAAGAGGATGTCATAAAATGGGGTCCTGATAGAAATTAGGTTGAGAATTACTGTTTTAGAGGTACTGACGTTAGTTCACGTTATATACATACATACATACATCGTGTCCGTGAGTTTTCTCGGGAATTTTCATTTCCTCCTACACTCTTATTTCACGAATTATTTCCCAATTCCGTCATTTTGGGAAATAACGGAATTTCTAACGGAGCTTTGGGAAATAACGGAGCTTTCATTTCTAACCCGTGTTCATTAGCCTAAAAGACATAACCATGAGAATTATTTCCCAATTCCGTCATTTTGGGAAATAACGGAATTTCTAACGGAGCTTTGGGAAATAACGGAGCTTTCATTTCTAACCCGTGTTCATTAGCCTAAAAGACATAACCATGAGACGTTAAACACTTCGTTTCACTTCAGTTCTTCCTCCGAGAATGTATTCTGTACTAAGACAAAGTAGATAAATATGTGTATCTCTGCTTCGCTCGAATACTTCTAACTTGAACAATGTACTATAATTTTTGTGCGTTGAAATATTGTACATGCCTGTTTATTTTCCTCTTTTTACTTTTGATTAGACAGAGGGCTTTAACTTGTCCTGCCCCCCCAGGGAAGCTCCCCACCGTTCGAGGGGTCCCATTTTAAGACAAAATTTTCTTACTCCATATACGATACGAACATGAAATTATAAATGAAGCATCAAACAGGTTCACTACATTACATGAACAAAAGAGCACACAAAAGGTAAATAAAACAAAAATGGGTCTTGGGCACATTTCAGTAAAAATGTCTACTGTTATGGGCCCTAGAAATAATATTTATTCGTATGGCTTTGAGATTTGTCAATATTGTCCCCTTAATTATTTTGTCATGTATGGAACGGGCTCAGAGATAAAGAGTAAGAGAAAGATGGAAAGAAGGGGCCTATTTTCGAATTTTGCGGCAGGGCCCGAAAAACCTTTACCAAGGGGGCCCAAATATTAATGCTTGCCCCTCCAGAAAAATCTAGGTTACTGCGCTGATTAGACACCCCAGGAATTTTCTAATTTCCTTGTAGTTACCCTTGCACCGCCACTGCACCACGCCCAATTGAAATTGTAGAATATACGACTACAAATAATAAGGATTCCCTTTATCCGACTTCGATCCGACATTTCGTGCTAGAATTTTTGTTACTTTTGCAATATTTCAAATGGGATTTATTTTCTTGTCCCTATGCTGTAAGCATTCTTTTCTTCCTTTTTTTTTTTAGAACCTACTCTACTGGCCATTGCTATTCTGCATTTTTATGTCTTCTGTACGGCTTCCATTACGTATTATTGGACTTCAAGTACTTGAATGACTTGACATTTTCATTCTCTATAGATAGGGAAAGGGGGTGTAAAGCGGCCAAGGCGGGTAAAAATATCATCGACACTTTTCTCGCTCGTATATGCCTGACATCTATCGCAAGTAGGCCCAATCAGTTGTGCTAGTTGTCATTATAGTTCTAGACGACAAAGAGGCCAGACGCAGTTGTTGTTCTACTTGTACGAAGAAAAAGGTGTTTTCAACTATTGTTGATCTAAGAGTAAGTATTAGTTTAACGATGGTTTTCACCCAACTATATAGAACTTGAAGACTATAGAATATTTTTATTATCAAGTGTAACGCATCTTAATACTTTTTCTGTTATTTAGTAGCGTTAAAGTTTTGTTGTTCAATGAGAAAAGATAAATGTACAGTATGGCGTGTAATCGGGTAAAGTGGTCAGAAGCATAGGCGGATAAAGTGACCATCTTACCGTGCCTTTGGCCACTTTGGCCGACGCTTCCAATTGATCCAAATATTGCTAAATTAAGTGATAAATTTGGCTTAATATTTTAATATTGAAAAATGGGTTCATCAATTATATACTTGCAATGCTAGGTAGGTCTATTTCTTGATCGAAATAATATAGAAGTTATTAAGCTGTCTTGTTCTGTTATCAAATAAATGCATTTGACTATTTTGAAATAGTGATGAGCGCAAAAGTCTTGTTCTTGTAGTTTTTGCAAGAGTTTTTGAAGAAAGTGGGAGGAAACGGAAGCACCCCGAGAAAACCCACGAGCACGGTGTTTCTCCATCACAAAGTCCACACGGCGCGAGCTGGGATCGAACCAGGCACCCCAAGCACCGGAGGTGAAAGCTCTACCACTGAACCACCGTGCCCCCTTTAATATAAGAAATGAATTAAGAAGTATTACTAGAATAATAGCTTTAAGAAATAAATTCCAGCATCTGCAGGGTTGGTACTTGAGTGTTCCCGAAGGTACTGAATTCCGCGGTATTACTTGAACCCGGACCAACATTTATCTGGCATCACCTCTAATTTTACAGGGGCTTGCTATTTTCTGGCCCTGGTTACCTCGTGTAGTTAGGCTCTTGCTGAGGTTCCAGAAACATATTGAAGTACTCCCAGAGCCAAGTATTGAAGTACCCCCAGATGCATATGAAAGTTGTCATTTTAGAGTGAATTTTCCCTATAGGGTCGACAGTGTTCTACGGCTTTCTTCAATTCAAGGGTGATTTACTTCGTACATTAACGGACCCACGGACTGATGCAGACTGACTGCAGAGTCGTGCAATTTCATCGAAACAGCGACCTCCTCTGATAGGGGCGATAGTATCATTCCTTCACCATAGCTATATATAAACCTTACTGAGGCATCAAGTATACTTATCCAAAGGAATCGATGTATCCCTTAGACGCCCAGTTGGTAGACACTCCGAAACCGTTTGGCAGAGAAGGATATTACCAGAATATATGAAGTATTTTTAATATCCATTGTGAAGTACAACGTACACATCGCCCTCCGTCTCCCGCATTTATTGGCACATATTATTGTGTCAGTTTGGAAGATAGGTCGAAACTTTTTCTTCCCGTTAGAGACTTTTGATCCATCCGTTTCTAGGCAATCCCTGCTTCAATACACTGCTCAGCTATAACGTACACTTATATTCCGTACACAATGGAACGTGTTACTTGACCATTTTGAAGACGGATCGAAGGCTCTCCTCCTCCAGTAAGGGTGGAAGTATAAGCCCTTTTCTGGTCGACTCAGTTTCCTAAAATCTATGAGCTAAGATACCTCCTACTCTCCCTGACTCAATGTTACAAGTTATTTGGTCGTTTGAGAGCAGGGCCAAAGTCACTTCTTCTCTAGTTGGGTAATATACTTTACGAGGAAGAACAAGGGTTTGACTGATGAAAATTCTGATCTCACCTTCTACCGACCACCACAAAGTATGTAACTCCTTGACGAAGAAGACAGTAGGTATGCGTGTAGCAGTTGTATAATCTGTCATTTTAATGTTGTTATAATGTACATACTTCACCCCATATGCCAACAAGCTTTACGTCATTGGCGGGGGCAAAGTGGGTAGTTCGTATACTTCCATTAAATCATGCATTACATTTTAATGCATGTTGATACTTAGATATTTTACTGGTGATAATTAATATCAGAATGAGCATAATACCTGTATAAAAGAATTCTGAATGAACCCTTCCTGCTGAGATAGCATACAGTACAGTTCAACTAAGACCTAATGAACTTTATAGTTAAAATATACTCATTTTGCCCCCATTGAAACTAAAGTTCAATTTAAAGTAAATAAATAGCAATTCCACCTAACTCATCTGCATATCATAAAGGAACATATGTACACAATAAATACCTTGTGAGTAAGTTACATATAGTGATTTATTGAAATATTAATGAAAAATATAACTTATTAATAAATATAATGTTTTAGAAGAGAGTAGAATTGCAAACAATATTTTCCTTACCGGAAGTGTTTCACAAAAAGGTAGTCTTTTTAATCAAAATGCTTCACTAAAAAAGGAAGTCCTTAAAGAAAATCATTTCACAAAGTACCAGATCTTTCTAACTATGAAATGACTACATCCAGTGTTCTTTGACGAAGTAGAAGGTTCCCAAGAATACTGCACTCACTGCTATAAGCAGCCTTGGCTTCTTCTTCTTGGTTTTTTCCACCACTGTGCAATTTCTCACGACTGATCCTCCGTCAATTTCTATTTCTCTCTCCACGGAAGTGTCAGTCAGTGAATAGTCTTCGAGGGCTTCGCAATTGCTTTTAAAATGATTGCTGCACGTCACAGAAACTAACAGACTACACACTCCGAAAACTACACTTTGTCCGCTGGAAGAAAAACAGGACAGGAGACTGATTCCGAGTACTATTGAAGTCCAGTAGCATCTGTCTCCCGTTAATATAATGTCACAAATTAGGAGTCTGGGGACGGGAGGATTGATGTATAAAACACGTCTCCTACGCTCAATTTCGTGTCTTATCTCTGGTCAATACACATCAAGCTGGTCTGAGGGTCGTAAGTCGATGTCTATCCCGACGTAGATCGTGGCACTATAATCAGTCGTGTCACCTGTTGAGTTCGTTCCTCAGCTTCCACTAGCTTCATGACGCTCGACAGCCCAAGCATCCCAACGGTCGATGTAACAGCTGATGGACCAGCTAATCCATCTTGAATAGCCGCAACAGGTCGGCCGCGTCAGATCCTGTTAAGGTGGCCACTGTACCCAGAACATTGACTATATCAGAAGGTGTTACAGGAGGAACGTCTTGCATTCTTCGAAGCAGTGACGAGGAAATCGCTTCATAGTTCAATGTGGACAACACTTCTTTGCTGGGTATTTCCTCAAGGTCTGGGCTGTGTAGTTCTGAACTATTATGATCTGGCTTCTGTGAGTTATCTGTGCCACTTACTGGTGGTATCCATGAAGGTCCGGGTAACTCTTCAACGTTATGTGGTTCCATTATCAGAAACGTCATATAAAGAATGATTTTCGATATTATCAAACAAAGATTTTTAAAATCATTTAACTAATTATTACGGATTAATACTTTTGTTCGTCTTAGTAGTTAGAATGAAGCGCATATCTGAATCGATGGCTACCGCATTATTATAAGTACCTTCAACAATTAAAATATGGACATAAATTGAATTTATGTCTTTTTATATTTTTATATGTTCTCGGTAAAATGACATACGTGTGTTAAAATTTTTTAACAAATTTTATAGTTCTAATGTTCTACACATTGATGATGTCTAAAGAACTGAAAATTGTGTAGAGCACCAGTAGAGACCTGCACGGGCCGGGCTTGGGCGGGCCGAATCTGTTATTTCTTTGTGCCTGGCCGGGCTTTGGTGGGCCGACACTGCTTTCTCGTCAAATCGGGCAGGGCTCGGGCCGATTAATTGCAATTCTTTAATAATTATTGACTTTCGTTAAACGATAATTAGAATAAAGTCAACCGTTGAAGAAGTGTGCCCTTGAAAAATGTTACAAAATGAAACTTTTAAAATTTATCGGGCCTGGGCCGGGCTTGGGCCAAGAATTTTAAAAACTTCTCGGGCCGGGCTGACCTCGGGCCGAAAATCTCCAAAACTTTTCGGGCCCGGGCTGGGCCGGGCCTAGGTACAGTGCATTCGGGCTAGATTGGGCTCGGACCGAAAAATTCAGCCCGTGCAGGTCTATAAGCACCAGTTATTCAGTAAACAAGGCTAAAAAATTGTCGTCATCAAAAGGAGAAGAGGAATAACTTACACTGGTAACTCTTGACCGATGACAAATTTCATGCTACGTCCATAGAAAAAGTGAGTCTAAAGAATGACTTTATAAGTGTTCTCCTCCGTAAAGTAGATTTGACATTTTTAGAATACTCTAGAATAATGATAGGTTCTAATTAAATTATGTGCTACAAGCTGCTCTTCCTTAAAACAGACATACATTTTTAAAGTTGTGACGTCTGGTGATAAGGCAGTATGTTCCATAAACTACTATAAATATAAGAAACTCCTATGTTCAACACCGCAGAAACAAAAGCACGCTATGTTTCAAGTTGCTCTCACCTTATTCCAATTTAATCCAGACAGGGTTGCTACTATGCACATTGTTTTAAAAATGTTTATTGAAATACAAAGTGGCGGTCAAAATCCCTCAACCTCATTTTGGTTAAAATTCGGTTCAAGTAGAAAATAAAAGTATTCAGAAATCAACAAAATTCTTTCAAGTGCAGGAGATTAAGAAAAGATTGTATATTTATCACCATTTCCTAAAAAAGCGTAGTTCGGGAAGTGGCTTAATTAAGAGTTTCAGTAAAACTTGTCTTGCAGGGCAATATACTGTTGAAGGATAACAACAAAAGAAGAAGAAGTACGGGAAACAGTCAGAGGACTTCGAAATTCTAGTTTGGAAAATGGAGAAACTTAGATGGGTGGAACTGACGTGAGAATCAACAAAGAAGTATTGGAAATGATAGACCAGAATACAAGATTGGAGACAATTAGAAAGAGGAAAGTAAGCTGGTTACGATAAGTTTGGAAAGAAATTAATTTTGAGAAACACATTAAGATTTAAAACATTGTAGGTAGGTGACATGTTTCCTCTCTACACTACTTGTAATTCGAGATTACAAACACTTCGCGAAATTAACAAAACTATCATAATGTAATTGAAGTAGGATAATTTTGGAGCATAATTTATTAAGTAGGATAAATAAGCAGATAAATAGCATTCTGTGTACTGGTTAGAAGAATCTTGAAACTTCTGAAGTCGTATTTTAGATTCTCTCTCTCTCCATCACTACCCAGAAGCCAAACTAAGTGCACAAATCAGTTGGTTTCAGTGTATTATGATTTGCGTACAAATAAGGCATACAATTAATATGTAATGGTTAAGTTACACTCCAAAGAATTCACAATAAGTATACTTCTCTTAGTAACTTATTAAATATCAATTCTTAGAACTTCCTGGAATCAGAAGAGGAAATTGCACACACATAGGTCCCACGATGTTCGTCGGCCCGAGGCCAGAAATCCTTTGAAGGATATTTCATCTTACTGTTATCCTAATTACTTTCAAAACCTAATCAACATAACAGTAATCAAAGTGATAACTTACTTACTGTTATTTAAAGTTTTTTTTTGTTCAACTATAAAGCTTATCAGATTTGTTTTTACATTTATGTTTTAGATATAATTTCTTAGACAAATAAGAAAGTATAGTAACTTTGTAACACCAAAAAGCTATGAAAAGTGAGAGCAATGAAAAATGAAATGAAGTATTTCAGTTTTACATACTACGATTATGCCGACTAGGATAAAGGAGATGATAATGTTGAGAAATGAATGCAATGCTGGAATGAATAAAGTAGGAGGAAAGGAGATCTTAACCCACGAAGACGGAGTTCGTCCATCACAAAACGCACTTGACTCGAGCTGGGATCGACCCAGGGACCTCACCCTCCAGAGGCGAACACTCTACCACTTTTTTCTAAAGTTCACTCCAAGCAAATATTAGTTTCCATGGTCATCTCACGTACATCCTACGGAATCCAAACACGACACCGACACGAACACAGAAACATTGAGGACAGTTAAAATTTCACCCTTGCTTTTTACAATGACTTGATCCCCCAATGTGTTTCACCTTACGATCATAAGCCTAACATCTCAGATCGCTCGGCTACACCCATCAGCTACCACTGAGCCGCAGTGCGTCTCTGAGAACAATGATGATTGGTCCAAGCGAGAATTAATTTGTTTTATTATAGTAGTACTCTTATAGCCTTAACCATTTCATCCTATAAAATGCCTCTCTAAAAAAATGAAATGCAGCACTATCATTTCTCAATCCAAGAAGAACTTCCCCGTGAATGTATGGTTATCATACGGACCCGAGTTCGATTCTCGTTGGGAATTTATGTAGCTCTGATCTAACGTTAAGCTCTAACTTCACACCTCATATAGCATGGGTGCTGAAGGATACAATAAACTTCAAATCAATGTACAAAATCATTCCAAAATGGGTAATCAGAAACTACATAAGATGCAAGTTACAATTCTAGGAAACACAGTCACAAATATTTGTCATGGTACACTAAAAATGTCCTTGTAACGTGAGTTCCTGTCACCACGGCATGGCGCGTCCTCAGGTTGCGGATCGAGGAGAAGGCCACTAGATATAGAGGTTAGCTGCGAATATACTGAATAAGCAGTCGCGGACAGCCGACTAGGAGTGGTCCGCCAGCTTGGGGGGTTTGGGTAAGGCTAACAACCTCATCCTTAAAAAAAAGCACTTGTTCAGAAATATTCACAAAAGCCTCGGACAAGGACTGATAACTTGGCACGATCTCAGCAAAAGAAAATGGACATGAGATTTGGAACATGGAATATTAGGAGTCTTTATAGGGCAGGCGCGTTAAAATCCGTAACGAGTGAGTTAGAGAAATACAGGATGGATGTAGTGGGAGTTCAGGAAGTTAGGTGGGAAGGAAATGGATCTGCGAATTCCGGATATTTTACGTTCTTTTACGGGGAAGGAAATAAAAATCACCAGTTAAAAACAGAGTTTTTCGTTCATAAACGTATATTACCAGCAATTAAACGGTTTGAATTTGTTACTGACAGGCTTTCTTTTATTACTCTTAAAGGACGGTGGTGTGATATTTTGTTTTAAATGTATATGGCCCAACTGAAGATAAGAATGATGATATAAAAGACAGCTTTTACGAAGAAGTGGAACGGATATTTGACCAACTCCCGCTATACCATATAAAAATTCTATTAGGGGATTTCAATGCGAAGGTAGGACGAGAGGATATTTTCAAACCGATTATAGGGAACGAAAGTCTGCATAAGGAAAGTAATGACAACGGTGTTAGACTCGTGAACTTTGCAACATCCAAAAACCTAATCGTAAAGAGTACAAAATTCCCACATCGCGACGTTCATAAATACACTTGGACATCACCAGACGGGGAAACACATAATCAAATTGATCACGTTTTAGTAGATAGAAGAAGGTAATCTAGCATAATTGATGTCCGGTCGTTTAGAGGGACTGATTGTGACACTGATCACTACCTGGTAGCAGCGATAATACGAGAGAGGTTGTCGTTGAATAAAGATAAATATTCATTGTCCGAAAACGGAGCGATTCAATTTAAAGAAATTAGAAGAGAGCCAGGTAAGAGAGGAATACCAGATTGAGTTTCGAATTGATTCTCGGCTTTAGAAGATTCGGAGTGCACTAGTGTTGAGGATACCTGGATTGAAATTAGAGATAGCATTAAAATTTCAGCAAGAGAAAAATTGGAAATACGTAGGAACACACCATGGTTCGACGAGGAATGCATAAAACTAGCAGAGAAGAGAAAACAGGCAAAATTACGCTGGCTACAAAATCCGAATGAAATAACTACACAAAATTTCGCAGATATCAGGCGGAAAACTTCAAAAACTTTTAGAACAAAGAAACGCGATTTTCCGAAAGATAAAATTAAGGAACTTGAAGAAATAGTAAAAATAAAAACATCCGGGACATGTATAAGGGAATCAACGAATTTAAGAAAGGCTATCAACCTCGTGCTTATATATTAAAGAAATCTGACGGTACGGTTATCACTGCTGCCGTGTCACAACAAAACGCTGTAACTTGAGTTACATTGTTTTGTCGCTATAAGCATTTTTGAATTTCCCGCCACCGATATTTGTGTTCACCAGGCCCAGTATTGAGCTGGGTCAAACACTTTTGAAAATACAGCAAAGAAAATTTCGATGTAAGTAGGAAATTAGCCTGTCTGTAGCGACAAAACGATGCAAATCGAGTTACATTGTTTTGTCGCTACTGAACGACTGCGTAACTGAAATTACATTGTTCTGTCAATGTCATTGTAAGTAGTAAATGTGCATTTTGTAGCGACAAAACGATGTAACGCGAATTACATTGTTCGGTTGAAAAATGAATGTAGGATGCTCTGTTTTTACGCGTGTCTGAGAGTGACGTCACCGTTGTATAAACCAATCAATGGTTCAATCTGAATCAAAGTGGCGTGACCAACGCCCCGAATCATGGGAACAAACCGGCCAAATAGGCTCGAGATGATGAACCCGCTGGTATCACATTACAATTTAGAGCATGCTCCAAACAGGAGATATCTCCCCTGCGGCTACACTGCGTCGAAAACGTACGAAGAGTACCTCGAAGATTGCAAGGAAAAAGAAAGAAGGAAATTTAGCTGGCCAGTTTTCCACGAGGTGATGAAAGATCTCCATATCTCCACTTCAAGACCCACCCAGGATGCCTGTTCCAGATGCGAGGAACATCGTTTGGCCGTTCACAACGACAACGACGGGCCGCAGCAGGAGCACTCCTGCGAAGCCTGTGGGTGCGCGTTGTGCAAACAACAGATCTCCCACCTGAAGAACCGTGATCTGGCTCGGGGGCACATGCACGACTTTCAAAGCAATGAAGAAACTCGTGTGTCAGTCTATACTGTCGATATGCAAAAAGTGCTCTCGATGCCAAAACTGTCTACCAAAGACAGCTTCTTCTTGCGAAAACTTGTACTGTTCAATGAGACGTTTGCTCAGGTTGGCCAAGGCGCGGAGGCAGTTTGCGTGCTGTGGCACGAAGCGGAAGGCGGGCGAAGGGCAAGCAACATTGCGTCTGCCTACGTGGCTTTCATCCAAGGTCATGCCAGGGATTTGAAAAACATCTATCTGTTTGCAGACAACTGCGGCGACCAAAATAAGAACCGAATCCTCTTCGGGGCGCTGTTACGAGTCGTGAACGATTGCACTGTATCCTGTTCCAGGATCCGACTGGAATATCTGGAGCCAGGTCACACCTACATGAGTGCCGACAGCGTGCATGCGTGCATCAGCAACAAAATTCGACTAAAAGACCTGTACGACATGGATGACTTTGTGTCGGCGATACAGGCCAGTCGAAAGAACCTCAAGACGGTAACGCTGTCCCACAAAGAGATGATATTGTTCCGGGATGAAACGAAAGCCAAACTCCCGAAAGGATGGTCCTTCAGCAACATGAAGATTGTGGAATTTCGGAGAGGTAGTTTGGCAATCTACGTGAAAAAGGACTACGATGCAGAAGATTTTCGCGAGATTTCAATTCTTAAGCAAGCCACGAAGAGAGTCCTTGCTAAGGAGTTGGGGAAACAGAGCCCAGATCTGCTGTCAGCACTGCCGAGGCAGGAATCCCCAAGAGGCATCAGTGCGGAGAAGAAGGAGGATCTCCTCAAGCTCTGTCAGTATGCCTCAAACCAGACGAGGGTTTTTTCAGAAGCTTCCTGTCACGAGCGGAGTTTTCGATCTCGACAGGGTCGTTGACGTCGATTTTTGAAGTGACATTTGACGTTGATACATCAAAGAACTGTCTAGTGTGTAAATTCTGGTAAATAAGTTTTTCAAAGCACAGACTAATTTGTGACAGATAATTTGGTCATTTGTATGTCATTTTCCCTTTTTTTCGCTATTATGTGAAGGAATAGTATGTGATCGATAAGTACGTTTTTCAAAGAACAGCTTCGGTTTTCGTTTTATATTCTTCTTAAGGTTCTTCACCACATCGAAATTTAACTGCCGCTAATTTCAGAGTTTTTTGTAATATCTTCAAAACAAATAACAGTACAAAAAGGGTATCCGCAGTTTGCTAGACAATCTCATTTTGCGTGACTCACTCCTCTCTGCTTCCGTTTTGTAGCTATTCATAGATTTGTCATTTATTTGCGATTTTTTGACTAGCTGCACAGCGAAAGCAGACAGGTGAGCCGCGGCAACGATATGACATGTAAAATAATATTGTTTAGTAAGCTGCGGATCCATTATCCATACTGCTATTTGTTTTGAAGACATTACAAAAAAAAGGTGAAATTAGCGGCAGTTAAATTTCGATGTAGCGAAGAACCTTAAATGTTTTATTTAATAATGTTAAAGGAATGTAACGAAAATATGTTCATACCGAGCGAAATATTAAAAAGGGGTACAAAACTAAATCAACATGCATGGTCGTTCAAATTACGTACTAGCAAATATAGCATACTCAATCCTTCAGCAATTTTATTTTGTGTGTCTATTTATGGGCTTTCTTTGGTTATTAGCAGTTTTCCCCACAATTTTGCAATAAACATTCAGTTACCATTTAACAGTGAATTTTGTGTATGCCATGACCTGCCAATACGAACGAAGGAAAACATATGTGATATTCATGGGTATCTTAAGTTGTGTATAGAAAGCCGATTTGGTTATACTTGGTGAATGGAACATGACCAACACATTGAACACAAAATATGTTGTATATATCATAGGCAAATTCGATTAGGCCTATTACAATAAACGAAACAAAGAATCTGTGTGAGCTCGCTATTATTTAACATAGGAATTGCCTCTATACCGTACGACTTTCCCGGCGTGGAAAAGTGGGATTCTTAACAAGTCCCTATGCCTAAATTACAATTACGTACTCCTAACGCCTGGGTATTTCAGTTATTTCATTTATTAAATAGGTACTATTTGCTATTAAAATGAATTCAATTTCAAATAATGCTGCTAAATCGTGTACGCTGTAGCCACAAAATGATGTAACTGTAGATACATAGTAGATGCTGTAGCCACAGATTGATGTAAGTCTAAATACAAGCTCAGCGCTATAGCGACAAAACGATGTAACTAGGCAATAATAGTCAACCAATCAATTTTCACCAAATGTAATCACACAACATGCATTTACGTAACATTACATGCAACCACGTGTTTCCAAGGTCAAGATACACCGGTCCTACACGATACAAATCAAATTTTCGGATGAAAACTTTACGGCTCTTTTTCTCAAAACTGCTCCGCCAAAGTTACAGCGTTTTGTCACTACACGGCAGACTGACACATATAGCATCTTAAATAGATGGAAAGATTTCTTTGACGATTTGCTTAACACGCAACCAAAAACTAGTGTGTGTGGAGAAAAGGAGATACACACCGCAGAACCGTATATTCCAGAACCCAACCGAATAGAAGTAACAACCGCTTAAAGAAATTAAAGAAACACAAATCTCCGGGTGTAGATGAAATTCCGGCTGAGTTAATTTTAGCTGGAGGCGAGAAATTGTGGAACAAGATACACAAACTCATTCTCATCTGGAACAAGGAATAATTGCCACAAGAGTGGAAAGAATCAATCACTGTTTCAATTCACAAGAAAGGTGACAAAACTGACTGTAATAATTATCGAGGCATTTCTCTTCTGTCAACATCCTATAAAATCCTTTCAAATATTTTATTGGTAAGACTGACCCCATATGCAGATGAAATTATTTGAGATTATCAGTGCGGATTCAGACGAAACCGATCAACTCGACCAAATATTTACCATTCGCCAAATACTGGGAAAAAAGTGGGAATACAATACCCCGGTACATCAACTATTTATTGATTTTAGAAAGGCGTACGACTCGGTTATTAGAGAAACATTATACAACTTTCTTATAGAACTTGGAATACCGATAAATCTAATTAGATTAATTAAGATATGTTTCAATGAATCCCAAAGTAAAGTCCGGGTAGGAAAATTTTTGTCCACGAGCTTTCACGTCGAAAATAGCCTGAAGCAAGGAGATGCGTTGTCGCCATTATTATTTAACTTCGTTCTGGAATACGCTATAAGGAAAATCAAAGATAGCAACCAGGGCCTACAGTTGAACGGTATTCACCAAGTTATGGTATATGCTGATGCTGTAAATTTAATAGGGGATGATAGGAGTACAATAGAAAGAAATGCAGAGATCTTATTAAACGCTTGCAGGGACATGGGTTTAGAAGTAAATGCAGAGAAAACTAAATACATGGAAGTGCGTCGGGACCGGAATATAGCAAATTATGGACGCGTTAAAATATTAAATATTACTTTTGATAAAGTGGGTAGTTTCAAATATCTAGTATCAATATTAACAGATGAAAATCATATTCACGGAGAAATTAAATGTCGACTAAAAGCAGGGAATTCGTGTTACTATTCAGTTCAAAATCTCTTGTTGTGGCGAATTCTGTCGAGGAATTTGAAGCTTAAAATATATAAAATGATAATCATGTCTGTTGTTCTGTATGGCTGCGAAACATGGTCACTTACTCTCAGGGAAGAACATAGGCTGAAAGTATTTGAGAACAAGATCCTGAGACGAATATTCGGACCCAAAAGGAACGGGAATGGGGAATGGCGGAAACTTCATAACGAGGAACTACATAATTTATATGGTTCACCCAACATTGCTAGGGTCGTCAAGTCTAGGAGGCTTAGGTGGGCGGGTCATGTAGCTAGAATGGAAGAAAATAGAAACGCTTTCAAAGTCTTGACTGGAAGACCAATCGGAAAACGACCATTAGAAAGACCTAGGCGCAGATGGGAGGACAATATTAAGATGGATCTCGCAGAGATTGGAATACAAAGTAGAAACTGGATGCAGTTAGCTAAGGATAGAAGTCAGTGGAGAGCTTTTGTAAACGCGGCATTGAACCTCCGGGTTCCATAGGCCATAGAGTTTAGTTAGTTAAACTAAAAATGTAGTACATTTGTTCTAAAGAACATCCGATCATGGCATTAGTAAAAATTGCCTGTGGTGGATACTTTCCTAATTGGTCACTTTTATACCATTTAGAGAATGGTGCATCCAAAGAAAATACTTGAGACGCCTAGTACCAAAAGCCGCCAAATCCATTTTTTAAATCGAAATTGAGTTATATGTTAGATCTGAAGGAATTTCATAGAAACAGAATTTTGTTTAAAAACTTAATATTTCATACTATAAAACTAGTTCAAATATGAGACTTTGTACGCGTGGATATGGAACTTCACTGTACGTTTTGCAAGATTACTCGAAACTAAGGGAAATGGATGTGGCATAATTTGATATTAGCCGCCTCATTTCTAAATATATCCATTCATAATGTCGTGAGAAAAATGACCCCACAGTTGGGAGTCTTTCAAGTACGCCTTATGCCAATAGTAAAAATTCCTACGATAAAATACATTTCTAATTGAACTTTCTATATTATTTTGAGGGTACTAAACTCAACGGAACTATATCTAAACTTATTTGTCCATGGTGTCACGCGAAAAATAACCTCAATGTTTGGCCCTTTGTATATGAATTTATGTGTGTGCAATTTAATCCATAATAAGATGGTGCACATGGTTCCATTGCACAGTGCTTGCCTCTGTGAGAAAAGATCCCTGATTCGATCTCAGAACATGTCAGTTTCTTGTGAACAAGATTTTGTAGAGATTTTTATGTTGTAGTTTCCTCTCCCTCTTGCTCACTTCATTCAAGTCATTATTTCAATTTAAGTTATTTGTGCTTATATAGGATATCCATCAGAGTGGTTATGATTCAAAGTTTGTCATTAAAATTTTAAGAACAAAACAATGAGACATTTACAAATTTAGCTATTTTCCGACCTGACAGAAATATCTTGTCTCTGATGCTAAACTGTTCATAGAATATACCGTCATATGGAAATTTGAATGCTAAATTTGGGCTGTAAAGTGGATGTCCTAGAAATCGCAATGCTTCACTGCAACCACGCCAATAACAGCCATGTGGAGAACAATTACCATGTAGAAAATGAGCTCAATGCACAGTGACTGTTTCAAATGGCTACCTCAAACGAACGGACGCAGCTACACTGTTGACACTGGTACATTATTTCTTCCATGCATGGGACTATATATTTTAAACAGCATATTATTAATAATATGATAATTCAGTCTCAGTCCTGATTCTTTTAAATATCCTCGTAAAAGTGCATTACTTATTTTAAAAAGTTTTTATTTAGGCTGTACCACGTATGTGTATCTCTTGTTTCTGGTATATCAACTGGCCTTAAGAAGTTTTTACAACAAATATTTAAGGTTATAAACCAAACAAGAAAATAGAATAGTTAATTTCAATTCCATGGTAAGCAATAAAATATCATAAGGAAGGAAAAGAGTTCCACTCCCGAAACCTGTAAACTTTGAGAGCCATCCTCACTATAGACACAACCAAGGAACAGAAAATGATGTGTTACCATATTGTTCTACAACTCTAAATTTAGATTTAATTTCACTTTTCTCAATCTCGAATTATAAACAAAACAAATTCTTAGTTCCATCACCTTCCTCTACTATGATTATAAATATATATATATATATATATATATATATATATATATATATATATATATATATATATATATATTTGTAATTTAAAGGCTCTCTATAAGTAATAAAACTTCGTAGTGATAATACTTTTGTAAAATAAACAATGTCTATATGAATTCCACATATTTCTGTCACGCGCCAACCTAGCCAACTCGTTTTTAAGTTTGTCACACGGAAGCAGTTGAGGTTAGATTTACATAGAAGTTGGACTACCCGAGTGTGACGTAATGTCACTAGGTATTATCATGGGAGCAAACGTGGAACAAAACGAGCCCTGAGGAACATCTAACCCCTTCGCTCGCTGACGCTTGCTCAGCTGTGTTTCATCGTCATAGTGAGTCTCGAAAAAGTGAAATACCTCTTCAGTAAATCACTCTTTTATCAATAAAGTTGTGTGTGCAAAGTGGTCAAATTACTACATGACATTACGTCACGATCGGATGGTGCATCTTCAGTGTAACTTTAACTACACCCCAAGGGGAAGGCAAAGAACTGTATGTCTACCTTTCTCCTCCAGTTACCTATGGCACCTCTCCCTCTCTAACACCCAGTACCACCTACAACCCTTCGCTTCGTAAGGGCTCCACTTCTTATTCTCTTCATGGTTTACAACGTCATTGTTTATAAGGGCTATCAGAAATCTCTAGATAAATCATGTAAAAACACCGTACAAGGGCAAATGAGTGTTATTTTCATCTTATTTTAATGATAAAAGTGTTATGAAATATTTTTTTTAAATGAAAAAGGACGGGTTTGAACCTACTCCTAAAGCAATTCTCAGTACTAGTCTGCTGACTAGCACACTCGGGTACGAAGACCTACAGCAACTGGCGTTTGATTTGTGTTATATGTGTGCTACGTGGTGAGAAACGAATAATTCCAACCAATCAGAACCGTGTATTTAGTTCTATGGCTAGGGTCGGGTGTGATTAAAATATATGCATATGAACCAAGGATCTTATAAAATAGAGGATCTGCCCTTACAACAAAATCTTGAAGCCATACTTCACAGTTTCGCATACGCAAACATACTCTTATAGAAACTGATTTAAACGATTAAAATTAAACGTATTAGAAAATTAAAGATTAAATCATATTTACTTCTATCATATTAAAGTAGAAGAAACAACATAAAATAACACCTGTAATCCAATAGCTTGCGCTATTGGGTCATTATAAAGTTTTTCTGGTTTTCTTAAGTTTGTATCGCACTTCCCTGTCAATATGCTTACAAACTGAGAGTTGAGTTGAGTTGATTTTGAGTTTAACGTCCCGTTCAGCAGCGAGGCTATATGAGACGTGGACCTACTGATTAACGTGGAATCCGAACCACATGAGCTCCCGCCGGGAATCGAACCCGGGTCTCCCACACCAAAGGCGCGTACGCTAACCGCTTAGCCACGGATGAGCTCTACAAACTGAGAGTTAGATAATCACGATATGAGAGTACTATCAAAGACTTGGATCATGAAAGTAAAGTCGAATTTCAGCCGACGGAATACATCCAGATATGTGTTCTTCGATCCCAGTTTGTTATTGTCAACGAACGATACAGTCCTTTTTTCTTTCTTTTTTTTTTTTTTTTTTTTTTGCCTGCTTACCCTGACCACACTACTATACTGTCCACACTAGTGGGGATAAGTTCTTAATCATCTAAGGGCATAGGCAAAAGTTATCACATAATGAAAAAAAGACACTTCTGCCAGACAAATGAGTTTATTGATTGCAAACAACAACACAATCATGGATACACTGTTGAAACATCATCTTACTTGTTACAATGCTGCATCAGTTCCATGGTCTCCAATTTTTTGCCATTTATTATTGGGTACCCTATTCAACATGCTTTGCACGGTCTGAAATCTAAGTTTCGTAGCTTAGTCTCGATGCGACGGATGAGCTGGATACAATTCTGGCTTCCCACCCCTTTATACACGTTCGCAGCCAGCAGAGACCTGAAATGCTGTATAGATCGGGCCTGTTAGATATTTGATTGGTTGCTGGTGTCAACTAGTTAGTTGTTTTCCTGGTATAACGGCTGGTTGCAAGGTCTGGCCAACATACTTAGTCATCACCACGATAACGTGCGTTAATGAACTGAAGTAACTTCGGTACACATATCTTCGTTTATATATCTGCTGTGATTGCTGGACCATTAACTTCATTGATGAATGGTTGAGTGACAACCTTTCGTGAAATTGCCACCATACCAGTACTTTCTTCTGATATTTTCCCTTGCATTTTTAAACTGCAGTAGCTGGAGTTCCAATAATATCGGAAGTATCTGCCATTTACTGGTATTTCATCTCCGCCAAATCGAGAATATTTTTCATCTTCCATTATAATCATTGTGTGAAAATACAGCTTTTCGCAACGAAGTTTTCTAGATTTGCCTGCTACTGTAGCGAATTGCTAGTATGTAATTGGGTGCTTTTTGAAATTTGAGATATTTCACACCCATTTTTTGCGAGTTCCGAGCAATTATTCTTCTAGGCAACACGAACTCTATCAACCAGTTTCAGGCTACTTATGCCAATACGGTTTTCTGCAAGTTTCTTCAGTTTCCTCTTGTGAATGTTGGTCAGTTTACCAGGACAGTCACATCTTGACAAGTCTTCAACCAGGAGACCATTTTGGTAGCGATAGATCATGTAACACGAAAATTTCTCTTTCTGATAATGTTTGGCAATTTCCATCACAGGCAGTTGTCCAAGAAGATGATTCGTCATTGTAATGCAATTCTCTCTCCTTTCTTCAGCAGTATACTGTTCACATCTGCTTGCTCAGTACAAAGCTATGTATCTCATCTCAGTACAAAGCTCAGTATCTATGAAACTTTAATACAAAAATTGATTCCAGCTGCTCAATGTGATCTTGGCACGGCGATAACACCTTTGTGTATTAACTTTCGCCCACGCCCTTATCTTTTTTTCAATTCTGTTCAATAAGGGATTTTATGATATATGATTATAAACATGAGGCTAGATTGGAATGATATTGGATGTATGATGGTTACGATAAAGTAAAATACACGTCACAAACACTGAGGGTATATTAAATAAACAAATGAGATTATATTCTCGACTCGAGGTAAAGTATGGCAGTAACGCAAGACAGTGGGAGTAGTACATCAGGCGTTAGTACGTCAGATTTACTGTGCATTGTATGACAGATAGATGAAATGTGAATGAGTATAGAGTTGATGTGCATCAAGAAAAGGAATACCTTTATGATAAGTGGTTATTGATGAAGTAGGCTACAGAGTATACGGTATCCATGAGTAGCGGGTAGTTCTTGTCAAGCGGTGAGTGAGATATTTCAAGCGAAGAGATTTGATGTGGGGTACAAGGATGGGTGGGAAAAGTAACACAGCTATAGGGATCGGCAGTGGGGTTGGATAAGGATACAAGATAAGCTATCTGAAAGACATATGTTCAAGTATTTAGAGCTTTTGTAAAACAGCCTTTGTATCCAGGTAGTAAATTAGTAGATCACTATAGATATAAGAAATACTTGTTATATGTGGTAACAACTATATGGGGTTTCAGACCCCATTTTGTGCCAGTCAATCTACGGAGTAAATTGAGTCGATTATATGCTTTAGGCAGAAGCGATTGTAAATGAGGTTTCCAAGTAAGATATTTGTCTAGCAGAAGCCGAAGGTATTTTGTGGAGTTGATGGAGAGAATCCGGGTGCCTTGAATGTGAACAGTGAGCAAAATCGGGTTTCAATGAGCTCGAGTGTGTGTGTTTCAGGAAGCAGGAAAAGTGCTTGAGTTTTGTCGGTGTTAATCTTAAGCTGATATTTGTGGCACAAGGAGGAAAAGAGATATACAGGTGCCTGCAGAGTTTTATTGAATTGTTGAATGATTGAACCCAGTGCCAGAAATGCAGTGTCGTCCGTATGTTGAAAGGTACTTGTGGTAGGCGGAAGAGGTGAAAGATCTTCCACATAAAAAAGATATAGAAGTAGAGACAAAAAAGTTACTTGTGGTTCACCTGAATGAAGAAGTACAGGATGCGCGAATTCGTTGTTGAAGGTAATGTATGTCATGAGTTCTGTGAGAAAATTGCAGATACGGAGTATATAAGTAAGCGGTAGACGAACTTAATGAAGTTTGCAAATCACGCCATTGTATCGTACCGTGTTAAAAGTTTTCTAGGTCAACGACAGCAAGACAAGAGGGTATTCGGAATGAAATTGGTTGGTGATATAGTTAACGAGTCTTAGTAGCTGGCCGTCAATACTGAACGGAGGTACAAAGCGCCGACTTGATAAAGAGGTAGAAGTCAACGTTCTGAGCAGTATGTGTGGAAACGATTGACTAAGATGCGTTCGGAAATTGTACTGAGCGTTTTGGTTAACTGACTTGGGCAATATGAAGATACAAGTTTGGTAGGTTTGCGAAACTTTGGAAACATTAATTTTTTGGACATTTTCTATGTGATAAGAAAGAAACCAGTGCGGAGTATGAAAGTGAAGACTATGATTAGAAAATTGGGAGACAACATGTTGCCTCTTTGATATCTCGTAAGAGACAGTGTTCATGACAGGTCCACTGTTGTGTTTTCTCTTTGTCATAGATAAAATATGATCAACAGTGATCGGCATTGTAAGATATTTATTGTCGGCTAAGATGTGGCATACTATAGATTGGAGTTGCGGATATGCAAGTCAAAGCTGCCAACGAGATGTCGACTCTGAGAAGGTTGTGCTGAATAAATGAATGTATCTTACAGGTAATTGGAAAGCATTAGCTTTGTCGCTGTCATTTAGAAGCGGTTGATTTTGATTTATAAAAGAGTAAGTCATATTGCAAGGTTTGCCAGTAAGTAATAAGAAAAGTGAGAACTTTTTTTCTTTGTTGAGATGTTCTATTGACTATTGTGTATTTTGATGTCGACCATGATGACATAGGATTTAAAGTTGTTTGAGGTGTACTGAAAGGAATCTGTCGGGATTGTGTAAGAACATGAATTGCCAGGTCGAACATAAATTGTCGTAAGAGTGATATACAATTTTTGTGAAATGACTGCATGGGAGACTCTTAACAAAAAGGTTCATACAAACATGGGTACTATTCTCAATGATTTGAGTGGTACAGGTTCTGAACCATTTTTAACAGTGTTTGTTGCCCATGCTGTAGTTATTTTACAGACATGAGACAATACATGTAGATAGTGATGAAGTAGGCTTTCTAATGGTATGCAGCGTGTTGCAATGCTGTCTTTGGTAGGGAAGTTATTGAGTGAAATTTGGGAAAATTAAAATTGCTTAAAGAAAAATTGAGGGCAATACTGATTCCCAATTTTATCTCCATAACTTCTCCTACAAAGGTATCATTTGCCAGGTAGTGCATAATATTGGAAAACTATTTTATCACCATCCAAATGCGCTATGTTCACCTCTGTAGAATAAATTCAGGGTGAGCATTGAACAACCTAAAATAAAAAATAAAAAAATAGTTCACAATCTGCAGTATTCAAACGTTGTAAATAGGACCCATGCTCGTACGAAGTTTCTTTTTGCTTAAAATCACCCATACTATCACTTCCCAAAATATTGCCACTTCCTTGCGGGATATCCTCTATATGGCTTGTAAATTTTCAAAATAGTACTAGAGAATTATAACTATTATATTCATAAGTAGTGGCTCTAGTGGTGAACAGATAATTTTAACATTCGGTTTAGGTAATTCAGTGCCAACCATCTGAATGACATCACTGCTAACTACATTGTACAATCAGGGGCCATATTCAAGGACATGAGGGAACCATTATCCCTCCCTGAGTTTGAGAAACACATGGTTCTTTAGTAAGATGTATACTAATATACTAATGATAAACGCGAAATTCTTATGCCGGTGAGGAATCTTGTCATCCCCACCCGCCTACCCACCCCGTCGCCGTTCCGGCATCTGAAATGATGGTACTGTGTAGAACTTTGAATTGTAATTACTTCTTTAGATTTAAAACTTTACTTTTAACAAATTTTCATCTTTCCTCTGAATTGTAACTGTAATTGTTAGTACTTGTATTTTGATTTTAGAATAGAAGTAGTATTTCATCCCCAGCAGACGGGAAAAAAGAAAAGAACGAAAAAACATACAAATGGAATAACCAATGCTCTTCTGATGTGAATTTGTAATATGATATTTTCCATTTCTCCATTTTATTTGGGAAAGGACATGAAGATTTTCCATATCAGGTTTGTTAATGCTTGGATAAATTCACTACTTTTGTTCCGTTCATCGGACTCTCTATTTAATATATTCTTTGTTGTTTCTCCAATGAATTGAGTGATCCTGCTTCTGATATACATGTATACTTATATATATATATATATATACTGGCTCGTATTGTTTTGTTGTGAGCGTCTGACTTGCGGTATCTCTGTGGTGCGAATAGTATTCAGAGCGTTACCTTGTACCATGGTTTTAACCCCTTCCTCTTTTACTCTGTGTTCGTAAACTAAGCATAGAACCAAAGTTTGAAAAGTCATCAAGGGATGAAGGAGAGAGAGATAGAAAGAGAGAGAGGAATAAGGAAATTACACACAGAGGAAGAGAGAATGAGATAAACCAAAGAGAGTGAATGCTAAGAAGGAAACAGAGATTGTTTGAAACAAAGAAAACTCCTTCCAAAGTGTTTCTGAGGCATAACTTCTTGTGTTCAGAACGACGTATAAGGAAAACCCCATCATCAGGATTGCTAACTGTATAATTATAATAGTGGATCTATGCAAAAAAAAAATGAAACGCTTAAATCGGTAAGAACAATAGGAGGATATGGCGAGATTGTATACTCTTGCCACGCTGGACAATTCATATAAAGTGTTCATAATTATTATTCCATATTTATTATTCTAAGTTACATGCATTTGTAAAAATTCAATTCGTATATAGATTTGTTTCTTTCTCTTTTTTAAACTTCGAAAGCATACTATATATATGTACGAAAGTTCTTATTCGTCCGTCTATCTGTCAACAGGTATTAGAGCGAAAATGATAAAACATAGTAAGATTTTTTCATGTAATGGATATAGCGCCTTAAGAATACGCTTTTACCCTACAGTTTTACCGGCAGAAGTAGAAATGAACAATTTCCGATTTCAACGTTCATCACATAAAACATGTTTACCTCTTTTCCTCTATGTAAACCGGAAGTATAGAAATCTTCGATTTTAATTTCAAAAGTGACCACCGTAAAATAAAAAAAAAAAACATTGTAATACATAACAAGAGAAGGTTTTTTCCATATCCTTTTTGTCGTAGAAATAAGTTTTATTTTCGCCGTTATTCTTCTAGAAAAAACCGAAAGATGTAGGCATCTGTACAATTTCCGATTTCAATTCTAATCCTCTTTAGAGCAAGGATAGTAAAATCCAGCGAGATCTTTTCACATGAATTTAGTTAGCGTCTCAAGGACATGTCTTATCTCTGATCTTATCTTCCTATTTCTACAGGAAATGATGAATATACCCTGCCTATCCTTCCTGTTGCAGTAGTTTGAAAGCCTAGAGCAATTTCACAGTGTTGAATGCACCTTACTTGTTTATTCTATCCGTTATTCTATCATGCTTCGCTTCAATTTATCATCCATCTCTTACAACCAACAAAACACGTCAACTGGGCGTGGGAATGTGCAAGAATAACTCAACAAGTTAACTGTAGATTGACTGTAAGAATAACTCAACAAGTTAACTGTAGATTGACTGTACGACTTTCTGCGCTCGGAAGCAAATAGATGATACTATTGTTTGTCCTTGTGATACGTTTTAGCGTTATTACTTCTGTTTACGTATATCTGTTGCAAAGTAAAAACATGGATGCGGCACTGTCTGTTTGCATCAAAGAACACGAGTGATAAGTCCTTTCAAAACACTTTCACCTTCTTCAGCGTAATAATACTTGCTAGCACGCGATTGCGCTTGTACTTTTCAATGAGTTTTTTGGGGGCCTATTTTGCATACAAAGTTGGATTTGTTGTAGATAATTTCATATGCAGACACATGACTGATGTGTAGGTCTATATGGTAAACGCTTTACCGCGGTAAAACACTGTCCCCGAATTACGCTTAAAGTCTTCTATGCATTTCAGCTACTGGTACAGCTTCAGACTACACACATACACTCAAAAAGTAGAAAAAGGATTATGGAATGCTGTTCTCCTGCGGCTGAAATGGACAGTGGCGCAATCATATTTATTTGTCAACACCGCAAAGTGAACTAAAATGATTCCGCTGAAACTTACCACAAGCGAAGAAAATGATGCCATCTATTATCTTGTAGAGCAGAAAGCTGCATAGCCAAGCTATAAACAATTTGCACAAAAATGAACAACATTATGAAATATCCTCGTATTTCATTCCAAAATAACTGAGAGAGGATAGCAAACGTTTCCTCTCCCATAATTTGGGAATAATATCAAAGATGGAAACAGGATGAACAGTTTCCAACCTCACTATTTTCTAAACAGTGACAGGGTCTGAATATTACATTTTCCTTTCCGTAGGTTACTAAATCAAATATACAGGTAGTAAGTTTCGTTCCATATACTGAAATCCCGATGGATTCCCCAACTACGTGGGTTCAAAGTGGTAGAAGTACAAAGGCAGAAATAGACTTACTCTTGAGTCGCTAAACTGACATCGAGAAGGGATTTTTTGTTTTCTCTCATTGCGCTGATATTTTCCAATTAACAGAAGGACAAACGAACAGAATTGTTCTATCGGATTTCCATACATATGAACAGTATACTGTGGTAGTCAGAGGTGAGACTACAGAAGGAGGCAATTGGGAGATCCCCCAAATGACGTTCCTCTGTTATTAGATGTCTAGTAATTACAGCAAATAAAGGATGTTATAATACGTGAATGAAAAATAAAAAAATAAATAAATAAACGCCAGTCTGGTAAAATAGGTAAAACAACTGAAGTGAATCAATCACTTTGTACCATCATTTGGTTAACTGGATGCACACAGTTGCGAATCATTATACTATTATATGATGGTGTCGAAGTTGGATCTTATTATTTTTTTTTACCTCTTTAAGAAGAATGAGTACTTAATCACAACACAAAACGCTATTGTGGTCAAAATGTATATACATCGTTATACATTACACATCGTTATCGTTACACATCGTTATAGTATACGAGAGGCGTACTATAATGATTTACACTTCTTTTTCGGATATATTCATACTGGTTACACAACAACTGGTGTGTACAACTTCTCGATATAATTTATCTTTATGTTAATGCACTTTTGTCAGCAGTGTGTCAACTTCGGAAGACCTTACAGGAACCTATTGTATTGTTGTCTCACAGACCCATGTTTGGACAGCTTTTTCAAGTTCATGAGCATTTGCAAACTGACGCAGAGTCTTTCATTGCCCCGAATAGGTATAAATCTCTAGGAGCCAAATTTTGAGAATAGAGAGGGTGTGCTTGCACTGTAAACCCTAGTTGGTCAATGACAGCAATTATTTCCTCGGCTTTTGTGAGAGCTTGCGTTATCATTATGCACAAGCATTTTCCTTGCCATTTTGTTTGAATAGCACTTTGTTCTGAGGGTCTTCACATACACTACATTTTTAATAATGACTCCACCTTCCAGGCAGTCAATCAGGATAATGCCTTTTGTGACTCTAAATACTATAGCTATACGCTTCTCAGCTAAAGGTGTTGTTCGAAATTTCTTTGGCAGTGGACTGTCAAGATGTTTAAACTGCATTGATTTCTGCTTCGCCGTCGGTTCATGGTAATGGTACCTATATCCATCACCAGTCATGAAAGCTTCGAGATTATGATCATGGCGTTGCGAATGTTCCTTGCACACGTCCACACGACACCGTTTTTGCTCTGCAGACAAGAATTTTTGAACCCAACTTGCATTGACCTTATCCAACTTTATGTTGCTGTGCACGATGTGTTGCAGGCTAGTTAAGGTTATTCCTGGCAGCCTCCATTTCAGAGAATGTTATGCATTTGTTCTCTTGAATAGACTCCTGTACCACAGCGATGATGGCTGGTATTATCACTATCATTTTCCTTCCAGAACTGCTCCTCTTCTTTGTAGAGGAGCTACAATTTCCTATCTTCCACAGGGCTGTATATTGGTTTCCGCGACGGTGAATATTCTCCATACTTTGCCACAAAATTGTCTACAGATTTCAACAAACGCTACGACCTTTTCTAGGGAACCAAGACGTCCAGCTCTGTCCTCCACAATCACTTTCAATGTTTTCAGTTAGCAACACTCTCAGGGGTTTAAGAAATGAATTGCGAAGGACGCATCTGTTGTTCCTGTTATTGGGGACACTCCCAATTTTTAGATGAAGTACTAGACGCGTGTAACTGCTTTCCTAACTTCAGTAGTCTACTGCATCTAAAATGAGAGAAGAAAGTGTAAATCATTATAGTACGCCCCCGTACATAAATGTTCTTATGCATTCCTCCAACTATCCTAACCATTCTAAAACAACACATCATTTAACATTTGAATAATAATAATTTGAGATACGAACAAATAGCTTATTCATACCTACCTCGCACATATAAACCATTATCCGGTTGATTAGTACTATCTCTCTTAACCTGACTATAAGAAAAGTCTCTTTTCAACTCACTTTATATCTTATTTACACAATATGTACCTAGGTATATTATGTCAAAACTTCCGTTCTTTTTTCTTTGTATCCAGTAAGTGCTGGTTTCCTGAAACATTTTTCCTTGGTAATCTGTTGTAATAATTCCATCTACAAGGCCCATATAAACACAATCAAACATGTAGCCTTCCATAAATAGTATTCTTATGAATTGCTTATCAGTACATTTCGCATCAACATGTGATTCTAACTTAATGCATTGTCAAAACCCGATTTCAAAAAGGTGACACCTGAAAATTCAATGATACGTACATATGTATGAGTGTAATATATATGTATGTATGTATGTACTGTCACGCCTCAGCTCGTGAGCCGATCACGTCCCGTCAGTTCTCGATGAGTACATCTTCGAGACGTGTGACTCCGAATTTGTCTAGAGGACGACACTGTAGAATTGAGCAACGATGTTCTTCTTAAATGAAGATCGCCACCGGAGATATTAGGGAAAATCTTCTAGATTGAAGGGCCGCGGTGGCTCAGTGGTAGAGCGTTCACTTCTGGTGCTTGGGGTCCCGGGTTTGATCCCAGCCCCCGCCAAGTGAACTTTGTGTTGGACAAACACCGTGTGCGTGGGTTTTCTCGGGGTTCTCCCGTTTCTCCCACTTTCTTCATTCCACCATTTCATTCATTACTCATCATCACCGTCTCCTTTAGCCTAACCGGCATAACCGTGGGACGTAAAACTCAGAAATTTCATTTCATTTTCTTCTAGATTGAAAACACATCTGGTTCGTGAGAAAGAGTGACTGCAAGTGTAAGAAGATTCTATCTAATTCTTATTAAGACCATAGACACAGTAAATCCAAAATACCTTAAACGTCTGTAACAATTACAATGTTTGACATATAACGAAGCTTATAATTCATGCACATGCACATGATAATCCAACATAATGAACTTGAAACTTGAAATAGAAACCAGTAGCTTGAAGTGTAAATAGTAAGTATGCAAAACAATTACGATCAGCATGCATTAGAACAGTTGTAAACAAAGTAGATTGGATTTCGTAGATATAATAAATAATATTTGGTAAGTACTGTAGTGGATGTCCATTAGTTAACTAGGTCTAAAAGTATCATGCATATATATTATAACATCATTTGCAAAGGAGAGAAAACGTTGCATTCATGCTGTTATTCGCAGCAAGCCGAGTCCAAAGTATAAGCAGCATAAATTATACGTGAATATATATATATATATTAGTTTAAGCTTTGTAATTAAATATTATATTTATTATTTGTTACGTATTTTATGTACTTATCTATTCATTTACTTACTTAATTATAATTATTTACTTCGTAACTCATTACTTATATTTCGTATCTTTGTTCGTAAAACTATATATCATTTCCTTTATTTCTTTCATAACATTTCATTTCTATACATAATTGATTATTAATTCATTTCGAAGATTCGCTTTAGCCAACTGATTGTATTCATTTAAACATAAGTTGCTATGTACAGCTTATATGAAACTCTGACCAGAGTTAAAGTACGTGCATGTATTTCACGACTAGTTATAGTTTGTATTTATTTCTGTATAAGACTTGATTGCTGTGACCATTATGCATGAGCTACAAAGAATTAAAGTTGTCTGAAACATTCATTAGTATTAATGTGCATTAACGTGAATGTTATGGCTGTGAATAATATGGAGACATATGCTTTCCAACATAATTTTAAGGGGTAAGAAACAAGAATTTTGACGATAATTTATATTAATTTAGATTACGTGCAACACATGTTCGCTGAATTGTTACAAGTGGTCCACCCCTGAATTGGTTTATTCGGAATTCCATTGTTTTATTATGCAACAGACTCTTAGAACACCAAAGTACCATTAGGCTTGAAAAAGAGAAAATATAATTTTACCTTCTGCTTCTGTTTTAGAAGCACTGAAGGAGAAGCATCCTTCACATTCAGACACATTTTCATTACCAGACCCTCCTGAAGATCACCCTAATATACCAAGAGTTTCAATTTCTGAATTACGATACGCTGTAAAATCCTTCCCATCTGGATCAGCTGGAGGTATTGATGCTCTCCGTCCCTAGATTCTTAAGGATCTACTTTTACATCATGAGTCAGATTCAAAAGAAAGATTAACTACGATGATTCTAGAATTACTTTATTTAATCCTTTCACGTAATATACCTCAGGAAATAGGACCAATCTTTTTTGGAGCATCACTTATTGCGCTTAATAAGAAGAGCGGTGGAATTCGACCAATTGCAGTGAGGAACATTTGAATAAGAATATCAGCAAAAGTTATATGTTCCAGAATTAAAGAATCCGTCGTAAGTTTCCTTTACCCGAACCAATTGGGAGTATGCGTTCCCAATAAAGCCGAAGCCGCAGCACATGCAGCTCGCATTTACTTTTCTACTCCCTATTCACAACAAAAGGCTTTTATAAAATTAGACTTTCGTAACGCTTTTAATGAACTGAACCGAGACGCAATGCTACTCACAATTAAAACAAATTTTCCATCGATTTATCACTATGTCTATCAACGCTATGCGCAACTAAGTAACCTATTTCTAGGGGATAAGATTCTACTCTCGCAACGTGGAGTACAACAAGGCGATCCTCTAGGTCCCGCTTTGTTCGCCATGACAATTCAGTCCATAGTGTCTAGGATTAACACTGAATTAAATATCTGGTACTTAGATGATGGCACCATAGCAGGAGATCCTGACACAGTTATAAGTGAACTACACAATATTCGAACTATGGCAGCAGACATTGGACTATACTTAAATTTTATGAAGTGTGAAGTAGGAATTTTAGGAATTTCGCAAGATCAAATGGAAGTGTTATATTCACAATTTAAAAATTCAGCACCAGGAATACAACTTATCACAACCTCGTCAGCTTTTCTACTTGGTGCAGCCCTTTTACCTGAGGTAACACGTAATTTGTTAGTCGAGAAAACTAAAAAGTTAGATCTTTTTCTTGTCACGTCTGGCCCTAGTCTCCTCACATTCAGCTTTTTATCTTCTTCGTGCGTCGTTCTCCGTACCAAGAATAATCTTTTTTTTTTTACGTGTTCTACTTCTTGGCGTGAAGTCGATTTACTAGAGAAGTTTGACATCGTTCTGAAATGTGGGCTGGAATCGTTACTCAACTGTAACCTAAATAGCAATGCATGGATACAGGCCTCCCTTCCAGTTGATTCTGGAGGTCTTCGTATTCGTCGGGTTGTCGATTTGGCATATCCTTCATTTGTAGCGTTGTTCTATGGCTCCCGGCATACCATTAAGATACTCCTCAACCAACTGAATGAGCCTCACATAAAATCCGATGTCCAAGACTGCATATCTGACTGGTCTAACCTAGTTGGTTTAAACCCTCCTGAAATAACGGGCAGAAGTTCGCAATCAATTTGGGACAAGCCAATCATCAAATTATATCAATCAGTGTTATTACAAGAAGCAGACAGTTAAGAGGATAAGGCTAGACTTCTCGCCTCCTCATCACCAATTTCAGGTGCTTGGCTACAGGCATTATCTTCACACGCCCTAGGAATACACCTTCCAAACGAAAGTTTTCGTATTGCAGTTGCACTTCGCCTAGGAGTAGACATCTGTGAATCACACAACTGCTCTAAATGTGGAGCATCAGTCAAGCAGAATGGTCCACACGGTCTGTCTTGTATAAGTAGCTCCGGAAGACATGTGAGGCATTCCAACGTGAATGACATTATCTGGAGAGTGCTCACATCGGCGGAAGTTCCATCTGTTCGTGAACCTGTGGAGTGTAACAGATCTGATGGCAAAAGACCAGATGGCATGACGCTGGTACCATGGAAAAGGGGAAGGATTCATCTCTGGGATTTCACCTGCTCTGACACTTTCGCGTCATCTAATCTCACTCTTTCTTCATCTCGAGAAGGAAGTATTGCAGCCCGCAGAGATTGCGAGAAAAGAAAAAATATAAAGATCTGCTCAATAGATACATGTTCGTGCCCGTAGCCATTGAATCGAGCGGCATTTGGGGCCTCGAAGGGATCAATTTCATCAAAAAAGTAGGCCAACGTATTGCACACCTTACTGGTGACAAACGGACTACTACTTTTCTGATACAAAGTATCAGCATAGCAGTTCAGCGAGGAAATGCGTCTTCCATTTTAGGTACATCCGTCACGAAATATTTTATGATTGCTCAATGCGTGTCCAATGCTTAATTATAATCGTTCTCGAGCTATACAACAGTATTCTATGCCTATCCCCATGGAACCTACCAATAGCGAACATCCGCGTGCGTTGATGGATGTACAGTTCTAATATTATACACCCAACTCCAGGATAGGCTAGAATTTAAGGATCGTATTATCAAAATGTGTTTCAAAGTTTGTTATCAACGACATGAGAGAAGATAAAGTTTTCGTGCAGGGATTGAAACGAGACACATACACTACTTTTTCGATATAACAGCACTTCTACGACGTCTTTTCCAGACAAGTCAGCCTCAATTCTTTTATCATACGGAATCTTACATTGTTAGACGCAAACCATTATACCAATTCTTAGAGTTTACGTTAGTAAAGCCCGTCTCACACGGATCTGAACTTAGGCCTCAATCCAGGCTACAACTTAACAGTGTTGCTTAACTCAAACTTCCATACAATTTCTTTTATCCTGAGGTGATGTAGGGGTCTCAGACGATCCTTAAAACTAAGTAGGTTTTACCAGCAGAGCCTTTCGTGGTCGGTGTATTAAACAGACAAAAATACTTGAAGAATGTGTTACGCACAGGGCAATCAACTGTCGTAATTGTACATATTATTATTTATCTATTATTCAGCTCACTACCCACAAAAAATGCCCACATAACCCATAAAGTAAACTTATACCGCGCCGGGAGCTCCTGTCATGCACTACACCCGAACTTTCTGTATTGTGCCAGCATTGTAGAACTGTTCCCTAAAATTGCACGAAGGCCACACAACATTGATGACAATTAACTCTCATTCATTCATTCATTCATTTCGTCTTTTTAGTCATACATTGTTTCTGTTTCTGGTGCTGGTTTACTTTTCGCGTACCACACCTCAATTTTATGTTCGTATGTGTAGAATTACTAGTGTAAAATTACTACAAATGCTTTACGACGGATAAAATAAGCGAGTTCATATGAAAGATGCCTGTATAGAAACTAATTTCCACCGGCGGTGAATTTCTGCACAAGTGTACAGAAGTTGTATTTTGTTAACAAGTGAAACGTTACTAGTATGAAACCATGACAAATGCTATTGAAACTTGTATCATTGCCAAAACCCATTCGTTTTCAGTAGCCTCGCTTATGCGGATACCCACCTTCACTGACGTCCCCCCTCGCTAACACTCGGGACTCCAGCTTCGGTTAGATAGCATTCGTGCTTTTTAGTGGCGACCTAGCGCACGTTGTTTTGTGTTTTTTTTGGGGGGGGCTGTAGTTTTTATGTATGCATCCGGAGGCTGTATTTATAGGCAAATAGTAAAAGAATTATAACTTTTCAACAATTGCTTATGAAACCCACTTGAATTTTAACTATGCATTGTGGATATTTTATGTCGCCCAGCACAAATCATTTAGAAAGCAATAAGAAGGAAATTAGTAAAGGAATTCTAATTTTTGAATAATTATTTCGAGTGGTGCGCCAAAAGTAAACCTGCACGCTTTTTTAAAACATGTAACAGTTTTTGGTACACAAGTTGCACAACATACTTCAATAAAATATTTTTATTCTTTTAAAAGATGCAATTATTTGTTCGCACCTGTTGTGTTCGGGCGGACACTACTTACTTCAGTACATACCTTCTCTAAGGTCTTTATTTTTGCAGTTTTTTAAAATAATACAAAACGTGCTTTACATTATCTAAAAATTCATATTTTTCATATGATTCTATTAATATTTTTACTGTTTCTCTTGTCCAGGGAGCATTGTTTTGAATTTTCAGCGAGAAATAAAGTTGAATGTCGTCAGGCGCTACTCTTTTCTGATTGGTAGTTGTATGGAAGTCCAGAAGAAAATAGAAACTGCTTTATTTCTTCCAAGTCAGGATCCAAATAAAGACAGCAGAAAATTTCAACCTGATCTAAGGGCAAGTTACCTCTCACACGATCGTTAAGTAAGGTCGTGAGTTTTAGATTGTGAATCGCAGCCTTACTTCAGTCCCGTCTGAGACAGGCTTAAGAAAAACTTATCACACGACAATTATTGAATTTTCGTAATTACAGGGATTAAGAAATTAGTAAGAAAACTTATCACACGAAAATTACTGAATTTTCGTAATTACAGCGCTTAAGAAATATATTAAAACAACCAATATTCAGGAACATGTGACGTAATATTCCTTTGATTCGAAGAATCAGTAATTGCTAATGAAGCTTTATTCGTGTTACGGAACCAGTCTTCTAGTGTAATATATCTTAAACGAAGGATATGCTTCATTTATCAAAGGTAATCCGAAGGGACTGAATACGTAGGGTAGGGAAGGAGTAGAAAGACTATTGAATTTTCCATCTACGACCTTGACCACGTCTGACCTTAAGTAATTAACAACAACTGCTAATATAAAGAGTGACAATCACCAGTGAACATTGTCATTCCCATCACCCTCAGTGGGGTTGCAAGATTTTCATAATTGAAAGAGAACAAATTTCTACTTCACCACTAAAATAATATATAATTCCCTATATTTATGTTTCTTTACAGTAATTTTATTACACTATATAGGCCCTTTTAAAAAATAACAAATATATATATATATATTAGGGTGGTCCATTATTTTTGATTTCAGAATTTCTTTGGACGAACCTTCTAAAATGGTTCCATATGGAACTAAATTAAGCCAGGAGAAAAATTAGCTTCATTGAATAATATTAAATAGTGCCTCAAGCGACCTAAAAAGTTTGAATCCGATAACAATACACAGTATATGGGGAAAACCTGGAATAAACTCTTATAATGCTGAAGAGAATGCAAAGATACTCTGTATAATGGAACTAGATGAAGAAACATCATAATTTTGTATAATATTGTAATAGCGGCCATCTTCAGGTGAAAATTTTCAAATATGAAGAGGGTCACGTGACATCGTTTTAAGGTAGCGTTTCACCCGAAGCACAAATCTGCTCTTGTAACAATTATTACCCGTGAAAAAATTCTCTTTTTCACAGGTAATAATTTTTTCATGACTAAAAGTAAAAACATAAATTTGGCGCGAAAAGAACAAAAGGGGTATGCACGGCTTCAAACGAAAGTTAAACACAAAAGAAAATGTACTTCTGAAAATGATTTGTTTGAACTTTATGCACCAAAAGATATGCAGGTAAACATTTCAAGTAATGCACAGGAAAACCCAGTTGAGAATGTTAGAGAAAAGAAAATATGGATGTATGTGTGCCCGGACCCTCCAAGAAATGTAAAAGAGAAAAAACTAATGTTAATACTCCAAGACTGGTTGCTGCTCTTGATAGAAACAAGATCACTGATAGAGCAGCAATATATATTCTGACAGCGACAGCAAAAGTATTATGCCATAACGTAGAGGAACTAATAATAAATAGGTCTTCCATTCACAAATGCTGAGAGAAAATCCGTAGCGAAGTAGCACAGGACCACAAAAAGCAATAGCACAGGACCACAAAAAGCAATTTCAGACTGCATCAGGTGGATTAGTTGTGCATTGGAACGGAAAACTACTGCCAAATTTGACTGGCAGAGAGACTGTCGGCAGGTTATCAATAACTATTACAGAAGATGGTAATGAGAGGCTAATTGGTGTTAACATTTTGTCATCACCAAGAGGAGAACATATTGCTTCTACTATAGTTCATTGCGCTTGAAGAATGGAACTTGGTAGAGTTCGTTCTGGCATTTTGTTGTGACACTACTACCTGCAGTATAGGTCATGCTATGGTGCTGCAAACGTTCCAAATTAACCTTCTATGTCTTCCTTGTGGATACCACGTTTATGAATCGGTTATAAAATGTATATTTGATAAGTGTTGTGTTTCGTTTGTATCTGGACTGGATGTTCCCCTATTGAAATGTTTTCAGAACGAGTGGTCTAAAATAGATTGCACTAAGTTTATTTCAGAAATTGATGACGATTATGTAAGAAACAATATTTTCGATGTAAGAAATGAAATGTTGAAGTTTACTGTCAATCTTGTAGAAGCAGGACGCCGCAGAGAAGATTACAAGGGATTTTTAGAACTGACCGTCAAATTTTTGGTTGGCATACTTCCTTGAGGAGTTTTCTTTCATTTGCCTGAAGCCATTCACCATGTAAGGTAGATGGGAAAAGCAATCTACTGTTTAAAAATATTTCTTTTTTGCCAACAGTTTCGTTTAACGAAGCAAATAGAAATGAGTCTTCGGACAGTATTCATTTTTCTGATACGACCATAAGGTTAAGCTTGATTTAAATGTGATCAAGTATCCAATTCATCATTACAAGACCTGAAATTACTGAAAGGTTTGTACAGTTATAGACAAATAGATGCTGAATTATCTGAAGTGGCTCTTTCTAAATTTTCTCACCATCTCTGGTACTTGACGGAGGAACACGTAGCATTGGGGTTTCTTGATTATTAAGTTAGCATAATGGAAAAGCAAAAAATGGTTGAAAGAATTAAAACTGTAACGGGAAAACCGTGAAGCAGCAAAGAGACTTGACGCAAAAAGTAATACCATAATTTTTTTGTGAAAAGAGAAATCAGTAATTTTGGTACAACAAAAACACAAATTTTCCACGAAAGATTTAAAATACCCAAAGGGTTTCTTGAGTGTGATTTATTTTCATGGTCAAATAACAATGACTATCTTCAAGAAAAGACAATAGTTAAATTTAGCCATGTAACAGACGATGCAGAAGAAAGGAGAGTGAAACTAATAGGAGATTACAACAACGTTCCTACAAAAAATGAGGAGCAGAAACAATTATTTTGCAGATAGTGAAGACCCACAGATAATCTTTTCCTACACTTGACAAAAGTGAAAATGTGTAGCAAATAAGATTGAAAACTTACCGTAAAGATATTACATAAATAAGGGATATTTCGATTTCTTCCAAGTTATAATTATTCTTTTTCTTTACAATGATCTATAAATCATCTTGATGGAAAAACTTATTTGTGGTTCAAAGCGATACAAAGCTTTAACTTTCTCTAGCAGTTTGTTTCAGTTTATGTAAAAGACTTCAAAAATTCTTACAAATCAGTGGTACATAACTACAATTTTATCTGTGGTAAATAACATACTTGTATAATAATATAACATTACATCAAAGCATTTTGTTTTTCACATGTAATAACTCTTACATGATGATATGTAACTTGAAAATAATGCCAGATTTGTCCTTCTAGTAAAATGCTACGTCAAAACAATGTCACATGACCCTCTTTCTATTTGAAAATGTTGACCGGTATCCAAGATGGCGGACTTCAAGATAGCCGCCATGATAATGTTATACCTAATTAGATTGACTTCTTCCTCTAGTTCATTATCCAAAATAACCTTTCATTCCCTTAAGCCGTTTCTAAATTACAAGGGTTTATTCCAGATTTTCCCTTATACAACTATCTCTTGTAAAAGCATTCAAAACTTTAGGTCGCTTGAGGCACCATTTAAAATTATTCAATGGATCTAATTTTTTTCTGGCTTAATTTGGTCCCATATGAAACCATTTTAGGGGGTTCGTCCAAGGAAATTCCTAAATAATTTTACTTCATATAAATAAGGGCCGCCCTAATATATATATATATATATATATATATATATATAGGTTAAATTTGACAGTATTTGAGAGTCAACGAACGAAAGCAAGTATATTTATATTTTATATCACTTTGAACTGCTTAGTTCACAGTTTCTAGTTACTTGGAAACTTGCTACAAGTAAATAACATACTCTATGGTCCATAGAACCCGGTGGTTCAATGTCATGTTCGCAAAAGATTCTGAATTTCTGGACTTCTGACCTTAGCCAACTAGATCCACTTTCTAATTTGGATTCCTCCTTCTGCGATATCCATCTTAATATTATCTTCCCTTTTGTGTCTAGGTCTTCGTAATGGTCATTTTTCAATTGGGTTTCCTGTCAAAACTTTGAGAGCGTTCCTACTTTCTTTCATTCTAGCTACATGATTAGCCTATCTGAGCCTCCTAGACTTGATGATCGTAACAAGTAATGTAGTGTTTCTAGTTCTGAAGTTTCATTCATTCTCATGCCTCTTAGGTCTGAATATTCATGTCAGGATTTTAGTCTTAAATACTTTTAGTCTGCGTTCTTCGTTCAAAGTAAGCGACCATGTTTCGCAACTATACAATTCAACTGACATAATCGTTTTATATATTTTAAGCTTCAAATTCCTCGACAAAATTCAAAAGGACGAAATATTTTGAACTGAATGATATCATGGATTCCCTACTTACTTTTAATTTTTTCGAGAATATGATTTTGATCTGCTAATAGTGATACTAGCTATTTGAACGTATATACTTTGTTCAAAGTATTATTTGACATTTTGATGCATCAATAATTTGCAGATCCCGGAGAATTTACATTTATTTAGTTTTCTCTTCATTTACTTCTAAACGTATGTCCTTGCAAGCGTTTAATAAGGTTTGGTTTAATAAGCTCCTGGTTCCTTTCTTTGATCTTCCTTATAATGTACTCCAGAATAAAGTTGAATAACAAGGCCGGCAATATATCACCTTTTCTCACACAATTCTGACATGAAAGCTAGTGGATAAGAACTTTCCTGTGCGAACTTTTTGACTCATTTAAATACATCTTAATTAATCTAACTAGCTTTTACAGTATTCCAAATTCTGCAAGAATGTTGTACAATGTTTACCTCCTAACCGAGTCATGGTTTTTAAAAAATCAATAAATAACTGATGTACCAGAATATATTATTCTCATTGCTTTTCGGATATTTGTCAAATGGTAAATATTTGGCTGATATTGATCGATGTCGTCTAGATCCGCGCTGATAATCTCCAATAATTTCATCTGCGTATGGGATCAATCATCTGCGTATGGATTAATAGAATGTTTGAGTGAGTTTTATAGGATGTTGAAACAAGAAAAATGTCTCGATAATTATTACAATCAGTTTTGTCGGTTTTTATGGAACAATGATTGATTCTATCCCGTCTTGCGGTGGTCCCTCCTTGTTCCAGATAAGAAGAATGAGGTTATGTAATTTGTTCCGAAATTTTTATCCTTCAGCTAAAATTAACTCAGTCGGAATTTCATCTACACTCGGATATTTGTGTCCCTTTAATTTCTTTCTAAGAATTTCTACTTCTGTTTGGTTAGGCTCTGGAATATACAATTCTGCTGTGTGCGTTTCCTATTTTCTTGGCTGCATGTTAAGCAAACTGCTAAAGAAATCTCGCCATCTATTCAATATGCTATTTGTATCAATGAGAATTGTTCCGTTGGCTTTTTTTAATATATAATTGCGATATTGATAGCCTTTCTTACATACTTTGATACTTCTATCCACGTCCAGGATGCTTTTGTTTTTACTATTATATTCAAGTGCATTAAGTTTAGTTTCCAAAACTGCGTGTTTCTTTGTTCTAAAAGTTGCACAATCTTTTCGCATGATATGTGTAAAATTTTGGTGTAGTTATATCGTTCGACTCTTGTAGCCCACGCAATTTTGCCTATTTTCTCTTCTCTTGCCAGTTCAGTGTATTTCCTGTCCAATCAATGCTTTGTTCCTGTTTATTTCCGCGTGCTCTGATTTTTCTGTAGCTGAAATTTTAATATTATCCCTAATATAAACCCAAGTATTCTCAACGCGAGTGAACTCCAAAACTTTTAAAACCGAGAATCTATTCGACAGTTCAATCTAGTATTCTCCTCTCGTCTGGCTCTCCTCTAACTTCTTTAAACTAAACCTCTCCATTTTCAATTTCCTTTATTCGGAGATATTTTCGTCTCGTTATCGTGCTACCAGATAGTAATCGGTGTTACAGTCAGGTCCTCTGAACAATCAAACATCAATTATGCTGGACCAGTTTTTTCTATCTACTAAATCATCATCAATTTGATTATGTGTTTTCCATCTGGTAAAGTCCAAATGTATTTATGAAAGTCACGATATTGAAAATTTTTACTCTTCACGGTAAGGTTTTGCATGTTGCAAATTTCACGAGTTTAACACCGTTGTCCTTAATTTCCTATTGCAAATTTCCATCCTCTATAATCGATTTGAAAATATCCTCTCGTACTACCTTAGCATTGAAATCTTCTAGTAGAATTTTCATGTAGTATTGTTCGAGTTGGTCAAATACCTGTTCTACTTCTTCGTAAACACTGTATTTTTATATTGTCATCCTTTATTTTGTTGCGGCATGGCATTTATAATAATAATTTCACAACACTGATCCTTAAGAGTTATAAAACGTTGCATATCATTAACAAATTCAACCTATTTAATTACTTATGTTATTTGTTTGTGAACAAAAAACCCTGTTCCTAGTTGGTGACTTTTATTTCCTTCCCCGTAGAAGAACGTAAAATTTCCGAAAACTTCACTGCTTCTTTTCCTTCCCATCTAACTTCCTGAACTCCTATAAGGTCCTTCCTATGTATCTGTAACTCACTCCTTTCGTATTTTAACGCACCTGCCCTATAACAACCTCTAATATTCCATGTTCGAAATCTCATATCAAATTCACTTTGCTAAGATCATGCCAAGTTATTGGTCCTGCTCCAAGACTTCTGTGAATATTTCTGAACAAGCACCCTTTTATTTACAAGATAAGGTTATCCTCACTCCAAACTCTCAATCTTCAGGACTTGACCTTGTTCTTTCAGTGACTGCTTAGTAAATATATTTGCAACTAAGCTCTATATCTAGAGGCCTTCTTATTGATCCACAAACCTGAGGACGCTTTATGGTGTGATGACAAGGATCCACATTACAACACGGGGTTGCCAGAGTTTCAAAATTAAAAAAGGACACTTTACTACTTCAGCACTAAAACAATCTGCAATTTCTTGCTATGCATTATATAAACAAGCATGAACATGTTTCAGATTCATTATTGCCATCATTACCTATTTGTTCATAACTTGAACCAATTGAAGTTATGTTTTTACTGCATCAGCAATGAATCTATTTCTGTTATCTGTCCATAGATAGTTTAATTTTGAAAATATTGTCTGACATTCATCATTGCAACTGAGTGTGGGAAAATGTAAGAAACTATTACTTTGTACTTTTTGAATTTTGTAGAGTATTCCTTAAGACTTTTACTATTAGCAATTACCCAAACTACTCATGCGTGGACCACTCACTTCTCTATATCTGCGAGCTGCTGAAAGAAAATTAAGAAAACAGACCTCAAAGAAAAGAAATTCGATATTGAACTTCGTGTCCGCCATCGTGCCAGTCAGACATAGGAACTTCTAACAGGTGGATAAATTAGTTTTCATTTCAAAAATCCCCTTGTGAAATATACATAAGTCAATTTTACATTTGTAGCCTACATGAATGTAAGTCCGAGGCACCTATATAACCTTTAGTGGTTTTAGAGAAGAGAACAAAAAGGAATTAACATTAAAACATTCGACTGCTTACTAGAAAGGACAGTTATCACCATCTCTGATAGCTGGGATGAACTAAACCAACTGTCGTTATTTTTAAAACAAAGTTTTAGTGGGAGGGGCCCGCGGTGGTTCAGTGGTAGAGCGTTCACCTCGGGTGCTTGGGGTCCGGGGTTCAAACCCTGCTCCCGCGAAGTGAACTTTGTGGTGCGTGGGTTTTCTCGGGTTCTCTCGTTTCCTCCCACTTTCTTCATTCCACCATTTCATTCATCTCTCGTCATCACTGTCTCCTTTAGCCTAACCGGCATAAGCGAGGGACGTAAAACTCAAAGATTTCATTTCATTTCAAAGTTTTAGTGGGTGCTCAAATCCTGCTTTAGTCGGTATGGTAGTTTATACAGCCCAATTCAAATTGGACCATAGTCTTATAATGGAAGACGAATGTGTTAAAAATGATTCTCAACTTTCCGTCTTCTAATGCTACTTGCTTCATTTCTCAGGGAAAGTAACTCCGTATTTTGAACTATGAATTTCTTTTGATGTTAACTTTAGTTAGCAATAAAAGTTATCTTGTTTTATAGAGTAAAATATGACATTTTTCTATTTTCCCGAACCCTCTGAAGCTTTTGTTGTTCCTTCGAAGCCACGAAGATGCCAGAACGATTAAGCATTGAGGAGAGAGCCAAAATTTCAACAAAATTTGAAGTGTGGCAGTCTCTAAACAAGACCCAACGATGATGGAGGGGACAAGATGAGAAACAAGCTGTTCTGGAAGCAACTAAAAATTGTCACAGAAAATTAATGACTACCGAAAGTGTAGTGGACATTACGGTATCAGGTAGGCCCTCGACTTACGTATCAGAGGAAAAAGGTAGCCACAGTAAGGGAAACATTCGAGCAAAGTCCTTCGCAATCAACAGGGCTGGTTGCAAGAGAGAGTGGCATTACACGCTATTCTGTGTGTGCAATTCTTCACAAAGAGTTACATTACAGACCATGGAAGTCTCATTACATAGAAACGTTGTATCGATATTATTGAGATAGGCGTGTTGAATTTTGTGAAATGATGCGCGAAAAGCATGAAGAACATCCACAGCACTGTGAAAAATTTCTGTGGATTGATGAAGCTGTGTTTCATGTTGGGGAATTTGCTACTCTTTATAATAGTCACTATTGGGCAAAGGATGATCCCTAAGAGATCGTTGAAAAAATGCAGCTAGCCGAAAGTGACAGTGTGGTGTGGATTAACTTCTTCTCGCATTATTGAACCCTAACGTTATCTGTTGAGAGGCACTATGGACGCTGAGAGATTCTGGAAATGTTAGACAATATTGTATGGCTAAAAGTTCTGAATGAGACGAGTCACATAAACTGTTATTTATGCAAGATAGAGCTCCCCGTTATTACCTGTAAGACAATGGTTTGATGAACGCTTTGCAGAACGCTGATAAGTGCAAAGCGAAGTCCAGACTTTATCCCATGCAATTCTTTCTATAGGGGTAGGCTAAGAAAAAATATTTAGCAGTAAACCACAAGCTCTTGATGAACTTGAGAATAAGATTTGTGAGGTTATAAGTGATGTTTGTGCTGAGGTATTAAGGAATGCTGTATCAAACTTACCTGTTAGTTTGAGATAGTATCTAGAAAATACTGTAGCACACATTGAGTTGGAACTTTTGAAAATATAATGGTGTATAATAAACTACATGAGTGCATAAAATTGAGTGTGTACCTACAATATTTTAGAAGAGAAAATATTATAAATAGGAAGTTATTTTCTGCTGACCCTATATATCCTTAGTCAAGCAATATTATTCATAGAATTAATCCATGTTAAGATCTTCCTAAACTTTAACAAGAATTATTTATGAACTGTAAACGAAACACAAAAGACATTCGTATTAGATATAAAGAAGAAGAAATTTTACTGTCAGATCTTTAACATCTGGCAATCGTCACCTGTTCGGTGTCCAAATGATTTATTTTCACTTCAGAGTAACACACACCTTACATTTTGATCTAATTTTTCTATGATCAAAATACTTTGAAGTTTAATGTAAGCGCACATATCTTCCTTCACGACTGACTTGAATTTTGTACAGTGTTGTCTCGTGGCTATATGGTTAATCTGCGCGTCTTAGGTGCGAGAGACCAGAGGTCGATTTTCGGCGGTATATTACATGTGTACGGACAACACGTTAAGCTGTAGGACCACGTTCCATTTAGCCTTGGTGCTGAAAGGGGCGCTAAACCCGTATCCAACAAACAGGCTAACCAATTCAACTTCACACAGTGTTTCTCAGTGGTGATATTTGGATAGAACAAGTGAATAATTGAACTAGAAGTAAACATATGATCCATTCAATACTACAAATATAGCGTAATCTTTTAGCTTTTAGTATTTGGCAACCTTGCCAACCACATTGAGACGCATCTGAGAGAAACAGTGTGGAAAGGGAACAAGGGAGAGAAAACACGTATAATCAATGATGATGGAAATTCTACAATGGTTGGGGCAGTCAGTCTGGGATTTCCTTAACACCGTCTTACACGAACACAATGTATATGTATACCACAGACAACAATGAGCCATCCAAGCAGATAAAGCCAGAAATATGCATAATCCATGGAAGAAAGTATACGTATATATATGAAGACCATTATGTGATGTTAATTAAATGAAAACATTCTCATAACAGTTTGTCGTCACTTTCCAATTTTGATTAGCCTCTTCCTGACTACTTGCTTTCCCACCGAGAAGAATATTGTCTGAAGGTTTTGCACAGAAGCTGCTGCAGAAGGGGGGAGAAGAAACCCAAGAGATAATTGAAGATAATAATACTCCCACAAACTTCTCATCTTTGGTTTTATCATAATTCTATTACATAACACAATTTACTAAGCTTTCATTTATTCTTCATCTCTTTCCATTGTGTTTAACGTTTGGATTATCTCCTATTTCTACTTATATATTTTCCTTTCTGATTTCAGTTTTCGTTTCAAAAAAAATCTCTTCTTTTGTTAAGATTTCATGATTTTTGAAATATTAAATTCGGTCTTATTTATTATTAATATTCTTGTTATTATTCCTTTAATAACCCGAGAAATGCATCATAAGTTCCAAGGAAACAGATTTATAAATTTATCACTACAAATGAAATAGCTTTTTTGAAGTTAATGTTTTGCTTTTAAATATGGTGAAGCAAAATTCAATGAAATTTCAAATTTTACGCTTCATGATTACTTTCTTTAGACTAAAAAAGGCGGTTGCTTAAAGAAAGTGAATGGGAGAAAACAGAAGAATTTCTAGAAAATCTACATACATGATATTGTACACCACAAATTCACATGGACTCGAATAGAATCAAGGACTACTTGTACCAGAGACAAGCGCTGTACCAGAAACCAACATGTTCCTTTTTAAAATGGCGTAGTAAAAAATTTCTTTAAAAGGAAACTATTCCTATGTAGATATGAACTTCTACAGGCTTTTCATAAAGTATCGTTGTTGTACCACACAATTCTAATATTAGTCTAGCTTATGTCCGATGGTTGAGAAGTAGGTACTGCACAATAACTACTTTAAAATGTAGTTTGATATAACATTACTCATTTTAAAAACAAATAATAAAGAAGAGATGGGAATTTTTGCTAACCCTCACTCCCACACACCCTCAATCAATTCCATCACGCCCACACTCACTCTCCTCACACTCAAATATTCTAAGGCACACTAAATATCCCCACATCCTAAGGCACATTCACACTCAATCGACTTCTTTAGACTCACCCTCACTCGACCTCACACTCAAATAGTGTTGATGCCCTCACCCTCAATCGACTCCCTTACACTAACACTCACTCGACCTCACACTCAAATACTGTTGATGCTCTCACCCTCACACTCATCTACTAAAATAAGGGTGAGTGAGGGAGAGGGCGGCCCTCTTCAGAGCAAAATTGAGTGAGGGTGCCCACCTCTGAATCAAACTACTGTCATTTGTCTCCTTGAAATCAACCATCTTTAACCAGGTGCTCTGAGACGTTACAGCTTTCTGCATTCATTCTAAGCAACCTACACGAAGAGCACAAGGAGCAGACTGGAAATTAACATTGAGAAAGAGCAGTGGGGCAGGTAAAACATGAACATCGATGGCGTAGTGGATGATTTTGTAGGCATACTACTCGTTGATGGCATCGTACATTGCAAGCTTAGTCTTATTCCATGTCCTTCTACCTCATCCCTCTCCTCATATGCTGTACCTGCTTTCCCACTGTTGTTCCTCTGATTGTAAATGCATGCTCTTACGTCACGCACCGGTCTGTTGTAAATAGACGCTTCAGGAAAATAGCAAAATAAACTAGAGATAAGAGGGTCCCTTAGTAAGCAAACTCGCTCCGTGAGTGATGCAACGATCTATATCTACGTGCACATCATACATGCAGTTAAAACTCTAAAGCAGTATGTCGAATGTTGTGTCGCTTCGCGTGTTTATTCTAACTGTAAGACATATATCGGACAGTGCGTATTAGCGAAAGAAGGGTGAAAAGAAGATAGGAAAGCACATGAAGATTTTTTCGCCTTACCACTGACTTGGGTAGTAAAAAGGGAAGCATATAAAGTCCAGGAAAAGCCTCTTTCTCGATCATGCGCATGCTCAAGCACTTAGTGGTAAACCAAATAACGAAGGAGTAAGGAAAACCATGTAAAAACACAACTTGCTGTCTGTACTTTTATGTGTTTTCAAGATTGATTGTGCATAAAACGAAACTGTTAGTTACCTGTATCTGGTGGGCAGATTTAGTTAGTGTAGTATTATGTTAATTTTTTGCGCACAACCTGGCATCTTCTTCTTCTTCTTCTTCTAGGTAAACATCTGTTTTTCCTGCTTCTGCTGGATCTGTGGTTTTCTGGTATGTCCTCTCTCATCATCATTATTATTATTATTATTATTATTATTATTATTATTATTATTATTATTATTATTATTATTATTATTATTTTGCAGAGATGTAAATTTGTCCAATTGTCTTGGTGACGTTCACTTTTGTATTTTGTATGTTCTGCGTATTTAGCTGAATAATCTTAATCAGCAGTGTTCTGTTTTCCTGATGGGTCGTTGAGTATAGGATACAGGAAAACCATGTTACTATCTTAATTGTGGCATCATCAATCGTGTCTTTAATCCCTTTACATAGCTAGTGCTTAAGTAGGTCATTCGGGTACTTTGAAAATTTGAATCCTTCCACAAATTATAAACACTCCTACTGCTCCTTGTTAAGATTTAAGAAAGAGAGAGAGAGACAGAGAAAGAGGAAATATTTTATATCATTAGGTTGTAGACACAAAGATAAACTGATTATTAAGAACCAAGGCTACTTTTCTCTTTCATAAATGGTAAAAGTTTTGATGTTTTACATCTTTAGGTACTGACCAAGTGCCCAGTCACCTATACTACATTATTACTAATCATAATTTTATATCATAACAAATTCAATATACAGAAAAAAACTCTCTCGGAGCTATATGGTTAGCGTACGCGCCTTTGACGCGTCAGATCCTGGTTCGATTCCTGGTAGGATATCATGTGGTTCGAATCCCACCTTTAGCTGTAGATTTGTGTCTAATATGGAGTCGATGCTGAAAAAGACACTAAACTCCAATCCAATCAATATAAAAATGGTTAAAATTGATCGGTGACGAAGAATGGTGGCAAACGAATTACGTTGATTGAAGCGCTGCTTAATAAAGAATTGAATTAAAATGTTACCATAGAGACATAAGTATACAAAACATCTTACCTGACGATGACATAGGTAATTTATTGTATGCTCATTATTTACTCTGCAGTGGCTCTTTATTTCGTCACGCCACTTTGTGCCGAGACATTTTCTGGGTTCTTTCTGTTAAGTTGATTATGAGAGTAACGTCCCTTTCGGTTACTTTTTGTCTATTGGTATCCAATCAAGGACCATCATTATTTCTTACAATATGAGGAGATGCAGAAAAGTTCTTGATTTTGCCAAGATCAAATTGAACAAATGGATGAAATTACACCTTATTCAATATATTCCCCCTGACGTACTTGGATAGGGGTTACAGATATTCTAAGACTTGTAAATTAAATTACTTTGGTGCTTCCAGAAACTACGTTTCCGTGGCTTTGGGGTGTCAGAAAGTCTTGAAAATGATATCCCTTAAGGCTTTTTGTTTTTCATATTTTGAATAAATTATAATTAAGGAAAGCCAGGTGATGAGAACATGTAGAACCTTTGATGTTCAATTGAGTAACTACAACGTGCTGCAAAGATATGCTCCACACTTAGGAAGAGTTTATAGTCGGTAAGAGGGACGTCTGGTGGATACGGTGGACTAAGAAAGGTGGCATGCTGTAACTCATTTGCTCTTTTATGTTACAGTGGCGAGGCTTGAGGAGAGACAGGGTAGACAGCGTCTAACCTTTGCATTTTATATATGTACATTTTGGAAATTTAGGTCTTTTTCTAACTTAAATTTTTTTATAATTCAGTTTCCTTTTTTCACGTTAAAACTAGATCCTTTTTTAAAATCTGTTCCCATACAAATAGAACTTTTAAAGTGTCCAGTTGTTCTCAAGATCATCCGTAATGGTTTGAAATTTTAATCTTAATAATTAATAAACTGAACACCCAAATTCTGGTCTTTAATAAAAACGTGGGAAGTGGTTATATTGTATGTAATAGAGTTTTCTAGATATTTCCCTATTGCTTGCTACATTTTTATATTATTCATTCTCTTTATTCACAGAAATTAAAAAGTGAGGGTGAGCTAAACAGTTTTACAACCACCCGCTTGGGAAAGTAATACTCCCGGAAGTACTTTTTTCATTCTCTATCCTAGCCAGTTGTTTTACGCGCTACCCTAGCCAGGTGTTTTAAGTTGGTAACAAAATTTATATCATTGGGGTCAAGGTGGAACAAAACGAGCCCTGCGGTTCTTCTAACCCGTTCCTACTACTACTACTATTACTGCTCCTCCTCCTGCTACTACTACTACTATTACTTCTATTACTCCTACTACGACTACTACTATAAGTATTACTACTACTACTACTACTAAAACTTATCTGCACAAAAGTAAGTAAATCACTTTTTTGAGTACTATTTTCAATTTATTTTAATGAAAAAGGTGTTACGAAAATTTTAAGAAATAAAAGTGTCCTTGGGTCGGGTTTGAACCTACGTCAAGGCGATTTCCATTACTAGTCCATAGCGCTAGCACGCTCGATCACAAGGGCCCTAACAGCAAATGTTTAATTTCTGCTATATGTTTGCTACGTGGCAAGAAACGGGCAACGCCAACCAATCAGAACCGTGTATTTAATTCCTACTTCCGGGAGTATTACTCTCTGGAGCTAGTCCTGTTTTACAAACATAACACATATTAGGCGGAATCAGAAAGAAGTTTACAACTGCTAATAACCATTCAAAAAATGTGTATTTAACAAAATGTCTACTACAACATATTTAGTGATACAGAGATTGCCTTTCTACGTAATTGCTGCCATTGTTAAAACACTTGTAGCTTCGAGATACTAGTTTTTTTTTTTGTATCTCTCATCAAAGAATTCTAATGTCTACTGCTGGAACCACATTTGAACTTTGTTCTCAATCTTTTCATCTTCTTGAAAGTATTGTCCAGCAAGATTATTTCTGGAGAAACAAGTCGAACTCGCTGGGAGTAAGATCCGATTGGACAGCGCGTTGTCCAAAACTTCCCACTTTAATTTCCAGATTTGTTGGGATTCTGAATCGGTTAGCCATAGTAAATACGTGTTAGTTGCACTAAACTCTACGCAAGAATGAGAAACAGCCACGACAGAGAATCAAAATAGCTACCTTGAGCATGAAAATATTGCTTGTCTACCTTCAGGGGCTGTAATCGTACCTTACACTTCGTATTTTTTCCATTTCTCTCCAACTTCGGCTTGGAAATTGTACCTAGTTTCACAATTAAAAGTTGTACTATATATGAGTATCGGTAATCCTATAGAATGGCTGCATTCATCTGTATATTCATTTGTTGACGTGCATTGGATCAAAAGCGATAATAGATCCGATAAAGGATGGCTAACATTCGATCTTTTGTTCATTTGTTGATGTGTATCAGAGCAAAAGCGGTAATAGAACCCATAAAGGACGCCTACATTCGTCTTTTTGTTGATTTGTTGACGTGTATCAGAGCAAAAGTGATAATATATACCGGAAAGGGATGGCTAACATTCGTCCGTTTGTTCATTTGTTAACATGTATAAAAAAGCGATAATAGGTACCGAGAAACATTTTCCTATAATCGATTTAGCCTCTCAAGAATATATTTCACTTAATTCTTAACTGTACACTAAAACCAGAAGTAGTAGAAATCCCTTACCGCTTTCAGTTACTACCTATCCGCTACCACCTAATGATATACAGGGTGTATCAAAAGTCTGGGGTAATAGGCCAACTTCGTTATGAGTAAAGATATAAAAAATGGACAAAGGAGAAAGTTGTTCAAAAAGGTGGTTTCAATCTAAAATGCGGATATTTAAAAAAATCATATTAGCTGTTTTGGCTCAACACTAATAAGTCGTCCTATTTTAAATGAAAAAGTATCGTTTTCACTTTAGTAAGGTGTATGAACAAAACGCATAAGTGACTCACTAAACGAGCAAATTGTTGTGTGAGGAAACCTTGAAAAATTAAAATGTTACGGTTGAAAAATCCCACTATTTAGATTGAAAACCACCTATTTCCAACAACTTTCTATATTTTTTTTATATCTTTGCACATAACGAAGTTCACCTATGGCAGCAAGCAGGCTTTCGATACACCCTGTATTTAGAGCAAAAGCAGTAAGAGGCAGCGAGAAGTGGTTTTCTCGAATTAATTCATCTTTCTAAGAATAGGTTCATGTACTCCTTTATCCTTCTGTACTATTCAAACCGGAAATGATGGATATCAACTCTTTGCAGTTTTAATGTTGATCGCGCCATAGAACAAAAACTGTAATAGATAGCGAGAAGCGGCCTTTTACAGTCGTTTAAGCGTTCCAAGGTGAGATTCCGTTTTCACACTAAGCTTTACCAAAAACAGGAGTGATGTATTTCCAACACTTCTGGTTTTAATAATGGTTTTCATAGAGCAAACGCGTTAAGATATAACGACAAAGCTTATTCATATGACAAGCGTTCCAAGAAAAAGTATAATCTCAATTTCTATTACTCCATTCAAACAGGTTGTGTTGAAAATCTACAGTGTCTGATTCAAACATTGATCGCCATAGTAGAAATAAAAATGGTGTCATATCTCTCATTCCTCGAGATATCAATATTTCAGGGCACTCTTTGCCCTATATATTGTTAAGTCTTAATCATGTCCTCTAACGTTAATAATTTTGTATGCTAAAATTTTGAAATTTCCATCAAATTTTGTTTCTAAATTAATTTAATATTGTGTAAAAATACATGTAATTTCAAAAATGCCATTAATTTTAAATCGTTATCTATTAAAAATGTATAAGGTAACACCAGGTATGTACGCCAGTGCGTCTAAATATGTCAAGTGTTCAGTGCTGGGTCGTTTCTGCCAAAAATCCGCTAAAATGCGCCTCCAGTATTTGCCAGGGGCTTGGACAAATTCGATTTAACGAATACTTCGGGAAACAGCCCTAAGACCGCCACGCCGTGCACAGGCACGTAGCCAGGATTTCGTGAAGGGGGGGGGGGGTCCGAGGCATGAAATACTGTGGTCATCAAACCAGAGGCTCGATCATTCTAAACTATTTTATTGAAACATATATTGGTTCGTTTAGCCTGGATTTTCTAATGAGGGGGGGGGGTAACATGAAATACTAAAGGCCCAGGAGCTCGATCAATCTAATTACTTCACTGGCAACATATATTGGTTTGTTAGAAGAATAAAATGAGAATATGTTATTAAGTATTTTAATAAACTATGAAGAAATCTCGAGTAAAATAAAAAAAACGTATTTAAAAATATTTTACAATATTTACGTCCTTCCTCTCTTCATCCAAATATAAGAATTTTCCTTTTATTATCACTTCAACTATTACAGGGTGTTTCTAAACAATACCGACAACGTTCGGGAGATGAGTACTGATATCAAGATGAGACAAAAAATATAGACCAACCTGGGTGCACAAAGGCTTCCTTTCGGAGTTATAGGTTCCTGAGAACATGAAAAACTGAAATTTTAAGGCCCATAGCTCGAAAAGTATGGGACCTATGTGCCCTATGCAAATTTTCCTGTTTCAGAATTCTGCGGTACCTCCGCAACAATTTTTATAGAGGTAGTTGGTGAGTACTTCAAATTATATGCCCGTAACCAGACCTCCTCTATAAAAATTGTTGTGGAAGTACCTCAGGATTCTGAAACATGCATTTTTGGATAGGGCACATAATAGTTCCTAAAGGAAGTCTTGACCCGACCACGATAGGTCCTATAATTGTGAGGCTATGGATCTTTAAAGTTAATTCTTTCATGTTTTCGCAGCCTATAAGTCCGAAAGGAAGCATTTGTGCACCCATATAGGTCTATACTTTTTGTCTTATTCTAGTGTCAGGAATCACCTCCCAAACATTGTCGATGTTGTTTTGAAACACCCTGTCTAAAAAGTACATTTTCACTATTATAAAAGTACATACTCAATAATGTCTTGCAAAATATTTAAAATATCTGCATTCCTTTCTCTGTTGAATCAAGTGTTAACAGAACTTTCTTTCCTCATAAATTTTTGTTTTTATTTTTCTGTCAACTACTGTCTGTTCCAAATGACAGGATAAAGGAGCAGTAGAAAATTGTTTTTGAAATAACATATTTGATACTGCAGAGAAACGATAACAAAATATTAGGGTCTATTATATATATATATATATATATATATATATATATATATATATATATATATATATATATATATATATATATATATATATACAAAGTCCACGCTGTTACACAACGGCACTATGCTTCGGAAGCTTGAATTCTCCCAGACTAGTAGCAGAAATTCTGAGAATTCCGTAACTTTTCTAGAAATTTCAAATTCCCTGACTCTGCCAGGATATCTCGCTCACCTCACCACCATATATTGCAAGTAATACAAATCTCCTAATAGGAAAAAGTAACTAAAAGCTTTCTGTAGTTTTTTTTGTTTTTATTTTTAACGCTGATCCTACTTTTTCTTATTTTACTTTGTTTTATCCTTCCTTATTTTTTTAAATTTCTGGTCTCGAAGGGGGGGGTCCGGACCCCCCGGACCCCCCCCCTTGGCTACGTGCCTGCCGTGCAGTGTTGTTTGCCTCGGGAAGGTGCCGTGGAAGGACATTAATATTTCAATAGAGGGGAGAATCCGTTATTACTACCGTGCTAACTCAGAACATTGCTGATTGTTTACAGCAATGTATACTTTAATTCATGTCCGTCTTGAAACACTTTCTTTTGTAAGTGTAATTTCAGTTCTTGTGATTCCATGGCTACTAAATCAATACTAAGCATGGTGTAGCGAAATACGCCAGGGTTTGTGCAAGACTAACTGCAGAAGACAAAGATATTTACATTTATCCCACATCTTTCATGTAACATCAGTGTAGTTTATTTAAGTCACCGTACAGTGATACTATTTGCCACTGGCGTCTGTGACGGGGGGACAGGCGAGACGCGTTCCCCCAAATATTTCGAGAACGAAATAAATGAATCAATGCTGAAAGTATTTAAATTTATATGGAAAAAGTAAAAATATAGGCACAACAAATTAAAGTTATGTCTTTTTTTTTTAAGTTACACTTCTTGGTTAGTCAAAGTAGTCTCGGCTGCAGGCACACACTCTTTTCATTGTTAACCAGCAACAATTGGGTTCCATGACGAAGAAAGACTGAAGAAGGGAAATAAAAGATATATAGAAAATTGCTCTGCGAATTAAGATGGGAAATCTATACAAAGACAAGGAAATATACAATAGAAGTGAAGGTGACAAGAGGAATTAAAAAGGATATCAAAATTAGAATAATGTATATGAAGGTGAATTTCATTTAAATAGAAGGGATCAAGAGAGAACATATTAACTACAGATTGAAATGAGCGTAAATGAGCGAATTACAACTTGAGCAAGAAAATACTGTGTGTTTTAGATATTAAAATGAGAAATAAAGTAAACGAGGATGGTTCATTGGACAAGTTCCAAAAAATGCAGCGAAATGAAGAACGAAAAGGTAGATAATATACCTTTTAAGTTTATTAAGAATACAGAAGAAGAAGGAGAAGAAGAAAAATAAAATATTCGATATTCGCAATCAAATCAAGAGTGTCATCGTAAGACTTCTTTCAGAGAGTTAAGAGTTTGTTAGCTAAAAATCGAAATATTTATAAGGACTATAAAACTATACTGCTGCAAATGCGTTTAAGAACACTGAGTAGGAATTTATTGATGGGAATGTCAAGGTGAAACCATTATCTAAGAACCATATTATATATAAACTAAATTTTTCTTCTTGGGGGAGGGAGGCGGGTAGCCTACCAGTGATGGAAGAAAAGTATGAAGAATTGTGTTGGTAAAGGTAGAAAGAGGGGATGCCGTTAATAAAGTAGATTCCATTTTACATATAATTTTGAATTAACTTTAGTTGGGTTCTATTAGTATTCTAATCGTTCCCGTGGCCCCACAATTTTAACATGCCAGAGACGACCATGCTATTTGCCTATCTTCTTATGGACTAAAACTTTTCAGTTTGGAACTTCATTTCAACTTTGGGGATTATCGTTTTTACATTTTACCTTTTCATCTACATCTTGTACTTTTTTTTTTTTTGCTTCAGCCTTGTTGTGCACTAATATTTGAGTTTGTGTAATACAGACGATGTAAGCAGTTGCAAGATTTATTGCAGGTTTCTAGTAGTATTCTAGATTTGGCGTAATTACCTGCACGTGTTGGTAAATACGCCACTTTGTAACGCTTTTTTCCTTTACCTTAAGTACAAAATAGAAGTGAATTGCATCATTGCCACATTTTTATCTACATGCGGAAATGACTATTTTGCAACGCACATGTGTTGCTCTTTGTGTTCCATGAAAATTAAGGCCTTAAAAAATCTATCAGTTTTAACATGGCGTATTTACCTGCACCTACCTTATATTTTTTTAAAATTACCCTACAGTACATTTATTTTTGAAACAATTTTTTTTGTATGATTTTATTATGAAACACCGCAATACAGAAAAATAATATTAAAATTTTCTTCTCCCATTATCATAATTTTGATTTTACGAAATGTGTAGATAATCTCACCTTATTTCTAGAAATAATACCACAACACCTTTAGTTCTGCTTCTCGCCACTAAAAAGAAGAAAACAAAAGAACTTTCCATTAGACGTTGATATCATTTAGTGTCCACACGGTACCAAAATTCAAGTACATAAGATGTACTTGGAAAAATTACAAATAGATGTACGGCAGAGCATAGTAATTCTATGATATAGCCGTTTGGAGTTGTACTAATGTTGCTGTAGCAAGATGTATAAAACTTAACCAAATGGCAGCACATGTGCTGGAGGATTAAGTAGTATTTGAACTGTTTTGTATTTAAATTCATTTTATTCAAATTGACAAAATTCAATTATTTTAGAAAACTTACAAGAAAATTATTTAATTTATTATTAATAGTAATACTATAAAATATTTTTTTTACTTTCTTATCATAAATAATTTCCTTAATTAGTACTCAATTCTCATTGGTTATTTTGTTATCAAGGGATTTAGTTACCGAGTCTTTGTTTCTTAATATTTATTGTTGTGGATAGGATCTGTTGATAAGACAACAGTTGTCGTAAAGGCACGATATTTTTCTTTCTTTTTGTTGTTCAATACTTCTTACAGTGGCTATAACACTAGCCAATAGTAAAAATGAAACTGGAATGAAATGGATATTTGTTAACTATATCGACCACGCTGATAACGAAAACGATAACGAAAAACTCGAATTAGCTCTCGTTTCCAAGTTAAAGCGGGGGTGCTTTTAATTACAAGTATTATATTTTATTAGCATTCATTGTCAATCCCTTCCCATTAGGCTTGGAAATATCGATGATGACAGACAGACTGACTAAATTTCCTACAGGCAACAATAGCTATGTGTATTTTGTTGCTATTTTTAGCCCGGGTTCATAGCAACTAGGGGAGGGGAAGGGGTAGAAGAACGGAGGAGCGGAGCATGTTTCCTTTAAGCGTAGTTTCAGTTTGTTACAAATTGTGTTCTGTTCGTGTTCTGGAAAAAGGTATTACTGAAGTGTAGTTAGTGTGTGTGGTCACTAATTGCTGTGATTCATTATGCCTCGGAAATGTGTAAACAGTGCTGACAATTTTTGCTACAGAGCAAACAGACTACATTGAGATCGCAAAGGAGACTAATAACACCATATATTAGGAACGCGTGCAGACCGTACTTTGGCTGTAAAATCAGGGACCACGACAAGCTCTGGGATTCTCAGGTATGTTGTAATTTTGTGACTCGAATCTTCATTTGTGGTTGAATCGTAAGGGATCATCCATGGGCTTTGCTATTCCCATGATCTGGCGAGAATCACCAAACCATGCGAATCATTGTTACTTTTGTATGACAACTCCATTAAAATGGTATTTCCAAGAAGAGAAATCTTTTTTTATATATGTAACATACTGTCGGCCATGCGACCAGTACCTCACGCAGACGAGACTGCCTGTTCCTGTCCCACCTGCCATTGCTTAAACGTCAACAAACTTTCTAGGAAATAAGAGGGCAGGAAACTGTAGGGATCTGGTGGCAAATCTTCTGAACTGCTGCGATAGACTGGGCTGCAATGTGTCCTCGAAGTTACATTTCTTAGATTACCAAAAGGACTTCTTTCCTAACGACTATGCTGTTGTAAGCGACGAGCACGAGGAACTCTTCGACTAGCAAATTTCGGACGTGGAAATGAGATACCAGGGAAAGTGGAGTGCATCAATGTTAGCCAATTACTGCTGGACACTAATTAGGGAATCACCAGCAGAAAACTACAAACGCCAGGCAAAGCGGTTGCGCTTTCAGTGACCTTTCTCCGAGAGATAATAACAAGGAAAACACGGGTTGTACAAAAAATCTAAAACGTTTGCAAAAGTGTGAAAATCATATCTAGTAGGGTGTCACAGATATGTGGAAGTGGATAATTGAAATATAAAAAGAATTTATTGACTAATTGTTTGTGCTGAAAGTGTGTGAAGTGATTGTGAGCAGTGTCACTGTGTTTCATAACACATTTGATACAAATATTGTGAAAGGAAGGGAAATATATCCCTCCTTTTCATAATATGTTCTGCAATAGAAATCCTGAAACAAAGGAATGAAAATAACATGTGTCAATGTAGCCAACATAAATTTAGGAACATCCGTACTGACTAACAAGAATAATGACCTGTATTAAGTACTGTTTAGAAGCGTAATACCTCTCTAAATAACTCAAAAGGCGGATAATTGTGTAAATCCAAATGAATACATCAAGAAACAAATGGAATTGAATATAAATTCCTTTGATGCTGCAGGTAAATAACTCCAGGCAAATGGTTATCGATCTGAACCCAGATATTCACATCGTCAATATCGTGCAATGCTTGGTTACGTTGAATTTTGAATCGGATCCCATTGAGTGCCCAAAATGTAACTTTGTGGTGTTTTAGAACACATATGAGACTACAATCTGGACAATATTGAACAAATTCAGAGGGACATTTCTATGCGAAATTCAAAATTCAAATCTTAATTTTAATTTTTGAAATGTTATTTTTTTATTTTACAGGTTTTCTCAATATAGTACAACTTGTATAGCAATCTTTAAGCTTTCCAATGGTGTTTGTTTCACGTCTCTAGTACACATATTAAGGATTTTATGACAATTTTCAATAATCACTGTAACTGAAAAAATGCCGTTTTTTGACATTTTTGAACACCCTGTATGGGGACACTTTCAGGGGGAGAGAGGTAATATTTGGGATTTTTCATCTCCCACTGTAATAAAGCTGTAAGCCAATTTTTACAAAAATCTAAGATAGTCAGGTCAGAGTTTGCCATTTCATTGGTTGATGCATTTATATGATCAATAGAAACCACATTTTCGTGTTGATAAGAGTCGAAAAGGGCTTTATATTTAATTAAACATGTAGGAAGATGCGTCTATACAAATATGACGTCATAGAAATCCAAGCTTAGGACTATATATACCAATCAGGGATCAAGTTGGCTCAGTGGTACAGCACTTACCTCTGGTACATAGGACGCCTGGTTCGATCTCATTTCCAAGTAAATTTGTAATGGAAAACATCGTGTCAGTGGGTTTTCTCGTAGTACTCCTGTTTCCACCCACATTCTGATTCCACTAATTTTTCCATCATTATCATCGCCTCCCTTAAAGTGCATAACCGCGGGGCGTTAAAATGAAAAAATCCATTTTAATACATACTAATTGATATATTTCCTTGAACTGAAAAAAAAAAAACATATTGGTGAGTGCAAAGCATCCTATGCGGTTTTGGTGAGACTCGAAATCAACGTTGTTTTTAACCTAAAAATTTATGGTGAACGACAATTACGTCGGTCATTAAGGTGAATCCCAAGATATATAGGATTCGATATTCCACATCCAGCTAAATAAAATTGAAGGACAAATTCTTATTTGTAATTTTCGAAAAAAAAATTTATAGCTCTAACTTTTTTTAAAAAATCTTTTATGTGTTGCATATGTTTAGAAAAAATATACTGTTAAGTACCGTTTGTATTCTCCAAATAATGATGGACATGCACTTAAACAGCAAAACATGCACTTCTAAAAATTATTGCACATACTACTTGTAAAACTATATCATACTTGTTTTCAAAAAGGGACTCAGTGGTAGAGCGTTCACCTCTGGTGCTTGGGGTCCCGGGTTCGATCCCAGCCCCCGCCAAGTAAACTTTGTGGTGGACAAACACCGTGTGCGTGGGTTTTCTCGGGGTTCTCCCGTTTCCTCCCACTTTCTTCATTCCACCATTCACCATTCCTCATAATCACCGTCTCCTTTAGCCTATCCGGCATAAGCATGGGACGTAAAACTCAAAGATTTCATTTCATTTTCACTTTTGTTTTCAAAAATTAGTGATTATTGTTTTTTCACTTAACTAATCACTGTACGTATGTATGTGATAAAAACCGTATGTAATTCGCATAAGGAAAGAAACTAGAATGATTTAATAAATCTTAACGAGATTCATATCGGTGCAAAATTCGTTGCCACACCTTATTTCCTGCAGTTGATCGTGAACGAAACGTGATAAACCTAAGTGGAAATCAGCTGTGCTGAGAGGAATGGAGTGGGGTTAATATGGGAAGGAAACATTCCATTTGCGTGACAGGAAGCTGTTCTCGAGTAGAGCAACTGCTTTCATTCCCATCTACTCTGAGCTGAGTTTGGGAAAATTGTTGAAAGAAATGGAAGAAGAGGAATCAACAAACACGAAAAACTTATTTTTTTCTTTTCGTAATAGAAGAATTTGCATGAAAACTGGTAAAGGAAAAACGAAAGAGAAAAATTGATTTCAAACTTTTCGTCATTTGTATCGTTATACGATACGATGGTTTTCTAAGTGTAATTAGGAGATTTGTGTAATACTTAAACTTTGCTGTAGATTTTTCATTAATTCATGTCTTTATTTCTTTCAAATTAGTAATACTAGAAAAGTAACATGTAACTATTTGTCTGATTGTAATCAAGTGCACTCCGAAATATTTCTTCAACGGGGTATTTACATTAAGCTTTGCTATTTTTCGACTATACATAATATACTATGGTTCTGTCTTTCCATAATGAAATTTCACGAAAAAAAGTTAATTTATCTATACTAGTAAGTATATTGCTTAAGCCCGGGCTTTTTCTCAATTTAGTATTTCTTAGATATATGAGAAAGCACGTAAACAGGGGTTGAATAATGAGTTGCTTTTCCTTCTGTATATAAATAAAAATTACGTGAATCCGTACTAAACTTTCTTGCTCTCGTTTCTTAAATTTTTAGAAGAAAGGAAAGTTTGTTTGGTGGGACTTTGAATGAAGAGTTGGGAAAAAAGTCATAAAGTGCTTCGTGTTGAGCATTGCGCTGTATGGAATAGAAATATGGACATTACGCAAAAATGATGAAAAACGAATCGAAGCTTTCGAAATGTGGATCTGGAAAGAATGGAGAGAATTAGTTGGATCGAGCGGAAAGCAAATGAGATGGTATTAAAAAGAAAAGATAAATTTTAGATATTATTGAACAGAGAAAGAGAAACTGGTTGGGACATTGTCTAGCATCATGACATACGTGCTAGAGGATAAGGTGGCAGAAAGAGAGGAAAGGAGCGAAGGAGAGCTACAATTGATGGACGATACCCAAACACAAAAATCGTATGTGAAGACAAAGAGGTTTGAGGAAGACCATGGAGCATGGAAACTTGTGAGTTGCGGCAAGTGATTTGCCGATAATGGCAGAATACCTATAATGATAATTATGATGAAAATTTCTTAAATTAAATCGTGTTCTGCCACAGTTATTATTGAGCTGATTATATATAAAATACGAAAAAAAATCGCCTTTCAGTTGTTTTTGATAAAATTTTCAGAGAAAAATTTAGCCCAAGTGTAAACTATTCCTTTTGGATAATTTGTCGAGGAATATAACATATATTAGTATATTATAAAGTTATTAATGGAATGTTGATTTATGAAAAATATATAAAAGCGTTAGAGTCGTTTTCTATAAATACAAAATTTTGGGTTTTCATCCTCCAGTAAACTACCCTTACTTTTGGTGGTAAGAGAAACATTTGAATACTTGCTTCCTGCATTCTGGAGAATGTTATAAGAAACCTTAAGTTTAAAACTTTGTTCCAGTACGTTGAACGGTATAGCTTCATCAGTACAGGCGGACTTTCGGACGTTCAGAAAATCCAAATTCACCCATTTATGTCCAAAATAAAACGTATTTCCCCACGTGCGAGGAACAGGTATTGTGCAAAATAATGAAGTCACGATAGTCTTTCTACGTACGTTATTGCTTACCTGTCTCATGCTAAGATAGATATAGGTACTTGCGCTGTCGTGTGCTTGTATAACGAGATTGTTGAATAATTTCATAAATATGATACAGAGTGTAGGGTGGTTGAAGAGCAAACTAAAAAGAATAATAATGCAAATAATTAGAGCTTCTAATCAAGCACGATTTTCAACTATAGTACATAACCGGCCGACTATTCGGGTGGACATATAATTAACATACGTTATCGCGTTACTAGTTGGTGAGATGGAATGATTCTGGTGTGATTGTATATCTGACAGTCTGACCTCACAAATTCCTGTTTAGTATGTGACGTCAATTGACCGTATTGTGAATGCTGTATTGCAATCGACACACTCTTGTTCATAGAAACTCGGAATCCTCAGCAGTGATCGAAGTGAGACGGTATGCGGTGGTATGTCATACCGTCTCTGGTTTTCTAGTGATGAAAACATACCGTCACTGGAGAGTAGATGCTAAATACCTTTAATAAATCCATTTTTATGCACCGTAATTGACGAATAGCTTTGCGCGTAAAAATATTTTTATTTTTTAAGTAGAAATAATTTATAAGTTGACAGCATAGACATTGCTATCTTTTTCCTACCTTTTGTTTGTAAAATGAGGTGTCTTCAAAGAACTTTATCTAGTTTATATTTTGATGTGCCATATTGAATTTTCTTTCTTATGTATGTGTGTCGTCTCGCCTTAATTCATATAAATGTCGTGTTTTGAGCATGTGTGGACTTACGGGCTGTCTGCTGTGGGGGCGATTCTTCCTGGAGTTTGGAATACCCCTCAGTCGAGTGAGGGTCCGGGAACTGTCTCCGCAGGAAATAGTGAAAGAAAACATTGTCCGTTGCCATAGAAACCGCCGTTTCCAGGGCAACAGATCCTGTCACGGTTAGCCAATATTTGAAAGAAAACAAAAATTAACGAAGATAAAAGAGCTAATGTAGAGGTTGGAGAGGAGTCGCTAAAATTAATTTTCTTTAACGAGGACGATTACGAAAGATCACTTACTGATTGAAATCCAGATTATTTTCCAGTAGAGTAACTTCCAATAAACCTTTTGTTATTGTTAATTATTCCATATCGGACTCCCGAAGAAAACTCATCGAAACAACTTATTGACCGTGCCAATAGCGACTACTCTCAATCATGACTCCGTTTTCTTTCATTTAGAAATAGGAAAGAAAGAGAAGAAAGTAGAAGGGTAAAAGAAGGAGGTAGGTAAAGAAGAAAGAAAAGAAATAGGGTATTTTAATGAGAAACAGATTACTGGATAATTCCGGAAATATAGTAAAAGGTCGGGAAAGTCGTTGAAAGATGAATCATTCTAAATGTTATTAACAACTAATCAATTTTGGAATGCTTCGGAATAGACACATGTTCCCTCATACCACCCAGACCTAGCTCCAGGCACCACGATCATGGGGTTGCCCAGACCTAGACCTGGAAATGAGAAAAGTGAAATTTAATTCTTTGTAATGTTATTCCGATCGGTGACTGATAACTATCCAGCATCTGAACTCTGTCCTCTAGGATCGACCACACATATGAATTAGCCAAGAGGGAAAAAAAAAACAAGCTTATTAACTCAATATAAATTTAGGTATCGTATCAATAAAAGGTTCGACTTCCTGGAAGAAAGATGTCGTATTTAGGCTTATCCTGCTATTTTTGCTTCACTCCTCGAGCCGATTTAAACCGTTAGTGACGGTCCTTCATGACCTAGGTTATTTACCTTAACACATATATTAAAACATGACACATATATTACAGATGTTAATATGACAAATGATATCACTAGAATTGCTTATATTAAATCTATCATGCATTCACTCGCTCACTCACTCAGGACAGTGTATATATGGTTAAAGGAAACCAACTAACTACAAGGGTACAAATAGTTTATTACATTCATAGTGAAAAAAGAAAGACAAACATATAATTATGAAGAAAATATTAAAAGCACAAGTTCTTGGTTATATATTAATAGAGTACATAGTATTATATTTTAGTAATTTTTTATATATTCAATCGTATTGACAAATGAAAAAGAAAGAAAAAAAATTAATTACATGTATCATATCTTAGGCATGCTAAAGCAAAATGATGATTTGCGACATACGCAAAAAAAAAACACTTATTTCACTTAAAAAAAAATTGGACAAAGAGGAAAGAAAAAAAACTTTTTGGTGTATTAGAACTTATATGAGTCTCTACCTCACGTCGAGATATTAAAATATTAATAATTTCGAGCGTCCAAATCACAACTCACGCACTAGTCGTAGTGTCCAAAACGTTTCGCTCCATTTAACTTAATTTGTGTTTATACATATATATATATATATATATATATATATATATATATATATATATATATATATATATATATATATATATAGTGGTTTACGGAAAAAAAAACATTCATCGACTATATTTGGTTTATAACTCTTAACAGATTGTATCTGCAATCGCACACTGCTACGTTTATATCCATCTAGGGATTTCGAGAAAATCACTTTCACTAGAGGAAGTTTCTCCTCTTAGACGGTCTATTTCCAAACTTATTAATCGAATAATTTCAAGTTATTTATCCAACACTGGGACACTTCACGAGACCTTTAATTAGGATCACTTTCGTATATGTTTATATATGGTTCGGATTTAAAAAAAAAAAAAATGATCTTCCACAGGTGTACGGAGTATGATGGTTCAAATTGAGGATAAAAAAAAAAACTGGTCAAGTCACAGGATGCATATGAAGGTGAGACGGATTCAAGGTACACTTTCCACAATGGTTTTAGGTTAATTGTTCAGGGATAATATTTGTTATGATGTGGGTTACGTTTAGACCTGCCGATATTTTTTCAATGCATGCCATTATATGAGTACAGAGGTTATCACTTACATTGATTCAGAAGAAAAGGAAAATTACTTAAGTGCACGGCGGTATTCTTAACAAAATCTACATTCTTAAATTCGTCGGAAGACTTCTGGTAAACTATAGCAACCAATACACGTCTAGGGGGACAGACACGAGCGCTCTTACATATATTCATAATACATTTAATATCATACTTTTACTTTAACATCATATTCACATACTAATTACACATACATTTCGAAGTATTTATTTCTCTCTCTATATATATATATTTATAATAAATGCGCACACATTTAAATTAATCATCCCCAACAATAAAATTTTACAAGGTTGCAACATTGTCCAAGAAAACAAATGACTTCCAACATTACATTTGGAAACAAATTAAATTTTATCTGATACCGCGCGTCTATAAATTTTTAACTTTTATATAATCAATTCGTGTTTAAATCATGAAGGAAAAAAAAGAAAACTTTGTGAGGCAGGCACGTAACACAGAGCATTTCTAGATATAACTAGGTAAATCAAAATACAATTTCTGGGCCCAGGTTAACTACAAGGTAATTGAAAACCAAAACAGAAAGGAAAGTGACCAATGGATTAAAAAGAAACTTAAGAGGAACGACGGTGAAAGAACGTAATCGAAGTGTCGTCAAATACTAAGTCTTTGTTCATTTCAGCGATAGGTCAAAATGTGATGGAGGACCCAATCATTATCTACTCCATTCATGAATCGTGTCTTGCAACGTCTCAGCTGGTAATTTCAGATCAGAGTTGTACGTTAAATAAATCGTAAGTAACAAGTTCAAAATCTTGGGGGGGGGGGGGGAAGGTTGAAAAAAATTTAAAAAAACTTGAAGAAATGAAGACAGAGAGAGAGATAGAGAAGAAGGAAGACGAAGAATAGGGGCGCCAAAGACTTAAGTGAGAAATAACTAACGCTACAAAGTTAGAAGTCGAATTTCGCTCTCAACAAAATCCATAGCCAAAATATTCTTAACATGCCAAAAAGGGTTCGGCTTACCAAATAAATAGCCGATAAAACTGTCTGCGAAGATGAGACAAGTCTGTGTCCACAATGGGATTTTCGGAAAGACAAAGGCTTTAGGGAAATCCCACCACTCACCGTATCCGGTCAACACCCTTGCAGACCCCGAAATCCTCCGGAAGGTTAGAGACGGCGTTAATTTAGGATTTCAAAAGGGAGAAAAAAAATCATCCGACCTCTTGGAAACTAGAAGATTCCAGGATAGTAATGAAATTAGAGTAATAGTTAAGATATCCCTAATTAGTGATTTGCCAAAATAAAAAAAAATTAAATAAACTGAATTTTGGATCGGTGATTTCTATGGCCAAACCTCACCGATAGCTACCCTGCGCAGACACGCCACAGTCTGGGATGTCGTTAATTTCCCTCGTCTAATTAAACTAAGAAAAGAAATAAATACTTAAAGGGACTAGGGGTCGACATCCGGGTACGCGAATAAATTTCAATAACTAATTGTTTTGATTCTGTAACCCTATCAGAACTGTCGCCTCCATGAACATTGTAAGCTAGCTCGAGTAGGTAACGTGAAGGAAAAAAAATCTCACGTAGCAGGATATTCTATTTTAAAAAACCGACCAGAAAATATAATTCACTACAGCCCTGTTGCATAACTGCTACTGTCTTTTCATAATTTATTATTCAATATGTCTAGTCTGCGATTATATGATGCTACCCATTCTATCAGATGGTATTACTATGGTTGATTATTACTATAACACATTAAACTACAAAGTATTACCATAGTCCGACTATATATCGCCCTCCGGTCCGCGTGATATTATGGTGCAGGGGTCAGAACCTGAGATGTTTGTAGTTACACGTATCTATTCAATATCTATATATCAACACGCGGCGAAGTATTCACTGGGCTACTATATATTTAACTATATGGGTGTCCTATATTCTATATTCATTTACTACAATATTCATATACTTATTAATATTCATATTCACATTAATATTCATTTGCCACGACGCTATATTCTACAAACACCCTGTTTCCTCTATCTACGCCCAGCCTATTTACACATTTCATCATAATACTTTAAAATCTATAATCACTACAAACATTTCCCGCTCCGATCACCGCACGACAACCTCACTCGAACCCAAGACTCTTTCATCCCACACACAATACTATGTAATACCTGGTAGCTTTATTAAGAACGAAAAAAAAATCCTACGTATGTTCACTGAAAATAGAATTATCCGCGATAATATTTAATGTTTACGAAATTTCTGCAGCAACAATTGACTTCTGCAGCCACGAAGAAAAATGAACATCTAATATAATTCCAAAGCGAAGAACTAGCATCATATCGCCCGACTTCTGTTAAAAATTTACGTATTGTTTATTTATTTAAATATCTCGATTTCTAGACTATGCAGAATGTTGAAACTTTCAGAATATATTAATTTTGGGTCACTTGACCTAACTGTACATTCATATGGGCTGTGAATTATACCTTCTAGGTTTTATTTCGGAAAGAAAGGTCAATTTCATGAAAACTAAATCACTAAGCACCTCGACGGAAGAATGGCGGTTAGTACTGACTTTTGACACTAGGGCTAGCGACGATATAATCAACCCTTGAACAACGGAATGTGACCTTGTACACGGAATTATTATACTATATTACGTTCAATTAATGACGGAGTAATAAAAATTTATCGCATAGTAAATACTACACTGTCCGTATTTAATTATCTCACACACTCTTTCATCACTTAACTACCACTACCACTGATACTACATTACAAATATACACATACTACTCAAACTACAAGACACATCATGCCAATACACACCAATTATCACTACCATTAATACATGTTGTACTGATAAATACACACAGAAAACATTCATATTTTACCATTTTAAATCGGCTCGAAAGGAAAAGGAAAGAAAGGGACAGGGCCAACTGGCCCTTGTTTCACTGAATCACATTCTTAAGTGTTTAATCAACGCCCCCGAGGGGACGTATCGAAGTATTAGCTAACAATAGGACCCCTGCCCTAAAAGGGCAGGAACCCGGAAACAAACTAAATGTTCAACTCATCCCGCTGGAAGCCGTACTCCCAATTTGGGAGTCAGATAGGAGCCCTTACTGATAATTCACACGTGCATTGTGATCACTATCCTAACTACAAAGAAATTAAATACCGCCATGTTATTACTAAATAAGTACAAAAGAAATCACATTTACTACATACACGAACACAATCGGCAGTGGGGCAGGCCTAACGTAACTCTAAAAGGAGTAATTTTCAGGATGAGAATATTTTAAGGGAGAAACACTACTCTTCCGAAACTGTTTATAGATTTTTTCTTTCTAAGAACAACTAGCAAACTGATGCACTTCACAGAACCTGTCCACCACTAATTATATCAGCAAAACATGGCGTTACCGAGTTGACTTCCTATTTCTGCTCTACAGTCCGGTTTTTTACTATAAAAATTGGCAAATTTATGGCTCCTTAGCTTCCAGAGATTTTAGATGTTAATAACATCACAATATTACCTTTATTTGTAGTTTCTCTCACTCCTCTCGACTTTTTTTTTTTTAAGCTAGACGAACAAAACCAGTGTCTTCAGTAGCACTTTCCGGCGTGGAATGGAATAATTGCGCCCTAATATCATAGCGTGGGTTTATCAGCCAATCAAAACTAAGCATTTTGGCGGTGGGGCTTTGAAACGAATAAAATTTGGTAGAATCTGGATTAAACTAGATTTTAGAAGGACCTAGGTATCTAAAAGAGAGGTGAAGGGTGGTCCTGAAAATTCTGTCGAATTTTAGATTGGTTATTTGATCTGGAAAGTTCCGTCCAATAGTGGATCTATATTTTCGGATAGCACTGACACCGTAAGAATTGTAATAATCCATATACACATCCATATACAAGACTTATAACTAATTTAAAATATAAATAAAGATATTGATTCCCAAAACTATAATTCCCAATAATTTTTTTTTTTTTTACAGTTTTCCATGTTAATTTGAAATAGAATAATGAACAATATTACGAATTATATGAACAGCCAGAAATTTTTTGTTAAACATCAAGTACAGTCGGTGCAAAAATTTCGGGCACCCTCCTATTAAAAACATAATATCATTAGACTGTAATGGCATATTACAATAGTTAATGTAAAATCTCGGTTTTCAGCATTTTCGTGTATAATTCTCTATAATACAACATAAGGAGATTTTTTCCCCAGAAAGTTGTTGACGGTGGATCAAAGTCTCCAAGTTCCCCCCTCGTAACTACAGAAGAGCTCTTCAATGATTTCCTGTCATTATGCAAATAGAAATGAAATCTTTTAGGCAATCTATTCTCACTGTATTTCAACATTTACATAGCCGGTATGTCGAATCAAAATCACAATGAAACATACCACCTCTGTTTTTTTTCCCCACTTCGAACACTGATCCTCAAGTCTCAGAGAGAGTTCACGACTGCCCAAACAATCTTAGTCGAATGCTTTTCGGAGATGTTGTTTCAGTAAACGTTTTCTCTCTTTTGTTCGTGCGAAATGTTCTCTAAATAGTGATGGAACCAGTCGTGGGGACTCAGGCCCCCATTTTTTTTTTTTTTTTTTTTTGAATGACAAAAACAATTGAAGTTGTTATTTATATATTTTTGAAAATAAACTCAAGATATACCTATAATAGTTTGGGTTCTGGCTGGCCTTCCGTTAGTTTTTTACCTTCTAGATCCGTCAGTGTCTTTTTAAAGATTTTCCTTCTTAGCCTTTACATGTTCACTTATTATTACTTGTTTCAGTTATTGTCCAACTTACCTGTTTTTGATTGGTTACTTTTTACAGGATCTCTGTTTTAGTCTTTAAGGATTTTGGTCTGTCCGTGCGCCCGTCAGTCTGAGAGACAAAAAGAAATATCCAGAACTACTTAATGGATCATCATCAATTTTGCTCAGGATATAAAGAGATTTAAAAAGTTAAGAATTAAGTTGATAGAGATAATAGGGAAAGGGAAGTGGATCAGCCTTTTCCATTTTTTTTTAAGTTGAACACTATAAAACACAAACGGTACTAGAAAGCGAAAAGCGATTTCCTACAGTCGATTAAACGTCTCAACACTATATTTCAACCTATCATTAACTCTCTACTAAAACTGGAAGTGACACAAATCCACTAGAACTTCCGGCTTTAACATTGATCTACATAGAGTGAAAACGATACAGAAACAGCTAAAAGCTGCGATTTATCGTTCTAAGAATAGGTATATTCTTTTCTCTAATATCTCTATTGAAACCGGAAGTGAAAGAAATCTATTAATCACTTCCGGTGTTAGAGTTGGTTGCCTATAGATTAAAAATGGTAAAAAAAATATCCTGAAGCCATTTCTCCAATCAATTAAACATCTCAAGAACATATTTCGTATCTAATCTCTCTAGTAAAACTGATTTCTAGTTTCAGTACTAATTGAAAAAATATAACGCTATACAAACAAACTAACAAACTGTTGTTTCAGAAAGATGCATTTCTACCCAGCCTACTCATTACCAAAACACATAAATTCCTTTAATTTCTGATTTTTTATTTTTCGTGAATTTTTCACCTTCCCATGTTTGTGGCATTTGTGAGGGCAAACGGCAAATCTCCACCTCATAGTTTCTATCTGAAAATTATCTACCAAGATAGGTCTTCCCTTGGTAGAAGTTTTTGTTTCATTCGCACTTAGGTTCAAAAGTTCTGACGTTTCGAATTTTAAGTTTTGCGGCTTTACGAACATTCTGTAGTTTCCAAGATTATCGTTACAGCCGTATGAATTTAACGTGAGATCACAAGGAAAGAATACTCTTTCAAACAAAACAAGAATGATCAAAATTGGTGAACCGTTGCCGAATTATGCATGATGATACACAACTGTACTGACAAGCAAGGTCCACAACGAGGCACACTCAGATCCGACTCAAACTTCGCCCAGAAGACAATAATGGAAAAGAAGAAAAAATGCCAAATTGGAGCTGCCCAATGCCAGAAACACCGGAGTTATACTCCCCAACATAACGAACCACGCGGCAATATGATATAAGGTAAACGTCTCAAGATACCCGTTTATGTCGAAAACGGAAAGGGCGAGAAGCACCGGGATGATATCAAAAAGATGCCTGATATGTTATAACAATGTTTTGGCGTCCATCTTGAAAGCCACGATCTTGGATATAGCGTAAGGTATTGAAATGAGAAGTGGGATGTGTGATATATCAATGTAAGGTAAAATGCAAAATGAAAATCAATGATGTAATCGCGAAAAACATGTGTAATGGTGAGGACGTGATGAAGTGTAGAAGAAAAAGTGAAATTTTTTAGTTTTACGTCCCGCGGTTATGCCGACCAGCCTAAAGGAGACGGTGATTATGAGAAATGAATGAAATGTTGGAACGATGAAAGTGTAGAAGACTCCTGTAAAACAAACGTGTATGCGAAGGACACAAGACGCCACGGCATTGGGTAACATGCCACGGCAATGGTACGCGACAAGTAAGTGTCTGTACATGGAAGTGTCTCCGCATTGGCGCATTATGTCTTTCAAGGATATTGGGACCCGGCTTGGTACAGTAAAAACCACAGTTGCACCCGCGATACGAGCGTTCGTTTGAAGACTACAGGAACTACAAAGGGCTATCTATTGTGAAACAGCATGAAGGCAGCTCGATCGGGAGAGTAGGTAATATAATATTGGATTGGTTACCAAAAGCAGGACCTACCTGGGATCGAAACTCACTCCTGGGCAACGTTTTGTACTTTTCTTATTCGCTTTTCTTGCTGTTTCGTGAGAACAAAGAACATTTCGACCTACGTTTGTTTAAACAACAGTATTTGAAACAAAGTATGCATGGGTGATAAGGCCCAGCCATGTTCTAGCTGACATTTCTTTACGAATGTTTCTTTTCTTTTGCGCAATGTGCTACACTGTTTTTCGACGGGAGACGCGGTGACTCTGTGGTAGAGCGTCCACCTCTGGTGCTTGGGGTCCCTGGTTCGATCCCAGCTCGCGCCGTGTGGACTTTGTGGTAGACAAACACCGTGCTCGTGGGTTTTCTCGGGGTTCTCCCGTTTCCTCCCACTTTCTTCATTCCACCATTTCACTTATCTCTCATCATCACTGTCTCCTTTAGCCTAACCGGCATAACCGTGGGACGTAAAGCTCAAAGATTTCATTTCATATTTTATTTTTTGACGGTCCCAAACAGAATCACAATATCAGTGAAAGGCAGCACTGCGGAGTCGAGTTCCATGAGTTGTTGCAATCTCCCACGAGAGGGCTAATTTACCACACAGTGAGACCATTCTAATTGTGTTTACGGGTTTCACTGGCACAGATGGAACGAAGTGAGCGTGACAACAGGTGCTAGCCCGTGAGAAGTGATAGTGTGTTTGTGGCATACGCGAGTCAAAACGCACAATATTTTGTATAGTGAATGTGTCGGCACTATTGTTCATCTAAAAACGCCAGTGTAGACCTGCAATATGAACCCTCTCAATGTGGTGTTAGTTATGCAAAGGGAGCTTTCAAAACAAGGGTACGCTCAACGACAAAACCGACAGTGACGGAACGAAAAGCAGCTGAACACATGCTGGAGTTTTTGAACAACTACGATGTAACAGAAGTAAATGTGGATGAGACTCTCGACATTGATGAATACGAACCCGGTCCGGACCAAACAGGTGAAGAGGATGCCGCGGATAGTAGTGACAGCACGCTGCCTTGGAGTGATTCTTCGCCCGAACCACAGGCAACACCGTTCTCGTCCGACAGTGACTATGAGCCGAATGGAAACGAGGGTAATACAAAATATTATACGCTAGAGGACAAAGTTAACATGTTACACTACTGGCTTGACGTAAAAGGCAAAGGGCATCAAACATTCGCACATCGTTCATATCGCTCGATGAAACACAGATTCCGCAACTGTCCCTCGGTAAGAACACTGTTTAAATGGAAAGAACAACGCGACAAAGGCTTATTGAAAACAAAACGCGAAGTGTATCGCGAAATCATAGAACATGTGCTGCAACAATTTATAGCTGCGCGACGTGATAAGCGCATTGTCCATGACAGTGATCTTAAATTATGGGCAAAGGAGCAGGCTCTGAAGTGTAGTCTCCGTACGTTCAACGATAGTCACGGATGGATTGGGGCACTCAAACAACAAAATAATATCGTGAGCCGTAAAATCACGATATATGTCACAATGAAGTATGTACGCGACAAGGAGGATATTGATTTGGTTGTTGCTGGGTGGCGTGACGAAACCAAGACCATCATGGAGGGGTTTGAGAATGCAAATGTATGGAATGCTGATGAATTCGGTTTTGTGAAAGAGTTGACAAGTGGGCGCACATTAGCCAGAAGAGGATCATCGCACATTCAGGGCTGTGTCCAGTCTGTGCATGCAACGACGCATACGTACACTCTGGTGCCGTTGTTGTCGAAAGCAGGTGTGGTGGCGGATAAACTCTTTGTCATTCTCCAGGAACCCGTAGCTTTAAGTACTAGAGTTCAAGAAAATATGTTCGCCGCACCAAATTTAGTGGTATTCTGGACACCTTCTTGTAAAATGACAAGGGAAGCGTATTCGGTTTTCATCAAAGAATGCGTAATAGCACAAGTAGCAGCAGATGCTCCCAACACACACAGCCTTCTGTTGCTAGATTCATATGGACTTCACAAGGACAGAGACACATTTGCAAGGCTACTTCATGAAAGTGGTTTCACCGCCGATCATATTCGCATCCATATTATACCTGAAAAAACTACTTCGCAGTGCCAACCGTTGGATCTGTATTACTTCCGTATGTATAAACACATGGTGCGACGGATTTTGGAGGCATTGCGTGACCATACCAACGTGAACCTTCACCAGCGAGACACCGTCCTTAAGCTGCATTCACTGGTACACAACCAATTTTGTTGTCATATGACACATCAATGCGGGTGGAAACTAGCTGGATTAGCAGAGGACGTTGCTTTCCAGTACAACACAACTGACTTTTGTTTCAATCTACGACAGCGTGAATGTTGTAAAGACGAGTGCCCAGAACTTTCTGTGATCAAATGTGCTTGGTGTTTGCGGGAGCTGTGTGCCACCCATTTCTTTACTCACTATCACTACTGCCGAGATTTTCAACAATAGGTACAATCTTATATATCTGTATCTATGTATATATATCTGTGTGTGTATGTAGCATTCCAATTCAAATGTATACGTTTCTCTCTATGTGTGTGCGTGTGTGTTTCTTTGTCGCATTATCCGTGTGTTCTGGGTTCCTTTGGCCGTTTCTGTTTCATCGCGTTAACAACATAACTTCAGCTGTTTTTCCATACTCTGCTGGCATGAATTCCTCTTCACGTTAATACCATGCTCGATACGTTATTCGAGTTTGGGCATTGGTTTCAGTTTCTAATTCTACCCGACATCGATCTTACACAAGACATCCCTCACGTTTCAATACCTTACGATATATTCACGATAACGGCTTTCAAGATGGCGGCCAAGTCTGTGTTATACCATATCAGGTATCTTGGTATCATCTCGGTGCTTCTCGTCCTTTCCGATTTCGACCTAAACGGGTATCTTGCGACGTTTACCTTATATCATATTGCCGCGTTGTGCGTTATGTTGGGGAGCATAACTCCGGTGTTTCTGGTATTGGGCAGCTCCAATTTGGCTTTTTTTCATCTTTTCCATTATGTGTCCTCTGGGCGAAGTTTGAATCGGGTCTGAGTGTGCCTCGTTGTGGACCTTGCTGTGAGAACACTGGTAGCTATTAAGAAATTTAATGGTCTAACTGGGACGATTATTGTCAGATCATTATGAAGTTTACACACACACACACAAACAGAGAGTATTCTTTCAAACAAACAAAATTTGTTATCAAAATCAGTCCACCTGTATCGAAGATATGCGTGTACATACTGTACGCATATTAAAGTAGGTTAATTACGGATTTCACACTGCACCCATTCAAGGGTTTCATGTTCTAGGTACAAAGATTATTATTACTTACATGCTCTATAAGGAATCACCGGGAAAGTATACTACATCAAAGAAGCAAACAAACAAAAGAATAATCAAAATCAATGCGCTTATGTTGAAACTATGCCTGAACATAGACACTATATATATAAGATTACTTTTTAACCGATTTCAAAAAGGGAGGTATATATATATATACACCTCCCTTTTTGAAATCGGTTAAAAAGTAATCTTCATATGGTTGTAGTCCATTGTTTTTATTTCAACAAAAAAATGCAAAAGGAAAACAAACAAGATTCTGAAACAGAAAAATCAATGTTTTTCTTTCCCCGCTATGTTGAGGGCAAAAAACATAACTCCGAAGCTATAAATGAAAATGTATAAACACAATTTTTAGTTTGTTTTGCTTCATTTGTGCGGTAATTTTGACATCAATAGAAATTAATAAAGTCGGCATAGCAGTGGTTACAAAACATATATTTTTCATTTTTGTTTCTTGGACAAACTCTCTTTCATGTTTTTTTTTTCCTTCTAAAATTAAGGAAAAAATAAATAAAATCATCTGTAGATAAAATTAAAATGAAATGTAATGTACAGTCAATTTGTTATTGCTATCTAAATACAGAGAAGAGAAGATTTAAAACCAACTAATTTTCATTGAATTTGATTTATTTGGTATGTTTGTGGGATTGACTGTTTTCTCTGTCTTTCTTCTAGTGAATTATTTTTATTTTTTAAATATTTTTTTTTTAAAAATACACTGCTGTTTATGAAAATTACAATACCCAGAATTATCTATACTGGAACAATGAAATTTATTCCAGAGATTAGGTATATGGCAAGACACAAATGGTTAGATCTATAGAACTGTACATCACCTGATATCTTGAAAAATCAGTATCATGTGAATTCACCACGTGCCAAGATACGTTCTGGCATCGACTCAGGAAGGTGCTGGTTATCTTCTTGGGAGATATTTTGCCACGGATTTGTACGCGAGTCCCCAAGACATCCACATTTGCCGGTGGAAGACCATGACGAAGACATTTGGGTGCAATCATATCCCTGACATACTCGATGGGCAGTAGCGTACGCAGGAATTTATTTCAGGAGGGGTCCAAACTTAATATGAGGGTATTTTATATTAAAATTCCTAAAATTGCCCCTTAAATTAGGCTAAATTTACACAAAAGTTGAAATTTTGAGGGGGGTCCGGACCCCCCAGGACCCACCCCCTGCGTACGTCCCTGTCGATGGGAGACATTTGCAAGCAACCAGGCAGACCATAGAAGTAGCGATACCTGGCGTTCTGCTAGAGAGCTTGCACATTCCTCGCTACATTTGGCTTGGCATTGTCCTTCTGAAAAACGGCGTCTGGAGTTGGCTGTAGGTAGGGCATCACCCTGGGCTCTAAAACCTAACAATATACCGGTCGTTGTTAAGATTGCCATTTATACGGATGAGTTGCGATCGCTTCTTGTAATCAATGGCGCTCCACACTATCATACTGTGCATTTGTCCGCTATGAAGCTCAACCAAGCAAGCGGTAGCGTCGTACGCGTATGCGACCATGACTGTAGAGTCCTACTTTTAGTTTAGGTATCTAACTAAACTACAGAGTTAATTAAAAATTAGAAAGGTTAAATAAACCACGTAGAAAAATAACAGACTTCAGAAACGCACTAAAAGCCAGAAAATAAAATCCTAAAAAATAAAAATACGAGCGCTATAAAGCAGAAAATAATAATAATAAAGTTTAAAAGCAGACAATAATTAATTACTATTATCTATAAAAGAAATTAAGTCTGGGACAATTCAAACAAATTGATAGCTCTTAAAATTATCATCGAAACTGATTTAATATTAGGTACTATTTTGTTTGGCTTGGCACAGACTTCATCGTCTCTGTATTAATTACCATAATTATTTGCTGTGTATAATCGTCCCTACGGACTTTTATGAACAGTGAGCATAAATAATCTTAGCTGAAAGAGCTCCTATGTGTGTATATGGTTACCGTAGACGCCTTCCGAGTGGGTTCGATTCCCTGTGGAAGCTCATGTGGCTCGGTTCCCACGTTAGGCTATAGCTCTATAGCTCATATAGGATTGATGATAAAAGGGGAACCAACCAACCATGATCTAACAACTTTAAGTGATCTTAAAAGAACGTTTGTAATCATTTCACATTCTTCTTCAAACTTGAACAGTACTTCAATTTTAGAAAAATACATATTCTTCACTGTAAATGAATAATTGAATTGTTTCCTTTGTATTTTTTTTTTTTTTTTTTTTTTTTTTGAAGAATGTGAGTTTACAGAAAAATGTTTATTAGATTTAAAATCTGCCAGTTTACGTCCCATGGTTATGTCAGTTAGGTTAAGTTAGACGATGATTAAGGCAAGTGGATGATGATGATGATGATGATGGAAGAATTGGTGGAATGAGAATATGGAAGGAAACTGGAGTATCCTGAGAAAACCCACGAACGTGACGTTGTCCACCACAAAGTTATTTGGCTGGATATCCAATCAGGGACCTCAAGCACCGGACGTAAAATTTCTACCACTGAGCCATCGTGCTTATCACATTTGTTATTGAACGATATTCTACGCTTACATTAAGGATCATATTTTTTTACCAAGAAAGTTAAATTTCGTTAAGAAAAAAAAAAGGACCCGATCAGGTAGTTTCTTAGAACAAACTTCCAGAAAACAGTGGCGTTGAGTGACTTCCTTGCATAATTTTCAACATGATTAACAGTGTAAGGAGAATTTAGGGGAAGCATTTTCCCTTAGCCCACTTCATGCAGATTTGTCTATGTTATTCGGGGTCCCTTTGAACAAGAGCGCCGATTTCTCTGTAACTTTGGGGGGCCCATTCAGATCTGGGTTTGATTGCAAACAAGAGTCTAAGAAGGCATGTATGAAGATTTTTAGACAAATTGAAAAAAAAACATTAAGTGAAATCTTTGAGTTTTACGTCCCACGCTTATGCCGACTAGGCTAAAGGAGACGGTAATGATGAGAAATGAATGAAATGAACAAAGTGGGAGGAAACGGGAGAACATTGAGAAAACTCACACAGACGGTGTTTGTTCACCACAAAGTTCACTTGGATCGAGCTGGTATCGAACCAGGGACCCTATGCACCAGAGCCACCACGCCGCTAATGATAAATTGAATTCAAATTATGCCAAATATTATATATTCATAAAAATTACATATAACAATAAAAACATATAAAAATACATATTCATAAAAATATATGGGGCCCATATGAGCATCGGAAAGCCGGGCCCCATTACCTCCTCAGGATCGTCACCCTTTCCTCTGAAATTAGTCAAACCATATTCTGGAAATATCTAGATTGAAATTGTTTATAGAGAAAATATTCTTAAAAACAAGAGTAGTAAATTCTCCGTAACATCGAATGGTATGTTTAGTGTGAATGCGTATGTTTTAGAGAAATGTTGTTATCAGATAACACTTAAACCTTGATAACTTAAAATATACTGTTGCATACTACAAGTGGGTTGTTACTCTGCAACTCAATTTCTCGAGAAGAATAGCAGACATTCAGCAACATTACTCCCCCCCCCCCATTCGTCTTTTTATAGATGTCCAAATGATCATCCACCACTGTGAGTGAAGTCACGAGAGAAAAGGGGGAGAAGGTTTTGAGTGTAATATAACAGATAGCGTAATAGCTAAAGTCGACCATTTCAACTTGGAATATTGCTGCTTGCTAAACGTAAAAACTTTTTTCTTGTTTCTGTTTTGCTTGTGTGTTAACTTAAGTCAACGTGTATTGTTGTTTACGAGAGTTTGTTAGATTTCGAGATCGCTGCAGAGGAACTTCTATACACTTGGAAATAACGATTGAAATAATGAATAGGAATCTTCTCCAGTATGGTTCGTTGTCTCTCCAGTAAAGAAATGTTTTGATATTCTAGATTTCATATAATCTGAAAGGTCTTTGATCACTTTTTTTTTAAATGACAATGTTGAATACCTGCGATATATTTTTTAGCCCATTGATTTATATGTAGAATTATTTTTTCGTTTCTTTCAAATAAACTTGAATTTTATTGGTTTTATTTTACTGATGTCTTCTTTAAATCTATGTAAATATTCCTTACTTTGTGAAAATGGAATTTCGGGTACTTTTAATATTCAATTATTAAATTTATTTTGAGCAACGTCATATACCTAGGTATATAGGCTACATATGGTGGATCAATTATCTTGATACACATTTGTAACTTTTAATCTAACAGTCGAAACACGCTGTGACCGTAGAGTAATTGGTAATGCTCTCATCTTCAGTGCAAGTAGTCCCGGGTTCGATTCCCGGTAGGGACACTTGGTCGAAAAAGTGTTTTAAAAAGCTTTTTTTAGACCAGCCATCCTGCGTAGGAAGATTTTCCTGAAGTTTTCCCCATTTACATCAGCAAATCCTGGGATGGTACCTAATAGAAATCCTAGGCAGCTTCTTTCCTCCCCCAATCCTTTCTTTCTTTCCATTATTCTCGGATAGTGTGATCGCCGAGGGACGTGACAGGTTAATATAACCATAGATGACGAAAGCCCAGAAATCTTAAATTCTAATCTCTAGTCGAAAAACGCTGAAATTTTAAGCAACAAAGGAGATATCGACACGGGGAGTGTTCCAACCGAACAAAAAGTTGTATTTTTCGAATGACACTATGTCGGGCTGAAATCTACATACAAATAGAAAATTTTTAATGCCACATTTGTCAATCAATATTGCAAACTGAGAACAGTGTAGTATCACAAACATAAAAAAAAAACAATTAAAATTGTGAAAGGTTCTTTAAAAATGAGTCTTACGGGATAATGCGCATCCGAAGTTCAGGGTGGCCCAAAATTTTGTAAATTCTTTCTTCTTAAATAATTTATTCTTAAATAACTTCTTAATAAATTCTTAAATTCTTTGTATGTTCTACTGATTGTACACTGAGAAAAAAATTGTAGGTGGCGTACTTAAGAAGGTAGGTTACATGAGTAATTCCTGTAGTTTTTGGATTTAACGTACAGCAGACGTATAACTGAAAACGCATGTTTTATAATACCTTCCGTACAAGTGTTTCACCTTCCGTATACGTACCTTCCGTATGAAACAATAGATTTATATGCGGTGAGGATCTCACATACAAATGGACGCAGCTGAGGAATATAGCATCAGTACGCATGTGATATACTGTGCATGTGACTGTTAGATGTCAGACATCCTGGAAGAGCATGATGTAATATCTAAAGGCATTGCGTATGTAGCATATGGAGAACGTATGCTCCATACTGATTTCTGTAGTAAGAAAGAGGATTCCGTATATTTGTACAATATACCGCTGTCCGGAGAACGGATTTGTCTCAGATTAGTATTTGTAATTTTCGACGAAAAGTTTCCATATGGCAACACTATAGTTTGAGAGTGGGTATAACGATCACTGGACTTACAACCGTTGTCAGACAGGATGCCGGAACAATTGTCTCTGGGACACCGTATGCGTTGTGTGCGTTTGTTTTCTGCAACAAGGAATTACGCGGATGTGAGACGAGGATAGCAGTTGAGTTTGGAGAAAATGGCCCCTGTGTGTTAACAACCGCAAGAATTAACATCACATACGTAATTCGACTGAAGTACGGGACGCTATCACAGAAGAGTTCCGCAGGATACCAGTACAATGTAAAAAACGAGGTGTTGAAACAACGCAAAATGACTACCAATTTAACGTGTTACTTGTGTGTCAATTCAACACCAAGCACATCGCCTTCAGAGCATATCAGAAATACCTCGTTACTGGCTGTGAGTATTTGATTTGTTTTGTATTGTTTGGTATGAGCAAAGCTCTGTGAAATAGATTTCGCATTTATGACAAGTAGCTAATAACATTCTAAGTTTTCTGTAATATGTCACAATAATATTGTTGTAAACCTGTGAATCATATGACAACAGATACGCAGATACCAATGCTTCCATCTGTTTTCTATATCTGTTATTCTTGTGTCTTAGCACGTATTAACAAAAGATGGCAGAATTGTTGCTTATGTAACTGTTGTCAGACGATTTACAGGTTTAAAGCAATATTATTGTGACCGATTACAGAAAACATAGTACATTATTTGTTACTTGGCATAAGTACCAAATATATTTCGTAAACCTTTGCTCGTATTAAACGATAAATATCAATGCAAATTCTCTCAGGTAGTAACGAATTATTTCCGATATGCTCCGAAGGCGATGTGCTTGGTGCTGAATTAACACGCAAGTAACACGCTAAAGTGGTAGTCATTTTGTGTTGTTTCAACACCTCATTTTTTTTACAGTGTACGGGTCTGTCAATCTGCTTATGACAACGATGCTCTTTGTCTCCAGACATGTATCGATTTGGATGGTGTATTAATGGACTATGCCACGGAGAACAGAGATTAAAAGTCTTGTAAGAAAAAGTATGAGAGTATTGTGTTTCTGTTCAAGTTATGTTGTTGGTTTCTTTACCACAATCTTTGAAATATCATATATATAATAATGAGGCACCCTGTGCTTTAAGGTTGAATACTATGATCATAATATGATACATTTCGAACAAACAGAAAGAAAGTAACAAGGAATTACGACTTTCACTTCTTTAAAAGGAATTTATTTCGAAAAAGTGTTTACATAAGTATCTCATCCAATCACTATATGACTTCCAATAAACATGAAGATCACAATGAAGTCTAAAGCAATTTCAAATTATACCATTACGAAGATACGAATAAAATTGTAAGATTTGTTATATTGCTTAAAATGGCGTATTTGTGGGAACTTTTTTAAAATCAATTGATTAATTTTGCTGCTATAACATTACAACAATTTTTTCATACGAAATATAGGCTCGGTTCAGACGTGCAGAAAAGTCTGTTGCGGGCCCGCAACAGACTCGCAGCAGACTCGTGCGGGCGTCTCAGCCTAACCACTTCACATAGACATAAAAAAACAGCTCATTTTATTTTCAGCTGCAGTTAAATGAAGATAGAAATTGAAAGAAGAAAACGTGCTGTTTTTGTACTTAGCCAGTAAAATCCTAAAGAAGAAACAGAGACGATACTGGGTTCATCCGTACGTAAGCTCACGACTGCTTAAAGGTGAATTTTCTTCCATGTTTATTGACTTGCACAATGACGAAGAAAAGTTCTTTAATTATTTTCGCATCGCATGAGCATCATTTCATTTGATGAACTTTTATCGAAAATAAGTGATAAAATTAAAGCAGAAGATACTTTCATGAGACTAGCGATACCACCAATTGAAATATTGGCTGTTACATTAATGAGTTGATTTTGAGTTTAACGTTCCGTTCAGCAGCGAGGCTATATGAGACGTGGTCCTACTGATTAACGTGGAATCCGAACCATATGAGGTTCCGACGGGAATTGAACCCACGCCTCCCACGCCAAAGGCGTATACGCTAACCACTTAGCCACGGAGGAGCTCTGGCTGTTACATTAAGGTAAGTTAATTATGTTAACTAATTATCATTTGTAAGAGCAGAGAAAGTTAAACATTCGGAGACCTATTCATAGACATTTTCAAATGTTATTAGGGGCCACTGGCATAGTTTAACAATTGCGTCCTTTTGGTATATTTCTTTCGGACAAACTTTTAACTTTTTCTTTACAAAACGTTCCTTCCTCTCTCTCTTTACATTTATGTACTCGTTTAAACGTATGCTTATCTGCTTTCTTTTCTCGATTCCTTTCTCCGTCTTTTTGGATTTTCCTTCTTCGTTACGCCTTTCTTTCACGTTCCCTTTTCTTTATTCTTCTTGTTTAGTAATTTCATAGTTCTTTCCCTTTGCTTGGAAATTGTTAATTTTTGATTCCAACTAATCTAATTCTTTCATTTTCTTTCTTCTTTATCTTCTTTTCCATTTTCTCACTTTCGCCCTACATTCTTGTTCCATCTTATGGAATAAAATATTAAACGTAAGCAAGGATTGGAAAGGAATCCCGAAAATTAAGTGAAAAGAGAGAAATTAGAAAAAGACGTTACGAAAAGGGCAGAGTGAACAAAGGAAAAATGAAGTAAATTTTAGTATAAGGAATAATTGATAAATGAATTCAGGAAAAATGAAGTAAAGTTTTAGTATAAGGAATAGTTGAAAAAATAAAAATGCGGAAGGAAACAAGAATCCTGAGGAAATCTGCGAATACGATGTTATGCAAAGCAAATTCATGTGCGCACACATTTAATGAAAAATGGTTCTAGATTCGATTCCCTCTGAAGGCATTAAAATTTTAGCACATTACCCCAAGTAACCAAATGGGTGTTTCCCATCGTTAATTTTTGGTAGTAAACTGTTTTCCAACGGTTGCTATGACACAATAGTTTTCAACCAACTAATTTTCATTGGAAAAGCAACCCAATTTAAAACGAGTATTCAACTTAACCACTAAAAATAAGCGTTGATCATACTGCGAATATTGGTTAATTTAATTCAACCGAATTAGCAACCATAAATTTAAGTTGAATTAAAGGCGAAAACTAGTTGGTTAAAATCAACGATTTTGACTACTATAAAATGCTTGTGTTTCATATTTGTTTCACGCACGAAAAATCAAGTCAACTACATAGCAATCATACTACGTAACTAAATTGTGCTGATCATTTTGGTTATTTAGGACGGTGGTTCGAATTCCACCTTAAATATAGGTCCAAACCTCGTATAGCCTCAGTGCTCAAAAGACACATTAAACTTCAATAACCACATTCATATAGCCTGGTTTTATTCGAGAGACCGTTTAATCAAGTAGTATGGTATTGCAGCTTCGTATTTACAATGATAGAAGAAAATAAAGTAGACACCCCACATGTAAAGAAATAAGCAAAAAGAAGAGAAAGAAAGGAAGACGAAACAAAAGTTTTTTTTTAAAAAAAATATTCCTAATTTGTATACATAAGAGAAGGATTATGTTTTCACAAGGAAGGTAGACCGAAGAAGCGGTAGTGCGGTTGCAAAATGTGACTAGTATTACAAATTTGTATAGTTTTGACCCACTCAGTGGAAGTCACAAAATAATAAAGATGTAGCAAGGCCAGATTAGTTAACCATAACTCTCTAGTACTTAAGAAGTGCTAAAAATCTAAAATAATCAGTGTTCTTAAGAAAATTCCTCATTTTTAATAGTGTTCATCAGCTTTTATTTCACTTTCTGACTTCATTCAAGATATTGCGAGGGACAATATAACAGAATCGACTCGTGGCCTGTGAAAGTGGAGGTTCCCATATTAAAGATAACTGCACTTACGTGGGCGTGCTCTTTGCTCTTGTAAGTGTACTTCAAATATCTAGAACATACGGACACAAAAATATCTTCTCTATTTTCTTTGCTATTATTGCTAATTTATTAAGTTGTTATTTACTTCAAAACGTAATGAATAATTACTGCTAAACGTTAAGTTTAAAAGTTATTTTTATATCAATCTTATTCCTCTTTACTGGTCTAGAGACTAGTCCAACGGATTTTGGAGCACGGTGTCCCAGGTTTGTTTCCTGGTAGAAGAACGTTAAAAATTTTCTCGTATTCTACCTAAAACTATAGGTATATATTTCATATAAGCTATGATATAACTTCGTTTCTGAAAGAAACTTAAATTGCAATCCCATCAACAAACTATACCAATCGTATTACACATTTGTTAACTAAAACGTAACATGTACTGTAAGACATGAAGTAGATCTATATTTTAGTACTTAAGTATGTGTTATTTCATTTAAATTAAAATTAAAACTATCATAACATTATTCAGCTACACCTGTAGAATTTAAAAAAAAAAAAGCAGTGACTGATACTTAATATTTTATTGGATTAAGGGCCGCGGTGGCTCAGTGGTAGAACGTTCACCTCTGGTGCATGGGGTCCCGGGTTCAAACCTTGCTCCCGCCAAGTGAACTTTGTGTTGGGCAAACACCGTGAGCGTCGGTTTTCTTGGGGGTTCTCCCACTTTCTTCATTCCACCATTTCATTCATTGCTCATCATCATCACCGTCTCCTTTAGCCTATAGCCGGCATAACCATGGGACATAAATCTCAAAAAATTCATTTTCATTTCATTTGTTGGATTAAAAATTAGTATTTTTCGTAATTTTAGTGATATTTTTCGCTAATCTAGTGAAATTCCGTAGGTAAATTTAGCAAAAAAGTATTTTTTTTTCGATAAAAGTGAAAATCCAGAGAAATTTTCGCGCTGACTGACTGACCAATATAAATCCTTAATTTTTTTTTTTTTTTTTTTTTGTTCTTCAGAAATAAATCTATACAATAGCAAATTGAGTGTGTGCATTTGTTTATGTGTCTGTTTATTTGTCTTTCTCTATTTGTCTGTTTAAAGTAGAACAATTTTCATCCATTGCTTGCTGGGTGTATTTGTGTGTATTTTGTAAAAAAAAAAAAAACGAAAAAAGAAAAAGAAAGAAAAGAAAAGAAAAAAGAAAACGTAAAAAAACAAATGAACAGAATAAATTGGTTGTTATTTCCTTTAATATAGTTAAATTAACATTCTCACACAACTTCTGTCAAGGTGCATTGGACACTCAAAAAACTAGGGAAAATTTGGTAAGAAAAGTGAAAATTTTGTATGAATCGAGGGAAATTTTCTTATGCAAACCTACGAACACGGAAACATTTTAAATCCTCCCTCTATCGTCGTGAAAATAACTCAAATTTAATTTTATGCACCACAATCATAGTTATATTTGTTTCGTTCTGTAAAGTGTTTCTTTTTGTCACTCCTGTCAATCAATCAATCATTCTTCTCTTCCTTCCCCTCCTCCTTCTCTTACCACAAAGAATTTTTTTTTTTTTTTTTTTTTTTTTTAGAAAAAGTTGAGTCAAGGTCTGCTAACTCGAGCAATTCGTAACTAGACTGCTGGTGGTTGTCAAAAATACGTAACTAGTTAATATACGAGATTAGCGTTAAAGGCATAAGTGTGCTTTTCCATGTTAAGAAATAAAATATCCCTTTGATATGCTTAATGTTGGTGAATGTGCTTGCAGTCCTCATGTGACCACAACCGTAGACTGTTTATTTTTTATTTCAGCTTTTCTTTTATATGGATTTTTGAGAGATGCATGAATATTGTCTCTCCCTGAAGAGCAAAGTTTTATGTTCACTCAAAACCCACTCTAATACTTCAAAAACTTCTTTGAAGTAGAAAGGAAAAAGAGGCAGTTACACAACCATGCAATATTACAACAGCCGAACCTATAAAAAAAATAATGTATCTGTGTAACTTTGTACTACATACAAAAAAAAAAAAACACTCAGTAAACTAATATTCTATGCTTTTGAGATAACTTCGTTCATGTTCCGTTTGACATCTAAGCTGACTACGTCATCAGTGATGGATTTAAAGTCGTACTCCTCGAGAATGGTTAACATATATCGAGTGTTCTAAAAATGGCACCCAACGGACAATACAGCACTATTTTTCAGGTCAAAATAAAGCGAAAATCTTATATAATGTTATACCTTCCAGGACCTTCTTCAGCCGATATAGAGAATCGAGATTTCACTATGTGGCAACGTTGCGAATTAATTTGGATCCATTAGCATTGCCCTAAAATCCATTAAGCAATTATATGGATTATGCTAATAAGTGGTGCTACTGTCAACGTATATCGAGTTTAACTTCCATCTGCAAAGAATTGATATAACTATTTGATAAATTGGTAGATTGTTGCTGGGGTTCCTTTTCTGCGACGTTGACACATAGTGCAATTCGCATCTCCGAACGAGGACCCGAAAGGTATACAATTATATATATATTTTTCGCTTTGTTTTGACTTACTGAATAGTGGTCTGTAATTCGTGGGCGCAATTTTTAGAACACCCGATATATGCAAAATAAATACAACATAGTAGAGTTATGTCACCAAATATAGAATATTAGTTTTATTTTCCTTTACTTCTACATGTAAGCGTTGTGAGATAGAAGACCTTTGCCAAACAAAATATAAATATGAAAGTTGATTACATGACAGAAAATTGAAAAAGGGACTCAATTTCCCATATTAGGAACATAACGTTACATAACCTTAATATGGATACTAGAACGAAATAGAATGACGATATATTAAAGCACGATTAGTCACAGATTCTATTAAATATAAGCTGGCAATATCTTCAATCAACATTTTAAACTAAATAACATTTAAAATATCACAAGAAAACAAGATTTTGTTTAATACAAAAGTAATTTGTTTGAATTGATCTTATCACTACATTTTTCAAATTTGTTGTAAATTAATTACTTTTACCCTGCAAATCGTGTAATAATCCTTTAACATACAATTAAAAATATAGCCTACAAAAGTGTATTGCTTGGGTAAGTGATACAGACTTGGAGGAGGTAAGCAAAATAACTATAACAAAAACCAATTCTGTTAATATAAAATTGTTTCGAAGGTAGGCCTAAAGTGACAAACTTTGAATCAGTTTTCTTCTTAAAGGAAGGAAAACAAAACTAAAGGAAAATGTTTACAGTCTACTACTTGTGGTGAAACCATCTTTGTCGAACTTTACATTGCAACAAGTATCCCTTTTCTGCTCTTAGTGACCATAATTTATCACACTACATTCATTATCATCATCATAATCATTTGTCGACGTTGTTGTAGTGTTATCGTTGAATGTACTGACTAACTCTTCGGGATTTTTACTGCCATGTTGTAATTTCTTTCTTTCAGGCTGCTTAAATTGATTTCGAAAGAGTAAACATTTTTTTAACTACCCATATAAAAGTTTATCTTTCTTAAGATGCAGAGGACGCTTCTAAATCGTTCTTATGTGGGATGCTTCATAGGCTACCTTTTTCGTTTTGCCTGATTTTCGACCAGAGAGGTACACTCATGTCCAAAATGATTGTCGTATATCTATAACTGCTTTCTTGTAAGAATATAATTTGATAATGATTTTGCAGAGTACTTTTAAAACTGATACTATGTGTATAATCGGGAAATGTATATTCGTGGTAAATTTCATAGGAAAAGAATTATGAATACGAAAATTAGAATGAGTAAAACAAAAAGTTGCTAAATGGACAAGAAAGTTTTATTTTCGTTTTATTGTTCTTATTTACTGCTCTTTTGACATGAAATTTGCCACATACATGTCTTTGCCGATTATACACATACTAACATTGTAAAAAATATCGAGCGAATTCGTTATCAAATTATATTCTTACAACAACATATTTATAGACATGCGATAATAATTTTGGACATGAGTGTACATGTTTTTCATTTCTTCCTTGTAGTTTCAATAGACGATTCACAATTCCAGTCCATTTCACTATGATGCTTCTTTTCTTTCTTCTATAGCTGACAAGACAGTATAGTGGGAACCTCAGAATTTAGCCCTTCTGCATTACCGTGAAAAATATAGCGTAGGAGATACCGTGGGGAGTCTCCTTTGAGACCCCCATTAAAATAAGTAATTATTGGTGTTCTGCACAGAAATTTCACAGAGGTAAATTTCAAAACAATAATGCATTGCACTATAACTCAGATTGTCACCTTTCACAGCACTGACACCATCGTCGTCCAAATGAGGAAAGAAATATTTGACGACTTTGCCACGAGATAGCAGACGCAACTACGATCCAGAATAACGAAAGCTAGTCCAGAATCATAACAAGCTGAAATTTTGTACATATCTTTGGGAAGGTGTATATAACAATATACTGAAAGTCCGGAAATTTCCGGTGACGGGTTTGGCTGCCATATTGGAAAATGGCCACGAAACCATGGTGTTTTTAAAAGCAATAACTGGTTCTCATTTTAATAGTTATAACTCACGTTATATTTCCACCATTGATGTCAGTTTTACTTCTTTTGAATAACAAAGGACTATTCTTATAGACTATGCATCACACTTACTAGTTTACTAGATATACATGCAGGAAGTAATGGAGGGATTTGTTTTAAAAAATCCCCAAAATCTCCCTTCTTCCGATAAGTTTTCTTATACATTGACTCAGAAAAAATCATAACAAGCTAAAACTTATCGGAAGAAGTTTAGATACCTTTGAGAAGGTGCATACAACATACTAAAAGTCCTCAAAAATCCGGTAACGGGTTTGGTCGCTATATTGAAGAATGACAGACAAAGTGTGGTTTTTCAAGTATTGACTGATTCTCACTTTAATAGCTAAAACTCACGTTATATTTGAACTATTGATGTTATTTTTACTTCATTCGAATAACAAAGGACTATTCTTACAGATCACGTATTACACTTACCAGTTTACTTCATATGAGGGAATTAACGGAAGGATTTACTTTTTAAAATCCCCAAAATTTCCATTCTTCCAAATAATTTTCTTATACAGGGAGGAAGGTAACTCCACTTTCAGAGGTGATATCTTATTTTAAAAATGGAGGAAAAAAGTCTAATGAACATGGATCGAAAAATGTCTCCTTTCAGAGTTATGAAATGCCGAATATTCGAAAAATCACGTTTCTAAATGCCCTGACTTAGAACCTATAGAGCCTGTCCCAAGCGGTTTAAGGAATTATACAGGAACTAGTATGCGCTCTATCTAAATATCCTAGTTTTACCATCCTCCGTTATCGGCGAAACGAACTTAAAAAGGAAATTGAGGTATAGAGATACTCCTTTAGTACTAATGGTGCGTTCGTTTCGCTGGTACCGGTGAATTCTGAAAGAGACCAAAATACAAGTAGATCAATATCTTCCCCAATAATTGACACTGGATGTGGCTGTTTGAAATAGAATTCTATTGCTGTACGCACAACCTGAGTATCTTTATCTCCAGAGGCTTGAAGAACACTAGTGCCAGCAACCGTGAGATGTAGATAGTATTCCAATAAATCTAGATTTGCTCTTCAGATTCACAAAGAACTTCTTTGGAGATGTGACAACTAGCGCTGAAGAAGTAAACATAACAGTTGGGAATGTAGCTTGACAGAATGTCTTATTCGTTCTATGCGTAGTCAAGGAGTAGTACTTAAGGAAGTTTTATTTGTTATTCCAATTCTATCACTATGTTTTGAATGAAACCTGGATGTTATATTGTGTGTATTATGGTATATTTAATGTAAGATTAATTTGCTACTCTCAAAGGACAAGATTGTTAACTAATTAAGAGAAAGGAATCTGAAGAAGAAAAATTTAGTGATTTTTTTAAAATAGTCCTTCGTAACTTCCCTCATGTGTGTAGTAGACTGGTTAGTGTCTACAACCTTAGTCATTTGTTATTTGAATGAACTAAAAGTAACTTCAATAGTGCAAATACAATATGAGTTATAGCTATTAAAGTAAGAACCTCTTATTACCTTTAAATTCCACTATTTGGCGGCCATTTTCCAATATGGCGGTCAAATTCTTTACCGGATATTTCAGGACTTTAAGTATGTTGTTATACACATTTTCCCAAATGTATGTTCAAAATTTCACCTTGTTATGATTTTTTTCAGGGTTAATGCGTAAGAAAACTAATGTTCAGAAGGGAAATTTCGGTGATTTTTAAAAGAAACCCCTCCGTTACTTCCCGCGTGTTGAGTAAACTGGTAAGTGTAATACGTGGTCTTTAAGTGTAACATTTTGTTATTCGAATGAAGCGGAAATTACATCAATAATGCAAATACTACGTGAGTTATAGCTATTAAAGTAAGAACCTCTTATTACCTTTAAAAACCACTATTCGGCGGTCATTTTCCAATATAGCGTTCAAACCTGTCACCAGATACTTCAGGGCTTTTAGTATGTGGTTATATACACGTTCTTTAAGGTATGTGCAAAATGTCAGCTTGTTATGATTTTTTCTGGGCTAATACATACGAAAACTATTTGGACGAATTGAAATTTTGGGGATTTTAAACAGGAAATCCTTCCGATAATTCCCGCATATGAAGTAAACTGGTAAATGTAATACGTGATCTGTAAGAATAGTCCTTTGTTATTCGAATGAAGTGAAAACAACATCAATAGTTCAAATATAACGTGAGTTATAGCCATTACAGGGAGAATCAATCAATACGTTGAAAATCCACACTTTGTGGGCCATTCTCCGATATGGCGGCCAAACCCCCGTACTTTTAGTAAGTTGTTATATACACCTTCCTAAACATGTGTACAAAATTTCAGCTTATGATGATCCGGGTTTAGCTCTTTTTTTTTGCATAACTCAACTGATTAAGCATGTCATTTTATTTGAACTGTTGCAACGAACTACTTTATTATTTATAAATTGTTGCAAACCATAAGCAGGTTTCAAGATATCTATTGCCTGAAACAGTAACCTGAGAAAGAAAGAGGCAAGATCACAAACAAAGTAGTGTAATGTAAGAAAACTTCTTTACTTACTACACACCTAACTCACTTTATTTTGTCAATAATGAAATAATTTTTGGAGAGCAATATATTAGTAATTTCTGCCAGCTGTTGGGCATTATGTAAACTACTAATTTTTGCTCATATGGTAAGAGCTAAAGAAAAATATTACTTATATAGGTATTAACTATTACTAACCTTCTACGACCCCACTGGTAAACAATTATCCTTTTCATATAACAGCAAGATAATTGCAAAACAGGCTTATATTTGCTCACGTTCATTTAAGAGATAACATACTACATAAAATATCTCCGAAGTCTCAAAAGAACCACATGGTAGCGCACAAGAGTTAATAACATATCATAAAACTCTAAAGGATTTAGTAGATATCTTATTGCTATTTTGAATCCATTAACTGCCGTTTCAGAAGTTTAGCCTGGTTATATTTTCCCAAGAAGTGCGAAAACTTGGAACGTTATACTGTAACATGTTAATAGGTTTTACACTAAGCAGCAAACTGTTAATACATTCCTTACAAAATAAACCTTAAAAGAATTCATAATTACATCTAAACATTGCAGCTTGAGGGAGCAGTGGGGATGTAAACACGTTACGGTAACATGCGGGCAAAAGCACCCATGTTGTGTTTTTCAAGGAGGGCAAGCATAAGCAACATTTCAAATATAGTTTAAATTTTGCTGTAACTAATGTAAAAATTCTATTAGGTTTTCGATATTCCTAAGTACAATTTCCTCTTAGGGGCGAGCGCGCCATGTTGCCCCCCTCTCCGAATGGGCGCCCTTGCATGCGAGTAGATATGTCCCATTTAACCCAGCCTGATGAATGAGCACAAGGATTGAACTGGAAAAGCAGCATCAGTTAGCTCCTGTACCACGTTCTTAGGAAAAGTTTAAGAAAATATGTACGAAGATTCCTCCCGCGTTTGTGCAAGTTGTCAGTGTTACCAAGTTGACCCTTTCAGGTAAAGTCAACACATATCTTATCTTTCTCCTCCAACAACAGAACACTTGAATATTTGTCCTACACAATAGTTAAATCAGTCTCATTATAGCTAACGATTCTCTTTGCTGGCTAGTAGTGATACTCGCGTTCAGTCTAAAAAAAATCTATATTCTTCTCAATTAAAACCTTTTGCTCTTGTTATGTGCGTTCATTGCGGAGTTCGCAGCAAAGTCGATCATATAATTCTCAGTTCTCTTCTCAGTTCTTTGGAGAAAATGGGCTTCACATGAGTACAAAATAGCGACGAAATTGACGCTGCGTTCCCTTTCTTTAATCCCTGATGCTTCGGACACCATCGAGATCAAATTCTGTGTATACAACAGCAGAAATAAAGTTTTATTGCTCTCAGTGCATCAGTGTATGAAGCATTGCACAGGATGAAAGACAAATAGGTACTCATAATTAGCAGTTGGTTTTTGCTCGCACTGTTGTCAGTACTCCGAATTGATTAAGTTATCACGTAGACCCACACTGCAAATACTACTATCTTGGTATCCGTCAATAGGCCTTACGCAGAGTCGTTTTGATGCGTGGTTAGCGCCATACTAAAGAGTTCGACTAAGATATATTTCCTGCAATAGTGAGGCCTTTAGTATGACGCTAATCATATTTCAAAACAACTTTACATAAGGAACAATATGTTTATTTAGACTTCATTTCATAGTTTTTAAAAGACTCTTTCTTTAGTTCAAATATGCCTATCTGTAATGAGTCTACCTTCGAACATTTCACATTTGGATTATGAAAGTATTTCATATTAGGAAAATCGTCATGTTGGATGTTAGTCTTCTTACATTAGGCACATGCGAACTTAATATTCATGCTTTTGAAGAACAGCATATGTGTAACTGAAAGCACATAAACTCAAACTCAATTACAGTAGTCCATGGGCGGCGATTAGGGGGACAAAGGGGGGCAGTTGCCCCCCACTTTTTGAATTGACCCATTAATGTATATATCTAGTTTCATTTGGAAATGTAAAATTATTGTATGTGTTACTGGTTCATGGAAAGAAAATTATGCCATATAATATTTGCTGTTGCGTGAGTATGTATTGGTTGTCTTCCCGTGGAGTTAAGAAAGCTACAAGAATTGCGTTGTGATTGCCACGGAAAACGGCCCAAAAATTAATCTATTGGAGTGCAGTTCCAAACTACTTTCCTTTCTTCTTACAGTGTTATTCGGCTCGATATATTAGCCGCTTTGAAACTAATTGAGACAACATTTCACAAAAGAAAAAGTCTTACATAAAGTTATTCTTTAATTGCACAAAAATTAACAGTTTCTAAAATGTCTTTCCTTCTTTCTAATATGAAGGAATATTGATTAAAAAGAGAGTAATAAGAAACAACTTCTACCTTTTCCACTGTTTTGCAGTGTAATATACGAGTGAAGTGATGCGTTTAGGGGTGTAGGAGTGAATATGAAATTAAATTTAGTTTATTCAACATAATTCTAGGTTTTAGGATTATTTTGTATAACTGGAGTGTGAAGTGATTCTAAGTAATGTTGAGTTTTGATGTATTCCAATAATGTGAAAACTGCACCTAATGGCAAAGAACATATTTCGGAAGGGCCTTCATGGCTCGGTAGAGCGTTCATCTCTGGTGTGTGAGGTCCTTGGTTCAATCCCCGCTCAAGCCAAGTGAACTTTGTGGTGGACAATCCCCGTGTGCGTGTTTTTTCGGGATTCTCCCGTTTCCTCCCACTTTCTTCCTTCCACCATTTCATTCATTTCTCATCATCACCGTCTTCATTAGCCTAGCCGGCATAACAGTGGAACATAACTGAAATACTTTAATTCTATTTTAACATATTTCAGGAAGCTGCAAAAGTACTTCTTTAAATTTTGTACATGTATTTACTGTTTTTCTAAGAATAATAACATACATTTAGAAGCATGTGTGGAATTAAAAATAAAAGCTGTTCATTAATTTCCAGTTTCAATATAACTTTTTTTTCAAAACAAGCCTCATTATTTATTACTATGATTAATATTATCCTTTCTATTTATTTGTTTTGCAAATTTGTTATTAAATAGCTACCGGTAATCTGATCACACAATTTACCAGACAGGATTTTAAGATGTTCATAAGCAAGGAATCAAATATCTTCTTACACCTTCATTGTTTTCCAAGTGTTATAGTACCTACTTGTGTTGCTCTTGTCAATTTACTTAATAAAATCACGATGTACGGTATTTTAACTGAAAAAGATAGTATCCTATTAGTTATACAACCTTTCGTCAAACAAAGTGTTAGAAAAAACCAGTAAAACTAACACTGATATACACATATTCAGATCATGTCTTGCCCCCCCCACTTTTAACGTCCAATCGCCGCCACTGCAGTAGCCTACATACTTTTTTTCAGTGGAAACACAACGAAAAACTAGAACTCGTCAAAAATTCCCTCACACGAAAAGAATATTTTTGAGCCGAAACAAAAGAATTTGTTTGGTATTAGTAAAAAAGACTAGTACTATCTAGACTGAGGGAGGCCTGGTCTTTATATTCACAATAATTTCAGACGGAGACAGTATATAATAAAGATAATAATTAGATATTTCACGTTAGGAACATTTTCCATGTTTCACGCACCCACTCTGTTTTTTAAAATGTTACGTAATTATGCAGGGAAATTTTAGTATTGCATAAGTTTTGATTAATTACGTGATAGATAGGTGGTACGTGATTAATACGTGATAAAATAGCAGCAACATTGAAGGGTATCCTTTAGTATGTTCGTAGGTTAATTTTGTCGTAGGTTAATTTTGTCGTTGTATGTTTAGATCAGTTTTTCTCAACTTCTTTTGATTGATTTTACCTAATGCCCATAAGGTTGCAAACTCTGAAAAACAAAATTATCTGCACCGCCTTACAATTGTGTTCCCAGTTCGAAAAAGAAAAAACGTGAATTCACTAATAAATACACAGGGAAGGAAGTTAGAAACGACACTTCATGTTTAGAATTTTATTATACTTCCAATAACCTTAATGTACTTTTTATGCCTTTAAAAATTCTCGAAACAGATAAAGAATAAATATATTCTAAATCTTGAAGTATATACACTATGCGATCAAAAGTATCCGGACACCTGGCTGAAAATGACTTACAAGTTCGTGGCGCCCTCTATCGGCATTGCTGGAATTCAATATGGTGTTGGCCCACCCTTTGCCTTGATGACAGCTTTCACTCCCGCAGGCATACTTTCAATCAGGAGCTGGAAGGTTTCTTGGGGAATGGCAGCCCATTCTTCACGGAGTGCTGAACTGAGGAGAGGTATCGATGTAGGTCGGTGAGGCCTGGCACAGTCGGCGTTCCAAAACATCCCGAAGGTGTTCTATAGGATTCAAGTCAGGACTCTGTGCAGGCCAGTCCATTACAGGGATGTTGTGGTCGTGTAACCACTCCGCCACAGGTCGTGCAGTATGAACAGGTGCTCGATCTTGTTGAAAGATGCAATCGCCATCCCCGAATTGCTCTTCAACAGCGGGAAGCAAGAAGGTGCTTAAAACATCAATGTAGGCCTGGGCTGTGAGAGTGCCACGCAAAACAACAAGAGGTGAAAATCCCCCTCCAAGAAAAACACGACCACACCAGAATACCACCACCTCCGAATTTTACTGTTGGCACCACACACGCTGACAGATGACGTTCACCGGATATTCGTCATACCCTGCCATCGGATCGCCACATTGTGTACCGTGATTCGTCACTCCACACAACTTTTTTCCACTGTTCAATCGTCCAATGTTTACGCTCCTTACACCAAGCGAGGCGTAGTTTGGCATTTACCTGCGTGATGTGTGGCTTATGAGCAGCCGCTCGACCATGAAATCCAAGTTTTCCCACCTCACAACTAACTGTCATAGTACTTGGAGTGGATCCTGATGCAGTTTGGAATTCCTGTGTGATGGTCTGGATAGATGTCTGCCTATTACACTTTACGACCCTCTTCAACTGTCTTCGGTCTCTGTTAGTCAACAGACAAGGTCGGCCTGTACGCTTTTGTGCTGTACGTGTCCCTTCACGTTTCCACTTCACTATGACAGTGGACCTAGGGATGTTTAGGAGTGTGGAAATCTCTCGTACAGACTTCTGATACAAGTGACACCCAATCACCTGACCACGTTCGAAGTTCGTGAGTTGCGCGGAGCGCCCCATTCTGCTTTCTCACGATGTCTAATGACTACTGAAGTCGCTGTCACTGATAATGAGTACCTGGCAGTAGGTGGCACCACAATGCACATAATATGAAAAACGTATGATTTTGGGGGTGTCCGGATACTTTTCATCACATAGTGCAATTGAGACTGACAAAAAACAGATATCCGAAATGGAAATAACTAAGTAAATTTCCCTTGAATGTTTTACTATCAATATTTTAATTTTTACTTCATAATATAAAATAAAAATAAAAATATCAACCATATATAGCTACTGTATATGGTCAAGAGGGCGTCTGGATTGACCATAAATGTTCCTATGATTTATTATTATTATTTTTACTAAAAAGTGAAATGAAATTTCTCAGTTTAACGTCTCACGATTATTCCTTTAGGGTAAGGGAGACGGTTGATTAAGACAAATGAATAATGATGGAATAATTGGTGGAATTATAATGTGCGAGGGAATGGAAGTAATCCGAGAAAATCTATGGCCACCACAAACTCACTTGGGCGGAGATCGAACCAGGGACTCCACCCATCAGAAATAAGCACTCTATCACTGGTCCAGAATGTACCCTCATTTGTTACTGAAAATCGATCAGCTGCAGCTTCAACGAGCACGACGAAAATGAAACAAAAACTTTAATTTAGACCCTCACGAATATGTTATTTAGGCTAACGGATGTGGAATAGTTGTGGGAAAAGTTTGTGAAATAACAATGTGGAAGAAAACGTGAGAACGCCAACAAAACCCACGCATATAATGTCCATGGTACTAATGGATGCTATATTACCTTAGAGTTTATACTGCTGCTGAAGGGTGTGTTGTCATTTACAAGTATTACCTGTTCCCTGGCCGGAAACCACCTCACGCCATTGGTTGAAATCAATGCTAATGGGATAAATGCATACTCCTATCTTTAAAAACTTTATTTCCTTGATTTTACTACAGAAAGCATAATCAGTTAAATTTACTTACTAGAACAATACACATTACAGTTCTTACCCTTTTAAAATACCGGGGGTAATCTTCAGATGGTGTGGTGTGGTGGTAGGTAGCTTTTTCTCTGCGACGATATTTATTAACGGCTTGATCCATTATTGATACTTATGTTGACTTCTGAGATGGAGAATTAAAACAGAAGGAAGGCAACGAAACGTTGAAATTTTCATAAAGCTGAATTGCTTGAATGGAACAATAAACGTAAGCATTCAAAGGATCTAAAGAATGCACTCAGCAAATTCATTATAGATGTCGCTGAAACAGTCGTTGAAAGAGGTAGGAAAAGGATCAGGTTTTGATACCTTTTATGAGGGTGAAAATGTTCGCGTTTAAATGACTCCCTCTCTACTGCTGTAATTATCTTAAAGTTCTCTGTGTCTAATTGTGGTCGCAAATCTACTTTTGTACTCTCCGGTTGGTTCTCCAAACCATTAAAGACTAAAGAGAACACTAAAACGATTAGCGATCATAGGAATCGATTCCTTAATTATCACATTCTGTAAAAGACTCTGATGGTTACATTTATAAACACTAACAACAAGCTTAAAATACAAGACTTACGTGCAAGTTGAGAACATCCCAGCATATAAGGTATGGCTACAAAACGGTGTTTTATTGGTAAAATTAATATCCTAAATGAAGTTATTCTGTACGCGGATTGTCATTTTGCTAGATACTCTTGCAAGCTGTGATCTGAAGTTCTACCCGAAAATTGACAAATCATCTTTAGATTTAGAATTGGGATTATTTGTTAGTGTTAAGTCCGCGTGGTTGCCTACCGTGAAATAAACCTTAAAGAAAGAAGTTTATTTTGAATTACAGATATGCTTTGACTAGGCCTACTATTGGTATTATCGAATTCAAGTTGTGAAGCAGAAATAAGCGTATCTTCTCAGTGATTTTTGTCACTTACGAATATACAGTGTATTTGTGTTCTATATAACACAGAAGAGACTAAATGGTGTGGTAATTTTATACTCATCAAGGCTTTTTTCAGAGTGTAGACAAGACAGAGTAATAACAGAAGAAATACATTTGATACTGGCCATTTAGAATTAAAATACAGTTTGATACTGGCCATTTAGAAATGACATTTATAGCTTAGATAACTGTTAGCTTAGAACATTGAAACTGTATTACTTTAACATTTTCTTTTCACGTAAAATAGCCAAGTTCGTAGAATTATTGCGATAGGCCTTAGAGATTATACGTATTTGGAGGGGCGATCCTAGCATTTTATTTTGGGGAGCGATGATATTTTATTAAAACATGTCGCTTTCTTAGAATATTCTCTTTCTCATATACTTTGAATATACTTTCTGTATTTGCGATGAAGGGAGGATGTATCTTCCAACTCCTTCTAGATTCGCTCTTGTGCACTTGTATGTTTATAATCGATAGTTTTCATTGCATAAGTTGCGATAAATCATTGAATTTCTTCTATCAAATGAAACCAATGTAAGCCATAATATTCAGATAATGAATAAATTGCTCACTATGCTCTATTATCCCTTAGTTTTCGCAGAAATCCAGTTCGCACTACACCCAGCACCTTAGTTTCCACAAATACCTAGTCATTGCAATACTCCAGCGCCTTTCGTTCTACTTTTTTTAAAGATACCTAGTTTACACTATGATCTACACCAGTGATTGTCAAAGTGGGGTACGCGGACCACTGGGGATCAGTGGGACCTAGCCAGGGGGTCCGCGAGGCCTAAAAATTGAAATGTGTTGTAATAAAACGGAACTCACAGCTGTTATGCAAGAAGTACTTTTTAAGATTAAGAAACTGCAGCTGTGGACAGTACGAGTACAAAACAATAACTATTCATCATTTCTAGTGCTCAAGGATTTCATTCATTCTTCAGACGAAAAACTTTTCGTTGAAATGCACAAAACACTTGTAGGACACTTGAAAGCATTAGCTGCAAGGTTTCGAGAATATTTCCCTGTCCCACAGCCTGGTAATGGTTGGATTAAAATACTTTCACTAATGTAGAAATCCGTGATATAAAATATATATGAATCTCTCTAACACAAAACAAGAACAGCTAGTGGAACTATCCCACGATACTTCATGGAAAAACGTTTTCAAAGAAAATGAACTTTGTAGCTCTTGGTTGTATGTGCGCTGTGAGTATGAAGAGTTGTCTAAGAAGCATTGCAACATTTGATGCCTTTCCCTACCACTTACTTATGTGAGCAGACCTTTTTTGCTCTTTGCAGTATTAACAACTTAATACGAAATCGTCTTAATGGAGAATCGGACCTGAGATTGATCGTGACAAAACTTATTCCAGATTTCAATGCATAGGAAATCACAAAGAATTTCATTTCTCACATTAGTGAACCCGTATTTAAGAATGTATCAAGTAAATTTCCTTTTAAAAAAAAAAAAATATTTTCAGTCTTGAAAGTTACTGTATTTTCAATTGACTTTTTTTTAACTAGGAAACAATCACGTATCTTTAGAATTTACTTATTGCATTATTTTTCTTGAACTGTTTCTTGTCAGTGGTAATTCTAATTAGTATAGTTCTTAATACCATGTGAAATTTCAGATAGCATTGCAAGGGGGTCCGCGGATCACTTTCCTAATGAACAGGGGGCCCACGTTATGAGAAAGTTTGAGAACCACTGATCTACACTAGTTTCCTAAGTTTTTGCAGTTAGTCAACACAACACTCTCGTGCCTTAATAACCTAAATTTGCATAGATATCCAGTCAGCACTACGTTCCAGCATCTATACCACCTTAGTTTCCGTAATTACCCATTTATCACTTGTTCCAGCGCCTTTATCCTCAGTTTACGCAACATCCTGTTAGCACTATGTCCCAGTCCCTAAATTTCCACAGATACCCAGTCAGCACTAAGTTCCAGCGCCTTTACTTCTACATTTCTACAAATATTCAGCCAGAAAGATCCAGTGTCTTAACTCCATAAGTTTCCCTGGATAGTCAACACTATCCTCCAGCGCCTTTACTCCCTAAGTTTCCGCATATACCAAGCCAGCACTATTCTCCATCATATTTATTCCTAAGTTTCCGCAGGATATCCGATCAGCAGTACGCTCCAGCGTTTTTACTCCTAAGTTTTTGACATGCTGGCTCGTAAAGCCAAAAGGTCTTCATAATCGCCAGAATCGGACGTTTAGATTTGTGTCTCACCTACAGGAGAATAAATTCAATGTATAGTCTGTAGTCAGTAGGCAATTTAAAATGTAGCAACTGTAAAAGAAATGTGGTATATCTGAAATTACTGCTCGTAATATAGAGTTGTTTTCTTGCACAAACCTTGGATCCCCAAATTATGTACCCATTGTTTTGACACCCTTGAAACTTCCATCAGTTTAGCCAACATACGAAACACACATTAGAATCGAATGGCAACTCTCTTTTTTTATTCGAACTTTGAATCAACAATATCAATAGACTCTACATATTGTATATTTAATTTCGAATGATTGTAGTGAAGTTATTGATCCTATCTATGTTTACTGAAGTTTCTAACTATAGGCCTTAGTAAGCGATGATTCACAATAAAGTATACAAATTAAAGCAATACAAATATTTTTGAGTTCGGTGTCTGTAACATTCTTGTTGTTCTTGCACTAAATGAAAATATTCTAATATATACCGAACATCCTCTACTTTCGCTGTAGAAATTATTTTTTTAATTTTCCCACTAATATGGTTATGTTTTTTTCATATTTAAAAAGTAACTTTTTCTTTTCCCATATTACACGTTTTCCTTGGGCTTCCGTTTCGAAACGTATTTCATTTTTTCTTTTTATACATTTTCTCTGTACTCAGTATGATTAATGAGAAAATGGTTTGGCTTCAGAATGCCAAAGGTTCATACTTTCATTTATATTAATATTTTATGTCTTATGTGATAGAGCTTGATCTATGACTGAAAGAAATGACTTTCCCACATTAACCACTTTCTCCTCTGTATAATGCAAATTCGTTATGAAAAAGCAAGGAATATTTAAAGTTCTTTGCTATGCTAAACCTTACTTTTTTTAAAATTTTAGTAAATAATTTAAATGCAATGGAGAATACCAAAAGTGTAGAAAATACGAGAGCCAGTGTAAATAGTATTAAAATGGTATTAAAAAATACTAACGGTTTCCAAATCTTTTCTCTTATAGACCAGAAATTTGGGTGTGCAGTTTATAACTTCATAACTTTTGGAATTATACAATTCTATTAATTGGAGTATCCAACTGATGTACCAGGTGTGAATGTACACGAGCACACTCAAATAAACTGATTTGATTCTATTTTCTTCAATATAGATATGCATTTTTATCTGATTTTTGATACACTTAAAACCTAGAAAAATTAACACGTGAGAATCTCAAAGTAAGAGGATGAGTACGCTTTAAGTAATTACCTTTTGTGCACATTCATATGAGAAATTCTACTTTAATTGTAATTTGTACATATCCGTATAGTAAGGTTTGTTCTAATTCCCTTTATATACACTGTAATCCTCTACATATGATGACGAAGCATGTGCTCAATTACAAAGTCAAAAGCTCAACATCACACTTTTACAATTTTTGAAACGACTTGAGGAAAGTGGCAAATTTGAAAATATCCTTGTTTTAACAATTATTCCAAATCGACATCATTAACATAAATGTTATTTATTTCAAAACCAGTCTTGCTTTCCTTGGGTTGTAAAAGATAATGGCTTCAGATTCAGGTTGTTTAAAATAAGGAGAACATTGATTAGCCAAATAAGAAAGATCTCAACGACTTATCCCTCAACGTGCGTATGGATCATAAAGTTGGTGGATCGCGCCGACCCCGCGGTACTTCTTTCAGACTCACTTTAATGTAAAAAAAAAAAATCACGCATATAGGCGATTTAACACATTTTTGGGGCAGTGATTTTCTGGTTCATTGGCGTTTCGTCGCGTCTCTGTCGCTGGAGGTATAATTTTCAAAATGGAAGTGTGGCCACAGCGGATCGTCGCTGCTTGAAATCCAATTTTTACCGAGAGGTCCCTGGTTGCTAATCGCAGATCCATCGACGCTTTCGGCATGGGATAGCTAGAGTTCCAGGTTGTTTACATTATAAGTCTTCTCTTTCTACATTTCACAAAAACAAGACCATACAAAATAATGTAATAAACAGAAAATATGTATAAAAAGTACGTTTGAGTGCGCGGGCCACACATCACGTCTTCGCGAGCAACGAGGTTTTAATTTCCCCAATATCGAAGACACTGGATAAAATATTGATCTAGACTACCTGCAATGTATATTAATGGCCGTGAAAGAATACAATTATAAAGAAATGCCCGAAGAGATATATTTAAACTATAGTTTCACATAACATTAGAGTTGATGCTCAAGAAGGGCGTTAAACTTTCTCATATCTAAATGATGCAACAACATTCACTAACACTACTTCTATCAATCATTTTCAACAATTTACTTAGACAATTTAGATTTGAATTCTCTTGATTTTTGTTCCTACATAACACTTTCTATTTTTTATTATGACCGTAACAAGTTTAACATTTAAATCGTAAAAGTGTGCAATTTGCTGAATACACTTCACGCCAAGTTTTCCCCCTTAATAAACAGCGATATCTTAGAGTAGTGGGATAAGTATTGGTTTCACATCGCGGTGGTCCGGCGTTCGATTCCCGTTGGGTAATTAAGGGAAATTTTTAACATTTCTAATGTTGATAGTTCCCATGTAAGATAACATTTAAAATATTCTATTTCTCTCGGTCTTAGTGTTGCGACGATTTTCTTCAGTACACTTGCAATAGGAAAGTGACCTACGAAACTCTACTACAAGGTGACGTCAGCTGCATCAACCTTGATTTGTACTGTCTATGAACGTGACGTGTAGAGCGCACAATTGATGAATACGTAAAGCACGTCGTTAGTATACAGACATGTTCAAATTATTAGACTCACCCTCGGGAAATGCGAAATTGATGTTGTAGTCCTAATTTCCTAGTTCTAGAACATGTAATTTAGTGGTTTAAACCACCAATATAGGATCCTTCATTTGTTTACGGTACACTTGAAGTAGTAATATCATCGTTGAACAGCATATGGCATTAGTAGAGGGGAGAGAGTTCTGAAAGTGGTATTTCAGTTGTAAACAGCTATAGTGGTTTCTAATAACAAGTCACAATCTGAAGTATTGTGGTTGCAGTCGTAAGCAGTTACGACATTCAAAGCGTTCAACAGAACGAATGGGCCAGTTTAAAGTGATCTTGACATATTTTGTGTATTAATCTTTTATTCTATGAAGTCCTGTAATCGAGGCATAATTTGAAAAGCCAGAAACCTTTCTTCGCGTACTTTTGGCGTAAGGAAGATATACAGAACGACAAAGTAGTATTACAGTTGGGTAAGGCAAAAATCTGTGAGTAAAATCTCCGTTGCGATGAGCAAGAAGCAAATGTATCAGCAAAATAGGCTTGGGAAGTGTTGGCAAATTCCAAAGCTATCGCTAACAGGTATCAAAAAGCTGAAAAAATTGGATCTGGGAAACAGAAAAGCAACTTCTAGAGACTTAAGCATAAAAATGACTGAGTATGGTGTAGACAATCCGCCTGAAAATGTTCGAAAGATTATTTGTGCTGAGGGAGTAAAAGCACTCAGGCCAAGAAAGAAAGCAAAAATTACTCCAATCATGGCAAAGAAGCTCCTCGAATGGACACGAGGCCTAGAACATTGGACTGTTGATGGTTGGAGAATAGGTGTACCACTGATGAATCATGTGTCTTCATGTCTGATGAATGTTCATAATATGTGCGACGTCGACCTGGGAATGAATTCAAGTTGGAATGCCTCCAACAAATAGTGAAGCATCATACTTCAGTCATTGTCTGGTGTGTGATGTTTGTCTTCGGGCCTGGGAAATTGAATATAATAGAGGGAACAATGAAGCACGACCAATACCTACAAGTTCTTCAAGAAGAACTACTTCCACAGATTGCAGTCTTGTTCGATGATGCACATTTCATCTTTAGCATGAAGGAGCCCCATGCCACCAGGGCAAAACTGTGACAAAATTCTTCGAGAACAACGAAATTAGTGTTCTTCCTTAGCCGGGCAGTAGACCTGATATGAACCCGATTGAAAACCCCTGGAGCTTCTTGAAGGAAAAGTTAAAGAAGAAGCATATTACGACCAAACATCAATTGGTCGAGGGATCAACAATTTGTGGTATCATGAAGTCAAAATGGTATCGTGCTGAATTGAAGTCAAAATGTGCTAAACTCGTATATAGTATGCAACAAAGGATAAAAGACTTAATAAAGAATAACGGATTTCATACGAAATAGTAATCTTCGTGTGAGAGATCATTTTCTTGTAAGTGTTCCGTTTCATTTTTGATTTCCAATTTAGATATACACATTGTATAGTATTTAAATGTCACGTACGTTTTGTTTAATTGATATTGAAAAGCATGTGCCATGACCACAAGAAATTAGAACAGAGTTACAGAACAGTAATTTGGACTAAGTTGAAAGGCGTTTTCTGACGTAATATTGTAAGAACAGTAAAATATTCAGAAACTGAATGTTGAGTCTAATAATTTGAACACTGTAAGTCAAAAATAGGACTCATCAAACACAAACGTTATTGTTTTGCAGCAATTTCTTATAAGTTTCTACTACGAGTACTTCTACTGCTAGAAATATTGATGTTTTAAGCAATTCACCGTTTCAGAAACATTCCATATCAACACAATGACTTGAAATTCAATCATAAACAACATAAAATATGTAGTCAAGTCTCGACCTTCTAATAACAACAACAATAATAATAATAATAATAATAATCTATATTACAAAATTGAAAGTGACTATATTTGTGACTCTTAATCTCTTGAACCGCTCGACCGATCTCGATCAAATTTCCAACGTAGATGCAGTTCTAACCTGGGAGTGTTTTTAGTTATTTACTTTCACGGTAGAACTTAGGGGAGGGGGAGCAAGGGACAGAAAAAATAAATAAAACTTAACTCTTGAACCACCCTACCAATCTTGATCAAATTTTCAATGTAGATGAGGTTAGGGACTTTCCTGATTTTTATTATTTCACTTTGACGGAGCACCGTAGGGGAGGGGGTGAGAGGGGAGATATACAAAAATCAATAAATATAAAAATAAAAGTGGTTATGTTCATGAATTAATAACTTTTGAACCACCCGATCGATCTAAATCAAATTTTCGACATATATCAAGTTCGAACCTAAGACGTTTTTTTATCATTTCATTTTGACAATAGATCTTAGGGGAGGGGAGGGGAGGGGAGGGGGAATATCTGAAAATGAATAAAACTTAATAACTCTTGAACCACAAAACCGATCTTCATCAAGTTTTCAACATAAGTAAGGGTCGGTCCTGAAATATTTTCTTCATTTCATTTTTACAGTGCAACGAAAGGGAGGGGGAGGGGGAAATATATGTCAAAAAATCAAAAATAAAAGTGACTGGCTTTGTGACTTCATCATGTTTAAACCACCCGACTGACCTTAACCAAATTTCCAACATTGATGAGGTTCAGACTTGAGGTGGTTTTTATCATATCACTTTAACTGTAGAACTTAGGGAGGGGGAAAGTAAGGGAGAAATCTATAAAAATAAATAAAACTTAATATCTCTTGAACCACCTCACCGATCTCGATCAAACTTTCAACATGGATAAGGTTCGGGCCTGGGATGTTTTCCTCATTTCACTTTTACAGAGCAATGAAAGAGAATGGGAGGGGGAAATATATTTTTAAAAAAGTAAAAATAAAAGTGACTTTCTGTGACGTCATCACGCTTAAACCACCCGACCTATCTTTAAAAAAATTTCAACATAGACGAGGTTCGGACCTGAGGTGTTTTTTTTTATCATATCACTTTAACGGTAGAACTTAGGGAAGGGGAGGGAGGGATGAAATCTATAAAAATAAATAAAACTCTTGAACCACCAGACCGATCTTGATCAAACTTTCAACATAGATAAGACTCGGGTCTGGGATGTTTTCGTCATTTCACTTTTACGATGCAACCTATGGAAGGGAGAGGGGAAAGACATATGTAAAAAGAATAAAAACGAAAGTGACTCTCTTTGTCACGTCTTCACGCTTTAACCACAATCCCGGTCTTAATCAGATTTTCAATATGGATGAAGTTCTAACCTGGGGTGGTTTTTATTATATCACTTTTACGGTAGATCTTAGGGGTGGGGGACGGAAGGGAACAGATATACAAAGATAATTAAAACTTAATAACTCTTGAACTACCCAACCGACCTCGATCAAATTTTCAACATAGATGAAGTTCGGGCCTGGGTTGGGATTAGTGATGAGCGCAAGAGTTTTGGTTTTGCAGTTTTTCCAAGAGTTTGCATGCAAGACCAAGACCAAGAGCAGAAATCCTGATGCAAGGCCAAGACCAAGACCAAGACTCTTGCGCAAGATTCTTGCACAAATATCGGTCAGTGGTAGAGCGTTTACCTCTGGTGCTGGGGCTCCTGGTTCGATCCTAGTTTGCACCATGTGAGTTTTTTTCGTGGATAGAGACCGTGTGTGTATATTTTCTCGGGATTTTCCCCTTTCGTTCTACTTTCTTCATTTCACAATTTCATTCATTTCTCGTCATCATCATCCCCCTTAGCCTCGGTCTATAATCCTGGCACGTAAAACTAGATATTACATCATTTCAGAACATATATTAGAGGAATTTTTCTTCCAAAACCAAAGGAAAGTGTAGTATTGAATATGGGTAATTCCGTACACCATAGGTACCGACTACATGAGTATGGTTTTGACTACAAAGATCAAGCATAGGTTAGAATTTTTTAATGTGTGCTCAAAAAATTAATATCAAACAAAATTTTGAAACAAAAAATTGCAAACAAAAAATTTGGAAACGAAAAATTTGAAAGAAAAATTTCAAACAAAAAATTTTAAACAAAATTTTGAAACGAAAAATTTTTTTAAAATTTCAAATGAAAAATTTTTAAACAAATAATTTTGAAACAAAAGTTGTCAAAAAAATTTCAAACAAAATTCTTAAACAAAAAATTCAAACAAAAATTTGAAAGCAAGAATTTTCAAACAAAAAGTTTCAAACAAAAAAATTCAAACTAAAAATTTTACGTTTCACGGTTAACCGTCAAACTTTATGCGGTTGTTTAACTATTCGATTAACAAATATACGGTTTTGATCATATTTATCAGTGAGTGCAAAATGTTGAACGAAACCAAGATTTTTAAATGTTAAACAAAACTTAAAACTGAATGCAGCAAAGATTTGAAAATCATCAACCAATCAGATTGCACGAAAGATAGTGATCAACCAATCAGATTCCAGGAAAGATAGTGATCAGCCAATCAAATTGCATTAACAATAACTTTGCTAGTGTCAGATTACATCACCTTATGATTAAATTTCAAACTGTTGTAGCATGTATTGCCTTTCGTCTATGAGTCATAAGATTCAATAAGGTTAGCTATAAAATTTCTAAAGCTCAAGGTCAAATCAATCACCACCAATGATCTTAGACTATGAGCTGTGACTAAAGTTCAAAGTATTGTTTCAAATTTCGCGCTTTATGTTAAATTTCTGTTTATCACAATTCCCAAATTTAAAGAATACTTGTCTCGATATACCTAAGTCTTAGAATTAATCATATCATGATATGTTCAATAAGGGCAATAATGTCCGTCAATTGTTTACCTGAGTAGAACCAACTGTTTTTCTGCAAGTGTGTACTCAAACTTAAGAAGTACCACAACAAAGGAAATGAATCCCTGTACACTACGTCATCAAGGTCAATCACGTGGTACATCGTATTGCTTTCGTTTATATTTGGCTATAATAATCAAAACCAATGATGCAATTTCATTTGACAATTCTCAAATTATCCTACAAAATTTCAATGTACCAATGTCCCGGACTCCTAATCCCATCATAGGTCAATAACTGATCACGTGATCATACTTATATTTGACAATGATTTACCCAATGAATGAGATACTATCCAATTTTAAGAACAATTACCAATTATTGATATGACAATAAGAAATGTACCTCCTCCCAAAATTTAAGATTGGTACACAAATACACCTGTGTCTTATGAAAAAGTAATTAATCCTGTACGCATTTAACAATAAAGCCGTATCAAAAAATAGGTCAATAATCTTTAAAGTTTGAATATTTGGTCATAAGAGGAACACCAACATCTACAATGGGTCCTAGAAAACGTTTACCGAATTTTGTTATTTGATAATTCCCAAATTTAAAAGGGAACATAAACATATAAAGGTAATAAACCTCTGTACATACCCATATAACGTGCTAAATACTTATCAAAGGGGTCAATGACCTCCGAAATTTGATTTTTGGTAGTTCTTTACCCATGAAAGGGAACGATGTGGACCATCCAAATTTATAGTGGTACATATTGAAGTCCTGTACTATGATACCAAATGCTTTTATTAAACAATTTCTAAAACCGAGTGAATAAGCCAAATTTTTAAAGGGTGCATCAATGTACCCATGTCTTATGATAGGAAATGAACCCATATACATGACCATATAACTATATAAGGTAATAGAACCTCATCAAAGGGAAGAAATTGGGCCAAAAACCAAACACATGGTACAACATATTGCTTATGTTTATATTTTAGCAATTTTTACTCATGAAAGGGAACAAGATGGACCACCCAAATTTATCATGATACATGTTGAGGCATGTACTATAATACCGAATCCCCTCCCGGGGTGTATCAATGTACCCATGTCTTATAATAGGAATTGGACCAATATATACATGACCGTATAACCATATAAGGTAATACGACCTCATCCAAGGGGATAAATTGAGACAAAACCAAACACGTGGTTGTACTAAAATTTGGCAACTTCGTACCCATGAAAGGAAACGAGGTGAACCACCCAAATTTATACTAATCTATATTAGGGTCTTATACTATAATACCAAACATGTAAAAGGGGCAATTTCCAAAATTAAAGGGGTGGGCCAAAGTACTCCTCCCGGGGTGCACAAATGTACCTGTGTCTTATGATAGGAAATGAATCCCCATACATGACCATATAACGATATAAGGTAATAGGACCTCATCCAATGGAATAAATTAGGTAAAAAACGAAACACGTAGTACAACGTATTGCTTACGTTTATATTTTGGCAATTTTGACCCCTAAAAGGGAACGAGGTTATAGTAATATATATTAGGGTCCTATACTGTTATACCAAATATTTAAATTGGGCAATTTCCAAAATTTAATGGGTGGGCCAAGGTACCCTCCCAAATTTTTCAAGGGTGCATTAATATACCCATGTTTTATGAAAGGTAATGAACCCCTGTATACGCCCATATAACCTTATAGGATAATAACACCTCATCAAAGCGATAAATTAGGTCAAAAGACCAAACACTTGGTTGTACTAAAATTTGGTAATTTTGTACCCATGAAAGGGAACGAGGTGGACCACCCAAATTTATAGTGATACATACTAGGGTTCTATACTATTATACCAAATGTTTAAATTGGGCAATTTCTAAAAATGAAGGGGTGGGCCAAGGTACCCCTCCCAAATTTTTAAAGGGGTGCACCAATATACCCATGTCTTATGAAAGGTAATAGACTCCTGTATACGCTCATATAAACATATAAGGTAATAGGACCTCATCCAAGGGGATAACTTAGGTCAAACCAAACACGTGGTACTACGTATTGCTTACGTTTATATTTTGGCAATTTGGTACCCTAAAAGGGAACGAGGTGGACCATCCAAATTTATCATAATACATATTAGGGTCCTATACTATAATACCAAATGTTTAACTTGGGCAATTTCCAAAATTTAAGGGGTGGGCCAAGGTACCCCTCCCAAATTTTCCAAGGGGTGCATTAATATACCCATGTCTTATGAAAGGTAATGCATACACCCATATAACCATATAGGGTAATAACACCTCATCAAAGGGGATAAATTAGGTCAAAAACCCCCGAAATTTGAATTTTTGGCAATTTTTTATCCATGAAAGAAAACGACATAGACCTCCAATACTAATAGAGGTACATACTATGGTCCTAGGCTACCATACCAAATTTTTAGATTTGGCAATTTCCAAAATTTAAGGGGGTGGTCCTATGTACCCCTGCCAAAATTTAGGGGGTGGGCCAAGGTACCCCTGCCAAAATTTAGAGGAGGTGGTCCTAGGTACCCCTAGGTCATTGACCCCGGGAAAAGGTCATTGACCTTTGACCCTGGTCATAAAAGAGAGTGTGGATGAGTCATTCGGGCGAACGGGGGCCACTACTACTCAAGGATACAACTGTACGTCATCTTCTATATGCATGATGGTTGGCGATCTTTATGACTTACTGTAAGATTTACGAGTAAGTGTTGTTTAGATTGGGACTTGGGTTGGAAGCAGGATAGAAGTGAGGGGTATGCTGGGGGGCGTCATTACCCCATATCCAAAAATATCTATGGCGTCACCCTACTATTTCAGAACCACTTTTACCCCTGGTTGAAAAAGTAGCTTATATCACTTCTCCACGATCGTCAGCCACTTTTTGAAGTAATTAAAATTCAAATTTATGTTTTGTATGTATTGTTTTATTCTGAAATTAAAGTAATAATGAATTTTGGACCTCTTGTTTTGACCGCTGTCCCCTTAATAATGGCAACTTTTTGGTCCCCCTGCACTTGCACTCAAATGCCGCCACTTTAATAAAGTGACTTTATGTGTCTACTGCTTTCTCCTGTTTTTTATGTTCGAATCCTCTGCGTTTCCAACTGATCGGTCTGGCAACACTGAGTTAATGTGACGAAGAATAGTAATGGAAATCGGGACCATCGTCAAAAACGATGAGGTAGCCTCAACTTGAAGAACGTTTCGTGATATTTTCCTCATTGATGAAGGTCCATATAACTTGTTTCTGAGTGAAAGAAGGAAATCTCGAGTAAGTTTTTGTGATACTCACATAAAGAACGTTTCCTTATACGATCAATAGTATCTAGTGTACGATCTTACATGCAACTATTTTAACTAGCTAATAGTTTGAATGGAAGCTGAAGTGACGCGTTAGGTAAGTGGTTAGCGCATTGAACTTCTATTTGGTGAACCCGGGTTCAAATCCTTGCCAGGTTCAATTTTTTTCAAATGTTTCAATTTGAATACATGCTCAGTGTGACAAGAAAGATCTCTCCAGAAGGAAAAAGATGTTGGAATGAGGAGAATTATAGAAGTTCTGTCAATGGAGGTCATGACTTACAAACTTATTTCCATCAGTTGTTCTAGATTTGAAATTTTCACCTACTTTCAAGCATTTCCTGATCCATGCAGGGTCAGTAGTTTTACTTCTCTGAACATACAGTAAGAAATAATACCATTGGTCAACACGATCCGAACCATAGAGATTCGTCTTAGAATTGTGAACTGTTTCGTTAGTCACGTACTTTACATTTGAGCTGCATAAACACGTGACTCGGTGGTACCAACTGCTGTCAGTGCCGAGAAAAGTTTTGTGTATGTTGGGTTGCATCTGTACAGGCGTTTTACAAACTGCAAATTATCTGGACCCCAAGTAACGGAATTAGAGCACTTAGGGGGTTAGATACTTTTGCTGTTGGCAGTACCACACTTACTTCTTCCTATCTTTTCTGCACCTAGAATTACATTCATATCTTTGTCCCTGTACTGTCTTAATTTAAGTTCTTCCCAAATTTGAATTGCTTCTATGTGTGTTTTAGAGGAACCATGCTTATCAATTTGTTTTCCTCGCTCCAATGCTGACTTTCAGTTGAAAATTCCTGTCACAGTAAGTTTTATCCCGTAAGCTGTTCCTTGAAAACTTCTTACAACGATAGTAGAATTCTTCGTTACTCGGTACTATTAATTCATTACTTGCTAGCTCTTACTGTTTTGACCCTACGAAGATTAACATTAAAACTGGAAATATATTGATCATTTATGTCTATCATTTGCTATTACAGTAAAGAAATAAAATCAGAAGTGAATAATTTCCTTGGTGCTGAATTCATATTTTAAAAAATCTGCCTTTTGCTAACTACTTCCATTATGCGATCAGTTTTGTAGTCGATAACTCGTATATTTTCACAGCTTCCGATTTCAACACATAGATAGAAGTCGAGACAAAGCTAATTCTCAGCACGTTGAATCTGTGTCAAAAACATTTTTTAAATATATTTTATCAGTTTGCTCTATGAAAATCAATATTAAAACCAAAAGTAATAATAAATTTCAAATCCTTCAGGTTTCCGTAGAGTGTTGGAGTGGTGATGGTATGTTATCTTCCTTTGAAAAGATTGTGAAAAAACGAATTTCGCTATATATTACCATTTCTGTACTATAGTGGTAAACGCTGAAACGGGGAATAGTTTATTTCTACTACTTCCGGTTTGAATATAGGATTAACGGAGGAGATAGAACCTCTTCTTAGGACTTAATCGATATCGTAAAGTAAAGTACTTCTCGATATAATTTACCATTTCTGCTAAATAGAAATAAGTATTACAATCTGAACTACTAGTGAATTACAAGCATTTCCGATTTCGGTACACTGTTGGAGATGGTGACAATGTGTTCTTTTGAAACGCTGAACTGACTACAAGAAAACGTTTGTCATTATCTATCTTTTTTTGTGTGTGTGTGTGTGTGTGTGTGTGTTCTACGGCGGAAAACGTTGAAATCAGAAATGGCTAACTTCAACCACTTCCAATTTGAATAGAGAGTTAACAGAGATGTAATTATTAGGTCGCTCAATCGATTTTTAAAAAAATGTTGTTGATATCTCTTACTGCTTTTTGCTCTGAGACGTGTCGACAGATGAACATAGCCATTCTCTAAGATTTCCAATACTTATGCATAGCTTATGGAAGTCGAAGAATAAGTGTTTGCTTTGATCAAATTTTATTTTATTTTATTTTTGTTACACGTAGATCTACTCTTAAAATGAGAAAATGAAATGAAAAATGAAATCTTTGAGTTTTACGTCCGATTAGTTTATGCCGATTAGGCTAAAGGAGATGGTGATTATGAGAAATGAATGAAAAATGGTAGAATGAAGAAATTGGGAGGAAACGAGAGAACCCCACGAGCACAGTGTTTGTCCACCACAAAGTCCACACGGCGCGAGCTGGGATCGAACTAGGGACCCCAAGCACCAAAGGTGAACGCTTTACCACTGAGCCACCGCGACCCCAGTTAAAATGAGAAATATTCAGATACTTGTAAAGTTGAAAAATTACTCGCGCAATCCAATGATTCTTTTTAAATTTAGTTCTACAAGATTATTAGTTTTTAATGAAAAAATATACAATCGTGAGACATTTACCAATCGATAGAACTCTGAGCTAAAAAAAATATTATATGATTAAATGTAAGTCCTCATGCGCAGTTTTTGAGAAAATTAAGAAAAAGGAACTTTTCCAAAACTAAAAATGGACGCTGTGTGATAATCATGCCATGCATATGAGTATTAAAATATAACGGTACCTTGTCAAGCTTTCAGTTTCATTCTAGCTAGATGACACTGTACATTATCGTGATGAGATGCAGTCTGAAATTACTGTATAATTAACTTCTAAATTTTAATTTTTCTTAACTATATAATCTTGTATTAAGATCGTATATATAAACTAAATTAAATCTTTCAGTTTTACGTTCCTCGATTATGCCGGCTAGGCTAAAGAACACTTTGATATTGATAAATGAAGGCAATGGTGGTAGGAAAACGAAGAACCCTGAGAAAACCCACGAACACGGTGTTTGTCTACCACAAAGCCCACATGGCGCGAGCTAGGATCAAATCAGAGACCCCATGCACCAGAAGTGACCGCTTTACCACTGAGCCATCCTGCCCCCCCAGTTATAGTCTATATCTATATGTTTACTATACGTCAGTGATTAGTTCGGACATTCCAGGATTCAAGTCTGTGTCCGGAAGTAAGAAATCTCCAGGATTTCTGGGTTAGTCAATAGAAAGCCGGAAAATTTCGCTCTGTTTGATCTAGTAGTTGGCTTGCAATTATGTGACCTTTTATAAAAACAATCAAGAGTAATGAAGTGTTCTTCGAGAATAAATACTTTCATCTGAAAAAAAATACATTTTTAATCTGAAAATAATAATTTAAAAAATAATTAAGGCTATTGTAAAAAAAATGTATTTTAAATAAAAATAAAAAATAAAAACGTTATTGGAATTTGTAGTTAGCTTTTTTTTTAAACTTCTCAATCCCCTTCCCACCTCCACTTCATCCCATTCTGAAAAAAAAAAATAGTCCGGAATTGGTATCCATTCATCTGAATAAAATAAAATCCTTAGGGCCTGGATTCAGGATTTTCTGATGGGGATTCATCAACAGCTATAAGTACATTTAAATTAAATTTGATTTTTTTTTTTAAAAAAAAAAAGAGGCCTTTAGGCATCTGTGATGTCAATGAGGAATTACCCTGGAAATGACAAGTATCTGGTCTCGTTGAATCTTTTTCCTTCAGCCTTCAAAAAATTGACTTAAACTATTACTTTTTAAAAATTCTGCTTTCTACTAAGGCCCAAACGAAACATGACACCAGCAACTTTCGGAAATTGTTAATATTTTCACTACTAGCCTCTCACTTTAGACAGTGTATATTTACAATGAAGGGTGCATCGGTGCAACCCCCTAAATGTTTCCTGTATATAACAATCGATAGAACTCATCCATCTGAATTTTAAAAAACCTAGGGGATATTTTCTCATTGCATAGTTTTCGAAAATCGAGAAAAAATAATTTTCTGAGGTTTAAATGGTATGTCATTCGTTCCAAGTTTTTTTTTCTGGTCTAATGCATTACATTATTTTATATATATATATATGAACATTACACTATTAGGTAGGACACTCTACATCCAGCATTAATTGATTTCTTCTAACAGGAATATATGTAGCCAAAGATGACATGCATACTTCTAACGGTGTCGCTTGTATAACTTGTACGTAACTACTCCTCCGACCAGCAATTTATTTCGAGGATCCCAAAGATTTTCAGGGAAGGTCCAAATTAAATGTGAGGATAAATTATACTAAAACTCGTAAAATCACCCCTAAAATCAGACTAAATTTCCAGAAAAGTCGTGATTTCGGGGAGATTCGAACCCTCAGGGCCCATCCCCTGCGTACGCCCTTACTTGTGGTCATATATTGCTACCGTAGATCTTATGTCATCATTAAGAATATACTACATTCCTTAACGTATGTTTATGTTTATATGTTACTGTCACTACTTGTGTATGGATATTTACGTATTGTAAATGTTTGGGTAGTAAAAAAGTCTTTTCCTTGAACTTTAGTAAATATAAACACAAACACGCCTCCCTTCACCCTTGTACCTATTTTTGCACCGCGAAAGAGAGATATAGCGCGAGGGATATCCTCCCCCTTTCACTTTACTAGGCCTATGCGCAGTCGACGCAACAGCCTGTAACACGACCGCTGAGAACACACTCCGAGAGCTCCGAGTCGACACAGAGCTCAGTCAGTATTCCTCGATACTGGCTTGAGTTTGGCTGTCAGCTAAGCTAGTCTTCGGCGAAAAGCGCTCTCTCTGCGTCCGCAAAGAGATAAAACGAAAAGCCCTCTCAGTTGAAAACTCTTTCCGCTTGTGTCGCGCGCGCGAAGTCTTCACCACACCGTTTTATAAAACGGCGGGAAAAGTAATAGTATCCCTTCATTTAAAAAGCGAAGTGTCGTGTTGTTTCTGTGGAAAACAAAAATAATGCTATTATTTGTTTTACAAAACATGATAGTGTAAATCAGTACATCAGGGAAGAAATTATATGCTTTTCGTTATTGGATAAAAGAGAATCTTCTGATAACGGAAAAAGAAAAGTGTTATCGATAAGGAAAAAAGAAAAAGTAACTTCATCTCTCCCAATTAAATCCAATTAAAATTAATTTATTGATACACATATATTAATACTACATAACGCTGTTGTTGTTACTGTTTATTTTGTTTGTTTGTTTGTTTTGGTTCTCTTCTATCGAGAAGGTGCGTGTTTTGTGGTTCGTAATAACGTGTGGCTCCAGGTACTATGGTCCTCAATTTCTACGTCGAAGGGTACTCATTCCCATCATGAGATTTGGAGCGGCTATAGGAGTACTATTTCTAGTCGTATTGCTTCCGCAATGGAGCCGCAGTTTACAAGGTAAGTTTCCCCCTATCCTTAATTTCCGCAACACTCGTTACGTGTATGGTTGCAGGGTTTCACGTCATAAGGGGCTTCTCCTACTACAATTTGTCTATAAGTAGTTTCTAGTTGGAAATTATAATCCGAGATAAATAATGATTGTACCGTGCACCCAGAACACTAATATATTCACGCGAAATGAAGTTCTGTGACTTGAAATTATATCCGGAATATTTTTATATATTCTTCAAAAAGCACGTATAAGAGTATCCTTCATTAAGTGGTTTTCTTAGATGACATCTCTTTTTTTAAAAAAAATGAAGATTTAGTATTCTTTTTGCTGGAGATATATGCCTTTTTGTATATACGTTTCATAATATGATATTGATAACAGCGTACAGAGTTCTGACTTGTCTCCGGAAAATTTTGTACTCTGTTCATCTCGCATCAAATAAGTACACAATTCCCAACAAGAATCTCACGCATCGAACGATACAATCGAATACTTTCTGTAGGAAACACTTTTCCGTATTTTGGTAGTTAAATATCGAAACAAATGTTGGTATATACAAAACTTTGACTAATTACCATGACACAAAAAGCACAACCTGTTTAACAACACGGGATGAATTTCAGGCATCGAGGAGAACTGACACAACTATAATTGACATTAAAATGTTTGTTCTTTTATCAATATCTGGTAATTACTATTTAAAACGTAATCCAATCTTTAAAAAGGCATTAACAGTAAAAAGTGTCTGACGTCAATGGTAGAACTTCAATAGAAATGAAAGACGAAACCATCACGAATATCGAAGTTTCTTGTTTACAAGACGAAAAATTTAAGTCTCAAGCAGATGACAGGAATTATGCTAATGTTGATATCAAATGGTCTTTTTAACAGCTTGAGATAAATCGCCATCATTGAGAAGATCTCTACAACCTGTCACTGACACCAAGTCGTTCACATCTTTTATCAATATTTGACAGTTACTATTTAAAACGTAATGAAATCTCTAAAAGAAAATGAGAGATTCTGTTAATGAAGATAAACATTTACTTCAGAACTATATTTATTTCTTGGTCAGAAGCATCTATAAGTGTTAACGAAGATGATTGAGTCGAAGATACCCAGAAATAGAATTCTAAAGCTTTCTAAGTAACAAGCCCATGCTTGGTTAACATGATATCTCATGTGACATTATGTACCCATATATAAGTATGTTATAAATTAGGATTCATCCTTATGTTTATTAGAGACAACTATGCTTTCTGTTCGGTAAGTTTTAATATGTAGTTTTTACTACGTTATGTATGATCTAATGGATTTTGTATTAACTACCCGGGAAAATGAAATTAATAATAACGAATGGATAATAACTTAGTACTATGTAAACACAAGAGAAACGATTAGTTGAATTAGAGTGCAGTCTATTGACAAAGTTCAAAGTGAAATAAGATACCAACTAAGGTAAATATTTCATTAAAATTTTTGATTTCACGTTCCGTGAGTATCCTTTTAGGCTAAAGGAGACAAGTGTTTAATGAAAGTGAATTAGTGGGGGTAATAATGTGGGAGGAAACGGGAGAAACCACAGAAAACCCAGGGACACGATGTTGTCCACCACACACTCATGTTGTCCCCGAAAGAACCAGGGACCCTAGGAAGGGTGCCGATCCTGGGAGGTCCGCCCCCCACCAAACCTCATGTGGACCCCTTATTGTATTTATGAATATACAATATTTGGCATAATTTGAATGAAATTTGTCTTGAAATCCTCATATATGCTTTCTGCATCTGAATGCTCAAATTTACAGAGAAATCGGAGCCCTTGACCCTAGTACCAGCGTGAGCGCTCTACTACTATTTGTTCTTTTATTCGTCCCAACCGGAACACTTATCTTATTTTATATCTTCTAATCCAGTAATCAACTTCATCCAATACTACAGATTAGTTATAAATGCCAATGCTCTTCATTTGAACTCAAACAAAAAAAAAAAGAAAAAAAGAAAGAAAAAGAAAAGAAAAGAAAGAAAAAGAAAGAAATGAAATGAAATCTTTGAGTTTAACGTGCCACGTTTATGCCCGCTAGGCTAAGAGAGACGATGATTAAAGCAAATGAATGATAATGGAAGAATTGGTGGAATGAGAAAGTGGAAGAAAACGAGAGTACCGCCAGAAAACCACAAGCATAATGTTGTCCATCACAAACTTACTTGGTCGAGGATCGAACCACGAACTCATGCACCAGAGGTAAACGCACTACCACTATTGTGTTCAGTAACTTACTTGAACTGCTTATTACTAATTTTACTTGCTTTATTCGTTTACTTGACTTTTTTTTTCAATCACCTAGAACGACAGGGACGCGAACATAGAAACATCGAGGACAGTTAAAATGACAAAGGCTCTTCCACCGGGAATTGATCCGGGTCATCGTACAACCACTGAGCCATAGTAAGGCCCTCACTTGAACTCTAATCCCGATAGGTTTCACTGGACGGTCGTCACCTGAGAACACTCCACCACACTATACTAGATGTCACTGAGCCACTAGGTACCCCGCTAAGATGATTTTTTTATACATTAATAATTGTTATATATAGTTTTAAAAATATGTAAGCTAATAAAATAAAGGAACAGATAGAAAATAGTGATTTAGATGCTGGTTGGTTGGTGTGTTTAGAATTTAACGCGTCTTCTTAGGCACCTAGCCTATAAATGAGACGTGAACTTACAGCTTAACCTGGAATCTGAATCACATGGGCTTCCGCCAGGAACCAAACCCGGGTCTCCCGAGCCATAGTCAGTACACTAATCGTATAGCCAAGAAAAAGTTATAATAGTCATTTAGAATTGGACACAAGTAACAAAAATCAATGAATGTTGTTTCCATGAACGAATAATCCTGAAAATCTATTTATATATAAATGAAAGTGACTATGTTTGTAACTTAATAACTCTCGAACCATCCCATGGATCTTGATCAAAATTTACTATCTAGATGAGGTTCCGGCCTGGGATGGTTTTTACCAGTTTACTTTGATGATGCAACTTGGGAGAGGGGGGGGATATTCAAAAAGGATCGAAAATGACCGATATTAGTGTTGAATCCATAGTTCTTGGGGTTGCTGAGATAAACAGTGACATTTCTGAAACCGTTTAAATCCAAATTCAGCTTCCATTAGTACTCCTAGGGGAAGATGATGACTCTCCCCGTGCGAAGAACGGTCTTTCTGCTAGTATCATAAAGAAACATGTGTTTTAAAGAAATATATTGGAATTTATTTTTAACTTTCGAGCGAGAAAAGAAAAATGGTGACTCTGTAAAAAAAAAAAAAAAAAAAAAAAAAAAAAAACCAGTCAAGTTCATATTTCGCATGATCTACTCATTTCATGGCAGCTATATGCGGAAAAATGGAATTTTTTGTTGTCTATCCGTCTGTTTGTCTATCCTTCTATTCTTCCAGGTGTAAATATGTTCACTCTTGTAGATACCATACTATTCAACGTTTCGAGACGAAACTTAAGATTTTTAAATAAGATTAGCTAGGACATTTTCGGATTTTCTTCGTACCCTCAATAGTGAAGATAGTTTACTGGTGAGTGAAAATCAAAATTTGCAGTTTCCTCGTAAATTACCCTAACAATTTTGTTCATATATCATAAATCATTGTTTTATTTACAATCCCATAATTAGGGGTAAAAGTGGATCTGAAAAGGTAGGGAACCCATAACGTCGTGCCGTCCCCTGCCAGTTGGAAATTTAGAAAGTGGACGCCATAGATAATTTTTGTAAGTGAGTGAACGACGTCCCTAGCGTTCCCCCTCATATTTACCCCTGTCTATAATCTTTTTTAAAGGAAAAATCCAGAAGGGGTGGGTTACTCTTGGGGTTCATTCTTTCTGGACGAACTTTTCAGAAACAGCTATGGTGATCTTATTAATTTTACTACATTTTAATTTTACTCGTACATTTTATAATTAACGGTTTACTGTAACCTGGTTTTTTATGTACAGCGGGTAGTTTACTCTTGGGGTGTATTCGGACGATTTTCTCAAAAATTATCCACGTGATTTTGTTCATTTTTCATACTAAATCTTTCGTCAATAACCTGACAACATGGCACTACTTATTTGTCTTGAAAAAAGTCTACAACGGGTATATTACAATTGTGGGTGAGTTTCGTTTAGACAATTTTCTCCGAAACGGCTTATATGATTTTGTTGATATCTCAAACAAATATTTCACTAATACACTGAGAAAAAAATGTAGGTGGCATACTTAAAAAGGTAGGTTACGGGGTAATTTTTGTAGTTTTTGGACAGGAAAGTACAGCAGACGTATAAGTGAAAACGCATGTTTTATAACACTTGCTGTATGTGTTCCATCTGTACGTATGAAACAATATAAGCGGTCAGGATCTCACATACAAATGGACGTATATAGCATATAGCTGAGGAATGTTACATAAGTATATGCATGTGATATACGGAACACTATTAGATGTCAGACATCGTACAACGGCATGATGTAACATCTAAGGGCAGTGCCTATGTATGCTCCGTACTGATTTCTGTAGTAAGCGAAAGGATTCTCTATATTTATACAATATACCGCTGTGCGGAGAACGGATTTTTCTTAATGTAATCCATAAGCCATTTCTCATGAAAAGATTCACAGTTTTCTTAGGAGAGTTTCGAAATTTAGTGCGAGCAACCATACCTTTCGTTCAGTAAAGTGATATATGAACTATATAGAAAACAAATCTTTCGGTGAAACCATGAGTTTGTTTATCTACTGAAACTTTTAACTGGTTTCATTTTCTCAATCATCAACCTGACTTCATTTCGTTCACTGTTCTCGAATTAATGTTTTAACTCGCCAGTACTAGTATAATGAGTAATACGATAGTATTTCTCCATTATTTTCTCACGCAGCTAACACCGACATCTAGTATCTATTCGGTATCAGTAGAAAAAGCTAATGTAACAGAACTTTTAGAAAGAGTAATTCTAAACTTTGACGCAATTTAGTTCATGTGTTTACAGTATTTTTCTTCTCTTTTTAATTAAGAAAAAAGAAAAGTTTAACTCTAGACTATCAAATATGGAGAATGATCGTTGAAGAAGTGAAGCGTCAGTGGTTGATTTAACGAAGAGCTGGGGAGGGGCAGTTTTTTTAGCGACAAAAATAATTGAAATATTATTTATATTTTTGTGAAAGTTTATAGGGCCTACGTCTAGCAGAAGAGGTCCAGCTCTTTTCTATAAAAATGTTAAAATTTTGGTAATTTCTGTTCACATTCGGTTAGTTTAGAGTAGGTTAGGTTAGTTTAGGATAGGTAAGGTTAGTTTAGGTTAGGTTAGGTTAGTTTAGTTTATGTTAACTTAGTGTAGGAGTCCCGCATAATTTTCCAAAAAATGATAGAATTTCGCTTATTTCTAATAATATTAGGTTAGTTTAGGTTAGTTCAGGTTAGCTTAGGTTAGTTTATGTTAAGTTAGATTTGGTTACATTATGTTAGGTCTAAGTACTTGCATCATTCATTTCTCCTGTAAATTTTGTGTGTTTACGTGCTTCTGGACCCCTTGTACTAAACATACTCCGTTCATAGTAAGCATTCTGATTTATTCTTTCTTTTAAAATTTTTGAAACATTAAATATTCCTAGTCCCTGTTAACGAAGTGCGTAAACAGGTTTCAAAGTAAAATGATCTGCGTCAACTCATGAAATACCTATCATACTCTGGATTCTGGTTACTCCTTCTCCCAGTTTTTACATTCTAGAGCCAATATTATAAAGTGTATTTTTGAATCTACTTTTTTTTTTCTAAGTAATGGCGGCAGCAGCATCATTTCAAGTTTCGCTTCGGTGGGAAATGATGAGGAAGAAGAGGTGCAAGACCCTTCACCAATATAGATAGAATTTATATCTTTCGTTATTATAATACTCCATTATTGATTAGGGGCCGCGGTGGCTCAGTGGTAGAGCGTTCACATCTAGTGCATGAGATCCCTGGTTCTATCCTAGCTCGCGCCAAGTGAACTTTGTGGTGTTGTGGTGTCTTTATTGGTTTCTTTGGGGTTCTCCCGTTCCCTCCCACTTTCTTCATTTCACCATTTCATTCAATCCTCATCATAACCGTCTGCTTTAGCCTAGCCAGCATAATCGTGGGACGTAAAACACAAAGATTTCGTTTACTTTTTTCCATTATTGATTAAAATACATATACCTATCTCAAACTGCCCCCTAAACAATTCCACGTGAATCCGACCGGGATTGTTATTGTCAAATACCCGTTGTACTATTCTCTGATGTGCCCAGAGGTCTTTTTCCCAAAAGCTACTGTACGCCATAAGTAAAATTCCGGAAAATATCATATGTAGACTAACAACTGATATTACACTCCTTTGTGAGTACATGAAACTGGCACATTATTTGCTTTCCCCATAACGAGGCGGTCATGAATGATCAGCGGTACTGAAAACAGAGTTCATAACTTCAAAACAGTGGTACCACCACCATACTTAATTTAGGTTGATCGGTCCACAGATATTTTAATTGCGAGTAACATGCCCCACGTACTTGTACTCCCCAATTTAAGGTATCACTAATTCGAATTATAGGTGACTATATCAAAAACTAAATTACATATATTACTAAATTACATAAAGGATAGGGAAAGAAGTCCTTAGGAAGAAGAAAAGACTATCTTGTGAGACCTTGAATAAAGAGTAGAGAAAAAGACTCATGAAGTGCTTCGTGTGGAGTACGGGGCAGAAACATGGACATTACGCAAAAATGATGAACTGAAAGCTCTCGAAGTGTTGGTGTGGAGAAGAATGTAGAAAATTTGCTGGGTCGAGCGGATGAGAGGTTGTTAGAAATGGCTGGGAAGAAAAGAAGAATTTTAGATATTATTAAGAAGTGGAAGATAAACTGGTTGGGACATTGGCTAAGAAGGAACTGTATCATGAGGGACTTGCTCTAGGGTGTGGTAGCAGGAAAGTGAGAGAGGGGACGAAGGAGACTATAAGTAATGGACGATATAAAAACAACGAAGTCGTACGTAAAGACAAAGAAGTTAGCGGAAGATCGTGGAGCATGGAAGCTTCTCAGTTGCGGCAAATGATCTGCCAAAAATGGCAGGATATCTATAATAAAGAAAACTATGAGCAAGAATTAAGCTATATATTTAATCTAAAAAGTCATTACCTTTCCCTAAAGATGCATATGTCCCAAGTAGAATAAAGATAGCATGGATATCATGATCCTTATCAAATATGGATATCATGATAGCATGATTTGTCATTGATTTGGAGTTTAACATTCTTTTTGTGCTCCGAGGCAATATATAAGACGTGGACCCACAGCTTCATGTGAAATCCGAAGAACATGAGCTCCTACCGGAAACCACGGTCAGGTACGTTGCACCCTGTTAACCACGTAATCACGAGAGAACTCGTTTGGTATGGGAATAGTATTCAGTGACGAATTTATTGTCTATTACGAAGTTCAACTTGATAATAATTAAAGGCAGTGCTTCAAATAGTGTTAGACTATCTATTTCTCGTAAGGGAAACACTGTGGCTCAATGGTAGAGCGCTTGCCTCTGGTGTGTGGGGTTCTTGGTTCGATTCCCGCCCAAGTAAGTTTGTGGTGGACAACATCGTGTCCGTGGGCTTTCTCAGGGTACTCCCATTTCCTCCCACTTTCTTATTCCACCAATTGTTTCATCATCATTTACTTGTTTTAATCATAGTCTCCCTTACCCTAAAGAGCATAGACTAATCGTCGGACGTAAGACTGAAATACTTAATTTCACTTTTATCTATTTCTCGTCCCTCGTTCTCTAGTTTTCGTATCTAGTTATCATTTTCAAAAACGAAACTAGAAGTGGATTTTCAAATTTGAGACGAGACGAAAGATGTGATAATTCTCGTCTCGAAAACAAGAAATGAAATAAAACGAGAAGTTTTCTAGATTCTCGTGGGCAACCCTAGTTTATCCAAATCTCATATTTTAAACACTGTTTTAATGTTACCTGTTTCAGAGTATAAAAATTATGAATTGTTAAAGTGATTGTACGAACACAATGAGAAGCATTTCTTAACGTTTAGAGATACTCGTTACACAGTATATTCTGATAATAAATTCGGTTGAGAACCTTCGTGGCTAAGTGGATAGCGTACGCGCCTTTGGCGTATGAGATCCCGGTTTGATTCCCGGCGGAAGCTCATGTGGTTCGGATTCCACGTTACTAAGTAGATCCACGTCTCATATAGTCTCGCTGCTGAACGGGACGTTAAACTCAAAAACTTAACTCAACTCAATAAATGCGGTTTAAAATGTTGTTATATCAATTTATTTGTGGACCTCTCGTAACGTGAAAGGGTTCAAATAACTCCTAGATGAAATAAGAGAAAAAGACATAAATTTTGTACATAAACTAACAAAACGAGACGAGACGAAAATTTAATCCAAAAATGTCAAACGAGACGAGAAAACTTCATTTTTTGTCCTGTCTCAATTCGTGCAAGATACAACTTTCGAATTCTACAGTCATGTCGTTTACGATAAAGGAAACTACAAATAAATGATTGTCAAAGAATTCGTGACACATTGAAAATAGGAGAAATGGTAGAGCCCACCCACACGAAGGTAGTAGCACCATGAATTCACGTGGCCCTAGGTTGAACCGAAGAACTCTTTCCAACAGAAGTCTGTCCTCTACTGCTTTTCTCCATTTATCATGTTGGTTTGTCTATTTTCACACCTAAATCCACACTGAGAAGGATATAATGGTCAAACCCCCATCTATGAAGTTCAGAAGTTTAGAACAATGAAAGGGTATTTTTTGTAGTGTTGCGCGAAGAGACTAGACAATACGACGAATATGGTTTCCTCGTCTTGCCTTGTCTCGATTCTCGGAAAGCTTTTCTTGCCTTCTTTTGTACATTTATGTATAGTACAAAACTTATGCCGTTATTTAAAAAGAAAATCATCTAAAAGTTACCAAACTCTTTCCCCGTCACGAGAGGCCCACGAAAAGTGTGTGGTATAACAACATTTAAACTACTTTCATTATTGGAGTATATTATGTCATGCCGTGACTATCTTTGAACCAGGCCCGGTAGCCAGCCCAAAAATTTAGGGGGAGCCCGGCTGAAGTTAGTGGGTGCCGATCCAACAATATTATAGTTCATCACCATATTATAGTTTATGTGCAAGCCTACCTTGAAAATTTTAAGGGGGGGCAGCAAAAATTTAGGGGGGTTCGGCCGCCCTAGACCCTCCCTGGATACGGGCCTCCTTTGAACGTTCATAAACTCTCTTGATTGTGTTCATACAATTACTTCATTATTTTCTAATGTTTATACTACTTATCATGTAACACTAATAGAATGTTTCAGATCTAAGAGTCCGGTGAACTACTGTTGTCTACGAGATTCCAGAAATTTCTCTCCTCTGGTGTTGTCTAGTTTTCAAAAACGAACATCAAAACAAGGCGGAAAATTAATCATCCCATGTGCAGGACTAAATTTTTAGTCGCTCTCACGAGTCGAGATATTTCGAAAATGAGAGTTGTGAGGACGGACAAGACGAGAAAATGAAGCGGGGTTTTTCAGTTTAACGTAGTACAATTATGTCCCTTAGGCTAAGGGAAAGGAATGATTAACACAAGTGCATGATGATGGAAGAATTGATTGAGTGAAGTGTGGGAGGAAACGGGAGTACCCCGAGAAAACCCACAGACAGAGATGTTGAACACAACAAATTTATTTGGCTGGTTATCGAATCAGGAACCCGATGCACCAAAGTTAAACGCTCTACCACTGAGCCACCGTGGGCAAGACGAGAAAAATGGTAATTACCGTGTTGTTTTCAAGGCGAAAATCGAGATAAGACAAAAAATTTTCTCGAGTTTCAAGGACAGCATCAGTTCGCCCAAGATTTCGAGTTCTAACACTGTTTTAGTGTTACAGAACTCATATACGAAACGAAAATGATTGTACTAATACAATAAAGAGCATTTATCAAAGTTTAATAAAACGAAAGTCATACCACGATATATTCCAATAATAAATATGATTTGAATGTTATTATATCACACTCTTGGTCAACCTCTCGTGACTCGGAAGAACCTTGATAACTTCCAGATGAAATTAGGGGAAAAAATCAGGGAATAAATCCCGTATATAAACTTAGCAACAGAACAAGACGAGGAAATGTTTCCGAAATTTGAGACGAGATTTTTACAAAATTTACAAGGCGAGACGAGAAAATCTTATTATTTGTCTCGTCTCGTCTCACGAGCAACATTAATGATGATGACAAATAGAATTGTGTTATCAAAATCCACAAAGCCTTCCACAGAAGATTATAATAATTTGTGTATATCATACCCTTCGCGATGGTCTAATTGCTAGTGTGTATCTTTGGATCACGCTGTCTTGGATTCGATTCCCAGTGTAGGTGCCTTGAAATTTAGACACATTATGGTGGTACGAGTTCCTCTTTAAACTATAGGATCACATCTCACATATCCCCGGCACTCAAAAGGGACACTAAAATCCAGAGATCAATCAATGAAATACTCTTTTTTTTTTTCTTCTATCGATGACTGTACAGTGCTGAGTTAAGACGCTTTCCTCAATTTCAGATTTCCTTTTGCAAGTAACTTCAGTATACATCCACCAATTTGAATACGAGATATGATAACGTAAACGTAATTACGTATAATTACTTCCTGGAGAACGTTACGCAAACTATATTCAAATTAATGGCAATGTCCCAGAGGTATTTGAAGAAGATGAAGGAAGTGGATAAACAGATATGTCTAATATCAATCGTTCATTACAGAGACGTTAAATAATTGACTATACAGCAGGGAAAGTATCTTGAGTTTCTAATAGCAAAAAATTTATTCATAAAGCTGGATGATATGAGACTCCAGTTTTGCCTATATGAACTATTATTATTATTATTATTATTATTATTATTATTATTATTATTATTATTATTATTATTATTATTATTATTATTATTTACTAGTACGATAATTATCCATCCATCCTTGTATGAGTTCTAAGTGTTTCATGCGTAGCATCACTAGCCAAGGAAACTTCTTTCTTAGAATAACTATGGTTTCAATGGTTCATCGCGACGGAAACGAAAGCACTTTCGTAAGTAGATTGAACTCAAGTTAGAATTGTTATTCCTGTCTCCAAAAACTAGTATTTCATATTATGTTCCGACAGAGGTAAAAGTGAATCTGAAAAGGTAGGGGTACACATGACGTCATACAGTTCCCCGTGCCTATCTTTGACCATTGTAATTTTTTAGAAAGTAGGGGGACGCCACGGATATATTCTGGAAGCGGGGGGACCACATTCCGCAGCGTTCTCCCTCACTTTTATTTTACCCCCCTGGTTCTTATATTCTGTTCTGTCTACTGGAAGGTATAATTCCTCAAACGCTTTCAACTAGAATTTGATATAGCGAGTAGTGTTGGCTACGTCTTGTCTCGATTCTCGACGACGCGTCTTTTAAATTCGAGACGTGACGAGAATAATTACAATTTTCGTTCTCGAGATAAAACGAGAAATTTCTAGAAGTCTCAAGGGCAACTCAAGCTATCCCAAGTCTTAGATTTATGAACATTTAAAAATACGCCAGTCATTACACAATATATTTCAACCCTTCTTATACCTCTCGTGATGCGAAAGGATTCTGATAACTTATAGATGATATTCAGAAGAAAATCAGGATATAAATTTTGTACATAAATTAACAAAACAAAATGAAAAAAAATTCGAGGTGTGACGAGAAAAAACACTTTCCGAGAATATATGGAGAAAGTATTACGAGAAAGTATTCTTCTAAAATCTTTCAATGAAACACAAAACATGACAATAGCCAGATAATATTTACTTATGAAACTTTTTAAAAAAAAATCCAATTATCAGAAAGAGAAGGTGTTAATAACAGAGTATGTGAATTGAAAATGTATAAGGAATTGTAGAATTTCAGCCAGACAACGAACCCGACCAACTAGCAACGTTACATTTCACTTACGTTGACGGTAGCTGTGGTTCTTTCAGATATATATAAACAGACATATGCTCAATGTGACAGCATTGGCGAAAGTTTATTTATGACATGTATTTATTACTCCTTTACTATTAGTTGATAACGAGACAGGAGGCTATGCGTGGAAGAATGAAGGTCCATCATCACCCGTTTTGTAGGACTATTTGTTTCCAGTGGACTTACGGAAATTGTTATCTAATTATATAAAAAAATACATGATAAAAAGAGAAGTAATAATATGATTTTCATTATTACTTGATATTGTTAATTTTGCATTACGCACTTCTCCCAATGCTTTCTGTATCATTTGTTTTCGGTGGACTTCAGAGAAGTGTTCTTTATATGCAACTTTTAATGAATAGGTTAACTATGATGTTCTTCCGCCAGTACATCCGACTTTACTTGTTTCTAGTTGGTTTTAACGAAATGTATTATATATAGAACTTACAATGGATAGAACAAGTATGAGTTACTACATCCAGTATTTTTGGCATAATTTGTTTCTGTGAGTTTCAAAGAAATGTCCTCCATACGGAACTTACAATTGAATCGTAGAGTTCAAAAACCGGTCATCTCCATCGAAGCTAATTTGAGAGAAGTGAGAAACAAAACTAAATTAGTCAATATGTATCTGACATATAGGATTATTTCCATTTTTGGAAAGTAAAAAAATGTCAGTTCTACGGTCCGAAAATGAAAACAGCCCTATATGTCATATGCATATTGACTAATTTAGATTTGTTTGTCACTCCTCTCAAATTAGCTTCGATGGAGATGACCGGTTTTCGAACTCAACGATTCAATTGATGGAAGAAATATGACGTTCTTTAGCCAATACTTCCGGCATCGTTTGTTTCCGGTGAGTTCCAAATAAATGTACTTACATTTGGAACTTACAATGAATGGGACAAATATGACTTACTTCTGCCAGTACTTTCGGAATCACTTATTTCCGATGACTTCCAAAGGAATATACTAGATATGGAACTTACAATGGATGGAACAAGTATGACGTTCTTTCCCAAGCACTTTCGGTGTCGTCATTTGTTTCTGGTGGGTTTCAAGGAATTGTACTAGATATGAAAGTTACAATGGATGGAACAAGTATGACTTACTTAAGCCAGCACTTTCGGCATAATTTGTCTTCAGCGAGTTCTAAAGAAATGTACTACATATAGAACTTACAATGGATGGAAAACGTATGACTTACTTCCGTCAGTACTTTCGGCATCATTTGTTTCCGGCACAGAAATATACTACATAAGTAACTTACAATGGATGGAACAGGTATGACTTATTTCTGCCAGTACTTCCGGCGCCATTTGTTTCTACAATAGTTACGTTTTCGTTGAGTTCAAACACTATGTTATAAGACAAACTTGAAAATTTTGGAAAAACTGCTGAGACAAGAAACTTTAGACAACAAATAAGCATTACATGAAAATAACTGCAATTCATAAAGCGAACTATGCTTTCTTTATTCTGCCGCTATACTGTATTGAATAGAATCTGCTTATGGAACCTTGTCCTTTCGCAGTTACCACAAGTACTTTGTAACCAACTTATTTGGCAAGTCCATTAAGTGTACACCCATTTGTACGTCATTATGTCATTATCCATATGATATTCAAGGGATTGTGGAGCTGTTATGAATAGGAGAGCTCCACAATTACCCGTTATGTGTGTCTACTTCTGTACCATTTATATGTAATTAAGTGATGCCTCTTATATTTGAATGCAAGATAGGTTTAAATATTATTAATTAACGAAGATCTTTTTATAACTCGTGCACAGCGAATATAATCCTTGTAATAAATAAAATTATGTAAACCATTTTAAGTAAATTGAGAATATAATTTCGGAATCACAGAGGAAGTAATAGTTATATTTTTATACATTATTTATATAGCCCTATACGAAATACCTGTTTACAATGCTGAAACGAGAATGGCTCGTCTAAAATTAGTTGTTACATTAATCTATATAGATATATATAAAAAGGAAAGTAACTATGTTTGTGATTTAATAACTCTTGAACCACCCGACCGGTCTCGATCAGATTTTCAACATAAATGAGGTTCGGGGCTGGGATGGTTTTCATCGTTTTACTTTGACGGTGCAGCTTAGGGGAGGGATATATATGGTCGAAAATGACCGATGTTAGAGCGAATCCATAGTTTTTGAGGTCTCTGAAATGAACAGTGACACTTCTGATGCCATTTAAATCAAAATTTAACCGTTTGTGTAAAAAAATGAAATGTATTCTCTCTGTGAGAAGAACGGGTATTCTGTTAGTATTATTAAATAAATAAATTTAGCGAATCTATACAGAAGTAATGGCATTAACAATTAGAATCGGAGTAAAAGTATCGTTGTTTAGTTTTGTTTACCGTTCCAATCTACGTGAACACTCAGTTTCAGGTGGATTGTGAACCACCGTAAAGCGTTCAAATTTGAATACTCTCGAACGCCAATAACCGACCGTTGTTACCTTGATTTTCTCGAAGACAATGCATGAAGAGTTACACTCTCCCTTATTATTATTATTATTATTATTATTATTATTATTACTATTATTATTATTATTATTATTATTATTATTATTACTATTATTATTATTATTATTATTATTATTATTATTATTATTATTATTATTATTATTATTATTATTATTATTATTTAGACCAACAAATGCCATCTCTATCTATTGGTATGTCTTATTTTAAAACAAATTCATTTCTGTTAATCGCTAATAGTATTCTTCAATTTAATAGATAATTTTAAAGAGAAAAGTAGTAGAAACAGAAAGATGAAACTTAATTTCATTACGACTAAATCCGGTTCAGAAAAAAAGAATGAGAAATTAAGGCTCAAATGTAAGCAAATTTCTTTCAGATACCGGTACATACAAAAAAGCAACAAAAAGGCTTTTCACAGAAGTGAAAGCGGTTTAATTGTGTTTCCATTTTATCAATTTACCAAAAAGGTGTGGGTTGTATTGTGAAAGTGATACGGCGTGATCTCAGAGCTAACGTGTTTCATCCCTGTATCCGGTTACACTTAATGAAACAGCAGTAGACGTTACGTAGACCCCTTGATGTCAGCGGTTACACTGTGAGTTTATTAATTCAGTCGAATACGACGAACTGGTAGCAGAGTATAATTCCCTTCAGGGAAACCTTATCTGATTGTGATAATATAGCTGCTAATGAACAGAGTAATCTCTCCAATCTCGTGCGTCATAACAATATCTTTCCCTGTTTGTGATCAAAAAAATTTCTCGGGTATAGGTGATAATAGTACCGTACATTCGTGGCCAAGTGGCTAACGTGCTGCTTTCTATTTGTCTGGTTCTGGGTTTTAAGTTTCTTGTTGGAAAGGCAAATCCTCTGTTAGAAACCGGAGTCGTAGACTTTAGAGATACATTAGAACCATCTCATGTACTCTTAATGGTGAAAGGTAAGTAAGGTCTAATTCTTCAATTGATCCTTTGGTTCAATGATTTTGTTTATGTATTTTGTCAATAGCTAATATAACAGTTCTCAGCCACTGTGTTGCAATATACTGTATTTGTGTCACGCAGTTCGCTAAGGAGTGTCGCCAAATTTTAGAATTTAAAAATCATAAAGAGTTTAATAATAATTAGCTAAATTAAATTTAAGACAGACAGTACCAGTCAACGGAATATAATTTCCCCAGCGGCATGTAATTTCCAATATTATTATTATTATTATTATTATTATTATCAAACAAGTGTGTCGTCAGTCAAAAAAGGGTGAAAACCACTTAATAACCAAATTTTCTAAACTTAGAAAACATGAACAGTGAAATTAGTATAAAACAGTCTTTTTATTCAATATATAAGTGAATTATTCAAAAAATTCCAATCGTCTACCTTCATCAAACAGTTTATGAAAAAATATTTTCCTTAATTGAAAGAGACAATTGAAAATACTGATGAAAATAACTACCAGTACATTACCGTATGTTGTGAGTTTAGCATTTCCATCGTTTAGACCATAATCTTCTAGTAAACGTAATAAAACAAAACAATACAAAACAAAAACTTCTGTCTTTAATCATTTTGTAAGGAAGGATTTGGAAATTGGACGTTTTCTCGCTTTGTTTTCTTCCGTTATTTTTGTTCTTTCTTTCATTTCTCTCTTTCTTGTTTTTAAATACTTAGTGCAGTTAACGTTCCTTGGCACTTTTTTCTTTCTTTTTCTTTTTTTAGATTCACAAATCATTACATAAATCACTTTAACATTAAGGTACATTTTATTGTTACAAAATTTGACAATTACCATTAATTTCAAGTATATTGAATACTCATTTGTATACTCCTTACCCATAGAAAATTTTGTAGGCACCAATCGAATAGATACAGGCCCGTATCCAGGGGGGCTAGGGGGGACGGGCCCCCCTAAAATTTTCACGGTAGACTTGCAAATGAACTATAATATGATGATGAACTATAATATGGTTGGGTCGTGCCCCCTTAACTTCTACCGGGCTCCCCTACATTTTTGGGCTGACTACGGGCCTGAATAGATATATGAAAAATCCCATAAATCCTGCCGATTTTTATGAAAATTCCCTTTATCTCATTTCGAAAACTCATTGACAAACTAGTAGCGAATGCTCCAAGAGCATTGCCAGAACGAACTTGAAAAGAATGGAGAGATGGAGCGAAAAGGATAACTGTGATTGTTCCTACATGTAAAAGTAAATCTTTTTATAAGCATCTTCTTCTCTTGCTCGCAAAAATTAGCAAAATATCTCTCTATGACTTACGGTCCGTAAATCTCCCGAAATCCGAACTTTTTGAGCCAATATCTGGGGAACGGTTGCCAGTTGACCAGTTACTACTTGCTATCAAAATATTTACAATCCTCTTAGGGATTGATCAACACCAATATGATCTCTCTATGACTTACGGTGTCCGAGATATGGCTCCTTAAATCTCCCAACATCGTACCTTTTTTTTGGCTAATATCTCGAGAACGGTAAGAGTGAAAATTCCATTATTTTCTCAAATAGTTTTTGATGCTTTATCGAATGAAGGGCTCAAAATTGAAAAATTCGCAAATAACAGACAAACATAAAAAAAAATCAGTAACGAACTTTTTTAAAGTTCGTTGAAAATCCCACAATATGGGATTTTTCCCACGGATGTATCACTGGTTTATACAGGACGAAAAATGAAATATTTCAGTTTAACGTCCCACGATTATGCCTTTAAGCTAAGGGAGACGATGATTAAGGTAATTGAATGATAATGGAAGAATTGGTGGAATGAGAAAGTGGAAGGAAATGAGACTACCACAAGAAAGGCAACGGACGCGATATTTTCCACTACAAACTTACTTGGCCGGGGATCAACCAGGGACACCGCACACCAGAAGTAAGCGCTCTGCCACTGAGCCACGGTGGCCCCTCCACTATGTAGGACGAGTCACACAGTTTAAAAGTGAGATCTGAACATTCTAATGCACTTGCTATGGCTACTCTCCCACAAGAAATCAGATATGAATTCCCGTGCACGAAAGACACGAGCGCTAACCACTAGACCACCGAGGAGAGCAGAGCGTTTTAATGGCAAAGGATTGAACTACAAGGCAAATTATTCCAGTACTATTTTTCACCTTCTTGTTGTCAGAAATGACGTACAAATAACTATTGGACAAAAAAAAAGTTAGACTGGAAGCTTATTTCTATTAATACACATTAAATAAATTTAATATAACTAAACACCCATACACAATATATTTTGTAAAGTTTTCAAGGAATTGTTAATAAATATATATATTTATATCTATCTATTGAGAATTTTTTGTCTGTACTTCATCTCTGGTTTATTTCATTTTAATTATCTATTCTGTCTATATTCTCTGCTCCTCCCCTTTCTGAAAAATAAAAAGAAAACTATAAAACTTTTGTTGCAAACAGTGTTAAAAGTAATTAAATTTTTTCAAACTCACTTAATTGTCGACATAGACAAATATATTCCAAACAACTATGGGAAGATAACAAGCAAGAGAAAAATTTAATTTTCTGTTATTAATTCTCAGTGGCGGTTCTTGAGGGGTTTCAGTAGTTAAAATTATTATTTTTTTTTTATCTCTACAAACTAAGGGAAGAAAACTTGTCTTGTTTACAGGAAGTAGAACGTTAGGTAAGTTTTATTAGTTATGTTTGTAGTAATAAAAATTTATTTTTTTCCGATGTGACTCGCCTCAAGAACCACCGCTGTTATTCCTTTCTTTTGTTTTAAAAAAGGAATGGTATCTATTCCTCTTTTCTTAAAGATGGAGGCGCGGTCTTTTCCGTTACAGTACAACGTGGTGATAAATGTTTCTAAAGAAACTAACATATATTGATGAATGATACTTACATTCGAAGTAAACCAAAAACAATTAATTACAATCTTCTGATTGTATATTTATTGAATATGTCTATAATAAGTAGACATCGGATTTTTATCAAAATGTACAGTTTGTTTGCTTATATGCATCACTGTTAAACTTGGTAGGGGATTCTAACAATAATCATAGAGCTCAAATTTGAAGTTTTGTAGTGCATATAAATGCATATTTCGAGGGTTAATGTATATTTTGGTGCTTAAGAGCGTATGCAATATATTCTGTAAGTTTTTTTATTTAAGATGTAAATCTATGCTTATAATATGCAACAAATACAATTTTAGTTTGTAGTTTCAATACATTTAAATGTTTTTGCAACATAAAGACTTTTTGCATGGAAGGATGGAAGAATAACGGAATTTTACGGAGGACCAATAATGTTAGCAACCGATCAACAAAGCGATGTTAAGATAAATCCAATTGTCACGATGTTAAGATAAATCCAATAATGACAAACACTCATTGTAATATGGTGTCGACATCAATTCAGAAAAAAGAGATGATAGGAATGGTTCTCATTAAATGATTAACTCTAATTAATAAAGTTCAGCAGAGCTCCAGTCAATTTTTGGTAATTTCGGGCGAGCTGTGGAAAAGAAATTGATGGATGTTTATTGCCGAAAACTCCGCCTAAAAAACAATTGAAGTCACGGGAAAATACATTCAAGGGTTAGATTTCAACTTGCCAGAAAACAGGTACTGCCTTTCTCTATAAGTATTGTCCAATATCATTTGTTCAAGTTGAGAGGTCATGTTTTGACTCAAAGTTTCACAAACTGATATAAAAAATTTTAGAGAAGCATCTCGTAATATACTGTACAGCTAATTACAGAAAGAATTAAATCCTTAAAAAAAGAAAAGTTTTTATTTTTTGTGCATTAGAAATATGTAGAAAAGTGTGACTCGTATTATTTTGTGTAAAGTAAATACACTCTAAAATACAAATGTGAAGAAAAACTAGAAATCGTGTTCTTATATCACTGTGTTTATTTTAATCTCATAATTTTTGTGTTTTAAAAAGTTCGGTAAATATAAACTGTTACCATCATAAAAGTAAATTCTGAAGAGAAATCCCTGAAAGATAACAGCTTAAGTAAAGTTTCGATTTCATATTTACCTAAAAACTTATATTCACCTATAAACCTTTGCTGCATGTTTGAAAGTACTCTTTTATTGCATTGTTAGTGCATAGTAAATGCATATTTTAACAAATTTAACAGCATAGCTGCGTGCATATTTCATGAATTTTAAGTGCATAAACACTCGATGTGTATTAGTAAGTTAGAGTAGATTAAATAGTAGGTTAGTGTAACCAAGGAACGTTAGGTTAGGTATTAGCTTATATTAGGTTAGGTTGGGTTAGTAACTTGATTAGAGTAAGTTAGGGTAGGTTAAGTATTAAGTTAGAGCATGTTAGGTTAAGTAGTAGATTAGATAAAGCTTAATTTACTTTAAGTTCCAGCAACTAAATTAAAAATATATATAAATAAAGTAGGCCGATACTTTAAAATAATTAAAACAAGTGAAATTAATTATCCACTGCAAATTAACTACCCAGCTAAGTTACTCCATTTGCCTAATTGGTGCACACAGGTGCTCCTTGATAAGGTTAGCACTCCGAACTATCGTAACGTTATTTGTTCTCATGGGAACATGAACTGAAGTAAACTAAACTAATTTGTTTTTATGATGACAAGATTCCTGATTGGCTACTGGTTAGAGCTCTTGTTTTTCAATCGAGAGGTCCCTGGTTCAAATCGGTTAGTCGATCATCCTGAACGGAGGATTTTCCATGGTTTATTTCTCAGTTCTAGTAGGCGAATACCTGTATAATACTTTTAAATAAAGACCTTGGTCTACTTCTCTTCCTAATATTGTTGCTATTATAATAGATTCTTATTAATTCCAGAGAAATTGGCCACGTAGGTTGTACCTGTAAGCTTGTTAAATGAATTCAATAATATATTTCAAGTTAAACGAGAAAAATATCGGAAGATGACGATGATAGATACACACACACACGCATATATTTATAAAGGGCCGGGTCCAGGATTGTCTGAGGGGGATGCATCAATAAATACCAAACTAAACAATTATACTGAAACTCTTCAAAGTGACATGTGACAGTATTTTTTACCCCTGATAACGCTGATACATAGAACGGAGGGGGGGATTTTAAAGAGGGTCGCAAGTGGAATGGAGAACAAAAAATGTCCTTTTCTGCTCCTGCCTTCTGTTTTCTTTCCTACTTTAAAAATGTTATATATATATATATATATATATATATATATATATATATATATATATATATTTTTTTTTTTTTTTTTTTTTTTTTGCTCAGTGAATCCTTTTGCTTCAATCTTCAGAAAATCAATTTAAACTTGTTTTTGCAAAGCTCTGCTTTCTTTTAAGAATCAAACGGAAATATGATGGTAGAAACTTTCGGAATGTGTTGCTATTTTCACTGCTAGCTTTTCATTTTAGATAGTGTATACTTGCAACGAAGGAGGGGGGATGCACGTGCACTTTTACAGCACCCTCCCTAAATTCGACCCTGTATATATATATATATATATATATATATATATATATATATATATGTACGAGACATGCTTTTAAAGTAAGTACAGTTTTGAAATTTGGTCACTGCAGCGCTGCGGTCTATGTACCTACATCTGTTGGCAAACAACAGATGTCATTACGGAAACATTCGAAAGTCCTTACATTTGTTTGTGAGTACTGAAAATACTTCCGCCGATTGAGAATCCCACCGACTCTGAAATACACTCTAACCTATTTCATCGCTCATATTATTCTAACCTAATAGAACTGAGGAATAAACCATGAAAAATCTCCAGTCACGGTGACTATCCGGAACAGGGGCGTCATTTCAGACTTCGCTTGGAGGGGGCAAGAGTACCACCGACATAAGACTTCCACGGTTTTTACTAGTATATTAGTATACAATCGATTAAAGTATATGCATTCCTCAAACACTTGGGGGGGGGCAATTGCCCCCTCCTGCCCTCCCTAAATGACGCCCCTGATCCGGAACCTCTCGATCACAAACCAAGAGCTCTAACCAATAACCAAGCAATACTCATGTATAGTATAACAAAAACAAACTGTTGGTTCAATTTATATGTCAAGCGACGAATCTGATAGAAGTAGTCAGAATTAAGTACATTTTCATGCGTAGTTTTCGAAGAAAAACAAAATTTTTGAATATCTAAGAATTGATGTACGATAAATGTGCCACAAGCTAATGTGAAGCTGGTACTGAAATATACCCTGATTAAAGTATTTACTACGATACCAGCAAGATGACAATATATACTAGGGTAGGGTGACCAAACCGTCAACTAGAAAAAACGGGACACCTTTTATTTCTGGATAGATTGCTCTCCTAAATATATATTTTTGCCTTTCCATCTCTCCCCCTCTCTCTTTGTATCCCCCACAAAAAATGGTAAATTTACACTTTTTAGTTTTAAAACCTATTTAAAAAGGTTCCGGAATTAATTAAATAACAAGTAACTATCAGCAACTAACAAAAAATGAAATATTTGAAAACATTACTAAAAATATGAGCGCTCAAATCTGTCACCGACAGGATTTATAATTACTCTCAGCATCGGATTCCAACTCCTTTTATTTGCATTTTCTTACTTTTAAACATTATTTCACTTACAACTGATTTTCTTTTTACTTTTATAGTTCTATACCTTTGTTACCCTTTCGTAGTATGTTGCATCTTAGTCAAATCACTGAAACACTGATGATAGCGCCTCAGTGAGCCCAAACAGAGAGTAAAAACAAGTTACATTGTTCTTCATAAGACTTTCAGCCGCTTGCACTGTCGTCTGCGGAGTGGGGAGGCCTAGGAGGGAAAACAGTTCAGCCACCACATCCAATATCGCAAACGTCGTAATGACGTTGCTCAGTAATTAGACATATTCCAATATAATCACATAGCTTAGAAAAAATCATATAAATTAGGAAATTTTAGCGATTCGAAATGTTTTTTGTACCGAATGTACGTAAATACGGGACATTTTGGCGTCCCGGGAGAATTTTTCGGGGCACCGAGAATGGTAGTGAAAAAACGGGACAATCCCGTTTTTACGGGACGGTTGGTTACCCTATACCAGGGTCAATATTATACACCCAAAACATATTACTAAACCTAATTTTTGTTTAATTATAATATTGTCAAAAGAGGAGACATATATATCTATAGCCAAGTTAGCCCGTCATACATATGAGAGATGACGTCCCTCGGCGATTACACTAACCAAGGAAAGGGAAGAAAGACAGGATTGGGGAAGGAAGCGCCTTGGGGCCTGTATGTTAGGAACTATCTCGGCATTTGCTTGGTGTGAATAAGGAAAATCTAGGAAAACCTCATTCAAGATGGCTGGCCCGGAAAAGCTTTTACACTCTTTTGACCAAGTGTTACTACCGGGAGTCGAACCTGGGACTTCTCTCATCTAGAATCTTTCATAAATAACCCTATACGTTATTAATTTCACATTGATCATCAGTTCGAATGGAACATTCTAACTGGAATTCAACACTGCCCTATATGTATGCATACTATATATATAGTACAAAGGAATATGTATAATGGCATTTTAAACGTTTCGAGATTTATTGTTTCCATCTTTTTCTTTCTCTCCCTCTTTTTCCCCTCTAACAGTTTGTTTTAAAAACATTTTTAAAGCGAAGAACCACATTACTTTCCCGATAACTAATTAATGGTATCTGATACCAAACCCATGATATGATGTGCAAACATGGGGGACCAGGAGACACAAGTACAATGTACACAAAACATCAATCCGAAACGGTTAAATGATTCTCAAAGCTACGTTTTATGTAGCTGCCAAGTTTACGCTTTTTAGAGTAAACATTAATAAAGATAGGGGAAGATGGGGTTTATATGGAATATGGGGTAGATTAAAAAAAAAGTGTAGCCATTTCAAAGAGAGAATGATTATTGACACAGGCTATCCCTCAAAGTGCTAATTACAGCGAGGTTCAGTGTTATGAGTATAAGCTATTGGATATTTTACGAAGAGAGCAGCAAAAATCACACAAACACTCACACTACTATTCTGTATATGCATATATATATAAAATGCAAAATATATTTGATTATATCTCTAGAGGAAGAAATATGGCTGTGAAATAAAGCTTACGTGCTTTTGTATGAGAATTAAAACCAGTAAAATTTTACTCTTTTTTAATATTTCACGTAAATCATTGTTGCTGACAGCTAGCGAAACATAGTATACAAATGAGATTTTTTTTGCTTCTTTTAGTTTCGTTGAGGAAAAATAAAAACTACACACGCTTCCCCTGTGACTGCATTCAAAACGTTTCAGTTTATCTCTCCGCAGGCTGGCTTATCGGGAATTATTATTTAGCACCTTCCTCGTATATATATATATATATATCGAGAGAGAGAGAGAGAGACCTATATATATATGATGGGAGGTGTACATAAAGGGTTATAACATAGAAGCTTTGTCACAGTTTCTGCAATATACAATACAAGTTGATAATGCTCGTTGTATTGTTTAGAATACACTCACTCATATATTCCTCCAAACCACCCCCTTTCACTATTCCTTTATTTTCATATTATGGTAGTATATTTTATCCATATTTGGGGAAGAAACAACTCGAAACACGCCATAAATCATGGTGTGCGTTTATTAATTTCGGCTTTAACCCTCGGTTCGAATCCTGTTTGCTCCTTAAACTATTAAATGCGGGAAATTGTTATTTGTTTATACACATCGCTATCATACAAATGCTTGTATATGGGGATTGTTATCTGCATTATTGCAGAAATTTTCTTTTTTTTTTTTTTTAGCCAAGATTTCTATGAACACACATAAGGTGTGATCAAAAACTACGGTGAATGATTTTTTTAACAACAACTGCTGATGCTACAACCACATGATGTAATGTGTACGATAGCCTCATCCGTTGAGACAGGCAGGGTCAAGTTGAAATATGTTCTGACTTGTTAGTCAGCATCCAGATCCGCTAGAGTGAGGTGTTTACCGTGTCTGTCGCGCATCAACAACGCGTGAACATTAAGTTCTGTTTCAAGTTGCATAAAAATGCCAAAGAAACGCATGAAATGTTGAATTTTATGTATTGTGATAATGCTGTTTACAAATCGTATAAGAGATTGGAAAGCCGAAATTAGTCCGTAGAAGACGAGCAACATTCGGGACATTGATTAATCTCAAAAACAGAAGAAAACGTGCAAAAAGAAACAAAAAATTGTTCGTTCAAATAGGCGAATACCTATTCGAGAGTTTTCCAAAGAACTAAATATCTCGTAAGGGGCTGTACAAAGCATTTTGACCATCGATTCAGAAATGAAAAGAGTAAGTGCAAAATTCGTTCCCCCAACTTTTGACTGACAAACAGAAGATTTTAGCTGAAAAAAATATTCCTGTCTGTCCACATTCATCGTACTCTCTAAATATAATATGACGCGACTGCTGGCTCCTCCCAAAAATTAAAGGAAGCATGCTTAAAGGAAAACGTTTTGACACCATTCTTGACATTGAGAAAGCCACTACAGAACAGCTGAACACCCGTACCAAAGAAGCCTTGCAGAAATGCTTCCAGTCATGGATTTAACTTTGGGATACGTGCATTGCTATAGTGCTGCCAAAATGTCTTGATCCGTGGCAAAAATGCGAACTAAAGCTCACACCCTCGACACGCCCACGCGTTGAGCCAATAAGGATTCAGATGTTGCTAAGCGAGAGATCCTTAGCGAAAGGGAGTGGAATTCCTTCAGCCGACAGCAGCGCTCGGAAGGGAAGCCTAGGTGTCAAATCAATGTGGTATATCTTTAACTAAGGACAATACTTTGAAGGAGATTAAATCCAATTCCACGCAAGTTTCTAATAAAATTCTTTGCCGTATTTTTTGATCATACTTCGTAAGTTGAAGAGATGATTCCTTATGTCAAGTGAAAGAAGAAAGTTATAATAATATGCGCCTCGGAAAAGGCTTCCTTTCAGAGTTATAACGTGCCGACAATGTGAAATATTACCGTACGTTTTCAAACGCTCCGGCTTGAAAATTCAGATCTCACGCAAGCGACTCAAGGAATTACACACGAACTGTTATGCACACTATCCAAATATCCATGCCTCACAATCCCCCGGTAACGGCGTAACGAATTCTATAACATAAGTTAGGTGTTTTAAATATAGTTTTAAATACTATTTCAATACTATCTTGCATAAACCCTCAGGCACGTAGCCAAGGGGGAGTCCGGACACCCCCCCCCTTCGAGACCAGAAATGAAAAAAAAAATTAAGGAAGGATTGAACAAAATGAAATAAGAAAAAGAAGGATCAGCGTTAAAAATTAAAAAAGCTACAGGAAGCTTTTGGTTACTCTTTCTTTTGAGGAGATTTGTATTACTTGCAATACATGGTGGCGAGGTGAGCGAGACACCCTGGAAGAGTCAGGGAATTTGAAATTTCTAGAAAAGTTACAGAATTCTCAGAATTTCTGTTACTAGTCAGGAAGATTTCAAGCTTCCGAAAGCAAAGTGCCGTTGAGTAACAGCGTGGACATTTTTTATCATAATTTTTCGTCATCGCATCCTTGCAGAATCAAACAAATTATTTCAGAAACAATTTTCTATTGCTCCTTTAACCTGTCATTTCGAACCGACAATAATTGACGGAATAATAAAAACAAAAATTTATATGGAAAAGGAGGTCTATTAGCATTTGATTCAACAGAAAAAGGAAGTGAATATGTGCTTTTCATAATAGTTGAGATCATAATGAAAGGAAAATTGTCATATTTGAATGAACAAAGAAAGGAACGTAAATATTGTAAAATCTTTTTCAATACTTTTTTATTCTTTTATTACTCGAGATTTCTTCATAGTTTATTAAAATCCTTACCAACATATCCTCATTTTATTGTCCTAACAAACCAATATATGTTGATAGTAAAGTAGTTTAGATTGATAGAGCTCTGGTCCTCCAGCATTTCATGTCACGCCCCTCCTCCTCCCCCCTCGTTACGAAATTCTGGTTAAACGAACCAATATATGTTCCAGTAAAATAGTTTAGAATGATTGAGTCCCTTGTGTGATGACCACAGTATTTCATGTCTCGGACCCCCTTCCCCTTCACGACATCCTGGCTACGTGCCTGAAACCCTCCAAGCAAAATCTGAAACGACGCTGCTGTTTTTAATCCTGCTAAAAGTAAAATAATATACACTGTTGTTTCATTGTTAAGTACAATGACTATGTTTAGAAGGACATTGTAATAATTTTAATTCTATAAATGAAATGGAACAGACGTAATTATTAAAACATTCTTCATGCCTGACAGTACAATGCTGTCGTCTTTTTTATGTAACTAGTCTTAATTAATTAGTAAAACATGTGTGTAGAAGTTTTGCAAAGAGACAACTTTTAAAGTACAGTTGAGCAGTAATTATTCACTGCCCTTTCAAGTAAGTAGAAAATGTATATTACGCAAATGAGCAAAAAGAAAATGGAATAACGTTGTATTGTAGTCCCCTTTAGGCTAAAGTATATTGATGGTTTATGAAGGTAAATGTTATGAATAGGGTTCTCAGACGTCCAGGTTTAGCTGGAACAATCCTCATTTATATGATCTTTTCTGCGAGAAATTGTTTGAAACTTCGAATGTCCCGGTTATTTTTTTTCAAAAACAAGTTAATATAATTCTTTCGATATTTGAAAATATCCCTCTTTTGTTAGTCATTGTAGCAGGCTTGCAACCATACGATAATGCCCTTACAATTATAGGTGAATATACAATAATTTTAGGTCGCGGTGGCTCAGTGGTAGAGCGTTCACCTTTGGTGCTTGGGGTCCCGGGTTCGATCCCAGCCCCTGCCAAGTGAACTTTGTGGTGGACAAACACCGTGTGCGTGGGTTTCCTCGGGATTCTCCTGTTTCCTCCCACTTTCTTCATTCCACCATTTCATTCATTACTCATCATCACCGTCTCCTTTAGCCTAACCGGTATAAGCGTGGGACGTAAAACTCAAAGATTTCATTTCATTTTTTTTACAATAATTTTAGAACAATTTTTTTTTTTTTCAGTTTTTGAATGTGCAAATAATTTGTAGAAGCATTAAATAATTATAAAAAGACATACACTGAGGTTTATAACAGTAAGTAGTCCTTCTCGCTAAAATAAATAAATAACAATTGACAAATGGCAACACTGGAACCATTCTTTAAATTCAATTATGTTTGCGAGGGGTTAGTAATATTGCTGTTAGTGTTAATATGGATTTTAAAAATGGTGTGGATTGTGATGTCAATTTGGACTTCAAAACTAAAGATTACTAGATAAATTCATTATATATTATGCTATCATTACTAGTATTACACTTGTTTTTACAATTATCACATGCATAACAAATATACTATATTATTTGTAATACATGATACGATAATTTTAAAGACGATAATTTTGTTCTCTGAGGTTGGCAACCCTGCATTGAAGGGAACTCATACGAATAACCTACTTTCTGTCACTTAGTTTTGGTGACTGTTGACATAATTATTAATTTATTCTAATATTTTAGCGAGATCAAGGCTATAATTATGAATATTCTGTAAACTCTCATAAAGCATCCCGCACTTTCAATGTAGAAATCTTAGAGTCCTGGTTATAGGAGATTGGCGGAACAAAAAAAAAATATAGGTGGAAACTGAACACTCAGAAAACTAGTGAACACGATGTTGTCCACAATGAACTCATTTGACCTGGGATCGAATCAAGGGCCACCAGTACTAGATGCAAGCACTCTGTCAATGAGAAACCATGTCCCCACCAATACCAAAGACTCCACAGTAAGTACATAAATAGAGGAAGATATTATCTTTGTGACTTTTTAAAAGCAGTCACGCAGTGTTCGCGCAATAATCAGGGGCTGCTTTTGAAATTGTAATTACTTCTATGGACCACAACAGCTACTGGTAGGTACTACTGTGTGCGCAAGGAAAGGTGGCTTCTGACAGTTGGGTAGAGCACGTGGAGTATTGGAGGCACTGTGGCCAGAGGCTAAGTAACAGAGACAGCAGCTCTGGTGACAAACTGAAGACATTTAACACGTCTCTCAACTACCGGCAACAGCGTGGTCAGTGACCTTCGTTGCCTAGCAACAGCGTGAAAGAATGCTGCTCTGATTGGTGAACAATTTTCCCTCTCGTTTTGTTTACAACATGTGCAGCTATCTGTCAGAGGCCACATTTCAGTAACTCGATAATATACAGGATATGCTGTAGTATTTGCAGTTTTAATGGGTAACTTACGAGTGTTAATAAATTCTCTCCAACATTGTCCGAAGATCCAAAAACATTCAGTAAGTTTGTGAAACATTACTAAAAATTGGAAATGACCTGTGGATCTAGATTTACATACTCTCTTACAATTCCTCAGACAATCGACCTGCTGACCATCTCCCTTCTTCTACTAGGCAAATACTGGGATTCTATTCTTAAGTAGGGGCAGCAGTGGCTCAGTGGTAGAGCGTTCACCTCTGATGCTTGAGGTCTCCGGTTCGATCCCAGCTTCCGCCAAGTGAACTTTGTGGTGGACAAACACCGTGTGCGTGGGTTAGCCCGGGGTTCTCCCGTTTCCTCCCATTTTCTTCATTCCACCATTTCATTCATTACTCATGATCACCGTCTCCTTTAGCCTAACCGGCAGTAGGAGGCCTGGTTGACCGACGTCATATACTCGACACACAACATTGTTCACTGATTACATCCTTTGGTACAGATTAAAGGATGTCTTATAAGGAACGCAACATTTGAAATACCTGCCATTTCTGTTCTAGTAAGTTAGTAAGTTGCACGATTTTCATCTGTTTCTTTGTGGTTAGTAGTGATAGAGCGCTGAATAGCACATGATCGTTATCTGCTTTGTGTACGGGAAGAAATGGAGCACTTTCGACCGAAACAGCGTGTTTTCATAGGATGTTGTGAATTCCTACACTGTGAAAAAACAAATGTGGCACACATAAAAACGTAGGTTGCGTGTGTAAGTCCTGTATATAGGTGGTCAGGATCACACATATAGATAGACGCAGGGGTAAAAGTGCATCTGAAAAGGTAGGGGGACGCATGTCGTCACCCCGTTCCCCGTGCTTATCTTTACCCATTGTAGTTTTTTTTAGAAAGTGGGGGACGCCACGAATATTTTCTGGAAGCAGGGGACAAAGTCCCCCGCGCTCCCCCTAATTTTTATTCCTGGATAGACTTATATAACATATAGCTGATGTGTGCAACGTACATATACGTATTTAATATACGAAAATCTGTTAGATGTTAGACATGTTGTAGCGGCATGAAGTAGTATCTAAGTGTGGAAAGTTCAGTACGTATGTAGCATATGGATAACATATGCTTCGTACAGATTTCCGTAGTAAACATACGGATTCCGTATATTTTGTACTATAAATTTGTACATTGTCTGAATAATGGATTTTTCTCTTTGTAGACAATTATTTATGTAGGTCTTCTTTTTCCACTAGTCGATCTGCTATCGTATTCGCCTTTGGTGCACGGAGTACTGGGTTCGATTCCCGGTGAAAAACTTTGAAATGTGAACACATTACGGTAATTTGGATTCCACCTTAAACTGTAGGTCAACGTCTGAAATAGCCTCGGCGCTCAAAATGTATGCCAAACATCAATAATATGAAGAGCAATAATGGAGTACTGTTTTAGCAAGGTCATAGAGGAAAATACATAATAAAAATCCAAAATATAATTTGCATTTATATTAAAAATGGTTTCCAAAATAAATAACGGTCTTTTAATATTGAAATAGTACTAGATACTAGTTTGCTACTTTAACGGACAAAAAGACTAACTGTTCTTTTATATTACAACACAACTCAAATACAATTAAAGAGAATATCTAAGGGTTTACCGAGTGTAGCAAACAAACGCCTAGGCACCAGAGGAATAGCCGATCTTAAAAGAATTCTATTAAATTATTTACGCATTCCGCTTCGAGATTCAAGAGTGTACATGAGTGGTCACAGACCAAGAACATGAAGGCTAACATCGAAAGCTATGTTTTCATGCTCTAAGAAGCAGTAAGGAAAATACTTGGCAAATTGGGGAATGTGGTTCCTTGTTTTCTTTCCTTTCTTTCTTTCTTTTTTTTTTTCTCATGGAATGTTCATCCGTTTGGAAGACCAGCTGGTGAGAGAAGACATTCTTCGTACGAACTCTCTGCTGTAGTAATTTCATTAAAGACAGGATGTGCGCGTGTCTTAGCTCTATCTAACAAGAATTTAAGACTTCTTACATTCACTGTTTTATTGTTTCTTAAAAGTTTTTGGCGATTAAACGAAAACATTCTTGCTTTTGCAATCGAGAATTCATTCTTGGTTCTAGAACAAACATCTGTAGTCTTATATTGTTTCATCAACGTTCCTCGTCTTCAGTTTCTATTATTTTAGCTCTGTTGGTGGAGGTAGAACGTATAGAATAAAGTTTCCACCTTTTCTTTACATGACGCTTTCATTTGTAAACTCTGTAAACACCTTGAAAGAACGGTGATTTAGTTGTAGAGTGCTCACTTTTGGTATGAACCGTCCGTTATTCGATCTGGGTCCTTATACAGGGTGTTTCAAAACAACACCGACAACATTTGGGAGGTGATTCCTGACACCAAGATAAGACGAAAAGTATAGACCAACCTGGGTGCACAAATGCTTCCTTTCGGAGTCATAGCCTGCCGAAAACGTGAAAAAATGAACTTTAAGGGTCCATAGCTCTAAAACTATGGGACATATAATTGTCGGGTCAATACTTCACTTAGGAACTAATATGTGCCCTATCCGAGAATCCATGTTTCAGAATCCTACCATACTTCCGCAACAATTTTTATAGAGATAGTTGGTGAGTACTTCAAATTATATGCCCGTAGCCAAACTGTCTCTATAAAATTTGTGACGTGAGAACCTTAGGATTCTGAGACATGGATTTTTGGATAGGGCACATGCTAATTCCTAAGTGAAATCTTGACCCGACTTCGGTAGGTCCCATAGTTTTGGAGTTATGGACCTTTAAAGTTCATTTTTTCACGTTTTCGGCAGCCTATAACTCCGAAAGGAAGCATTTGTGCACCCAGGTTGGTCTATACTTTTTGTCTTATCTTGGTGTCAGGAATCACCTCCAGGAAACACCCTATATATATTTGTGTATACAACATCGTGTCTGTGCGTTTCTTCTGGTTTCTCTCGCTGGTTTTACATTCTTTTTCCACCATTTTTTTTAATAATAAATAATTTTCATTAATCATCCGCCTTAGATAGCCTAATGAGCATAATCGTGGGACGTTAAACTACAAATTGCATTTCGTTTCTGTAAAGGTTTTAGTATACGTGTCTTTGGTATGTTAGGTTGGCTTGGATTGCCCGGGCGAGCTCACGTATGTACGTAAGTAGTCCCAGAAGTACCTTACCTGATGTATAGATGGTAGTTGTTGTTTGAAAAAACATTACTATGATTTAAAGTACTAACCTTAGAAAGCTGAAGTTTGAAGACGCTATGTTGTTTAGTATTTCTTTGGCAACCATCAATAGTGAATTTGGCTGTGAACATAGAAAAAATGTGTCACAGTTATGTGATAGAATATTTTTATTTGAAAGGTCTCAGTCCAACCAATATTAAAGCCGAGCTAGATTCTGCTCTCAGAGAGTCTGTCCCTTTGTTAACAACAGTAAGATCTTAAGTGGCAAAGCTTAGACGAAGCCTACGAGCTGCAAAGTAGAGGTCTGCACTGGTCGGAATTTTTAGCCCGGGCCCGGGCCCGGGCCGGCCTGTGAACTTACAATGTGAGGCCCGATCCGAGTCCGAAACTTGTTTTAGCATTTAGGCCCAAGCCCGGCCCGAGCACGTGCGATAATCAAATAAGCCAGAATTACAGAAACTTAATATTTAACGCAAAATTGTATTTTTATTTGCAGCAATTAGAGGTTTAATTTTACAGTTGTACGTTAAAACTCCTCCAGAAAGAACGGTGCAATAGACCTATATATATTGTATAGTACAGTATTTACCAAGTTAGGCCTGAAAAGACCCGAGAAATAGTATATTTAAAAATTCACTACCCGAGCCCGCCCCGGGCTCGAAGTGATGTATGCCTTGTAGGTCCGAGCCCGCGAGTACGTGCAGACCTCTACTGCAAAGACGAACATCGCAGTGAACAAATAAATGAATTGAGCACGCCAAGTATAGTCTAGAAAATCCACACAATATGTAGTATTGGATGACCATCAACTAAAATTACATGAGCCAGTAGACATGATAGGCACTTCAAAAAGTTCCGTACAGCGCATGTTGACTGCTAATTTGTACGCGAAATGGGTGCCATGTTTGCTTACATTGAAAAAAAAAAACGGCGTAGTAAGATATTTTAATCGAGTGTTTAGCGTTATTCTACAGCAACAAAGCCGGGTTTTTGCGTCAATTTATAAACTGAATGAAACATGGTTATATCTGAGACGAAGGAACAGTCAAAATACTTAAGTGAAAGAGAAGAACCGGCTCGAAAGAAGGCAAAGACAGTTCCATGTACTGGCAAGGTCATACTGCCAGTGTTTCTGGGATAATTTTCATTGATTATGTTCAGAACGGAAAAAAAATCAACGGCGAGTGTTGCTCAAACTTATTGCAGTGTTTGAGTGATAAAATCAAGAAAATACAGAAGCATTTGATGATAAAGAAAATGTTGTTTAATGAAGACAATGCACCAGTTCACACATCCATTATCGCGATAGACAAAATCAATTAGTTAAATTTCGAAATGCCTTATCACGCACCATATTCGCCAGATTTAGTCCCCTTCGGATTATTTTCTTTTTCCAAACTAAAAAATGGTGGAGTCTGCGGTTAATGGCTATTTCAAGGAGTTCAACGATTGAAACTATAAACAGGGTATCAAAGCTGTTGAACAACGCTAGGAAAAATTAAATGAAATCTTTGAGTTTTACGTCCCACGGTTATGCCGGTTAGTCTAAAGGAGACGGTGATGATGAGTAATGAATGAAACGGTGGAATGAAGAAAGTGGGAGGAAACGGGAGAATCCCGAGTAAACCCACGCACACGGTGTTTGTCCACCACAAAGTTCACTTGGCGGGGCTGGGATCTAACCCGGGACCCCTAGCACCAGAGGTGAACGCTCTACCACTGAGCCACCGCGGCCCTAACAACGCTAGGAAAAATGTATCAAGCTAAAATGAGACTATGCTGAGAAATAAAGAAACGTTTTTTTTTTTAATCAAAACATTTGTGTTTTCTTTGTTGAGTCGGGTACTTTTCGGACTACCCTCGTAGTTTTGATCCCGTGAGCTGTAGGTTCACGTCTTACATAGTTTTGATACTGAAAGCTAGGTTAAAGTCCGAACCAATCAACGCATTGTTTCCTCTTTTGCCTCGTGAATATACTATCATATCTGATCTAGTAGATATAAACCCAAATTTGACTTAGAATGGAGAAGCATAAAATAATGTCCTTTTCATAGTACTCCTTAGTTTGCTATCTTGGTCTCCTCTCTTATCTAATGAGGCCACGGAGGCTCAGTGGTAGAGTGTGCACCTCTGCTGCGTGGGGACCCCGGTTCGATCCCCGGCCAATTTAAGTTTGTGGTGGACAATATCGTGTCCGTGGGTTTCCTCTGGGGTATTCTCGTTTCTTCCCTCTTTCTCTTCCCACCAATTATTCCATCATCAATCACTTGCCTAAATCATCCATCTCACTTAGCCTAATATACATAAACTCGGGACGTTAAACTTTAAAAAAAAATCATTTCATTTCTTCTCTTATTTATAAACGAAACACAAAAAAATTAATAAAATAAAAACGTGTAGATGTAGATATAGATAGACGCCCTATTGCCAAACATTTCCTGCAGATGTTTATAAATCATTAGTGTTCTTGTCTCACATACGAGCTGTGATTATTTCACGGGGTGGCCCGGAGGGAAAATTCCCCCGAAGCTACGAAATTCCTCCCGAGGCCATAGAACCTGATGTCCTCAATGTAGATTCCCATTGCTTTCGTAATACTATTCTTCTCCCCTCCAGTGTATTGAAATTTCCCTCCCCCGGGATAAATATTCTGAAATCATCATTGCGTACGAGATATTCCCTATTTTGAGTCCCTTTGCCATACGTTCTAATTGAGCTTTCTCTTTTTTGTCTAATATCTTTATAAAGCAAGCCCTGGTCGTTTAATAGTCACGTACGTTGGAATACATTTTAAACATCGGAAGCAGAGTAAGCGACATTGTTCTATAAGTTTGTTTATTTTTACAAGAACAATACAAGTAGCATGTGTGTCACTGTCAGGAGTATGCGACGTAACAAGTACAGTTCATAAATAAATAAAAAAATCTGTTCCGCAAAATAACAATTATCAGTTACTATTGACAAAGAAGAACATTCATTCTGACGACGCGTCGTAAAAATTCATTTTTGTTGATTTTTTAAATGAAAATGCGAACGAATAATTACGTCAAATTGTTGGATGGACCACTATACCCTTTAAACTATGTCAGGTCAACATAGTTTTCAACTTCATTTTTGAAGTTATGATTGTCAATCATGTCGATCAGTAGCCCAATTACGACTCACTCACTATCAGCCCACTTATGGGCTACTATTAGCATACGTACTTTCTTCCTTTAGTCTAAGTAGGGTCGACCATCAGCCTACTTTGGGTCGATTATTAATCTATATATGGCCTATCTTTAGCCCTCTTAGTGATGAATATTAACCTCTTAGGTCCGACCATTAGCCTATTTACGATCGACCATTAATCTACTTCGGCTCGACTATTAGCGTTACTTAGAGACTACCATTAGCCTATTTAGAGCTGATTATTGCCTACTTATAACCAACTAACCTATACTTAGTGCTCACCATAAGCCTACTTAGGGCCAACCATTAGCTTACCTAGGACCAACTATTAGGCTAGTTAGGGCCTACCCTCAGCCTGCTGGGGCAGCAGTGGCTCAGGTGTAGAGCGTTTATCTCTGGTGCATGAAGTCCTTGGTTCGACCCCAGATCGCACCAAGTGAACTATGTGGAGGACAAACACTGTACGCGTGGGATTCTCAGGGTTCTTCCGTTTCCTCCCACTTTCTTCATTCCACCATTTCCTTCATTTCTCATCATCACCGTCTAGTTTAGCCTAACCGGCATAATCGTGAGACTTAAAGATTTCATTTCATTTTTAGATTGCTTAGTGCTGATTATTAACCTACTTAGGACCTACCATTGGCCTACTTACAGCCGACCACTAACCCTCTTAGAACCGACTATTGTCTACTTGGAACCAACTATTAAACTACGTAAGCTACTAGGCTACTTAGGGTCTACCATTAGCCTGTTTAGTGCTATTGGCCTATTAAGGTATAACCATTACAGTGCTTAGGACCTACCATTAGCATACTTAAGGCCGACTATTGCCCTACTTAGAGCCGACCATAGCGTCCTTAGCCTATATTTTGGGCTGATCATTAGGCTTCATAAGGCGACCAATAGCCTACTTAGGGTCTACGAAGTGTGCTCTTACAGTTGATAACAGAAGAGGTATATCAGATGATATCTACAGTTTAAAAGGTTATCTATACTATAATGCAGTCGATGCTCTCCTAGCAGAAATCGAAACCAAAACTTCATGCACCAATGGACTTATAAAACAGAAATTGAATAAATTATCACTTCACAACATTGACTTTTCTCTCTTCTGTAGCAGCATATCTAAAACAAAAGTGTGATACTTTACGGTTGTTATATTTTGACATGCTTCCAATTTTATCACAATACATGTTTTGCATTTTAAGTATGTTCATTACTGGAAGATACTCGGAAACGCTGGGAATATAGATTTTTGTATTGTAAGCTACGACAGGCATCTCTTTGCCCTGAATACAAGACAAAGGAAAACATCATATCATGTCAGAAAACATAGAAACCTTTAGACGGAGGAAAATATTGGCATTATGTATATGTGAAACAAATGCAGAACCAAGCGTATTCTTTCTTGGAAATGTTCAGCAGAGCAATAGCAAAATTGCCTTTCATATATTATCTCTTTTTATTCTGTCATAAAGCATTCTGAATAGGATTCGCTTATATTCTGATGTATTTGAAGTTTATATTCTATTTATTTTTTACTCAAAGGACAAAGAGCTTGTATGGTATAAACGTTTTTCATGTTTGTAACTTATACCTAATATACATCGCAGAGGGTTGTTAAATAAATCTTAAAATAGGAGTTACTTAAGAAAATTAATGTTTGTCCATATGCTAAAACAAGATAACCTAATACGCAATCTAATTTAAGTGAATATATATGTGTGCGTATAAACACATAACGCATGAATTGAAATTTATGCGAAGTCAAATAAATTTTAATTACATGAATGAGTTATTAGTATGAGCTTTAATTATGATATGTCATCTACTATCACATATATATCAGATGACTTTGTATGTACACACTTGACACCATCCTTTTGTTGTTGTTGTTAGGACTGTTCTAAAGCGATGCATGATGATTACTTTAGGAGCTATCTTCTTTTCTAATCTTTCAATATGCAATACCTAAGTCAGATGTTGATCTATTACTATCCCTAAATAAGTCGTATACTTTTCAACTCCAAATTCTTAATTCCAGTTTTATGGAGCAAAATTATCTTTGGCAATGGTTTGTGAAAAATTATATAATTTGATTTTTCTAAATATAAAGTCAAATAGTTAATACATAATCAGTGATATAGTGTAGCCATGTCTTTCTAAATGTATTATATCAATCCTTCTTTAGCATTGTCATCAGCAAATAAAATTATTCTACCTCTTAGTTCTAGGTATCATTCACATAAATTAAGAAGAGTAATGGTCCCAATATGGACCCTTGTGGGACACCATATTCTATTATTACGTCATTTGTTTCTTTCCCGTTTGCTAAGACATGTTGTGACATATTAGATTTAAAAAAATTAACATCTAACATTTTTATTTCAAGACAAAATTTTAAATTCTCCTATACATCGTTGTGACAATACGACTTTTTAAAGAAGATTGGATTACAAGGTCTACATAAACGAAACCATACATAAGATAATTTGACAAAGGTATTACTTCAACTCAGGCCCGCACCCAAAAATTTTTGTTGGGAGGGACCAAGCTTTTGGGGGAGGGTCCAATACTAAAAGGGAATAAGTCTTTATAGTATTAAATGGGTATTATTATGAACCCGGAAGGACAATAAGTAATTGTAAAATACTTCCACCTATATTTTCAGAAAAATGAGAGGACTAGATTGTTTTTATTAGGGATGACCACAAAGTTTCGTGGAGATCCGGTTTTCAGAACCGGTTCTGGAACCTGTTCTAGACCTAGATCCGAAAACCCGGTTCCAAAGCCGGATCTTAGGAACCGATTCCAGACCTGGATCCGAAAACCCGGTTCTGGAGCCAAATCCTTTCTGAACCGAAAACCGGTTCCATCAGGAACTGGTTCCGGCCATCCATAGATTTTGTGAGAAAAAGAGTACTGATGACATGTAGAGATCAAAATTTCATTCTACACCAATCATTTCTCTGTTAAACAAATATAGTTTTATTTATAAATGTATAAATGAATGCTGAGTTAGAAAGTTTGGAGAGGAGGGTTCGGACCCGGTGTATCCTCTCCGTGAGTACGTTCCTGCCTCAACTAGCTGTATTTCATTATGTTTAAAACATTATTCATTTTCGAAACACTAGAAGTGTCAGCAGTGAGAAATCCAAGACGAGAAGCGTGTCATAGAAATCTTACGGGTGGGGTGAAAAAATGTGACATCTAAATCAATTAACTTAAAACCTGTGTAAAAAAAAAAATCTACCATTCATTCAAAAGTATTTTTAGTTAAAAGTACATCATGAGGGGAAGGAGTATATTGGATATTAGAACTATTGAGAAAGTTTGAAAGTAGACGGTATGTTTTTATAGAAACACATGTGAGAAGGAGAACATGCCCTTTGAGATTATGGGTGTCCCTGCTAAATAAAGATGTAATAATGCTTCTGAAAATGTTGCAAATGGATTATTAAGTAAATCTGTATTGCATTATGTCTTAAAACAAGAAAGCGCTGCAATGTCGAGCGTATTAGGTGAATAAATTGCTATTCTGTAAACTATATATATTCTGTATGACATGATTGTAAATGCTTCTGTAATTGAAGGAGAGTCACTTTCACGCGCAATATCGCACCATTCCTCGTAAATTTTCCTGGCCGCTTTACCCCATACTTTGGCATAGACACGGGAACTGGAGCCATGCATACATTGTGTAACACATGAGACTACATCTAAATTCTACACAAAAACTCCTATATCAGTTTCGAGGACAATGTGGCGATTCTCTTCTTTCTTTCTTTGGCCAATATGACTGACTATATTAGGAGGTGCGTTCCAAAATTACGTGTCGTTTTTCCATAGTTCAAAAACTAATAGGAGTAGATTACTACAATTTCGTATAAAATAATTTTTCGCATTAAAGCTTAACTGGAACACTCAAGCTTTTAACTGTTTGTTTTAAATTTACTCACATGTGGAAGATTTTCTTCAAATACTGACCTGAATTGGCGGATTTCGTCATAAAGGACCTTAATGAAGATCTTGTCTACATCTTGTGAAAAAGGTATCGATATTCGTGGTCAGTTCAAGGGTGTCAGTTCATGGAGACATTGATATTGCTGGCTGTGCTGTGTGGAAGTGCGTGCATGGATTTTCAGGAGGGAGAAATACAGGTTGGCGGGGGTCAACCAAAGATCCTTCAAGGTTCGGAAGACTAATTTGTGCAACCAACTCAAAACCCTTGCTCCTGTTGATACCCTGGTCATGGAGGATATAAAGCTAACCGTCGAGAGTATTTGAATTAAGTGTCCACTTTCATACTTCGCACGCTGACTAGACGTGTTGCGGCCGTTCGGCCTAAATTTTGGACTGGTTCGCTAGATATATCCAGTCGTAGTTCCTCGGATGTGGGCAGTGTGTTCTCGTGCACAAAGTACACCGTCAAAGTTTGTCCCTTTACCTTGACTCACAGTTGCGATGTAACCCCTATTCTCTAAGGAAGTGGGATACGTCTACTGCGCGGCCAAACCAAAGTCCTGAGTGCCTGCCTGTTAACCTATTGGTCGAGGCGGTACTGCTAGGAGTCAGATCTTCCCATGTTGTGCAGGCATAATACCCGAGCGTTAAGACAAGCTAACCTCCTGCCCATGCTTGCCGTTACCCAGATTCCTGGGATAAGCTCAATAAGCTACCGAATCCCACCGTATCCCGGCCGAGTCTAATTGGCTCTGTTAACTTACAGGAGTATCTCGTTCTATCGTGAAAAGACCACTTGAAATTATCAAAATCTGTTTACATTGGGTTTCTCGACATCTGGATGAAAAGGTGATCTCCAGGATAAGAAGCCTTTTTACTTTAAAAAAATAAAAGTGGTCCCTCATCCATTCTGCTCTCAGGAATTATCCCTCAGTGACTTCTGTTCGTTTTCAGAAACTAAAAGTGGTTCTCCTCGATCGTACTGTGACTAGCACGTGTGCTCTTGGTACAAGTGATCATGGGATCGGTTTCCGGTGTAAAAGCACAAAAAAAATAATTTCACAGTTATTTTCTTTAATTAGTAATGCGTCTCCGTTAGCCTAAAGAGCTCAACTCTGGAAAGTCAAATTAACAAATTCATTTAATTCATTTTAAAATAATGAAAATAAAAATAAGGATTATTGAGAGGCAGACGTTTTCAGTCCAGAAGTGCTCTCAGAAGAGTTATTTTCCAACGACTAAAATAAATAAAAAACGAACAACTTTTGTAGCTTTTAATTTCCTCCCGAAGCATTATATTGCCTTTCCAATTTTTCTATTTGCTTATTTTATTTTAAACAATATAGTTGATGGTTGTTTTATGTGCACGATCTCACACTATTCTATCTGACGGTTTATCGGTTCAAAAAAATTTCTCACCACCTGAAGATGGCACGTTACAGAAGAAATATTAACTTTCTGAATTTGGTATTTTGTTTTACAGTTGTGTGTTCAATGTTAGAAAGTAGTTCAAAATGTTAAGTAATACCAGTGGCGGATTTAGGTCAGGGCCGGGGCCCTAGGCCCCCCAGTTTTTTCAGCGACAAAATAATTTAAGCTATTATTTATATATTTTTTTTAAAGTTTTTATATATAGCTATCATAGTCGGGGTACTGGCTGCCCCCCAGTTTTTACCTTCTAGATCCGCCACTGAGTAATACCTAAACAAAATTTCAATAACACCGTGCCATTTATTCAAAGTGTTTTTACTGTAAGTACGTATTTTCTTTCTTTTGCCTTTTTTAAAAAATTATGTTTCATAAATTGGCCCTCTTTTCCCTATTTTTTTCTGAAGAGCAGCTTATAATTAGTAAAAGTGAGCATATATTGTTCTGTGTGCTTGTACATAAAGTGTTCCAAAATTAATGAGAAAAGCCAATAGAACATGCTTATATACTTTGTTTAATTGCACTTCTGCAAAAGAACTGTGCACATTTTGATCAACATGTTCATAAACATGTTGAAATTACACTCAGCTTGCATTTAGCCTTAAGTCTGGTTAATGATATGCTGAAATTCATTTCAGAGTTTCAATGTTCAGGCAAAAATTACCATGTTTAAAACATGATACATTATACATACTGTACATGTTAGCGCAGCATGTGCAAACAAATTCCATCTTTAAATTTCAATAGTTTATATTTGGAAAACTGATCAATAAATAGGAATTTGTGTGTATTTAGTGATTATTGTATCAACTCGAAATTATACAAATTTCATGTGTTTGTATAATATTTTTCTTCCACGTTTTCGCAATAAGCGTCCTACTGTCACAGGAGTTATGTTTAATCGTAGAAAGAGCAACGTATAAAGTAAACAGAAGGACTAGTTGATTTAGTTGAATTCTAAACTAAAAGTTCTTTCCTTTGAAGAGGTAGGTAGAGCTAGGCTTAATAAAATCAGAGTCCGAAATCGACTCCCGCTACCGGTTTATATATATAAAAAAACTAATATAACAATAGTATTTCCAGAAATACTACAATACAACTTTCACTAATGCGAGATAGAAAAGGGTAGCCCCAGACCTTGCAGCCTTGAGGCAGAATCCGAGCAAGCTAGGTAGAGTGGTGTGGAAAACCCCAGAGCTCCGAGCAACCTAGGTAGAGTGGTGTGGGAAACCCCAGAGCTCCGAGCAAGCTAGGTAGAGTGGTGTGGGAAACCCCAGAGCTCCGAGAAAGCTAGGTAGAGTGGCGTGGGAAACCCCAGAGCTCCGAGCAAGCTAGGTAGAGTGGTGTGGAAAACCCCAGAGCTCCGAAGCAAGCTAAGCCAGGTGGAAGGAAAGCCAAGAGTCCCGCAGCAGATTAGAGGCTTTGAGGTTGGGTTTCTCCTAGTGCTCCAGGCAAGCTAATCAAAGACTGGTGCCTGTCCGTTGAATCCTCTTTATTATATAGGCGCTTCGAACGGTGGTGGCGCTGCTGTTCCCATGTCATCATGTGAGTAGTAGCTGGTGCTGGTGGTCCTCGTCTGCTTCCAACGTGAAGTGTAGTACTCCAACGTAAATACATGTGGTTAATGTTTACAAACAAGAGCACGTGTGATTGTTTATAAACAGAAGCACGTAGTATATTACAATACAAATTACACAGCCTTATGGAACAGTAAAGAGTGTACTATTCTGAATAATTGTAACATCAATGTAAAAGAAAAAACGCTTGTATTTAGAAACAATATATCATATTCTCGTGGGTGAAGTATGTAAAGTAGCTCACAAAAATATTGGTCCCAGTGTTACCAACAAGTTGACACAAAATGTCGCTAAATGGGAAGTGAAAGGACTCTAATTTTGGGTGAAAAGTCGCTAAAAATATATTCGTGAAATTCCGTCTCTCTCTCTCTCTCGCAATATATATATATATATATATATATATATATATATATATATATATATATATATAAAATCTTATCTACGCAAAAATATATACGTAAAACACAATTGAAATGATGAATTATACGTAACACAATATTTTCATTTTTAGTACAATATATATTTTTTACTTTATGATCAATTTCAATTCAACGAAATCGAAAATAAGTTGAAAACTACGAACAAAAGTAAAAGTCTAAAAAGAAAAAAATCTTACATCCAGTTCACTTTTACTCACGCTTCCACAGATGCTATCGGTAATGTATTCTTTGTGTCTCTAATTGGAAGCTCTGCAACTTAAGGAACTTAGAGTTGGATGTGATCTCCGTTAGAGGGCAAAAGGTAACAGCAATCAAGTGGTAATATGGAGATAAATGTTATGTACTCCCCCAAACTCTTCAACAGTTGTGGTGATTCGAATATTTTTTTTAAACAAAAAGAAAATAAACATATATCTGAGCTGATTCGAGCTAATAGTACTTGATTACAGAAGGACATGTTGTTCGCAGCACAAAAGTCCCTAGATTTGTAAGTAAGTCGCTAAATTGCCGTTGAAGAATCACCAAAAAGTCGCTAATCGGGAAAATTATTTTTCGTCGCTATTCTGGAAGTAAGGGTGTTCGATAAGGCTGAGGACCTATCGAACTTCGAGAGTGAAAATTTATCGAGTTGTCATCGGTTACTCGAAACCGTTCGAGTATTTGAAATTATCGAAGTTTCGGGTATTATCGAAATTTCGAGTATTATCGAAGTATCGGGTATTATTGAAATTTCGAGTATTATCAAGTTTCGGGTATTATCGACATTTCGGGTATTATCGAAGTTTCGAGTATTATCGACATTTCGGGTATTATCGACATTTCGGGTATTATCGAAGTTTCGGGTATTATCGACATTTCGAGTATTATCGAAGTTTCGGGTATTATCAACATTTCGAATATTATCGAAGTTTCGGGTATTATCGACATTTCGAGTATTATCGAAGTTTCGGGTATTATCAAAAGTAGTGATGAACAGTTCGGTTCCTTCACCTCTGCAATGATTTCTTCTTGCAGCCAAACTAGTCAAACAACTTTTATCATCTGATAAGTTATTGCAAAGTTGTATTTGTCGAAATCATATGTAAAATTATTTTTCTGCCTGCCCCGTTATTGGCGCAATCGGCAAAGTGACTATTAGTAGACTAACGTTGTCTTGGATTCCAATTCCATTCGGGTGATGAATGTTTTCTCTTACTCTTTCTCTCTTCTCACAGACTGCTTAAACCTTGTACATATCTGTGGGGAAAAAGCTTTCCCTTCACTATATTGCTAAGGAGAGAAGTTATACAATGAACACTCTGCATATATGTAATACATATTATATACAACTATGATAACCTCGAATACATTGTTTCTTTCGAACACTCCGATAATCCCGAACTTTTCTAAATATTCAAGCGACTCGACAAATGCGATGATATTGATATATTTCTGTATTTGCTGCTTTCAAACAATTCGAAATTCTCGAACAGTTCGAGTGTCTCCAAATTGTCTAATGTTTCTTACATTTCGAGTGCCTCGAACACTTCGAGAGTCCCGAACATTTCGGGAGTCTCGAACATTTCGAGAGTCTCGAAAGTTCGATAATTCGATAAAATTAAAATTCTTTATCGATGAAACAGTTTTGAAATATTATCGAATTGTTATCGATTACTCGATTATCGGAACAGCCCTATCTGGAAGTCGAATCCCCTAGATTTAGCGACTTTTCCCCCAAATTGGCAACACTGATTGGTCCATCGGCATATGAAAACAAATAAACGAACACTCCCTCTACTCTTTAGCTTTTGTATTGTCCTGTGGGAAAATCAAAGCAGTGGATGAGTCAAGGGAACCAAATTAAAAGAAATGTAATACGAGCATATCATATTTTCCACCAAGAAATTATTGGGCAACCAGAGAAAGCTAACGGTTTCTGCATGTTGTTGCCATCCGTAATTTTTGATTCCCTTTTCTTCTTTATAATTGGGCACAATCTACTGAGCGTCGAACGAAGTTGTTTATGATCTTGCGAGAGATTTTACCCTATTCTGCTAATAGTGCCCTTTTCATATAACGTTTGTTGGAGATGTCACGATTCCGAATGTTTTACTCAATGGAATGTCATAAATTCTCGATTGAATTGGTATCGGGTGATTATAGTGATGTTTCCATACAGCGAGGTGAGATACGTAACAACTAGAAACGGATAGTTAGGGTTATATGTTTAGGACAAGGATGCAAATAAGCGACAAAATTTTACTCGCCCAAGAAAAAAGCTACTAGTCCACATCCCACAATAGAAATCATTTACTTACCTTCGGTATTATACTAAATACTCGCCCGCACCGATGAACCACTCGTCCCGGGCGAGTGGGCGAGAGGTTATTTGTATCCCTGGTTTAGGATCAACATCCTACATGAAGACTTATTGTGGTGAGAGCTCCCTTTTATTTTACATTTGATCAACGGCGCCGACTTTTTATGTGGGTGCATACCAATAGCGGGACGTTTTATATGTTTTCAGTGGAATCTCGATATTTTTTGATTCATTTCCTTTTAGTTAAAATCTTTTATGAACACTTTCATAGAGGTAGGGCTCGATTTTATTCAGAATGTAGTTCTTTACTTTTTTTATTGTAGGGATTGCTTTTGACTGGATCAGAGACAGGCAAGGAAGGGGACAGTGTATTGCTTTGCCTTTAGACACACATTTGAAACAAACAATTATGTTTTAAAGGTTAGAAATTTTAACTTCCAGCTCAATGTTTTAATTGCTTATTTCTTCTATAATAATAAGTGAGAAATATTTATTTTATTTTGTTTCTATCAAACTAAAAATCTTGTGGGTGTTGGAGCCCCGGAATACGTCGTCGGCGCGCATGCATTTGATAGATGTGTTTTAACATTGAAGTTATACACCTTGTGGTACATTGTGTATTCAACAAAACATAAATTACCCACACAATTAGCGCCCATACATTTCCAGAACTCATAACAGTCACTTTTGTGCTCTTTCGGATACCCTGGTCTCTTTTTGTTAGCCTTGCTTATAAAGGGCTTTTAAAGTGCTGTTGTGTCCCATACAATCTTTTCTGATTCTTTCAGCACGCACCATGTTCATTTTAATTCAAAATGCAGATCCTAAGAGAAGAGTGAGAGATCATAATTTATGCAAAAAAATGATATCTCACGAGTCCGTCAAGTTAAAAAGGTGAAACTCAGTATAAAACTCCTCTTTGAAAATAAAGGGAAACGTACCGCAACGTCTTTAAAATTTTCCGTTTTAAGGGGACAGGAAGGTATCTTGTATATAGATAAAAATGAATATAAAATGTTTAACAGCCAACTCTTCCTAGATCGTTGCATCCCATTTGATGATTTTCGGGACATTAATGAATGATGGACTAACTTATCAGTATCAGTATTGGGTAAGAATCGATGATAGGTAGGGGTGGGAAGGGGCTGACATATAAATCGAAAAGATCGATATTAGGTTTCAACCTATAGTTTTCGGTGTCGTTGTGATAAATAGTTATACTCTCTATGCAGGCGCGTATCCAGGAGGTTCTAGGGGGATGGCCTCCCCTAAAATGTTGCTTCCCCCCCTAAAATGTTCACAGTAGGTTTGCAAATGAACTATAATATGGTTGGATTGGGCCCCTCCTAACTTCAGCCGCCCCCCTACATTTTTGGGATTGCTACCAGCCTGTATCTATGCCGTTTAAGCCCAAATTCATCTCACATCGCATGGAGCCGGAGTGTGGAAAAGGAGTGACATGTAAAATAATCGAAAGCGAATGATAGTGTGTCTAATCGATACTTTTTGGTGTCTCTGAGATGAATAGTTATAGTCCGGAATAGTGCACACAGAAAGACCAAATTAAGCCCCCATGTGTATGGGGAGTGCGAAGGAGTGAGGATGGAAATATCATTACACTTTTGTCATAACGGATTTGTATTATTATATATTCACTGAAATGCATATCCCAAGGGAGGTAGAGAAGATTTAATTCTTTATATCCCAATTTTGTTTTCGACCAATATTTTTTATTGTTCTTTCTTTTAGTCGTAAATAGCAGACTTAAAAAAAGACACGCAAAATCAATGTTTTATTCTTTTATGTAAATATTGGGAGTCTGGGACTTAAAAAGTTCCGTCAGGCAGAAATTGACTAACATATAATAGTAACATACTTCCATTTGCATGCCTCGTAGATAAGGTTATGGATGTTGTTATAATAATTTAAAACTTTTGGATTATTTATACCATCAGAGTTTATTCTTCACTCCTTTACATATCATTTGCGATTATTTTACTTTCTATTAATTTGAATAAGCATAAAATAACAGTTGAAAAAATAATAGTACTTGAATTTCAAGGCAACATACTCCACTACCCACTCATATAAAATTTAAAAGTAAATTACTTTTTGATACTTCACATTTTTATACTCAAATTAATGATTTTTTTGCTTCTTTTAACAATATCTGAATACAGAAAATGATTATTTAGTATGCGGCAACCCAAATTAGGAAAGCAATATTAAGCTGATTTAGTCACTTATGATGGAATTCAAAGAAACAGTTTTTTTTTTTTTTCATTTACACATAGAAAACGTTGCGCATTGTATATTTCGAGTGTGCTCTGAGTCAATCTTCTTGAAAGTACATAGTTCACATCTACTTCTTTTGTCTATGGATTGCAGCCAACGTGGGGAGTCTGATATCATCGCCTACTAAAAGTAGTGTTTTCCTTGCCTTGATCAGTTCCCCCACTTGTTGATGGCGACACCAGGAACTGGGAAGAGCTTGAACAAACGTCCGGCAATATTCGAGTTGAGTTGATTTTGAGTTTAACGTCCCATTCATCAGCTAGGCTATATGAGACGTGGACATGGACTGATTAACGTTGAATACGAACTACATGAGCTCCCGCTGGGAATCGAACCCGGGTCACCGGCAATATTCGAAACCTCTACACCATTTGTATAAACAGGATGAAAGTGTAAGGGGCTAAGACTTACCATAGAGCTCTAATAATGTAGGCTCTCATATTATAGAAATATTATCCTATGAGCTATGCCCCCTAGCCCTCCATCTACACGTATGTTCTAAATGAAGAATATAAATTAGTTAAGAGTTCGGTACAGTCTCTTTACATAGATATCACTACTAACAGTCTATATTGAAGATATAACAAACAATGCGTAGGCTCTGTTTGTTAAACCCTAACATCTCCCTCCACTGCTTGAAAGCCTGACGGGACTTCGTGATCCACCTGTAATTTTACCCCATAACACAAACAATAATATATAAATTTTTGTAATGACTATTTCTATTAATCATACATTACCTAATGAAGTACGAAGATCCATGTATATTTGGAGCTCCAAATAATACAGATAATAATGTTCAAATATCAGCCCACACGATCACTAGTCAGAAACAAACACGTAATCCAAACATCCGAAATTATTAGTCTCACACCCATATGAACGCCAAGAAGCACTTTCTGCCATCTCTTGACTTTTCTTTGAACCATTGAACCATTATCTGTTTGGGTTCCGTCAGGGCACTGGGTGTTTACATAATAATATAAAACGCAACCTTGAAAGATTCGACGTAAAAGTCCCGCCAGTCGATAAAGGGTTAAATACGTTTCACAAATCTAATTTCCCATGCAAAGTACGGGAATTTCAGGTAGTTAAAACATACATATATTTCATAAATTATTTTTTTATCGTCCCTTTATCCCCTGTATATCAGTGACATCTATCTGGATGTCATAAAAATATGCCCCTTATTATGGTCGGGTCGTATTAATCCTGGCGATGCTGAAATTTCTTAGTGGATGCAAGGCAAGACTTAGTGCTACTATTTCTCCTTAGGTGACAGCACCTTACTGATAGAAGAGAAAAAATTGTTGTCTCAATAGATGACAGGCCTAAGGGAGCATTATATTACAACACACATGTGTTTGTTTTGACGATAAACGATTAGCAACTTCGAGGTCTATTTCAAGATCGGAAAAGGAAAGCCTTTATCTTTGATCTCCGGTCAGTGTTACCAACCTGAAACAGCATAAAATCCCTTCAGAACATCAAACTTTCCCTTTTTTAGTCAAAATGTTCCAGAATACAAATAATTGTTTTTATCAGTAATGTGAATGCTCTTCTCACGCGCACACAATATCTATGCCCTATATAAAGATATAGACATTTTTTAACAGTAAATGAAACCGGTATTACAGCACACACCTAGAAAAATGACATCTGGAAAGCAAGGGGTTAAAAATTCTTCAATTCGCACACCAATTGCAGTACATAGTAGAATATATATCTAATTAATTTAAATCTTTGCGTATGAACCGATCCTTAACGATAGAATACTTACCAGTATGTATTGTACGAATCGCGAACACCAACTTGTTCTGGTGTGATCGCTATGAGTAAGATGGATTTTCCTGGAGTTGCTTCCCTTTTTCTCCCATTCGTATCAGTATCTTAATTTTTCCATACTATTCTATGAATTTATCAATTGTCTTCTTTATCCTATAGGCCATAACCTCAGAATGTAAATTAATTTCTTTTTTAGATCATAAAATCCTTTATTTTTATATTATGGAATTAGCATTGAAATTTTTATTAAAGGTTTATTTACGTTATACGAGCACATTAGAAGTTTAGAAAAAAATCTGCGTTTAAAATAAAATTTATATTTTAATTCGTTTTATGATAAAGAAAAATAACAGTGTTAACGAGAAAGCAACTCAAAAACAGAAAAGGCAAAAGAAATCTTTCGAGGAAATAAAAAGAGCTCATTCATAAGTACCTGGAAAGAGAATAAAGAAACATATTCATCATATATTCCATATAAAATATATTACTGCATAAAGCAGAAACATAGGTGTAAACTGAAAAGCATGAACAGATGAATATTGTAAAATTTCTTGGGTAGAGCAATAAAATGTACTCGGGATTTGAACTTTCCCTTCACTTTTTATTATAAAAGTCTTTATATATACACAAATTATAATACGTAATTCCTCTAATATCTACTTAGGTAAGATTAAGATAGGGGCCCGGTGACCAAGCGTCGTGGGCTTTGAGGTGAGGTACTCTCGGTGACCGTGGGTCGTGAGAAAGAGGAAAGGAACCCGGTAACCAAGCGTCGTGGGTATAAGGATAGGTACCTCTCGATGACCGAGCGTCGTGAGAGGGGTGTTAGGTGTTTCGATCAATCCGGGAAGATTGATGTTGGTCGAGGCGTGCAGGGCCCTTTTATCCTGTATTGTCGGCTTCCTTCGTTGATTTTCGTCCTTCCGACTGTTGGCGATGGTGATCGACTCCTCTTCGGGACCGTCGTCTGTTTGTTTCTATTTATTATTAACACATGTAGTTCACACGTGGTTATTGCATGACATGTAGACATGCGGAACCTTACAATATACAAGCCATCAAATATAGTTAGGAAGAAAATTAACCGGATGAAAGATTTAAAAAAAAAATAACCAAGGTTTGGAAAAAATAGGAAAGAACAAAATGATTTAAAAAAAAAGAAAAGAAGAGATAAACTGATCTGGATATTGAAAAACTTGCATTATAATGACTTATAATGAAAAGTGGAATATAATAAGTAGTGGAATTGAAAACTTGACTGGAACACCAATCGGAAAACGACCATTAGGAAGACCTAGGTGCAGATGGGAGGACAATATTAAGATATATCTCACAGAGATAGGAATACAAAGTAGAAACTGGATCCAGCTTTCTAAGGATACAAGTCAGTGGAGAGCTTTTGTGAACACGGCATTGAACCTTCGGGGTCCAAGACATGAAATACTGTGGTTATCCACACCAGAGTTCGATTGTTCTAAACTATTTTACTGGTAACATATATTGGTACTTTTAGTCAGGATTTCGTGATGGGGAGAGGGGCAGTGTGATATGAAATATTGTGATTATCACACAAGGGGCTTGATCACTATTTTACTAGCAAGAGGACATGATAGTAAGTATTTTAGTAACAAACTATGAAGAAATGTCGAATAAAAGAATATTAAAAGATTTAAAAAGATTTTACAATATCTACGTTCCTTCTTCTGTTCATCCAAATATAACAATTTTCCTTTCAGTATGACCTCAACTATTTTTAAAAATTACGAATCCAATAATGTCTTGTAAAATATTTTACAATACTTGCGCTCCTTTCTCTATTAAATCAAATGTTAACGGAACTATCATCCGCATAACTTTTTGTTTTTAATATCTTTCAAATACCGTCTGTGCCAAATGACAAGTTAAAGGAGCAGTTGAAAGCCGTTTATGGAATAACATGTTTAATACTACAGAGAAGAGATGGTGAAAAATTATTTTTATTTTTAGCTTTTTATTTTTAACGCTGACTCTTCCTATTTCTCGTTTCTTTTTGTTTTATCTTTCCTTATTTTTTTTATTTCTGGTCTCGAAGGGGGGTCCGGACCCCCCGGACCCATCCCTTGGCTACGTGCCTGCATAGAGTTAGTTAGTTAGTTAGTTAGTGGAATTGAAAAATAAGGGGGAGTTTATCATAAATAGAAGTAGGCCTTTACATACTATGCCAAGATGAAGAACTAACCATGCATCATAGTATATGAAAACATTTTTAATTTAGAGTAAATTCACCTGCTAATGATGCTGTAATACCTACAATAATAATAATTATGAATATAATATATTCTGTGACATTGTTATATGAGGTCGTTACACGTTATGTACCTCCTGCCAGGAGCACCTGTAGTTGCGTATGGTGTCTACTGCCTAATAAATAAATATTATTAGTAGTAGTAGTATAGTAGTGGATTAGGATTAGTACTTAGATTCCGAGCTTTCGGCATCTATGGCCATGTTTTCCTGTCACATTTGAGGGATGACGTCTTTCGGCGATCACACTGTCCGAGGAACGGGAAGGAAGAAAGGATTGGAAAAGGAAGGTCTGGGATCTGTATGTAAGGTACCATCCCTGTATTTGCCTGGGTGTGAATGAAGAAAATCCAGGGAAACTTCAGTCGGGATGAAAGCTTTTACACTTTCTCGACCGAGCGTTCCCACATAGAATCGAACCCAGGACTGCTTGCAGCTAGTAGTAGTAGAGAAACTGCTTTCAACCACTTTCAGAATTTCTCCAGTAGTATGACAGTCTGGACACTAAATGGAAGATTTATTGTAAATTTTCAAGCTTTCAATTAAAACTAAACATTGATATGAGCAATTAAATGTACGCCTAACTTTATAAAAACCCACTACTCATAATTTTATTTCAGGTTTTACAATCTCTTGATATATGTAAACAAGTAGAGAGTCACACAACTATATTTATTATTCACTGACTTCAAACAAAGGAGAAGATTCTCAATTCAACCCTTTTTGAATAAACACACACACACACAAACACACACACAGAGAGAGAGAGAGAGAGAGAGAGAGAGATCTTAAGAGGCCTCATCCCGGCGAAATTAAAATACCGCTAATTTTACAGTAATTAAGTGATATCTCCCAATAGATAAAAGATAATCGAAATGTGGAACAAGAGCGCCCTAGACAATATCATTTTACATGAGATACCGTTATCACAAGTCACCTAGTGGCTTTCTGTTTTTAGCCGTTTAGAAACGCGAAAATAGATGCCGATTTTCAAAATGGCTCGAAATCGAAAGCAGATAAGTGAGTCGTGATAACGGTATCTCATGTAAAATGATATTGTCTAGGGCGCTCTTGTTTCACATTTCGATTATCTTTTATCTATTGGGAGATATTACTTAATTACTGTAAAATTAGCGGTATGTTAATTTCGCCGGGAAGAAGCTTCTTAATGATTCTTTTTTTGTTTCAAAGAATATACATTCCCGGTGTTCATATATAAACTACTTTAGGAACTGATTGTAATCTTTAGAGTTAGACAATGAAAACCTTCAACGATGCTGGGGTGAATAACGTGCTTTTATGCTACCACACATACTTTTTTGTGGTTATGGTTGCATGACAGAACGGGGTTGTCCTGCAAAGTTTCAAAACAAGTAAATTACGTAAAGTTATTAAGATTTTTGAAAAAAGTATATTATTATTATTATTATTATTATTATTATTATTAATAATAATAATAATAATAATAATAATAATAATAATAATAATAATAATAATAATAATAATAATAATAATAATCATATACCTTTTAAAACTCTTCACTTATCCTTAAACGCTACATATATCCCATTCAACTCAAATATAATGTTATCGTCATATTGTAAGGAATTTTGTAAGATCATAAATCAAATACTTTGATTAAAGAGTAAAGTACTTTAGCTTCGTGCTTAAGTTATACGTTCTACATAGTACTAAGTAAATTAATTATGCAGAAAGTGCCACATCTTCCTTACGACTACGATTAAGATGTTCCCTCAGTATAATTGGAACAGGCAGCTAATAATTGGAAAATCAAAGGCAGATTTGTACACAGTACATACGTTTTGAAAACGACAGTTCAAAGGAATGAGTTTTCTCCCGAGAGATTTTTTAGTTGTGTTTAAGTAAAGATAGATGCCTCTGTAAACCCAGTGTTAACGTAAAATTGCGACAGTCTGTGTAAATGACACTGCAGTTGGAGAAAAAAGGACAGAGACCGAGCAAAATCAATAGATACGGAAAAGGAAAGGCATGCCAGTAATTGCATTGCCCTGATACCTTTCTGTCCACCCACTTTAAACGTTATTTTAGTCACAAAAGAAAAATGTAAAAAACAGAAAGAAAGAAGTGAGTTACGATACATTTTTGATCAACTGTGAATCCTAGCTATTTGTTTACTTTTTTCCTTGTTCTTTCTTGGAAATTTATTTATTCCAAATGAATACTTTCTTTTGACAAAATTAAAAAGAATTAAAGGTAAATTACCAGCGGCTGAATATGAAACATAAAATATAACTGAATCTTCATGGGAAGATACAAGTATATTATACACATGTAAAAAAAAAAAACATTGCTTTCAACTGTCAAGAGTTTTATGATAATAATTCTTTTTCAAATCTGCTCAAATAGTAATATTGTAATACTCGAGTTGAAAACTAAAACAGAATTATATTTCGATGCGAAAGCTTGAAGCAAATACATGCAGAGAACAAATTAAAGGATAAGATTGAACCTCACTAACAACTTTGACGGATTGCGTTTCTTTTACGGGAAAATGGAATTAATTTTTAATTTAATATCCTGCGCTTACTCGGAATATGTATGGTTGTCAAACATGGTTGCTTACTCGGAAGGAAGAACATAGATTGAAAGTATTTGAGAACAAGATCCTGAGACGAATATTCGGACCCAAGAGGGACGAGAATGGGGAATGGCGGAAACTTCATAACGAGGAACTACATAATTTATACGGTTTACCCAACATTGTGAGGGTCATCAAGTGTAGGAGGCTCAGGTGGACAGGTCATGTAGCGAGGATTGAAAAAAGTAGGAATGCATTCAAAATCTTAACTGGAAGACCAACCGGAAAACGACCATTAGTAAGACCTAGGCGCAGATGGGAGGACAATATTAAGATTGATCTCGTAGAAATAGAATACAAAGTAGAAATTGAATCCAGTTGGCTAAGGATAGAAGTCAGTGGAGAGCTTTTGTGAACGCGGCTTTGAACCTCCGGGTTCCATAGGTCATAGAGTTAGGTAGTTTTTAGTCCTGCGCTTATCTCCTTGTTGACAAAAGAAGCTGGATGATTAATGAAATTTAATGTATGGAATGACAATGTGGAAGGAAACGGAACAACCTCGAGAAAATTTATGGACATGATGGTTGTCCACCACAACTTTATATAGCCTGGGATCGAACCAGAGACCTCTCGTATCATTACTGAGAGTTCTACCACTGTGCTATATGTCAGTCTTTCTATCAATAGTTGTCAGAACAAAAAAGATAAAAGTAAGCAAAAATTGGTTTTACATATGAATTCAGCGTGCCAAAACTAGATTTTCCGTACCCCATTTACCTTCAATTCAAATTGAAATAGGGGCACGCGGTGACTCAGTGATAGAGAGTTCACCTCCGGTGCTTAGTGTCCGTACTTCGGTGCCAGGTCGCGCCGTGTGGACTTTCTGGAGAACAAACACCGTGCTCATGGGTTTTCTCGGAGTTCTCCCGTTTCCTCCCAATTTCTTCATTCCACCAATACATTCGTTTCTCATCATCACCGTCTCCTTTAGCCTAACCGGCATAACCATGGGACATAAAACTGAAAGATTTCATTTTCAAATTGAAAGTGTTAGAAATTTACCATTTAGGGCTTCAACATTAATCACTATAGGGTAAAAACCGTAGTAGATATCTAGAAGTTTTTTCTTGATACGAATTCAGTGGGTGGATGATAAGTTCTATCTTCGACTTTCTCCAAAATAAAAGGAGTTTCAAAATGAATGTCGGGGCTTTAAGGCTTTGTAGCACTTATTACATTTAACGTACAATTATAAGTAATACATCAAGTGATAGAGCAACGTAAACAGTTTTAAACAGTTAGAGGCCCACCATAAACTTTCAGCTGGGATATAGCGCAAAACACATTCAATTTAGGAGAGTCTCATTGCAACTATACCATCTCATGAGGTTTTGCTGATCCCCTGATGCGAACATTATGAGTGTGCACATCGCCATTTAGGTGAAATGTCGATTCATCACTGAACACGACACGATCCAGAAAATCTTAATGGTCAGGCAGCAACATTTCATTTGGCGCATAAACAGTAGTCAGTAGCCTTTAGAGCTTGTAACAACAGCAAACGATAAGGACGTAGTTGTAAGCTTGTCCTTAAAATTCTCTATACAGACGGTTGCACTGTAATTACAAATTCAGACTTTGCGAAATGTAAATCACAAAGAACTTTCTGTTCATTACTTCTTATCCTTACTACTAGCGCTTTCTAATGGCAGACAGAGGAAACAGTTCATACGAATGCATACAAAACTGAGTTGCTCTTTCATTTGATAATGCAGTAAAATTACCAAAAAGTAAGGAACAAATTAGTAACAAGCTGAAACTTGGTACAGATGTTGGGAATGATATTGTTAACAACATACTAAAAGGCCCTTAAATTCCACGTCACCTTCGCCGCCATATTGGAAAATGGCCGCCGGAAGTGCCAAATGAACAATACCCAGATAAAAATAGCAATATATTCGCTATGGTTGAATGTAAAGAGATAAACTTAGTGTCGTTTTATAGAACATAGATGACATAATACCTTTATGGAGAAACAATTTTTCATAAAACGCAAACTATCAGAAATATTTAGCTCTAAATTCTAAAATTCCGAAATTTAGAGTCAAACTGATTTACAATTTTATTGAACTTAGGAAGTAATTATTAACAAGTTGAAATTTGACATAGATGTTGGTAAAGATTATTTAACACTAGAAGGACCGGATGGGTCAAAATGACCCATCACCATATTTTAATATTCCACTGTAAACGTACTTGAAATACTAAGTGAATAATATTTCAAGTACGTTTACAGTGGAATATTAAAATATGGTGATGGGTCATTTTGACCCATCCGGTCCTTCTAGTGTTAAATCACGTACTAAAATCCCACAACTTCTTCGTTCGTCATATTGGAAAATGTCCAATGTCCGAAGTAATTGAGAGATAATATTTTGTTAATTGAAATACAAAATCTAGACCGGAGTAAATATTTGAGAAACTGTCAGTACAGTCGATCCGAAGTCAATTGCGATCAATGTTGGTGGAGGGGGCGAAACATTATGACATGTTTAAGGTTGTTGTCCGTCATCAAGGAATCAACTTGTTTATTTTAAATAACAACATGGTCGTGTGACTTATTAAATAACATCCTCGTTCGAAGCGAAACCCAACGGTAAGGTTATTTTTCCAAAACCTACACCAGTTTTCAAGCTGTAAATACATTTAGGATATGTTATGTGAGAAATGCTGTGCGAAAAGGTAAGACATAAGAGAGATGCAATATTTTGTAATCGATTCATCTTTCCAAGAAAAGTTTCTATCTTTCCTTAATTCTATTTTGAATCTGGAAGTGGTTAAAATTAACCATTTCTGGTTGCAACATCTATTGCCATAAAATAAAAATGGTAACAGATAGCAACAAGCTGTTTTCTGCAATCGAATCAGGGTCTCAAGAGTTTATTCTATCACAACCCATAACACTTCATCAAAATTAAAAGTAGTTGAACTTTACTGCTGCTTCCGGATTCAATACTGATTTCCGTAGAGCAAAAGCGGTAAGAAATATCGAGAAGCAGGTTTTTTCTTTCAATTGATTTACCTTCCAAAGAATAGGTTCTATCTCCTCTCTTAGACATCTGTTCAATCTGAAATTAGTTCAGATTAACGATTTCTGGTTTCTATCTTTATTGTCGTAGAACAATAACATTAATGCGCAGCAATCAGTGTCCGAGGAACAGATTCTTAGAAGAATACCATTAAGGCGTAGCAAGTAATGGCTTTTTTATATGGATTCAGCGTCCGAGGAACAGATTCTAAGAATAATAACATTAAGGCGTAGCAAGTAATGGCTTTTTTTATATGGATTCAGCGTCCGAGGAACAGATTCTTAGAATAATAACATTAAGGCGTAGCAATCAGCGTCCGAGGAACAGATTCTTAGAACAATAACATTAAGGCGTAGCAAGTAATGGCTTTTTCATATGGATTCAGCGTCCGAGGAACAGATTCTTAGAATAATAACATTAAGGCGTAGCAAGTAATGGCTTTTCTTTATATGGATTCAGCGTCCAAGGAACAGATTCTTAGAACAATAACATTAAGGCGTAGCAAGTAATGGCTTTTTTATATGGATTAAGCGTCCGAGGAACAGATTCTTAGAACAATAACATTAAGGCGTAGCAATCAGCGTCCGAGGAACAGATTCTTAGACCAATAACATTAAGGCGTAGAAAGTAATGGCTTTTTCATATGGATTCAGCGTCCGCGGAACAGATTCTTAGAACAATAACATTAAGGCGTAGCAAGTAATGGCTTTTTCATATGGATTCAGCATCCGAGGAACAGATTCTTAGAATAATAACATTAAGGCGTAGCAATCAGCGTCCGAGGAACAGATTTTTAGAACAATAACATTAAGGGGTAGCAAGTAATGGCTTTTTCATATGGATTCAGCGTCCGAGGAACAGATTCTTAGAACAATAACATTAAGGCGTACCAAGTAATGGCATTATTATATGGATTCAGCGTCCGAGGAAGAGATTTTTAGAACAATAACATTAAGGCGTAGCAAGTAATGGCTTTTTTTATGGATTCAGCGTCCGAGGAACAGATTCTTAGAACAATAACATTAAGGCGTACCGAGTAATGGCATTTTTATATGGATTCAGCGTCCGAGGAAGAGATTTTTAGAACAATAACATTAAGGCGTAGCAAGTAATGGCTTTTTTATATGGATTCAGCGTCCGAGGAACAGATTCTTAAAACAATAACATTAAGGCGTAGCAATCAGCGTCCGAGGAACAGATTCTTAGAACAATAAGATTAAGGCGTAGCAAGTAATGGCTTTTTCATATGGATTAAGCGTCCGAGGAACAGATTCTTAGAATATTAACATTAAGGCGTAGCAAGTAATGGCTTTTCTTTATATGGATTCAGCGTCCAAGGAACAGATTCTTAGACCAATAACATTAAGGCGTAGCAAGTAATGGCTTTTTCGTATGGATTAAGCGTCCGAGGAACAGATTCTTAGAATAATAACATTAAGGCGTAGCAAGTAATGGCTTTTTATATGGATTCAGCGTCCGAGGAACAGATTCTTAGAATAATAACATTAAGGCGTAGCAATCAGCGTCCGAGGAACAGATTCTTAGAACAATAAGATTAAGGCGTAGCAAGTAATGGCTTTTTCATATGGATTCAGCGTCCGAGGAACAGATTCTTAGAATAATAACATTAAGGCGTAGCAAGTAATGGCTTTTCTTTATATGGATTCAGCGTCCAAGGAACAGATTCTTAGAACAATAACAATAAGGCGTAGCAATCAGCGTCCGAGGAACAAATTCTTAGACCAATAACATTAAGGCGTAGCAAGTAATGGCTTTTTCATATGGAATCAGCGTCCGAGGAACAGATTCTTAGAACAATAACATTACGGCGTAGCAAGTAATGGCTTTTTCATATGGATTCAGCGTCCGACGAACAGATTCTTAAAACAATAACATTAAGGCGTAGCAATCAGCGTCCGAGGAACAGATTCTTGGAACAATAACAGTAAGGGGTAGCAAGTAATGGCTTTTTTCATATGGATTCAGCGTCCGAGGAACAGATTCTTAGAACAATAACATTAAGGCGTACCAAGTAAAGGCATTATTATATGGATTCAGCGTCCGAGGAAGAGATTTTTAGAACAATAACATTAAGGCGTAGCAAGTAATGGCTTTTTTTATGGATTCAGGGTCCGAGGAACAGATTCTTAGAACAATAACATTAAGGCGTACCAAGTAATGGCATTTTTATATGGATTCAGCGTCCGAGGAAGAGATTTTTCGAACAATAACATTAAGGCGTAGCAAGTAATGGCTTTTTTATATGGATTCAGCGTCCGAGGAACAGATTCTTAGAACAATAACATTAAGGCGTACCAAGTAATGGCATTTTTATATGGATTCAGCGTCCGAGAAAGAGATTCTTAGAATAATAACATTAAGGCGTAGCAATCAGCGTCCGAGGAACAGATTCTTGGAACAATAACAGTAAGGGGTAGCAAGTAATGGCTTTTTCATATGGATTCAGCGTCCGAGGAACAGATTCTTAGAACAATAACATTAAGGCGTACCAAGTAAAGGCATTATTATATGGATTCAGCGTCCGAGGAAGAGATTTTTAGAACAATAACATTAAGGCGTAGCAAGTAATGGCTTTTTTTATGGATTCAGCGTCCGAGGAACAGATTCTTAAAACAATAACATTAAGGCGTAGCAATCAGCGTCCGAGGAACAGATTCTTGGAACAATAACAGTAAGGGGTAGCAAGTAATGGCTTTTTCATATGGATTCAGCATCCGAGGAACAGATTCTTAGAACAATAACATTAAGGCGTACCAAGTAAAGGCATTATTATATGGATTCAGCGTCCGAGGAAGAGATTTTTAGAACAATAACATTAAGGCGTAGCAAGTAATGGCTTTTTTTATGGATTCAGCGTCCGAGGAACAGATTCTTAAAACAATAACATTAAGGCGTAGCAATCAGCGTCCGAGGAACAGATTCTTAGAACAATAACATTAAGGCGTAGCAAGTAATGGCTTTTTCATATGGATTAAGCGTCCGAGGAACAGATTCTTAGAATAATAACATTAATGCGTAGCAAGTAATGGCTTTTTATATGGATTCAGCGTCCGAGGAACAGATTCTTAGAATAATAACATTAAGGCGTAGCAATCAGCGTCCGAGGAACAGATTCTTAGACCAATAACATTAAGGCGTAGCAATCAGCGTCCGAGGAACAGATTCTTAGAACAATAACAATAAGGCGTAGCAAGTAATGGCTTTTTCATATGGATTCAGCGTCCGAGGAAAAGATTCTTAGAATAATAACATTAAGGCGTAGCAAGTAATGGCTTTTCTTTATATGGATTCAGCGTCCAAGGAACAGATTCTTAGAACAATAACATTAAGGCGTAGCAAGTAATGGCTTTTTTATATGGATTCAGCATCCAAGAAACAGATTCTTAGAACAATAACATTAAGGCGTAGCAATCAGCGTCCGAGGAACAGATTCTTAGACCAATAACATTAAGGCATAGCAAGTAATGACTTTTTCATATGGATTAAGCGTCCGAGGAACAGATTCTTAGAATAATAACATTAATGCGTAGCAAGTAATGGCTTTTTATATGGATTCAGCGTCCGAGGAACAGATTCTTAGAATAATAACATTAAGGCGTAGCAATCAGCGTCCGAGGAACAGATTCTTAGAACAATAAGATTAAGGCGTAGCAAGTAATGGCTTTTTCATATGGAATCAGTGTCCGAGGAACAGATTCTTAGAACAATAACATTAAGGCGTAGCAAGTAATGGCTTTTTTATATGGATTCAGCGTCCGAGGAAAAGATTCTTAGAATAATAACATTAAGGCGTAGCAAGTAATGGCTTTTCTTTATATGGATTCAGCGTCCAAGGAACAGATTCTTAGAACAATAACATTAAGGCGTAGCAAGTAATGGCTTTTTTATATGGATTCAGCATCCGAGGAACAGATTCTTAGAACAATAACATTAAGGCGTAGCAATCAGCGTCCGAGGAACAGATTTTTAGACCAATAACATTAAGGCATAGCAAGTAATGACTTTTTCATATGGATTAAGCGTCCGAGGAACAGATTCTTAGAATAATAACATTAATGCGTAGCAAGTAATGCCTTTTTATATGGATTCAGCGTCCGAGGAACAGATTCTTAGAATAATAACATTAAGGCGTAGCAATCAGCGTCCGAGGAACAGATTCTTAGAACAATAAGATTAAGGCGTAGCAAGTAATGGCTTTTTCATATGGAATCAGTGTCCGAGGAACAGATTCTTAGAACAATAACATTAAGGCGTACCAAGTAATGGCATTTTTATATGGATTCAGCGTCCGAGGAACAGATTTTTAGAACAATAAGATTAAGGCGTATCAAGTAATGGCTTTTTATATGGATTCAGCGTCCAAGGAACAGATTCTTAGAATAATAACATTAAGGCGTACCAAGTAATGGCATTTTTATATGGATTCAGCGTCCGAGGAACAGATTTTTAGAACAATAACATTAAGGCGTACCAAGTAATGGCTTTTTTATATGGATTCAGCGTCCGAGGAACAGATTCTTAGAACAATAACATTAAGGCGTACCAAGTAATGGCTTTTTTATACGGATTTAGCGTCCGAGGAATAGATTCTTAGAACAATAACATTAATGCGTACCAAGTAATGGCTTTTTATATGGATTTAGCGTCCGAGGAACAGATTCTTAGAACAATAACATTAAGGCGTACCAAGTAATGGCATTTTTATATGGATTCAGCGTCCGAGGAAGAGATTTTTAGAACAATAACATTAAGGCGTAGCAAGTAATGGCTTTTTTATATGGATTCAGCGTCCGAGGAACAGATTCTTAGAACAATAACATTAAGGCGTGGCAAGTAATTTCTTTTTTATATGGATTTAGCGTCCGAGGAATAGATTCTTACAACAATAACATTAAGGCGTACCAAGTAATGGCTTTTTTATATGGATTCAGCGTCCGAGGAACAGATTCTTAGAACAATAACATTAAGGCGTACCAAGTAATGGCTTTTTTTTATGGATTCAGCGTCCGAGGAACAGATTCTTAGAACAACAACATTAAGGCGTAGCAAGTAATGGCATTTTTATATGGATTCAGCGTCCGAGGAAGAGATTTTTAGAACAATAACATTAAGGCGTAGCAAGTAATGGCTTGTTTATATGGATTCAGCATCCGAGGAACAGATTCTTAGAACAATAACATTAAGGCGTAGCAATCAGCGTCCGGGGAACAGATTCTTAGACCAATAACATTAAGGCATAGCAAGTAATGACTTTTTCATATGGATTAAGCGTCCGAGGAACAGATTCTTAGAATAATAACATTAATGCGTAGCAAGTAATGGCTTTTTATATGGATTCAGCGTCCGAGGAACAGATTCTTAGAATAATAACATTAAGGCGTAGCAATCAGCGTCCGAGGAACAGATTCTTAGAACAATAAGATTAAGGCGTAGCAAGTAATGGCTTTTTCATATGGAATCAGTGTCCGAGGAACAGATTCTTAGAACAATAACATTAAGGCGTACCAAGTAATGGCATTTTTATATGGATTCAGCGTCCGAGGAACAGATTTTTAGAACAATAAGATTAAGGCGTATCAAGTAATGGCTTTTTATATGGATTCAGCGTCCAAGGAACAGATTCTTAGAATAATAACATTAAGGCGTACCAAGTAATGGCATTTTTATATGGATTCAGCGTCCGAGGAACAGATTTTTAGAACAATAACATTAAGGCGTAGCAAGTAATGGCTTTTTTATATGGATTCAGCGTCCTAGGAACAGATTCTTAGAACAATAACATTAAGGCGTACCAAGTAATGGCATTATTATATGGATTCAGCGTCCAAGGAAGAGATTTTTGGAACAATAACATTAAGGCGTAGCAAGTAAGGGCTTTTTTTTATGGATTTCGCGTCCGATGAACAGATTCTTAGAACAATAACATTAAGGCGTACCAAGTAATGGCATTTTTATATGGATTCAGCGTCCGAGGAAGAGATTTTTAGAACAATAACATTAAGGCGTAGCAAGTAATGGCTTTTTTATATGGATTCAGCGTCCGAGGAACAGATTCTTAGAACAATAACATTAAGGCGTGGCAAGTAATGGCTTTTTTATATGGATTTAGCGTCCGAGGAATAGATTCTTACAACAATAACATTAAGGCGTACCAAGTAATGGCTTTTTTATATGGATTCAGCGTCCGATTAACAGATTCTTAGAACAATAACATTAAGGCGTACCAAGTAATGGCTTTTTTTTATGGATTCAGCGTCCGAGGAACAGATTCTTAGAACAACAACATTAAGGCGTAGCAAGTAATGGCATTTTTATATGGATTCAGCGTCCGAGGAAGAGATTTTTAGAACAATAACATTAAGGCGTAGCAAGTAATGGCTTGTTTATATGGATTCAGCGTCCGAGGAACAGATTCTTAGAACAATAACATTAAGGCGTACCAAGTAATGGCATTTTTATATGGATTCAGCGTCCGAGGAAGAGATTTTTCGAACAATAACATTAAGGCGTAGCAAGTAATGGCTTTTTTATATGGATTCAGCGTCCGAGGAACAGATTCTTAGAACAATAACATTAAGGCGTAGCAAGTAATGGCTTTTTCGTATGGATTCAGCGTCCGTGGAACAGATTCTGTCTTTGATTGTATTAATCCATTGTAACCAGTAGTTACAGATGTACTATTTTAAGTTTGAGTATTGAATTCCCAAAGTTTGGAAATCTACTGTAGTTTCAACTTGTGAAACGAAACTCACTTCTTTTAATACAATTTTTAGTTACAAACTCGTTTAAATGTTTGGGGACACTCGGTCGAAAAAAAGTGTAAAATCTTTTTCAGGCCACCCCTCCTGAGAGACGTTTTCCTGGGTTTTCCTCGTTCACACCAGGCAAATGCCGGGATGAAAACTAACATACAACTGGCAGGCAACTTTCTTTCTTCCCTTTCCTTGGATAGTGTAATCGCCGAGTAACGTCATCCTTCATTCATGATGTGCTAGCATGACCATAGATACCGAAAACCCGAAATTCTAATCCTAATTTGGGGGCCGCGGTGGCTCAGTGGTAGATCGTTCACCTCTGGTGCTTGGAGTCCCGGGTTCGATCCCCGCCAAGTGAACTTTGTGGTGGACAAACACCGTGTGCATGGGTTTTCTCGGGGTTCTCCCGTTTTCTATCACTTTCTTCATTCCACCACTTCATTCATTACTCATCATCAGCGTCTCCTTTAGCCTAACCGGCATTAGCGTGGGACGTAAAACTCAAAGATTTCATTTCATTTCAAAGATTTCATTTTTTTTCTAACCCTAATTCGTTTAAATGTTTCAACTATTTTTACCCACACTTTTACTGATCTACCCTTTGAGCATCTCTTTCTTAACTTTAACATTTAGCAACTACAAAGTACAGAAGCTATTTTCATGTTAGGAATAGTTTGATCCTGCTCTTGTATATTGTAGGTAGAGACCAACCATCCACCTTTAAATACATAGCGATACTCTATTTTTAAATACATACTTTTCAGCCAAAAAAAGTGACTCAAAATAGCAAGTCGTTTCTGATGACACATTTTAATCAACAACACACTCTTTATTTCAAAATGATTTATTTTGATACATTAGGTGTGACGCAAAAACAAAATCTACACTTTATATACCGTTCTTGTTAAAAGATAAATAGAGTTGATCTTCATTAATCAATCAATATGTCGATAAGAAAAATATTTCCACAAACTGATTTGTTTTGGAATTTGATATATGTTTATGTATCTTACCACGAATAAATACAGACCTTGCATTTACTGAAGACATCGATTTATATATATATATATATATATATATATATATATATATATATATATATATATATATATATATATATACAGTATATGTTTACCGTAAATAAACTTGAGTGCGGGAATAGAAATAATACCACTTTTTTCTTTACTTAAGAGTTCCCTCCACATGTTAGCTCTTGTAAAACGAACTACGCCCTTGGCTTTTAAACATTACTAAGTCTATAGTAAACCCTGAGGTATAGTGAGTTTCTTATTAACATTTTCGTATTACATTATCTCCAGTCCTCTGTTGAACACAAAACGAAAAATTAGATGTAATCTTTCAGTTTTACGTCATGTTTATCCCCAGGAACGTATCCATGGGGGTCTAGTAGGGCGACCCCCTAAATTTTTACTCGCCTCTAAAATTTTCACCGTATGCTTGCAAATGAACTATAATATAGTGATGAACTATAAGAAACTTGGATCGGGCATCTCCTAACTTCTACCGCCCACCCTACATTTTTGGGCTGGCTACCGGCCTGTTTACGTCCTATGGACAGGGGTAAAAATAAATCTGAAAAGGTAGGAGGACGCATGACGTCACGCAGTCCCCGTTTCTATCTTTCCTATGGTATTTTTAGGAAGTAGAGGGACACCATAGAAATTTTCAAGAAGAGGGGGAACGGAGTAACCCTCGCGTTCCCCTTCACTTTTACCCTTGCCTGTAGGCTATAGGAAACGGATGCGGTGGTTTATAAAAATTGGTTCATTTGAGTTTAGCATTTATTTCCAGTATAGAAGCTATATGAGACAGAGACCTACAGTGTAAGGTGGAACGTAAAGAATACAAAATGAAAATAAATGTTACGAAGACAATAGCTATGGTGATTGGAACGAAGCGGTCAGTGTCAAATATAGAATTAGGATGGGGGAAAATAGAATAGGTGACTAGTTTTTGATACCTATGGGTAGTATTATTAGTGAAGATATGACGTGTGAATGTAAAATAAAAGCAAAAGTCGAAAGAAGACTTTAGGAGGAAGAAAATATTATTTTGCGGGACTTTGACTAAAGACCTGGGAAAAATATTCGTAAAATGCTTCGTCTGGAGTATCGTACTGTATGGGTAAGAAACATGGACATTACGCAAAATGACGGAAAACGACTGGAAGCTTTTGAAATGTCAGTCTGAAGAAGAATAACGAGAATCAGCTAGGTCGAACGGAAAACGAATGAGAGAGTGTTAGAAAGGATGGGACAGAAGACAACAATTTTGGATATAATTAAGAAGAGAAAAAGAAACTGTTTGGTACATCGGTTAAGAAGGAACTGTGTCATGAGAACGTGCTAGAGAGTAGTGGCAGGAAAGAGAAGGAGGGGATGAAGGAGACTACAATTAATGAACGATATTAAAACAGAAAAGTTATATGTGAAGACGAAGAGGTTAGCGGAAGACCGTCGAGCTTGGAAATTTCTCAGTTGTGGCACGTGACCTGCCAATATTGGCAGACTATTATGATAGTGATGATATGATGATAATTCGTTCAAATTTCAAAGTTTTCCCATCAGGAGTCGAATTCGGGACCCATACACCAAAGGTGAGCATACTAGATACTAGAGAAGGATGTGGTAATTATTCAAAGAGAACGATTATGGAATAATTGATGGAATGATAAGGTGGAAGGAAATGGGAGAACCTCAAGAAATCTCACGGACACGATGTTGTTTAAACCCAAACTCACGAACCAAATACTCCCTGCACAAAGGATGAGCGTTCTACTCTGAGGCACCGTATCGCCTTTATTGAATACGATCTTTCAGCACTTGGCCAGTGACTTACGTTTACATAGCTAAGAAATAGTGGCTTTTATATTCACAATATATTGACAATATTGGCAATAAAACATTAAACTGAGACCTTTAAGTTAATTTCATTTTATCAACTACAACCATTCCTTTCTGCAGTTATGCAACCACGCGCAACACATCAAAAACCATTGCCATCTTGATTCTGATTACCATATAGATGTTCTGTAAACGAATCTTAGCTACTTGCTGGAATGTTCAATGTGTCATAAATGTGACCCAACTATTCTAAGGAAATATCCGGGAATCCCTCACTTACTCTACGGGAATCCCTTGCCTCACCTCTAAAACATTGTGAACCATGGATTTTTGGATAGAGCAGATCACAAGTCTTAAGACAATACAAGCCGACTCAGCTCGATTGCTAGTAGTTTTGCATATATTTACCTCCAAAATTCATTTTCCTAAGCTTTCGGCAGCCTGTAACTCGGAAACTAACAATAAGCGATTCCTAGAAAATGTTTTCTGGCCTGGAAATGTTTCTTGTTTCTATAACTAGACTCACCTCCCAGGTGTTTTTAACATGCGCATTAATTCTTTGTATATACAGGGTGGATCATTTATTTTGACACGCATTTGCAAATTTAAACTAATAAATACAAAACACCGGAATTTCGCACCATGTAACTTTCGACAAGGAGACATTCTTTAGTATACTCTGCAACACAATCTGATTAACATTGTTTCCAACCCAATACAAAGTTATACATTTTTTTTTAAATGGCACTACATCAGATTATTACATGTTTCTAATTTGCGTCTAAAACGATAACTTACAGTGCCTCCTTATGCAATATTGCAAACTAAGAACGCTACAGTATCACAAACTTAGGGAAAAAACAAATTTTGAAGGTTTCTACAACATTAACGACGCAAGTGACATGGAAGGGGTAATGTACATTCAAGGTACCTTGATGTAGAATACTACAGTCGTCATATGATGTATTTCGAACTAGTAAAAAGAAAGTTTCAAGGAATTGAACATTTGGCTCTTTTAAATAGACTTTAGTTCAAAAAATCATATTTAGATAAGTATCACATAAAATTACGTAAATAGTGTCCAATAAACATAAAGATCATAATCAGGAGGGTAAAAGTAAGGGAAACGCGCGCAGACGTCGTTCCTCCACTTCCAACAAACATGTTCGGCGTCCCCCAGGGGTGTAGCCATGGGGGGCCCATCGGGGCCAGGCCCCCCAAATGATTTCCTGGCCCCCCAAATAACCAGCTTTTAATACATCATAGTAAAATTATCTCGCTTCATTCACTTAATAGTAACAAAGTTTACTAACAATTAATAATTTAGCTTAAAATAGTATGGAATAATACTGTTTTTCCATACCGATGGAAAAATAGGATACTTTTTTGCGACAACAGATTACACAATTTACTACGATTTATATTTGACAGTATGGTACTATAAATACAGCCATAAAATAAAGGTACTAAACTGATTTGTATGTACAGTGTATTTTCATATGCTTTAACAAGTATCTTAAAAGACTTAGAGGTTGGAAAATTTGGTGAGAATCAGTGTTTTAATTCAGTTTGGATTTCATTCGCTCTCTCTCTTAATTCTACTCAGTGTAATAAAATAATTGTTTTCTTTTCTTTTTTTAGTCACGAATAATAAATAAATATTTTTGTCAGGAAACCGTAAAGAAATTAAGTGAAATTTCAAAGAAAATCAATCTTGTGTAGATAGGTTCTGTACACAAGGTCTTAAATTTAAATACAAAGGTAACCAAGAAAAGTTTTGTTGCTTTTTCACCCACCACCTTCGAACATCGATATGTCACCTAACCTGGAAGATCAAAAATAGTCCCCATCAGCATCGACGGCTTTCTGCCAACATTCTGAAAGACCATGGATTCCATCACGGTAGAACATGGTGGGCCTACTAGGGATTTGTAGTAGGGATGCCTACTAGGGATGCCCTCATGTTTTGCTCTTCTACTAGGGATTTGAACTGGCGTCCTCTAAGGTGATTGTCCAAAGAATGGAACAGGTAATAATCGGATGGTGCAATACCCGGGGAATATACTGGTTGCAATATTGTTTCCCATCCAAGGCGTAGAATATTGTCCTGAGCCATCCTAGCCACGTGGGACTTAGCGTTGTCCCGTTAACAAGGACCCGTTTGCAATTCAGAAGTGATGGTTCCAGAGTTTTGAGTTTTTCTTCAACACAGCTCAACTGCTGACACTACACAGTTGCATTGATACTCTGACCAGCTGGTAGCAGTTCCCGATGTACGATGTGCCAAACACACAGAAGGACCTTCTTCTGGTGCAGTGCTGGTTTCGGCTGTTTTGAAATCGGTTCATGGGATGCTAACCAATGATGACGACCCCGTGGAACTTCGTATAGGACCCATTTTTTATCACATGTCAACACCCTATCCAGAAATGGCTCCTAAACAGTAAATAAACACACGCGACTGCCGCGTTGTCTTCTGGCCCGGAGTAAAAACATGAGGGACCCATCGACCCAACTTGTAGTGCTTCCCGAGTTAATGGATGTACTGCCGAATGGTTTCTCCACTCACTCTGAATTATAGCCTCAGTTCCTCTTTGTACATTTGTTGGTCTTCCTGCACGGGGTGTTTTCGGGTGTTTCATCATCGTCCTTAAACTTGTTAAACCATCGCTGCACAGTCCGCGTCGTCACGACACCCTCACCAAAGGCCTGGCATATCTTCTGTCCCGCTGCAGCGGCGTTTGACCTCCATTTGAACTCGTTCAGCATACATGCCCTTATGATGCTCTGTGAATGTCCCATGTACCCATTGTTCTTACGCAAGTTCACGGTGTATCTGGATTGTTACAACCAGGTTGTATATTGGATATACCCACACCAACAACTGACCTTCGTCTTATCTCCACTCGCATTCAACTCACGGTGTGAGGACCAATTGAACACAGACCTCCACGTAAAGTGACAGAACTTTCTTGGTTACCTTTATAGTTATGCACAAAAGTGGGTCTCGTATGGTCCCGGGCAATAGTTCTTGATTTAGCATAATAAAACCTACCTTGAGTGTAATTTATGTAGAAAAACATAATAATAATAATAATAATAATAATAATAATAATAATAATAATAATAATAATAATAATAATAATAATAAGAAGAAGAAGAAGAAGAAGAAGAAGAAGAAGAAGAAGTTAAATAGTGTTTTAGTTTTCCAGAAGGAAACCAAAATTTTCCTTTGGACCCCCCTCAAAAACGACGGGCCCCTCCTACATAAACCTGCTGGCTACACCCCTGGCGTCCCCTCACTTACTTAAAAATTACGATGGGTAAAAATAGGCACGGGGGACTGCCTGATGTCAAGCGTCCCCCTACCTTTTCAGATCCACTTTTACCTCTGATCATGATACCGTTTGCACCTGTTTGATATCTCAAATCGTTCCGAAGATATTGAAAAAGTTGTTTAAGTTTCGTATATATTACTTAAAATGGCGTATTGGTGGAATTTTTTAAAAATATTATTTTTAATTTGCTTCTATAACATTACAACAATACCTTTTTGGTACAAGTTCTCGAAGTTACAAACTTTTAACTTTACCAGCATTTACCACCATATCTCCAGAACGATTTGAGATTTCAAGTTGCTATAAATGCCATTATGATCGTCACATCTATTACAAATCATACACGCAATTGGATGAGATATTTATCGAAAAAATTCTCCGAAATGAAGGCTTTTGAAAAAAAATCAAATTTTCAATCCCTTGTAACTTTACTCCTATTCATTCGAAATCCGTCATATGATGATCATAGTGTAAGTTACTATGGCACTTTGGATATGCTTTTCCTCGTCCGTCTTAATTGAGGTATTGCTGCTGTAGAGGCACCCAGAATTTGAATGTTTGTGATACTGTAGTATCTTTAGTTTGCAACACTGAATAACATATCTGATATTGTAACTTTTCGTTAAACATGTAGAAATCCAACAGAATACTGAAGATTTCTGGAAGGTTCTTCAAAACTGTCATAGTCCCATAGCTTCACAAAAATAGAATAAATTGATCAAACAAATGTTTGGAATTCGTAAAGCTCTTATCAAGGCCAAGGATTGGCAATTTGATGAACGAAAATTTCCTCAATAAATTTCTCAATGGAAACAAAACAGTGTATTTTCGTTTCCTTATGTGTTCAATGACGTTTATTTTACAAAACAAGTCCAACAAACAGGGGTATGAATGGATACTCTTAAACTTTGGAAAATTCTGAAAAATTAGTAGTGTGCTCAGACTTTTGACAATGAGTATCAATTTATGTACGTATGTATGTTCCAGCATAAGACTGGAACGACTGGAGTAATTTTAACCAAACTTGGTATAATATTATATTTATATTACGAAAAACAGTACTATTTGAGTAAGACATTCCGGGCACACCTAGGGGGAGTGGAAGAGGTTGACACATAGCAAATATCGAAAATAAACTATGTTAATGTTGACTCCATAGTTTTTAGGGTCACTGAGATGAAAAGTGACACTTCCGATACCATTTAAGTCCAAGATCAGCCCCCATTAGCATCCCTGGAGGGAATGGTGACATGTGAAAATAATCTAGAACGACACATACAGGGTTTGTCCGGAAAGTAATAGGACTGAGTCGATTTAAAAAAAAATTATTGAGCCAATCGTTACAATTCTTTAAAAACTTTCAAAATAGGCTCCTTCTGTGTCGATGCAGCGTTCCCTGCGCAATTTCCAAGCGTTGAAGGCGTCATGGAAGTCATTCTCCGGAATAGCCTTGAGAGCAGCGGTGCAAGCTTCTTGGATCCCCTCTGTCGTCTCAAAATGTTTCATCGGGCGTTTCAGGCGAGGAAACAAAAAGAAGTCCGGGGAACCACATCTGGGCTGTAGGGCGGCTGCGTTGGGATGCCGGCCTTGGTCAGGTAGCTGTTCACAAGAAAGGCGGTGTGAGCCGGGGCGTTGTCGTGGTGCAGCTTCCAGTCGGCTCCGATGTCTGGTCAGACCCGATTGACCCTTCGTTTGAGTCTCTTGAGCACTTCCACGTAAAACTTGGCGTTGACGGTTTGTCCAGGAGGAACAAATTCATGGTGGACGATGCCTTTGATGTCAAAAAAGACAATGAGCATTGTTTTCACTTTGGATTTGCTCATTCTTCCCTTTTTTGGATGAGGAGACGCTGGCGTGTGCCACTCGGAAGATTGCCTCTTTGTCTCGGGATCATACTCAAAGATCCATGATTCGTCACCTGTGATTACGTTATTCAAAAATTGAGGGTCACTTTCACACATGTTCAAATTTTCTTGGCACAATTCCACTCGCCGCAATTTCTTGTCGTCAGTGAGCACTTTTGGGACAATCTTCGCGCACACCTTGCGCATGTTCAAATGCTCCGTCACAATTTCATGAACCACAGTTTTTGGTAAATTTAACATCTGGGCAATTAAACGAATACTTAGTCGACGGTCTGAGTTCAAAACTACGCGCACACGAGTCACATTGTCGGTGTTTGTCGAAGTCGAAGGTCTTCCAGCACGGTCTTCATCGACGACTTCTTCTCGGCCCTCCGAAAAGGCCTTGTGCCACCGAAACACATCACTTCTTGCTAAAGCATCATCTGGGTAAGCCTGCTTGATCATATCAAATGTCTCTGTCGCAGATTTACCGAGTTTAACACAGAATTTAATCGCGTACCGCTGCTCTAACGAACGCTGCATTTTCGGCTTGCACCACTCACAGAAACACGTCGCGCGAAAAAGCCTGTCCTGACTCTCCGTGTGCTCGGAGACAACTGACCAGCCGCTCGTTCGTTAGCTAGGAACGCCCTCTACTGGATCCAGTCGGTGCGCACATGCTCCGAAGTACAGTCATGGCGGAATAAAATCAGTCCTATTACTTCCCGGACAAACCCTGTATTGATGTCGAGCCCATAGCTTTCGAAATCGTTAAGATTAATATTGACACTAGCAAGGCCGTTCATAAGTCCATGTTCAGCCCTCAACGGCAAGGTTGATAAGAAAAAGAGTGAAAAATAAAATATCGAAAATGACCGAGGATAAAGTCAAAACCATAGTTTTCGGAGTCGGGGAAACGGACAACCCGTTTAAAGTCATGTTTGGAGCATAGTACATATTTGAAGGTGGCGTTTCATAATGTCATTTCTATTAAAGTTTGCATGTCATGAGAGAAGTATGATTTCAAACGCTATGGTTAAAGTAAAATATCTTATGGATTATTATCATTACTCTTCCATGGCAATGTGTGTTATAAGGGAGAAGGAGATTCAAATATTCCCCATGAGCCTATTCTCCCGTGCGAAGAACGGGTATTTCACCTAGTGTATAGAGTATATATAAAACATTGTAGATGTATTGAAAAACTCAAATAATTTTTTTAGTGACATTCACAAAAAATGTTGCTTCATAACTGAAGATGAATTTCTCTTTTTCCATAAGCTGTTGCAACTGTACTGAAAATTCAAAGCGTCTGTCTTTGTCATCAAATGTCAGGTCTTGTTGCAATTGCAAGCGGTAATGTTTCTGCTTCAGTCGTTTCCTTAAGATCTTCCAAACAGTAAGTTGTAAAATGTTCAACTCTCTACCATGCACGTAGCCAGGATTTTGCCAAGGGAGATCCGTGACATGAAATACTGTGGTCATCACACCAGGGGCTCGATCATTCTAAACCAGGGTTTCTCAACCTGTGGGACGCGCATCACTGATGGTACGTGAACCACTTTTGGTGGTACATACGCCTTATACTGGTATCTTTAATTATGCTGTGGTGGTACGCCTGTGGAGAAGGTTGAGAACCCATGTTCTAAACTATTTTACTGGCAACATATATTGGTTTGTTAGAATAATAAAACGAGAATGTTAGTATTTTAATAACAAACTATGAAGAAATCTGGAATAAAAGAATAAAAAAAAGTATTGGGAAAGAATATTTATTTTCCTCCCTTCGTTCATTCAAATATAACAATTTTCCTTTCATTATGACCTCAACTATTATAAAAAGTACATGTTCAATAATGTCTTATGAAATATTTTACAATATCTGCGTTCCTTTCTCTGTTGAATCAAAGGTTAACAGAGCTTTCTTTCCACATAACTGTTTTGTTTTTATTATTCCATCAACTACTGTCTGATCCTAATGACAGGTTAAAAGAGTAGTAGAAAATTGTTTCTGAAATAGCATGTTTGTAACAGAGAAGCGATGACGAAAAATTACGATAAAAAATGTCCACACTGTTTCAGAGCGGCACTATGCTTTCGAAACCTTGAAGTTTCCCTGACTAGTAGCAGAAATTCTAAGAATTCTGTAACTTTTCTAGAAATTTCAAATCTCCTGACTTTTCAAGATATCCGCTCATTTGCCCCCATATACTGAAAGTAATACGAATCTCCTCATAAGAAAGAGTAACAAAGAGCTTGCTGTAGCTTTTCCCTTTAACGTTGATTCTTCTTTCTCTCGTTTCTTTTTGTTTCATCCTTCCTTATTTCTTTTTTTATTTCTGGCTCCGAAGGGGGCGGGATCCGGATCCCCCTTGGCTACGTGCCTGTCTCTGCTTGCTCTGATCGTCGACTTCTGTGGGCTTCGTGCAAAAACTCGCTTGCACATGCTCAAACGTTTGTCACTATAGGCCGACCAGTTAACTTTCCCGCACAGAGGCATTCTGAAGCTGTAAACTGCTCATACCATCACAGAATGGACTGTGGCAGTTGGTGGACATTTATCGAGTTTCGTTCGGAAGTATTACACTGTTAGGGCAAATATGATGTGAATGAAACTCTGTGCCTGTTACTATCTTGAATAAATGCTCACTGCTGCCCTCTCGTAGCAAATATCAGAAGTGAACCTGTAACTGAAACATACAAAAACAAGAGTTTTAAGATTGATCCTGAAAAACATGGATTAAAAGATTGCGATCTTGGCAAAGAATTTTAGGAATGATCCAAAAAAAATACATCAAAAGATTGCGATCTTGGACAATAATTAGTTTCTGAATCAGGGGCCACAAAATGTTTGTATGGCTCCTAAATCAAGTTTTCATATTTTCTATGGAAGAAGCACATCATACTGAGTTGATAGTTTGGGTTTGGCTACACTATATGTAGTTCTCCAGATATAAGGCCTACAGGAAAATTTTAGCTGAAATATATTGGATCTTTTGATCGAAGAAAAAAAAACCTTTTTGAGTTTTTTCAATACGTCTGCATAGTTTTATGACAATATGTCCAATAAAAGTAGAATGAATTTATGAAATCGAGTCAATTATTTGTGTACATTTACAGGATCTTACATTACATTTTACAGGATTTACCTTTTTTTTTTTTTAAGGAAAAGAAATGTGACAGCATTAGTTGTATTTCGACAAGAAAAGTAATTCACTATTTTCTAAGTAATGCAAAACTACTGTGCTAGAATTTCCGCTGGAGGCCAATTAAATTGCAAGAAAGACAAATAGAAAATCAAGTGTGTTGTAACATAAGTAGACTTGTTTTATTCTGACAGAACAAAAAAAAAAAACTCTAGCTCAGATTACCCTGTTGAGATTCTTCTTTTACTTTTGTTTCGTATTTCAAACAACGCAACATGCTTTACTCACTTGTCTGTCAAACATACACGCTTTCCCTCTGTTGGTTACAATTGAAAACATTCCGCTTTTTGAGATCTGAAAAAAAAAAGAACACACAGCTTCATTCCAAGCTAATGAGAAATATGTTTGTTTGTGAATGGATGTGTTGGTAGAGCTTCCTCTCTCTGAAATTGAAGTCGTTTCCTGTTTGTTGCTTTGATGAACAATTTCTTTTATTTTTGCTTTGTTAGCTTTCTTACGCAGGATCATATTTCTGTTTTGTTATCTATTGTTTTTAATTTTTTCAATTTACTGAAGCCAGATACACATCTCGGATTGGAAATTGCAGGAGAAGTCTGAAGTTGTTTATAAAAAAATCTATTTTTTATTTATTTTAGTGCCAATTGAAGACTTAGAAGATTTAAGAGTTTGTACTTCTTATCAATAGAGTATCCACAAACTGTATTTCCGATGAATAAAATAGAAAGAGTTTTACTGTAGATTCCAAAACATTTTTCATATCTGAACAAATGAATAAGTTAGCTGTTTTGTCTTTAAAAGGAATACGAATTATTCACTCTAAATGAGAATTTTTCCATCAAATATGTTTCTTAACCAAGGAATAATATTATTTTCCCCTGGGAATGAGAATTTTCCTTGAGTATACCGTCAATTAATCCCAGATTTGAACTTGTATTTGCCAATGTTCGGAGGTTGGCAGAACATACCAATCTTCTCTATGGATCTTGTAATTTTAACTTTGTCAGTTTAGGAGTATTTCAAGAAATCACCTATTGTTACTCCACTGAATGATCTACATTATTTTCACATGAATTATTATTATTATTATTATTAATAGTAGTAGTAGTATATTAGTAGTAGTAGTATATTAGTAGTAGTAGTAGTAATAGTAGTAATAGTAGTAAATAATTTTCCTTTCTGTTTTCAAACAGAGCCACATGCGACAATGTATTATGACATTTCACTTTAAGAACTTGCATCTTCTATTTTACTGATATACATCCTTTCTTTTGTAGATTCTTCTTCATTTTTTCTACTAAACAGAATTGAATAAATATTTGGAGGGCAACGCCCCTCTTTAACAACTTCCTTTCCAATTACGCTTCTCTTTGTCATTGGTTCTCGAAAAATAACTCGAAGGTTCAAGTTTCTTATGAGTTTTCAATCCTTTCTTTGTATGATGAGTTTCTTTAGCACTCACATCAAAATCTCCTCATTCATTAAGTCAAAAGCTTTTTCTAGATCAATACAAGTACGCACGAACTTCCACGTCTTTGTCTGTATACCATTCAAGAAGTATTCTTAGTGAATTTACGGCAGTATTTTGTCTTTTCCCATAATTTTATATGCACATGAAGTCCTTCGTAGCTATATGCTTAGTGTACGCGTATCCGACACGGAGACCCGAGTTTGATTCTCGGCAAGTTCGAATCCCACATTAAGCTATAGTTCCACGTGTGATATAACTTCGCTTCTGAAATGGGCGTTAAACAACAATCTAATTTTTATTCTAATTTCTACTGGTAAATATATGCTAAGGAACAGTAATTATGGAGTTTGAAGGCAGCGCCGAGTTCCCTTTAAATGTTTTTAGGAAATGAGAGAGAGAGCTACGATGTTGCCACGCCCTTGTACATACTTACCTCAGTACCCTTGTTTGGCTGGTACAGCTGTAGTGCATCTGCTTAATCACATCTCTTTACAACACGGCAACGTCGCGTCATAGTCTTCGTTTCAGTCACCTAGTCGAAACGCCATTTACTGTGGCCCATAGTTTAGTTTAACATCCGAAATATTATTATTCCTTATAGTAAGTGATGTCACACAAATAATTCCTAATTTCTTGTATTTTCGTTTTTTCAAGAGAGGGACAGCGGAGGGGGGGGGTGGAACCGAAACTTACGTTGAATCGGCATGAAACATTCCTGAAATCTCTTACTGTTCTTGATCTACAGAAATCAAATGTTAGAACTAGAGATGGGAGATCTGTATCAATTCCTGTTCCAGTACAAGAGGTGAAATCATTGTTCATTTAGTCTATACCATACTGCGTCACCTTGGCTCTCTTTACATATATAGAAAGATATTAATGTTTCATGCCATTAAATTTAGGAACTGATTCCTCATATGAAATGAAGAAAAAGATTCCAATAAATATAGGTCGCAAAACACTTCATTTCAGAGTAATACGCTGCCGAAAGTGTGAAACATCACATTTTAAAACATCCCGGCTTGAATACTATGAAACTTAGGGCAACTGGTTTAAATGATTAAACAAGAACTAGTATGCACTCTACCTAAACATAAATGTTTCACAATCCTGTGATACCCAAACAACGTGTACTCAATTTGTACTTAAAAGGATAATCCTGTACCACACCTTATAGTTCATTACGCTGATACCGAAGAATTGTGAGGCATGGATACGAAATAGTAGTAGAGCTCGTACTAGTTGCAATTTAATTCCTTGAATCGCTTGCGAGAAGTTCCATAATTATCAAGCCAGAGCGTTCTAAAAGTTTTCGGTGGTTTATAACTTTGAAAGCAGTTTTCCTATCCATATTTAATAGAACTTTCCTCTTTCATTTCATACAAAGAATCACCTTCTCAATTTTAGTACAGAGTTCAATAACATCCTGATCATTATTATTATTATTGTTATCATTATCATTATTATTATTATTATTATTATTATTATTATTATTATTATTATTATTATTATTATTATTATTATTATTATTATTATTATTATTATTATTATTATTAAGTATTCTGCCTATTGGCAGGTCTTGGGACTAATGAAGGTCTTATCTGGAAATGTTTCTTCCACGTTCCTCAGCCTTCAGTTTCCTCTTGTAACTCCCAATGGTTTCTTCTATTTTTCAAATCATCGATTAATCGTGTTCCTCTTCTTCCTATTCCTCCGTTTCCTTCTATTTTCCCTTCTATGGCGTTATGACGAAAATTTCTTCGCAAGTTTGAAAAATCCAATTGGCCTTCCTACGAATAACGCTGGCTAGAAGCATTGTCTTCTCTCCTATCCTTTTCAAAACATTTCATTTGTTACTCACTCTGTCCATTATATCTTCTCCCACGTCCTTCAACACTACATTTCAAAGCTTTCTAAATATTTCTTATCTAATTTCTGTAGTGTCCGAGTCTCTGAACCATACAGACCAAAAATCCTCATTGTTGATTCTGGAAAGGGAACTCTTGTTAATATAATAAACATCCAATTCAAGTTAAGAATACGGGAACATAGTTTATTAAAGTATACAAATAAAACGGAAAGGGATAATGATACTCGTGCCCTAACTATTGAATCGGAAACGAAGAGTGATGTTTAGTAAACTCATTTATGTAGGTGAAGAACATGTAAGTCATCTGTGAACTTAGAAACAACGTTATAAAGTGTTGTTCATTAATACGGAATTGCAATGTGAAAATAGCTTTCAGTGACCACGTAGCACAGATTGGTATGTATTTCTTGTACTTGGTGTCCTTTACACACATATCAACCATCGCTTTGTGCTTCTCTCAACGAACGCATCCCCGCGTTACTGCATGGGTCGTCCAGTTTTGCCCTGTTTTGAACTGGAATAGATAGAAATCTTGATTGTAGAAATCACATAGCACAAATTGGTGCGTGTGTACCTCAGAAGTAATTATTTTAATGGTATGTAAGCTTGTATATTATTTATATTATTATATTACAGGTATATTATTTATAGGTCTAGTATATAAGTGGGTGGGCATATTCATAGTATATAAGTTTGTAACTATATTATAAATATGTACACAGTTGGTGGGTAGATGCCAAAAAAAAAATAAGAGTTCACAGGGCATTAGGAGGCAATTAATATTTTTTAAAAAGAAATTTCTGGTTGTTTCCCTAAACTTTACCTGTTTCAAGTTGCATATTTTCAAACACCGACAAAAGAAGAGTATGGAAGTCATGTGGATACTATTTGCACGAAAAAGTGCAAGTTTCTCTGTTATATAAAGTTGTCTCCGTGTTCTTCATCTGTACGGAGAACCTTGTTCTGATTAATCTATACCATGCGATTTAGTACCTAAATACTGCAAACAGTTTTTTTTTTTTTTTTTTTTTTTTTTTGGAGTTTCGTAAGCAGAGATAAGCACTGTTTGGTTTATGTAGATATTTTGCACGTAATTCATCTCTGTACTGAAAATGATTTTATTACTGGGAATAAAAAAGCAATTATCAATGAACCGTATGACCGTGCGGGTTTGGAGAGGATAGATGGGTGCAGGGGGTGAGGAAAGGATGCCGGAACCAAAAACAGCAGCTTGGTCACATTTTCACCTGATTAAGGTTGCATGACTTCATTACTCCGTTGAGTGATGACATACGTAAATGAGGTCAACAGATTGTATATATATCGAGTCCATGTATGTACCTTGCATAAATCTACAATTTGCTACCACCAGATGGAGCTTTTGCTGCCATTTAAACAATTTGTGTGGAATGTCAATGGCTTTTTTTCCCTGTAGGAAAAGTAATTTTTCGGGAAAATAATATATATATATATATATATATATATATATATTGAAGTTTTGAATCCAAAGCGATGAAGAAAATTGGCGCTAAACTGCAGAAGAATCAATCTATTCTCTCTATACATAAAACTATGAGTCGAATTTGAAACTTTTATATCCCTTTTTTCTTCTTGTCACGCGATAAATCGTGGTTATTTTAAATCATTCCACGTGTATAATGGTTTGTTCTTTTCTGAATTTATTAAATCATAATGCAATAGTGTTAGAATATAATTTTCTTACTTTTTATATTTCTATATAAACTATGGCATATTGGAATTCTTAATACTTCTGACCAGAATGTATACTTATTTATGAAAACAAAAATACTGTGTAACGGTTTCGACAACTTGACATTATCTTCATCAGGCACTAACTCAGTGTCTGTGTCTGAGTTAGTGTCTGATTAAAATAACAGTTAGTTGTCGAAACCGTTACACTGTATGTTTGTTTTAATAAATATATGTATATACTCCGGTAAGAGGTATTAATTATTCTTTTGGTGAGTTCCAAATTCATGATGGATAGAGTTATATTGTATAAACTAGCAAATGTTGTTCGGAAACAAAACCAAATGCAGAAATGCATCTTTTCGGAGTTTATAGCTCACCTAAATTTGCTCAGAACGATGGAAAGGATCGTTAACTCGATGAAAATACTGGTTATTTCAAGCTTAGACTTTATTAATGTAACTAGTAGATATGTAATAAGTACAAGTTGTCTGATTCTTATCTATCATGTTTCATTTCTTAAAAAAATCCACGTAAGTCTACTTCCCTGCTTCGAGGATCCCTATCGCCACAGCTGTAGGACATTCACTGCTACATAGATGAAATTTATGCATAAAATAAGTGTTATTTACTTGTATATACATTTTTTTATCCGACCTTGTGCCAACATTTTGTTATAAAGTTATGAATTGAGTTCTTATCTATTTCGGTTTGGGCAGGATTAGTCAGAAAATTCTACATCTTGTTCCAGAGGACCTTTTTTTTTTTTTTTTTTACCAGGACGATTAAAATCCCGGAAGTCAATCTTCCGTCTATTGAATAACGAATATACGATGCGTTGATTGTAAAAGTAAATAAATAGCAAATTTACAACTATCGCAATCGCAGCAAAAAAATAGATATTGAAATTCAGCTGAATTGACAGCTGATCTTCCCAGCAGCAGTGACTGTAAGAGACATTGTTAGTGTTAGTGTCTTTTCCGTACATGTTCATGGTGTTTCTTCTCTTATTTTTCACTGAAAATCTTTTCAAAAAAGACATTCTTTAAAAAATGACTTAGTTTGATATTTTCAACAGGATGAAAAATTTGTGATTTTTTAAAATGTTCAGAGCCTGACTAACGCGTGATGCTAACTTCCGTATTTAGTGACATGTTCGTGAAGTTAACAACGATTTATACCGAGGAAGGGCAGCTATGACTTCTTCGCAGGGTTGTCCAAACATATTGAGAGAAATGTAGATAAGACAGACGTATTCTCTCTCATATTGCTTTCTTCCAATCTGTTTGGACAACCCTGCAGAGAAGTCGTAGCTGGGTTTCCTCGATATAAATCGTTGTTAGCTTCATGAATGTGTTACTAAATACCAAAGTTAGCATCTAACAACGACCCTGCATAAGGTCCTGTGCAGGAGCGGGTCCAGGACGGACTTCTGGGGGGGGGGCGGTGTGTTGTAAAACTGCTACTTAGAACTACTTTTAAGAAGTCCAGACTCTGGGATGGGTTTTATTTATATATAAAATAAGAAAGTTTCCTCATCTGGAGAGGGGAGTGATTGCCCCGATCGCCACCCCGTGGATCCGCCCCTGGCCTTGTGTGTTTTGTGGAACTAGTTTCATGTATTTTGTTATAATAACGTCAAAACATTGACTGACGGTATTTTATCCAAATTTCAACTTTAACATGTCCTGTATTCCGACTCAGATTTAAGAAAAAAACACGATCTTTTTGATAGTAAATGATAGCCCTCTTCGTAGAGATTCTGACAGGTTGAAAGATATGAAAATCGTTAAAATATGAAGATCGTCACCACAAATATGTGTGACTGACGTTGTTTTAAAAATACTGATTCATCTAATGTTGTTCTCATCTCGTAAAAGTGGCACACATTCTCCTTTAAATATGTATAGTACATATACTACTTATAGTGATAGAGTGTATCTTGCATTTTTTCTCTTTAATATAGAGGAGTTATTCTTAAGAAATATAGTAAACGCAAATGCAGTTTGTTTCACATTAAAGTATACATAAACTTTTAAATTGGCACATGTACTGTAGAAATGAGTGTTAAGCATTAAAACAAATACATGGCATTCAACAAAAATCTGATTTTACTTATTTGAGTGAAAGTTGTCATAAAACAAATAAAAGAAAATAAGCGCACAATCCAGCGCACAGGTGGGCACGTTACAACGCACATCTATAATTCGATGTCGAACTATGGCAATTGGCGGTGAGCAACATCATATTCGTGGGTTTTCACAAAGTTCTCACATTTTACCCCACATTCTCATTCCACCAGTGTTTTCGTAATAATTTACTTTAATCAATCATTGGGGGCATGTTGACCTTGTGTTAGAGCGGTGGAGATCCCTGGTTCCATTCCAACTACATGAATGTTCAGTCGACAACATATGTATTATAGATTATAATCTATAATCTATATGATATCCATCACAAATACACGTGTCCAGCTTTGTCCTTGGCTTTCCTCAGGATTCTCTCTGGCCTCTCCAGAGTTTCATTCCACCAACCACTTTACTCAGTTTGATTAATCATCTTTCATTATCTTTAAGGACATACACTAAAAAGTTCGTTTCGCTTCATTAATCATTATTCCCATTTAGCTCCAAGCGCGTTGACTTTGAACGTGCTAGTTTGGTTTGTGATAAATTCTATACATTTACTGTTCATAAGCGTAAGTTGCTGTATGCATGATCATTTAAAGTATAACCCGGTATAAAATTTCGTTCACGCATGACTATGGGTTCGGGGTCTTCAGAGCGCTTACCTATTGGCGAGCGGTTCCAGGTTCAATCCTAGAGGGATCCCCGTTCAAGTAAGTTTGTAGTGGACAAATAGTGTCCGTGGGTTCTCTTGGGGGTACTCCCGTTAACTCCCACTTTCTCATTCCACCAATTCTTCCCGCATCATTCACTTGCCTTAAGAGTCTTTATACCGGCGAAATTAAAATACCGCTAATTTTACAGTAATTATCTGATATCTTCAAATAGATAAAAGATAATCGAAATGTGGAACAAGAGCGCCCTAGACAATATTATTTTACATGAGATACCGTTATCACGACTCACTTATCTGCTTTCGATTTCGAGCCATTTTGAAAATCGGCATTTATTTTCGCGTTTGTAAACAGTTGAAAACGGAAAGCCGCTAGGTGACTTGTGATAACGGTACCTCACGCAAAATAATATTGTCTAGGGCGCTCTTGTTCCATATTTCAATTATCTTTTATCTATTTGAAGATATCACATAATTACTGTAAAATTAGCAGTATTTTAATTTCGCCGGGATGAAGACTCTTAAGAGCCTGAGTTACTATAAATAATATAAAATTTACCATTTCCCTTTGCTTGTTTTTCGTAAGTTAAAGGAGATAATGAAATGTAACTTACCACAATCATAGATAATGTTATTGTACAATAGAAAATATGAACCCGGAGACTTCTGACAGTATTGCCAGAATAATATTTCTCCCAAAATTTAAGTTAAGGAAGCTATTGGAGGAATAAACTCAATAGCATTTGATTACATATCATGTTGTCTTGGAATCATGTGAACTACTTTTTAAATAGCATTATTATTTAATTTTAATAACTGTATGTTTAAACTATTTTGTTTATTACAAACTAAATACAACTATTATTTCAAAAGTAGTCCACACGATTCCAAGATAATATGATACGTAATCAAAGACAGTTGAGTTCGTTCCTCTAGTCGCTACCTAACCTTAGATTTTCGGGGAAATGTTATTCTGGCAGCACTATAATTTCTATAGATGGCAACACTGAAAATTCTTCAGGTTCATATTTTCTGTTGTAGAATAACATTATCTATGATTGTGGTAAGTTACATTTCATTATCTCCTTTTACTTATGGAAACAAGCAAAACAAAAATTGTAAATTTTATATTATTTTTTAGTAAGTTAGGCTCGTAATTATCCGTCTCCTTTGCTCTAAGGGGGATAATTGTGGGACGTCAAACTGAAATATTTCATTTTTCATTTTCTACTAACGTAATTTAAGGGTGTCAATTTACTTCAAACCGGAAAGCAAGGTTTGCACTTTATTTATTTAAGGAGCAGTCGATATTTGAAGAAAATGTTAAATCTCTCCCAATTTATTTTTCTATATTTCTTTTTGAACATCCCTCGCAATAAAGCTCCCGTGACAAATCTTCTTACAGATTAAAAAAAATCTTTAATTGCCAAACGGATTTTTCATAACTCTGCAGTTATGTAGAGAAAATCTTGATAATGATAATCGTGATGAAAACGAGAACATTTGTAAGGGTTGAAAAGAAAGAGGGCAGCATTCAATTCATTTATATAGAGTGTTCTTATGCCTTTCCTGATGCCCTTTTCCTGAATAGTGTCACAGCCCGCAGAGGTTCTATTTTCTCTCAACACCCTCTCTTTTCTCCCACAGTCGCCATTTTACTCCCATCACAGCACCTCTAATATCTATCCTTTAATTGGTTTCCGCTTGATCAACTTTTTATCGAAAATTTCAAATAAAAAAAGGGAAAGCTAAGAAGACCAAAGAAGAAGGTGATGGAGAAAGAGAAGAAAGAAAGAAAGAAAGAAAAAAGATTAAATAAAATGGCCGATAAAGAAAAAGAATAGTCGAGAAAAGAAATGCTTGAGGGGGTGGCAGTTGTAGCGTTACTTGCAAAGAAGAGGAAGTTTTGCACAGTGTTGGAAGTTGCTTTCTTGCTAAGGCTCATAGAGGGCTCTGCTGTAGTAGGAGTTAACCTTGGAGGTTAAAAAAAAAAAAAAATTGGAAGAAAAATTTTTAATGAAGCAGCCAAGTTAAAGAAATTAGTCTGCATGCGATTCTACTTTATCTTTTTTTTTTTTCCTTTCTTCGTTAAGTTTTCGCATCTACCCTTTCTTTTGTTCAAAATGGTTCAAGGGTTGTAAGCGGTTAAAGTAATGAAGAGGGTGTGGTAAAAGCAGGAGATTCAAATTTTTTTTTCAAAAATGTATCATGAACGAACGGATAATAACGTTCAAAAATAGCTTGAAGTGTGCGGTAAAGTACATTCCATTTATTTAAATTCTACAGACTTTAAAAGACAAATAGCACTGAAACTATGATTTCTGGAGACTTCTATTAACAATTAGAAGAATATTTCCGTTTTGAAACACTATAAAACCACAAAGTATTATTTTGCATTTTGTTCATCCAATTGAAGGCAAGTTACGCAATCAGATCCGTAACCATTTAGCTGCACAATATTTACAATGTTCGTGTCTGATACTATATTTCGTGATTTCGACTAACACTATTTCGACCGGGAAAAATATATAAAAATTTTTAATTTAGCGAAATTACTATGTGTTAAGTTGACAAGAAGTCAGATCATAGTGGAAGAGTTTCCTCACTTTGTGATGATAGAAATAAGAAGGAAAGTTCATTAATAAATATAGAAAATTTTTAATTTTATATTTACAGTAGTACAGAACTGTTCCGATCCGCAGTGACTATTTTAACTCAACGGAGTAACACACGAGGATCAACGCAACAAAGATCATTATGTCATCAACATCAGGTTCTAAGGAATTTGGAAACCGAATAAGACATGTTGGAACAATCCTACCATAGATCATTATGTCAGAACAACATATTCTAAGGAATTTGGAAACCGAGAAAGACATGATGGGCCAACCTACCATAGATCATTATGTCAAAACAACATTAAGGAATTTGGAAACCGAGAAAGACATAATGGATCAACCCTGCCATAGATCATTATATCAGCAGCATAATCTTCTAAGGATTCTGAAAACCATCCTGGGCTGATCGAGATATCACTAAAAGTCGTGGCCATTTACGACTGTCGTAGCAAACACATTTTTCATCAAAAGAGACAATCCAATCCAGAAAAAATGTACTGAGAACTGAACATCTACAAGATGTTGTTGGCTGGCATCAACTCATGTGGCACCCATGAGTTCAACATTCACCTTACTAACTGCACGAAATCGCCGAACTATATAGTATTGTGTAGCGTGTCTAACTTATCTGCAATGGCACGGCTTAACTCATCTGTAGGTGTTTCTGAGGAGCTCATCCAAACATAATGGTGATCGGTATCCACGGGGCTCACTTTTACAACCATGTTTCATCAGAACGCAATGTGATAAACCAATGGTGATTAGTGCGTTCATTAGCCATTCTTGACCCAAAGGCACTATTCCTGGCCCTGTGGTTCTCCATGGTACACTTTAATACGATTATGTTCAAAAAGACACTACCTCCTTATCTGATATGATTGGTTGATTTTCAGTTTAACGCGCCTTTCAGCAGGACACTATGTGAGACGGGGCGTACTGCTTAACATGGATTCCGAACTACATGAGCTCCCGCCGGGAATCAAACCCGGGTCTCCCATGCTAAAGGCGCGTACGCTAATCGCTTAGCCACGAAGGAACTCTGGTATGAGTTGAGTTTAGTGTCCCTTTCAGCAGCGAAGTTATGTGAAACGTGGATGTATAACATAAATTGGGTTCTGAAACACATGAGCTCTCGTCGAGAATCAAACCCAGGGCTTCCGCACCAAAGCCGTTTGAGATAACCATATAACCAGGAGGAAAGTCAGTATGTAGTCATTTTGATTGTCTGTGCATATCAACTTCTTTGCTCTACATGCAGTCCTACAAAGTTCATGACGTTAGACGCAGGACTTACGTCCATTTCTGTATTGTGTTGCTGAGGTGAGTTTCCCACGAGATATCAAAGCGGACGTTTCATTCATACTAACCAAGTATTATGGAATTTACGTTTGTAATTAAAATTGCTAATAGCATTACCTTGACTTCTTCTGAGTGCTTATCTTGATTGTCTGTTCTGCTTCCCATGTAATTGTAATTTTTATTTTATTTCCATCACAAAAGACACTGGTTGCTGCGTGACCTGTGCACGCGCCGATAAATGTTAGCTAATGTTTACCTACTTCGACTCTAACTCTTAATTGGAAGCATAATATGCAATGAGGTGAGCAGTTTCTTTCGTTGTAACATTTCATGGAAGTACGCTTTGATGCAGATCCAAACCATAACAGTATCAATTTCCTCAAATTGGTTATTCAAATTTCTCACCGATTTACATGACGCTTCAAAGCGTGTTTTCATAAAAACGCGAGTTTATATTCTTTTCATCAACAGTTGTTTAAATCGCGTTGCTCTTTCACTGCAAGAAAACCAGCTAGAGCCTTTTTATTCCAAGAGTGTCACTGCTGGCACTGCTCGCGATTATGTATTTTCCCGTCCCTCAAGTTGCTGCGCATGAGTGAGATCTTTCAACAGTTGGATGCAAACAGCGGTACACTGTCTCCTTAGCTATTCTAAGTAAACTATAATCTTCCCTCGTCAAAACCAAACAACTAAATGACAAATTGGCAACAAAGCCGACGTCATTCACATCTTTCCCCAAAGCAAAGGAAAACTTTCCTTCGTAAGAGGATTGCGGAGGTGGGGAGAAGTATACTTCACATATTTTCCGAGAGCACACTTGAAATAGGAAAGCTCTACATACACAACAGAATGTACTCTACTAGATAACCAATAACAACCAATAACAAAATAGGAAATGCGATCAACGTGGTTGCCAAGGCTTACATTTTCTAGCTGTTCTTCTCTTATTTCTGTGTAGGTTTTACTGTCTAAAAACTAGGAATGATATTGTTAGAGTTAAGCAACTTTTACCCCATCCTGTGATATAAGTACTCTGTAGTACAGGATGTCCGTAAAGCTACTGTCCAGTGCAGAAAGTTTAAGTTATAATAAAAGTATAATTGTACTTACAATATTGTAGTTTCTCTTACAGATGCCTGAAGATGTGCTTGGACACGACTCTACTGTCGAACACGGTCCTGAATATGACGGAAGTGATGTGCATAGACATAACTAGAGGGTGACCGACAGTGTTCCTTTCCCCTAGAATACCGTTGGACCACAGGCTGAAACTGTGGTCGCTAAAACGTTTCTTTTTTTTTTTCAATTCTCAAAAATAAAATGCCATAGTCACCCCCAGCAAAGTATCCTAGTTACGCAAATGGTGATCTTTTTGTGTGTTCTCCTATACTATGCCCGAATTATCTCCTATATTTGCTACTAACATGAATAACATTATCTTTGGTCAATAGAAACACACACTCTCACTCAACTGTGTTGGAGCGAATGTGGTTATAAATCACAGAACACTTATAAGCGAACAAACTTGTCCCATCGTATTAAAGTTATTCTATTAATAATTTCTAAATTAACTGAATAAAGGAAACTATTTATCCTGCATCTAAAATTAAAATGCTCTACAATCAATGTACAGGAAACAGTCTACAAATATAATTAGTTGTTCGAAAGGCTACAGTAGAAAAATAAGATGGAAAAATCCTCTTATGAACGTTACATAATACTGGATCTAAGCAAACAAGGAAGTTATGCATAGATCTCCCAGTCTTCAGCTAACGTCTTCGCCTTGAAGTAAGAATTTTCTGTTTTATTACCGTCCATAAATTGTCCTCCCTTTTACCTTCTTGTTTCTCTGGCACCATGTTGTTATGTTTTTTTAATTCATAAAATATGGAAAGTCTTATTTTTACATATAAAAAATAAAACTTAATATTATAGCAAAAACAAAGGGAAGGTGAAAGGTTTATTTCAGAGCTTCCAAGACAGAAATAAGCTAAATGTAGAAATGAACAATATTTATTCACAAACATATATCACCAAATATTCTGATTTGATATCAGTTCAGCAGTGAGGTTATATGAGACGGGGATCCACAACTTAACGTCACATCCTAAGCCCGCTGGGAATCGAACCCGGGTCTTCCACGCTAAATGCGGTACGCTAACAGCTTAGGTACGAGGGGGCTCTATATTCCAAAAGAGAAATAAGCTTATATTATATTAGAAGCCGTATTCTTACGGCTATAGAAAAATTAGAAAACTGAAAGATAGATATACAAACTCAAATTCTGGTAAATGCAGGGAATTCGATATTCTGAATTCAAGATTCAGAATTCAGCACTGGGGGCAGCGGTGGCTGAGTGGTAGAGCATTCACCTCTGGTGCTTGAGGTCCCGGGTTCGATCCCAGCCCCCGCCAAGTGAACTTTGTGGTGGACAAATACCGTGTGCGTGGGTTTTCTCGGGGTTCTCCCGTTTCCTCCCACTTTCTTCATTCCACCATTTCATTCATTACTCATCATCACCGTCTCCTTTAGCCTAACCGGCATAACCGTGGGACGTAAAACTCAAAGATTTCATTTCATTTCAAATAATTCAGCACTACTCTTCTAATTTCGGTTTTCTGATCTTTCTGACGCTGTTCTGTACAACTGACAAGCAAATATGTACAGTGTGTGAATTCTCAATTCGTAGTTGAGAATGTTGGTTATGTCAATTTGCTTATCCAGTAAGCGTATTTTCCTTCCAAAATAATAAAAAAAAATGCCATTTTGTATCATAGGTTACTTCACTAATGCCACAGTTTAACTGAGAGTGGTTTCATTTATTATATTGTGACAGGCATAAAAATGCTGGGTTTTGAATAACATTTGTTTAGTTATGGAATTAAGTATTTGTTTTACAACAAGACTATGTAAAAGGGAGTTTAAACGGTAACTTTTTACTTTGCTCATTTCATTTTTTTTTTTTTTTTTCGATTCAGTGATTAGGATCTTTTGGTTCGAGTTTAGAGAATGTGTCTGCTCTTCTAGATTCCTTACTGGTATCGAGTCACGTAATGACTTACTGTTGATGGTTAACTAAGGTAAGGTTACAGTTAGTGTAGGTTGGGAACTGATTCCTAGTGATATTTAATGAATTGTTCCGAGGAACTAGTTCCCTACGAATCGATTCATTGAATGAAATGACCAAAGTAAAAACCTGCTGTTTAAACTCAGTTTATAATAAATTATAATTTTGGCTTGAGGGAAATTCATATAATTTTATTTATCTTTGTATATAAATGCATATTCTATAACTGTAATTTTAGAGAGTTTAATTTGATAATACAATGTGTATATATAGAGAAAAATTTCACAAGATGATTTATAAATTACGCTATACTACCTTGGCTCATCCATGTTATTCATGTATAACATTACAAAATAACTCAGAACATATTATCTATATTAAACACTACAATACCTTTTACTACGTCCCTCATATACAGTTCTTTGGCTCCTCCATGTTATTTTACGTTGTATAACCTTGACTCCTCCATGTTATTTATGTGTAATGTTATAAAATGATTCAGAACATAGTGCATTATCTACAGTAAACAAGACAATACCTTCTACCAATTCACTCATACACAGTTCCTTCTCAGCTAATGTCCTAAACCAGTTTCTCTTCCCAGGGGTAAAAGTAGATCTGAGAAGGTAGGGGGGCACATGACGTCACGCCGTCACCCGTGCCTATCTTTGCCCATTGTATTTTTAGGAAGTGGAGGGACGCCATAGATATTTTTGGAAGTGGGGAACGACGTTCCCCTCACTTTTACCCCTGTCTTTTTCTCTTTTCAATTATATCTGTTTTGCCACTCTTTTCTACTATTTCTGACTTTCTAATTCAATTTTCGTTCGAAGAATAACGCTAGAGAGTCTTATAAAATTGTAATGATAGTAAGTCCGTTACTCCACTCGATAACTGTTGAACAGAAGTAGATTTTTCAATTCTGTTTCGTTAATGGAATCAATCTCTTAACGTTAGTGTAAAGGGACAAGTTTTGCCGATGGATGTCACTACAGTCTTCCTGGCTCTCCCATGTATTTTTTTACCTTTTACGAAAATTTACAATTTCTTTTATAAATTTCAACCTAGAGACTTCAGTGTTTTAGATAAGGAACTTCATAACCTATTAAAGGGAACAATCCGTGCCGATTTTTTATTTAGAATTTTCTTCATTGTTGAAAGAGCTTCATTGTTAAAGACTTGGATATCCATTTCAACAATGAAGAAAATTCTAAATAAAAAAAAATCGGCACGGATTAGATTATGAAGTTCCTTCTATAGATTATGAAGTTCCTTTTCTAAAAATTTGAAGTCTGTAGGTTGAAATTTGTAAGAGACATCGTGAATTTTCGTAAAAAATACATGGGAGAGATACGAAGACTGTAGTGCCATCTATCGGTAGAACTTGTCCCTTTAAACCAACCTTAATATCATCTCAGTTAAAGGTGACTACCGAAATCCCATTTACTCTTAAATGTACGATTCACTTAACGCTATAAATATGCAACCGACAAAACATTAAAGAGATTCGGGTTGCATAAACGTATAGGCGAAAACGTTTACAATATTCATAATCTTAACTATACATATGAAACTACATGAACTGACATAAATTAAAGGGGTACTTCCGGTTGACGTGAAAAGTTGAAATTTCACATAATTGTAGCTTTCCGGAACTAACCGACAGTTCCGGAATTGCCAAAAATGAATATTTTTTATTCTTAGGGGTCTAAAGAGGGGATGAAGATTTTCCCCATGTTATTTAAGTGGGCCTTTTTTTGGACCTATAATCTCATGTTTTAGATACTTGGAATTATAATAAAAACTTGAAATTCGGTATACTTGTGCTTTTTCGTTAGCACTACCTAAGTAAACCAGCAAAAATAAAAATTTCCAACTTTAGAGTGGTTTTATAGGGAACTGAAAAATCTTTCCTATATTATTTATTTGGGACACCTTTTACACCCCAAAATTATTGAGCACCTGCTGTATGGCTACAATGATTAAATTTGACATGATTAAAGCTTTTCGGAACAAACCCACAGGAAAATTGCCAAAAGTGAATATTTTTAATTTTTAGGAGGTCTAAAGGAGAGATGAAGAAATTCCCCATGTTATTTAAATTGACCTTTTTTGGAACTAAAATCTCACGTTTTAGGTACTTGGAATTGGAATAGAAACTTGAAATTCGATATGCTTGTACGTTATCGTTAGCGTTACCAAATTGATTGATCAGAAATAAAAATTTCCAACCGTAGAATGGTTTTATGGTAACTGAAAAATCTTTCCCATGTTATTTATATGGAACGACTTCTACACCACAAAATGTTTAGGCACTTCCAGCAGGATTAGATTGATGAAATTTGGCACGATTGTAGCTTTCCAGGACTAACCGAGAGAAAAATGGTCAAAAATGAATATTTTTAATTTTTAAGGGGTCTTAAGGGGGATGAAGAAATTCTCATGCTATTTAAATGGGCGTTTTCTTGGGATTCAATTTTTTTTTAAATAGTTGAAATAGGAAAAGAAACGGTAGAACTGTGGGTTCAAGTGGTGTAAGGCCGTAGGCCGTGCAGAAGAGGAGTGTGGGGGCGAAGACACAAGCTGGGCAAATTCAGGAAACATGAAGAGCAAGTTCACGAAATATACTATTGATGCAAATTCCGATACGTAAAAGATGCGAGACCGCAGGCCGAGCAAACTCGGGGGTTTAAAAGCGGAGCCCCCAGCTAGCAAAAGGTTAGTTCTTATTATAAAGCGCAAGCTCATTCATTCATGAATGTATGTTTGCCTGTTTTTCTGTACTGTCTTTTAGCTTTTCATTCCAAGGTTCAAACATTTTACTAACAAGGAAAGTACTTGGGCTCGAACAGGTGAATACGCACAAACAGGAAAGCATGTGTAACGTTAGCACCCCGGAAGTAAACATTGGTGTCCGATTATCTGCAGAATAGTGTAAACTCTGCAAGAGCAGAGCAAAGTAGAGCACGTACCATAACTACAAGGCGTCTATAAAGTCTGAGCCATTTTTGTGAAAAAGGATTGGGTGGATAAAAAAAAAATCGGCGAACACGTATCCCATTATTTTTAGGGACACACATTTTGAATGTAAAAGTTGTATCCCAGGCTTCCGTGGGTCCCAGACAGAGTCTAACCAAAATTTTCAAATGATAAGGGGGTTCAGTAGCATATCTTTGGAAAGGTATTGTGAAAAGAAACAAGATGAAGCAAGTCCCGAGTCTCTACGCTCACCCTATACAAAATAGTAGTAGGCAGTCAAACGTCAACACACACTGTAACCAATAACCGTGAAAATAAAGTGCCTCTTACCATGAACAATATACGGTTTATCGTATTTCTAGAATAATGGTAGGAGACCGTTTTTCTGTCAGATACTTGTGTCCGGCATGCACATTGGAGAAAAGAGCACATGTGCGAAGCGAGGATTGATGGCGCGTAGGTTCGATTGTGTTGTGCTTTGTTTTGTGTTGTTTCATTTGTTTATTTCTTTGTTTGTTTTGTGTCTGGTTTTCTGGTGTGGTATATACAGTATTACTGTTGAAGATATCCTGGAAATTCAACATTAAGCAAGGTAATGTATGGGAAAGCACCATGTAAATATGTGAACTTCGTTCGATGACAAACAAACCTTTAGTTGTCTATCGTGGCAATCAATGCAGATCGCTCCAAAGTGCAACGATGCAAAACCAAGAAGCTGCTGGATGCATCACCTAAAATTCTTAAATTAAATAGTGATGTAACTAACTACGAGTGGTTGTGAAGCTGAAATCAGAATGACAATGTTGAAATACTTAAAGAAAAAAAGGAACCCTTAGGGAAAGTGCTTCGTAGTTTACTTAGTACAGCATTACATAAATTGTATTATATCAACTGGAATTTTTCATGTTATAGAAATGAAAGTATACTGTCACTCATGGATACCCGAAGAAGGGGGGGGGGCAGGGGGTCAAATATGCAAAAGTTCGATACTCTGAAAATTGATGATTTTTTTTTAGAATTGATGCCACTGTTACATAATTATGCAAACACGTATTTATTAGTTTGGGATAGCGGATACTGGATACTATAGGTAGAGTTGTGAGAAGTCATATGGTTTTTCCACTTGTTTTGTCATACTTCTGGCCATTCTCAGCTATATTGTCAGGTGCCTGTTTGGCTATCTAAAACCGTAATAGTGGAACTAATTTAATGAATCGCTGATTACAATACTTGAGGCTTATTAGTCTACTTGTACGAATAGCGAAAAAAAATGTAATAGTACTAGTCTTAACACTGTAACCGAATAGCGATTTATGAATATCTTAAAAGAATATGGATGTTTGTTTCCAACTATATCTTCAAAGCGTGCGAAAACTCAGCTATAAGATTCAAAAAATAGTTTTTATTATTTTTTTTTTTTGTATGTAATATCGAACCCCTCTTCTAGTGTTCTGTTCAATACATGATAAAACTGGTAATTTTGAAAGGAAAAGCAATGTATGTTGAAGATGATATCAGAACAAGGGGTCGATATTACAAGCTGAGAATTAATTTCAACTTATATTCTTATGGATATTATGCTCGTCGTAGGTGAAAAACTTTTTTCGTTCACTTTTGTATTTTCTTTAGTTAAGTAGTCTTTAACACCCATCCTTAGAGATCTATGGATTTATAGTTCTGTAGTGCAAGCAAGTAGTAGCCTATATTCAACGGTTAGAAATATAAATATCCTGCTCTTTGTGGATAGCTGGTTTGATAAAAACAATCATAAAATGACGTACTTATGAAAGCATGGCTCTTTTACTGTGTTGTGATTGGCCATTAACGTCATAATCGAAAGAAATAAGACGCGGCAGCTCAGTGGTCGAGCGCTTACCTCTGGTGTCGGGTCCCTAGAACGATCCCAGCTCGCGCAAAATGTACTTTGTGATGGACAATCACCGTTTTTCGGGGTTCTTTCGTTTCCACCCACCTTATTCATTCCACTATCCCATTCATTTCTCATCATCACCATATCCTTTAGCCTAAGTGTATAGGGTATAAGTGTAGGACGTAAAACTAAAGGATGTCATTTCATTTCCAAAGAAATAATAATATTAATAAACAATTATTTATTTTCTTTGGGGGGGGGGGGCAGAAACAAAGGGTTTGTTCACGGAGGAAGTCTGAGTATGGCTAGTTGTAATTTATAGATATAACAAATAGGCCTCAAGAAAGCACAGGAAAGAAGATTGAATGTTACTGAAACGATTAATTGATTTTGAGTTTTACGTCCCGTTCAGCAGTGAGGCTATATGAGACGTGGACCTACTGATTAACGTGGAATCCGAACCACATGAGCTCCCGCCGGAAATCGAACCCGGGTCTCCCACGCCAAAGGCGCGTACGCTAACCGCTTAGCCACGGAGGAGCTCGTTACTGAAACGAGAATGCTGCGCTAAATGTGTGGAACAGCAAGAAGATATAGGGTGAGAAATGAGCGAGTAAAGGGGAAACTGAGGCCGTAGAAATATTTAAGAAGATCCAAGAAAGAAGATTGCAGTGGTATGGCCATCTTATGAGAAGATGAAACAACTATTAGTTGGATGAATGATGGAAATAGATGGGAAGAGAGATAGACGGAGACCAAGTAAGAAATGGGTGAATATGGTAAACACTAACTTTAGAGAGAAAAGTTTAACAAGGGAAAAATTACGGGACAGTGCTTTATGAAGAAGACTCGTCATAAACGTCGACCCCATATAAGTGATTAAACCTAAGGAGAAGAAGTGTCTCTTGGAATTAGGTTCACTTACTATCATTTCGGTATAACGTATTGTCTGTCGTGTAACGTAAGTACCTTTTCTAGTTTTCTGTATATTTAGAATTTTTTATTTATTAAACATATTGTTTCTCTTCCCACGTAGTGAATTAAATACAAATTATCTTTTAGTTGTTAGTTGCTGAGAATGGGTGTACAAGTACCAACGAGCAGTAGTTACTCATGTTCATTATATCCTTTCTATACGATGAGAAGTAGCTTCCTAAAATCTGAAGTATTCGAATTTACACGTTGTATCGCTTATTGATCAAATCTGAAGTTTTCAGGTGAATATCATTAATACCTTAATGAATAACCGGAGAGAAAATTCAGAATTGGGTGTTTTGCAGTCATACAGAAGTAAGTTTATTATTAGAATTCATAACCAACGGTTTAAATTTTAAAATCTATATTATTATTATTATTATTATTATTATTATTATTATTATTATTATTATTATTATTATTATTATTATTATTATTATATTTTGTCAGGCTAATTAATCCTTTTGACTGAGCTTTATACAGAATGTATCCCTGGTTATTCAGGTGAATGTTCAGGATGATCTCGTAACAAACACTCAGATTTCCTAGCTCTCGTATCAAAAATCCAGCCCACAGACATGTGACAAACTTCAGTATGTAATATTAGGTAAAATGAGGGTATAGTGTCAAAAATGGTTAATATGTACAAGGAAAAAGCGAAAGCAGGGAAGAGAAGAGAAGAATTAACAACCAAATTTCATGTATCTAATGACACAAAGTTCCCATATGCTCTATACCTGAAAGACCTTGGAAAGTCTGGGAATTTATTTAACTCGTAAAAGTCTACGAAAAGTAAGAGCATTTTGTACTGAAATGAATATCTGAAAGAACAATCCAAGAATTCTGGTTAAGTACTTTTTTAAAACTTTTTTTTAGAAGTGTACTAAGTAATTCTTTTGTGTCAATCTCATTTATTAAATAAATGTTTTGGAAAACTTCCTTTGTCTATACACTCACATACAAGAATTATATACATGCATAGTAGATGAAGAGATCTCTGATTGAGAAAATATTTGTTATATTCTCCCTATAGTGAAAATTCTCCCTATAGTAATCAGGAAAAGTAAAAGACTTGGTTCTCACCAGAAAATGAAAACCCTATAAGACGTGGTACTGTAGTGTATATGTACCACGGTATCAGGAAAAGAACAGAGTCTAGTAATACTAAAGGTATCATCCGGGATTGGTCTAGTGTGGGTGAGGTAAACCCAGGAAAAATCTTAGGGCTACTCTAGAAAACTTTTTTACACATTACTCGAATGGCCCTATCAGGGAATCAAACTCAGTCACAACACAGATTCATTGTGCTATACATGGCCCAGGTTAAAATCCCTGCTGGACCAGTGTGCGCTCTAGTTAGATCCATCCAGCAAAAATTATTGTTAGCCAGTGTGTATACTAATATAGTTTCCAGCAATTCGATGAAAATTGGGTCAATAGATATTGCCCAGCAGAAATTCTTACTGGGTCTAACAAGAGCGCATGCTGGATTGGGTGGATCGAAAAAAAAAATGTTTTAGTTCCGAGTTGCTATACCGCGGAAAAGTTGTGGTAAGTGATGACTTGAAAAATAAAAAAAAAAGTGTCGAAATCGGTTAATATCTTCCGATCACGCAAAGAGTCTGAAAAATTTTTAAAAACATGAAAAACTTAATTTTCTCGTACTCTTTATTAAAATAAAATGCTCTCGTATTTTTTACGCTATAGTGATAAAACGTTACAACATGCCTTATTTAATAATAAAAACAGTTGTTTTATGATTTTAGAGAATATCTTCCGATCGCGCGAAGTCCATGAATTTTAAGAAGAATGTCTGTTGTTCGTATTTTTTTAAAAAGATCAAAAATTATAAACTGCGATAATTTTAATGCCTTATAGTGCTGATGTAATAACATGCGTTCTAATATGTTCTATAATGTTTAATGTTTTAATGAGAGAGTTCCAAGGTTATGACATATAATTTCCAAAGCTAACACAAATGTGCAGCTCTTCGCCTGTTTTTATATATAAAAACAACCCAGAGAAGGAGGCTACACTTCGAGTTCCACGCACACTCTCCCCATCCACCCAGCCATAAAAGGTGTATATAGTCACATTTTCCCTGCGATTTTATAGTCAGATTTTGTTCTGAACTCAGGCATCAAAGATCTGGATTTCAACGTTGCTCTGATGTAGCCATCTCTTGATTTGGATCAGCATACTTTGAGCGAAGCTTCTGTAACTAGCTTCACGCATCGCTCCACGGCTTGCGTATGGCAGGGAAACTTCTTGATATCCCCATCTGGTATTTCACCTCGTTGAATGAAAGAGTTGTTTGAAGCTTTTCGAAGAAGAGGTGGAGAAGAATACTTGGCTTCACTCCAGTCAATCATGTCAATATAATCTGAGGCTTCAAAATGTACAGTTAGAGTAAGAAATGTTCTGATGGTTTTTCCTTTCGAATCAGACTGCCTGGCTTCCAACACTCTTCTAAGCCCTAGTTTTCTAATGTGCTTCCTCTCATCAAAAATCATGGCTATTAAAAGATTTTCGGGGTGGTCAAAGAACGAGTTCCTTTCAATGACGGGGAAAACAACTTGCTTCAAATTGTCAGGCAAGTATCGAGATGTTTCAATTGTTCTATATACATGAATAGGTCCACTTATGAAGGTATTGCTGTTTTTAATTTCAAACCACACTGGCATCTAAGGTTTCAAAATGAAAGTCACTATGGTTTTTAACTTATTTGAAGGATTTGCTTCACTTATGTATAATCTGAGAACTCTATTTGCACAAGTGAGCCATCTGGAATGTGAAAGTGGTCCGGGATCACTAATTGATAAGTCACTTGGACATATGCCACTTTTGACCGCCTGACATACATCTAAAAGATATCTCTGGTCTTTACTCAAAGAATTTCTGTCAGCTTCTGGAATTACACACTCTATTGGTTGAAAATCTATCACTGGCAGTTTCTCACACCCGCTTAGATTATTTCCAATTGGTCCAGAAAATGTTGTGGGGCCAACTGTTCCTCTATCCAAATGTTAAAAAAGATGACGGAAAGGTAATTCATTGAAATCGAGTAGGCAAATAGGCCATTGCAGAGGTCGCCCAACATGGATCTCAAGATGACGAATAACACAATTTTTCCAGCCAGTATTTGTATTAGTACCATCACAACCGATGATATCCAAGTCTTCCACTGAAATTCCTTGTTCATTAAGGCAAGACACAATGTCTTTAGCAGATCCAGAGCTCGGCGACACATGGTCAATGTATGCAGAACCAGGTTCTTTGATGAGCGAGTAATGGTAATCCTTAATAGTACGACGAAATTGTTTGAATTCAATTGTATCTATAACCAAAGTGTCATCCTTTCCATCAAAATAAAGACCACGCAGTTTTTCTAAATCATTTTCACTGTTGTTTTGCAAGTCACTTCTAACTTTGCTCCTTTCCCTTCTAATTTTACACCTTCAATAACCATATACATATCTGCTTTGGTTATTATACCAAAGTCTTCTAGCACACTAGGTGCTATAGCAGAACCTGCACGGTCACTGACTCCATATCGATCGTAGGTTAATGCTGTAGCTCCTAATTTAATTCTCATCTGCCATGGAGATGGAGATTCCTTTTTCTCAGAGTCATTTGGTTTGTATTCAGGTTCAATTTCAGAACACACTTCGGCTGAACAACTTGGCTCTTTCGCAAGTAAACAATCAGGGTTATCTCTATTTAAAGTATAGCTTCTTCTTTCGAGTCTACGTTTCAACTTTGATGTCTCCTTCCGATCCAAAGCACTAATTTTTCCTAACCCATGCTCCCTCTGAAGATATAAAAATTTTCGCTCAATGACAGGAATCTTGTTAGGTTTCTCACACATGCGCGATCGGAAGATACTCCCTAAAAACATATAACATGTTTTTTCTTATTAAATATTACTAGTTGTAACGTTTTATCATTATAGCATTAAAAATACAAGAGTATTTTGTTTTCATAAAAAGTACGAAAACATTAAGTTTTTCGTGCTTTTTAAAATTTTTCAGACGCTGAGCGCGATCGGAAGATATTAACCGATTTCGACACTTTTTTTATTTTTCAAGTCATCACTAACCAAAACTTTTCCGCGGTATAGCAACTCAGAAACTTAAAAAAAAAAAAAAAAAAAGATTTTTTTTATCCACCCTAATGCTGGACCGGAAAGGACCACTAAATAGGGAATCGGTATGATAATTACCGTAATTATGAAAAAACGGTAGCTCGTAACGTTTAGGGTAATCGATTGGCAGCGAGAGTCAACGGTAATCGGTCAGTAAATTTAAGGCGAAATTTTTTACAGTGCAGTTGTCATGAAAAAGTCTGTAATCACAATTTTGCATGGGATGCAAATATAGACCAGATCCCTGCAAACCCAGGCCCGAAGACGGCCGGGCCCGACCTGAATGGATCTGAAGTCTGTGCCCGGCTCGACCCGGCCCGGCCCGAATCTCGAGCCGGGCTCTAGCCGGGCCAGGCACATTTCGGGCCGAGCCGGGCCGAAACGGGCCGGGCACATTCCGGGCCGAAACGGCCCGAACACCGTGAAAGACGGATCGGAAACTAATGTTGGCATCCTGTGTTAATCGTAATGTGTTTAGGAAATTAACTCTTTATTCAAGACTGTATAGTAATGTACTTCTACTACTCTTATTATTACTACTACTGCTACTGCTATTATTATTATTATTATTATTATTATTATTATTATTATTATTATTATTATTATTATTATTATTATTATTATTATTATTATTATTATTATAACTTCTACTACTACAACTGCTACGACTTCGCGTCAGAGTTGACATGTCTGGTGGTACATACTTTACAATCTAAGTACAGAAAGGAGGGCCGCGGTGGCTCACTGGTAGAGCGTTCACCTCTGGTGCTTGGGGTCCCGGTTTCGATTCCAGTCCTCTCCAAGGGAACTTTGTGGTGGACAAACACCGTGTGCGTGGGTTTTCTCAGGGTTCTCCCGTTTTCTCCCACTTTCTTCATTCCATATTTCATTCATTACTCATCATCACCGTCTCCTTTAGCCTACGCGGCATAACCGAGGGACGTAAAACTGAAAGATTTCATTTCATTTTTTCTAAGTACAGAAAAAATCGAAGAAATACTAGTTATTATGGCCAGTCTGCGTAGAATGCGAACAGTTGCTTGACGAGGGGCAATGGTGGCTCAGTAGGTAAAGCATTCACATCGCTTTACTATATGTCCTTGTACGCATCAAATAGCACGGAAACAGAGTCAACAGTTTCAGGCTTTAGAGAATTTCTCCGTTCCTGAGTACTAAAAGCTCTTTCAGTAGACGCACTAAAAGCAGGGATGACGAGATACTGACGCGCTAATTTACACAATTTTGGTTATGTTTGTTCTTGTTACTTCCACCACTGCAGTATATCTAGTTCTCTTACACATGATGACATGTTGAGGTAGATGTCTACTTTATCATCAAATTCATCAGAGACTGAATGTCTATCTTCCCAATCCATTAGTTTATTCTTCTTGGTAGGTGGTTCCAAGTTATGCCAACTAGCCTAAAGGAGACGATGGTGATGAGAAATAAATGAAATAGTGGAATGAAACAGGAGAACGCCGCGAATCCCCCACACGGGGTTTGTCCACCACAAAGTTCACTTGGCGAGAGCTTGGATCAAACTAGGGACCCCATACATCAGAGGTGAACGCTCAACCACTGAGCCACCGTTCCAGGAACACCTAATCGACCCTGGCGATTTGGTGATTTATTTGATCATTATATTTTGTTATATTTGTAGCATCATACTATAAACAATACATGAACATGTAACACCATTCGATATTTGCCTTGCTAATTGAACATTACTACAAATTGCACTGATCTTATGAGCACGCCAGTTCATGGTTTTGCCCTCCGTGGTCCAATGGTAGCGTACCAAATTCTACTTACTAGGTCAAGTACTTGACTTTATCATACGTTCTTTAGGTAACTACGGCTCAGGCTGTATGGATGATGATGGGATGAATTGGTGGAAAGAAAACAGTGGGAGGAAGCGGGACCACCCCAGAAACTCCCACGCACACGATGTTTGTCCACAACAAAGCTCACATAGCATGAGCAGGGATTGATCCGACGACCTCTAGCACCAGATGTGAGTGTTTTTTCTACTGAGCCACTGTTCTCCCTCGTAGATCAACCATCGGTTCACATTCTACGCAGACCGGCCATAATAACTAGCATTTCTCCATTTTATTCTGTACTTAGAAAGTAAATTCGGTACCACCAGACATGTCAACTCTGACGCGAAGTCGTAGCACTTGTAGTAGTATTAGCAGTGGTCGTAGTAGTAATAGATGTAGTAGAAGTAGTAATAGTAATAGTATTACCAGTACATCGCAGTCTTAAATAAAGAGTCAGTTTCCCAAACACATTACGATTAACATAGGCTGACAGTAAGACCGTACAAACACGGCAAAAATAGAGGTAGTGGAGGACATTAAAAAAACAAATAGGCTGACAACATTAGTTTCCGAACCATTTTTCAGAGTATCCAGGCCGAGCCGGTTCGGCCCGAAATGTGCCCGGCCCGATTCGGCCCGAAATATGCCCGGCCTGTTTAGGGCCCGGTCCAGTTTGATATTACCCCGGCCCGTGCAGGGCACTGATATAGACTCGCCACTTGTTGCAGCTTGTTCATTTTCACAATACATTTCAAACGATATACCGTATTACTTTATTGCCCTTACCATTTGAAAATTGTGAGTTGGACATTGTTTGGGACCCTCCGGGGAACCTGGGGCAATACGTTTTCATTCAACATGTGTGCTCCCAAAAATAATAAGATACATGTATGCTGATGTTTCCATCCATCCAACTGTTTCCGCAACATGGTTCAGGATTAGACCTTGTAGATACTCTTTAGTTATAGTACAATACGTCAGTGGCGGCCGGTGAATTGTGGTTTCGGGTATTGCAGTACGAACGATAAGAGACAGAAGATATAAAGTTGACTATTCACTAATCAGCATAACTTTAGATGCAAATGCTTTGTGACATGTTAAATTAAATAAAATTCTGTTTTTAAAAAATAAAAAATGCAGAACATTTTATCCGATTAATCACCTTAATTAATTAGTAAGTTCATTCTCCTCTCATTGATTGGAGCAAATCTGTCTCATACATGCTGGTTGAACTCTGGTATTCTTATTGTCAGGTTTTTTTCGATGAAAAGCATAACCAATGGTGATAACCTTTCTTGGGACATTCAATTCCTTGAAAGTGTCAATTCTTTCTCATGTGGAAAAAAACTTTTCATCTTTTGCTGACGCCACAAGTATAGTTAATATTAATTTCAGAAGCTTTGAAGATTCGCTAAATATTTTTTCTAGATTATTGGGAACGATTCATTCTAGCAAACTCAGTCCCTGACAGTGATAAGAATTCCTCTTCAGCGTTGACTGAAGAGAGTTCGTAGCAGAGATTAGTGTTATAAAAAAATGTACATTGAACACACTTTATTCACAGTTTTTCCAGGAAAATTTAAAATAAATTGAGGAAATGTATCTGGTGCATACAACACTACTGCCATAAGATATCCTGTAAATTTAAACTAGATTTTTTTTTTAACACTCTCCTGAATTGCCCTTTGCTTGTTTTGTCTAAGCCTTAATTGCAAATTTTTCCTCAGCTGAAAGCTGGTCAATGTTTTTTGTAAGTTATTTACAGAAGTCGTGGTATACAATTCATTCAGAATTTGTAGGTTATTTACAGAATTAAAGCACATACAATAAAATTAAACCTAATAATTAAAAACCAAAACAGCTGATACAAAAGAGGTACTGGTATATGAATTCCGAATGTCACATATTCATACATCAACACACACACATGTGCGTAAAAGAAAAAAAAACTACATTCCAAATCATCCGTCTTGGTTGTTACGCAATGCACGATTAACACAATATACTTCCACATGAGGCGAAACAATGCTTACCAATGTGATATGTTCTGGAAAGGAAACCTCGAAACCCGCCAGATGAAGGATCAGCATGTAAGAGAAGCCAAAAATCAAAGAACATCAAAACAGACAGCACTGCCAGTTCTACACCCAGAAATGTTAACTGGGAGGGTTCCAAATTATTTGAGGGAGGTTCAATACGTCTACATAATATGAAACCTGTCTTCTACTGCACCCGAAAAGACGATAAGTAATTATTACTTACTGTCACCTATAATTTTAGAAAAAAAAATGATAAAACGATTATTTTTATAAGAAAAGAGAGAGTACATGATGAGGCGTAAAAAAAAATATTTAGCCTACGTCAATCGTTTCTCTGTTAAACAAGTATAGTTCTAACAAAAGAGGCACTGACCAAAGCTTAAAATTTTACTTTATTTTATTTTAAATTATAATTTGTAACTGTTTCGGATATCTAGCATATCCTTCTTCAGACACGATCGAAATTAATGAAAATACAGACATATATATAAATGTTGTTATAACAGAGCTTAAATTAAAAACAGAATTTAAGCTTTGGTCAGTGTCTCTTTTGTTAAAACAATTAATCCAAAGCCATGAATAGTCTTACTAAGTATAGTTCGTTAAGAAAGTCTACAAATGTTAGTCAAGTTTCGAAATTTTTGGGAGGTCCGGACCCGGTGCCCCCCGCCCATGGCTACACCCCTGAGCATTGCTAACTAGTCCCAAATTCAATGTGGTGTTCCCCATCATACAGTTTTATGTGGAAATTATCAAGAGTATAAAATATATTTATTTTATAAAAGAAATATGTTTATACTAAAATACTATCCACAGAGGGCGGGGAGGAGGGAGCGATTATACAAACTGACTTATTAATATTTGATTCACAAATTACTGTCGAAGAAGCCTTCATTATCAATATAAGCTAAGAATTAACTTGTAAATGCGGGTCTACTTTCATTTGTTTTCTCCTCTACTAGATATTTTCTTTATTATTTTGTAATTCTGCAATCACTTTTTTTTAATTGTCATTATATTGATTTACTTCAGTATGGTCCCGTAATTTAAAAATATGAATTACGAATGCATAAAAACTAATTCCACTTGTTAATTGCTAGTGAAAGAAAATTCAGAAATCTTATTTAGCGCGTAAAACCTTCTCGTTCACTGGAAACCGTGCTGTGTTGCAGAAGCACTGCAACGACCAGTCCCTTTAACTTCTGAGATAGGGGAAAGGATACTTAACATTTGCTCCAATTGCCACGCTGAAGGAATCTGGTCGTTGTATGCTCGCTGCAACACAATATAACATAGTGACTCTGTGCCGGATTATTTTTCGCTTTTTAAAACGGATTAACGGAACGGACAGTTACAGAAGTAAAAAAAAAGTGTTATTTAAAGTGTATATATACGAGTATTAAAAGTATTTTTTCTGTTCTTTACTACTATTGATAATATTTTTTTCTTGAAATACTTTGGTAGTTGCGCAACGCTGCAGCACTAACATTAGCCGCCACTGCAATACGTGCTTTATTTCACCCTGCTCTTGCGGACGTTTACAGCATCTTGCAGAAAAACGGACATCCCCGTTTGCTTCCGGGGTGCTAACATTGTACATGCTTTCCTTTTTGTGTGTATTCACCCATTCGAGCTCAAGTACTTTACTTGTAAGTGAATAATGTAAAATTAATATTTCCCAATATCACCAACAATATTAATAAACAATTGGTAATTAAAAAAAAAACAATTGCTAAAATCAACCCTGGCAACTTAACACTGGATAATTATTTTGGTCTTTACTTCTAAATTTTCATGAGTATACACAATTTTCTTAAATACTTTTCTTCTTCCTTATATACATAGAAATTCAAGTGAACTAATTGATCTCCAATGAATTTAGGCAATTCGATTATTTCAAGTCCTTCTTTAGAATGTCTACCACAAGAGCTGGTAGAAATCATTTTAGCTCACTTTTCGTTTTCAGAGATACAAAATCTACGTCTTGTATGCAACCAATTTGACCAATGGTGTTCGGTTTATTTAAATAGAGAATTTCTAAAATTACGCTCTCGCGTAGAACATACTTGCAAGTTTGTGAAGAAACAGTTCGATGTAGCTACGACGATGTTCGAGAAGGTCGACTCTTACCATCGACAGTATTCAATCGAAATCCTTCGATCTGATTATTATATTTTGAAAAGTCTCTTTGAAACGAACATTCAGCTACATTCTTGGGTATTTTTCGCTGGAAATCTATTGGATAATTATAGACAGATGCTTAATATATTAAATGACAGCAGTTATGAAAATCAAAATGGTCAAATATGTAAATTCAGTGAAGAAATACATAAAAGTGTGCTCGATTTAATTATGTTTCTTCCATCAGTGGTGCGTAGGAAACATTCCTCCTTAGATTGTGTAAGAATTTTAAGTTGTGGTTTTAATTTGAACAGCAGAAAGTTATATTACAGTAAGAAAATATCTCAAGTAACAATCTTCTCCTATACTTTGGACAATAGTTTTATCTTGTGGACAGATCCTGACTCGAATTTCGAGTATTCAGATGAAAGAAAGGACATCGTAGAAATAAATTCTTACATTGCCTTGCTTGCGTTGCATAGGAACCACGCTATCTTAGCCAGAACAATGCATAACAATGTTAATGAAGCAATGGGTAATCCCATATGGATTGTACGTCCCGAAATATTTTATAGTTCTGCTGAGAATTACATTTGTGGTTATTTCGAAATCAATGATGCTTTATTGCTAGCAAAGACTTACGTTGTTATCAAATTAAAAGTTCAATGTCCAGTGTATATGATGAGTAAGAAATTGTACCACGACAACAAGCGCCTGCTCAGAACGCCAAAATCGTCATTCCAATATATTATGGATAGAAATTCACTTCCAAGTGGCTTTAAATACAAAGTAAGCATTAGGAGTTACGGCACGGAAACATCAACATGCCCAGGTGCATTTAATATTGTGCTTGACCTTCGAGGTTCAAGTCGGGAGAACAAGCATGCTAAAAACAATGTTGATAAAAGTGACCATCATTACAGCGAACATACTGATGTTGAAACTGATAGTGATAGTAACTGGTGCTCAAATACAGATGATCAGTTCTGTGATGAAGAATGTGACGATTATGAGTATGATGATTTTAAGTTTGAAAACAATGATAGAGTAGATAATAATGATCAAGATGAATGTGCAGAAGAAACGTCAATCAGAGAAATTCTTAGCGAGCGTGATATTCTTTCTAAAACGAACATTGACGAAACCAATTCACAACTTATAATAAGCTTACGCAAACAACAAAAGTATCATTTAAATATTGATGTTGTACAAAGGACAAGTTAACATTGTAAAATAGCTACCCTTATGTATGTATATACTCCTACTGAAATTCGAAAATATTGTAAGTTTTGCCTATCGTTGGGTTGACAGTTGACATACATAATTTGATTTTTTTTATGCACCAAACGTTGTATTGGCTTTATTGTATTATGTTAGTTTAGAAACCATAAAAATGATGTTATAAAACTAGACGTTTGATGTTCTTACTACTAGTAAAAGAGTGCGTGAAAGATATGTATCCTCAAAATATTTATTCATATACTTTCAATTGTACAGCTTAGTCTAAATAATCCATCGGGTTTCAAAGCACTGTTTATTTACAATGTTTCAAAGACGGGTGATGCATGAAAAGATACATACACTCCCATCAAGTTTCTGGTACATTCTATAAATGTTCAATGTGCGAGCCCTTGGTCATCTGGCACAGAGACAAACGATAATCCAGTTCCGTCCGTACGCTCACTAGCGTGTTTCCGTCATTTTGTCAGTAACATAACTCCCACAGAAAGAAATCATATGGCTTGAGATTTGGCGGCCACTGCGCAGTGCCTAGTTTACGGCTTGCACGAACAGTTGATTTTTGTGGGCTGTGCAAGTCCGATTTGCTCTGAGACACGATGTCGCCCCGTGCTTTTCCCTTTACACAAGTAGGAAGTATCACAAAACTGGCGAAATCAACGCGAAGTACTATGGTGACCAGGTGCAGCTTTTCCGTTTTTGCGTACGAATGCACATTGAATGCTCGTAACCGACAAACACTTCACACATTGTAACATTCAAAATATCTTTTCCTGCATTTGCGTCATCTTGTAGAGTGCCATCACAGGTCTGCCAATTATCGTGCACGCGAATCACGAAGTAGGTTTTTGAAACTTGGTGAGTGTATCTACCTTTTCATACTCGTCTTTCTGTTTTCCGGTTTTCGGTTCTTAAAAAACCCGAAACCGGTTTTTGAAAATTTTCAAAAAACGGTTTGGGTTTTTCACCGAAACTGGTTTCGGTTTTCTCCAAAACTGGTTCAGTTTTTCACCTGATCCGGTTTCGGTTTTCTTCAAAACTGATTCCGTTTTTTTTTTTTTTTTTCAAAATTTGTTCTATTTTTAATCAGAATGGTGTTTCGTTGTTCCCCGGAAACCGAATCCATTTACACAGAAATAGTTTTATGTGTTTTCGAAAAGTTTTCACCGAAACCAGTTTTCGTTTTTCGGGTTTCGGTCTTTATAGAAACTGGTTTCCGGTTTTTATAGAAACCGGTTTTGCCCATCCCTACTTTATACGTCGCATACTTGTCATTAAATAGTGTTTTTAAACAGTGAATCGCTTAGGCTAACTCTATATAATCTTTGTAAGTGCACGGTAGGTAGAGACTTAACGAATAGAAATCACTCTAACCCTTAACTAGTGTGCTAAATATCTGCTGCGCAACTGGTGTGGTACAGGTCAAAATGACCAAACTTTTTTTTCTTTTTTTTTAGCTAAGCATACTAAATATAAAAGACGAACAATGTGAAAATATGTTTTTAATGTTTATTCTCACCTTTCATTCCATTTGTGTGTATTTATTCAATAGCAAATTACAATACAAATTTTAGGAAAATATACTAAAGCTGGGTTTACATTGCCAACACATTTACCATCGTGTTTGTTTTGTTATTCAAAAAGTATTATTTATGATGAAAGTGATTTCTTTATTCAATTATGTTCTAAATTTGTTTTCAATACAAACACTTAGAAAAAATTAATCCACTGTATAGTTTTTGTCCGTACGGTACACCTCATTCTACATGACAATTTACACAAACTCTAACTGTGTAGTTTCCACAAATTGGTCATTTGCACGTCTTTCATGATTTGATTGTTCACTGTCGGTTCACTCTCTTCCTGATTATCTTCATCCTCAGAAACATCACTTTAAAATTGACTGATAACCGAATAAGTTTCATCCAATACTGTCATTCGTATATCCTCGTCATTTAGCACTAAATTTTGGCGTGGACTGCATGCCATATTCACAAAAGATAATGTACAGAATCATATGCAACACTTGGCACACACCTTAGTCAAAATAGAATGCGTAATAAAAAGAGAGAGTTCGAAAATGTATCAAACGATAGACTACGTAGGAACAAAATTTGTAATACTAACCGTGTAACACTAATCTTCAAATCTGAGCGCGCTATAACTACCAAACTGGATGTTCTGTGACAACTGCTTCTCAGAGAGCAATGCAAAGAATTCAGCTACTGCTTGGTGCAACCATCTAGCGTGAACAATAAAAAAATCATACATCCAAAGTCTTACTCGTTACAGCGATCTGACCCGTACCAAAGTAGTTAAGAGCTAATAATAGTTACTATACTGGAATCTGTCGAGATGAAAACTGATTATTGCGAGACCTGAAACAAATATGATAATTTGATTGATTATGCAAATGAGAGTTAGTATGACTGTATGATCGGGAATATCCATTACTCTTTCTTTTGAGAAAAAAAGAAAGACTACATGTTAACTCAGATAATCCACTTCTAAATGATGAACAAATTCAAACGCGCTAAAAAAAATTAACTTTTCGTACATTTTGAAACACCTAAAGAAAAAATGTTTGTGAAATCCTCAGCTAAATATATATATATTTCCAGTCAGGAAGATGAAAGTTCAGAACAATAGACAATCACTGCACGAAGATGCTCTGTACTATACTGTTCTACTGATGCTAACTTATGTTCTATTTCTCGCAAACACCGATTTGATTAAAGATGTAGGGATTTATTCCGTCCCGTCAAACATGAAGCAGGCACGTAGCCAGGATTTCGTGAAGGGGGGGGTCCGTGACATGAAATACTGTGGTCATCACAAAAGGGGCTCGATCACTCTAAACTATTTTACTGGAACATGTATTGGTTCGTTTAGCCAGGATTTCGTAACGGGGGGGGGGGGGAGTAACATGAAATTCTGAAGGCCCAAGAGCTCGATCAATCTAAACTACTTGACTATCAACATATATTGGTTTGTTAGGACAATAAAATGAGGATATGCTGGCAAGTATTTTAATAACAAACTATGAAGAAATTTCGAGCAAAATAATAATAAAAAAAAAGTATTGAAAAAGATTTTGCAATATTTACGTCCTTCTCCTGTTTATTCAAATATAACAATTTTCCTTTCGTTATGACCTCAATTATTATAAAAAGTACATACTGAATACTGTCTTGTAAACTATCTTCTAATATAAATAAAATAAAGAGTTAGTTTGTGTGTTTGTTTGTCTGTCTGTCTGTGTGCGGCCTGGGGACCAGACGAGTGGACCGAGAGTTACCAAATTTTGGACAGGTGTACCTTGGCCCAGGCCCCAGATCAAGACGAAGAGTTTTTTTTTTTAATTTCGAAACAGTGGGGTCTCAGGGGGGGGGGGGCGTTTAACGGAACCGGCTTGGGAACCAGACAAATTGACCAAATTTTAGTCACGAATACCTTGGTCCAGGCTCCAGACCAGAGTTAAATTTTTTGTCGAAATTCGAACCAGGGGTTCTCAGGGGGCGTTTACTGGGACATGTAAAAGTAGTAGAAAATGACCGATATTTATTTATTTATTTATTTATTTAACAATCACCAGATACAGCTCTGAGGCCATTTTACATTGGATATCCAACAACATTAACAATGGAAAGGATTTGGGAAGGTATCGGCCAGGGCCTGTTTAGTAGGTGCCATCCCGGCATTTGCCTGGTAGGACTGAGGGAAACTCTGGAAAACCTCAATAAGGATGGTAGGCAGCGGGATTCGAAGCCACGACCTCCTGAATGCGAAGCCAACGCTCTACCACTTGAGCTATTAGTGGTCATATTTACGCGGTCGCTGAAATCAATGGTGAAACTCCAGTCGCATTAACTTCCAAATTGACACTATTCGGCTCCGGGCCGGCGGCCACCGGAGGGGGGTGAGATACCAAGGCATATAAAAGTAATCCAAAATGACCGATATTAGTGTCAAATCCATAGTTTTCGCGGTCGCTGAAATCATTGGTGACACTTCTATTAGCGATGACTTACAAGTATGCGGGCCGGGAGTCAGCGAGGGGTGGATACCGAGACATGTAAAAAAAATAGCACAAAATGATCGATATTAGTATCAAATCCATAGTTTTCGCGGTCGCTGAGATCAATGGTGATACTCCCACAGGCGTTGACTTTCAAATGCAGCCCCTGTGCGAAGCATGTGTATATTCAACTAGTTTTACTATATATGCGTTCCTTTCTCTGTTGAATCAAATGCTAACAGAACTTTCTTTCAACATAATTTTTTGTTTTTATTATTCCGTCAACTACTGTCAGTTCCAAATGACAGGTTAAAGGAGCAACAGAAAATTGTCCTTGAAATAACATGTTTGATACTGCAAGGATGCGATGGCGAAAAGTTATGATTAAAAATGTCCACGCTGTTATACAACGGCACTTATGCTTTCGAAAGCTTGAAATCTCCCTGACTAGTAGCAGGAATTGTGAGAATTCCATAACTTTTCTTGAAATTTCAAATTCCCTGACACTTCTAGAATACCTCGATTACCTCGCCACCATATTGCAAGTAATACAAATCTCCTCATAAGAAAGAGTAAGCGAAAGCTTCCTGTAGCTTTCTTTTTAATTTTTGACGCTGATCCTTCTTTTTATTATTTCATTTTGTTTTATCCTTCCTTATTTTTTTCATTTCTGGTCTCGAAGGGGGGGGTCCGGACCCCCCAGACCCCCCCCTTGGCTACGTGCCTGCATGAAGATACAAATGTATTCAACTTGAAATTGGTATTCTTATTTCATGATCTTGATGATAAAAGCTTTGGTGTTAGCCTTGTATGTTGCCACGAGAAAACTAGAAAATTCATGAGGATAATCTTTGTAAGTAAAGTTCTAATGTCCGACAGTTATATTCTGTAGGATAAAGGAAACGAATGTTATGTGTAAGTAATGGGATTAATTATGCAATGAGAAAGAAAAGGTAATAGAGAAGATACGAAGAATAAGTATGGTAAGTTTTTCACCATAAACTCATATGGCCAAAGGCGCCCATCAGGGAGGGCAAGGTGGGGCGCTCGCCCCCTAAGGGAAATTGTACTTGGTAATATTGAAAACCCAATAGAATTTTTACATTAGTTAGGTCTACAGCAAAATTTGAAACTATATTTGAAACGTTGCTCATACTTGCCCCCAAGGGCACCCATGTTGTGGTTTGCAAGTGGGGGGGGGGGCAAGTATAAGCGACGTTTCAAATATAGTTTCAAATTTTGCTGTAACTAATGTAAAAATTCTATTGGGTTTTCAATATACCCAAATACAATTTCCTCTTAGGGAGCGAGCGCCCCACCTTGCCCCCCCCTGATGGGCGCCCTTGCTTGCCCCCCCCTTGGAAACAACAACATGGGCGCCCTTGCATATGGCCTAAGATCAAATTAGAGATTCTTAGTATTGGAGGTAATTATTCTATCGCACTGGCTCTCTACCGATGTGTTGCGACACACTGTCGTATTACGCAGTTCCTTAAGATGTGTCGCAAAATTTTAGAATTGAAAAATCACGAAGAATTTAATAATAATTAATTAAAGTCGAGACAAACTGTACCAAGCAACAATTCCAGTGGTAGCAATAATGCTCATTGAATTGAGTTGATTTTTAGTTTAACGTTTCGTTCAGCAGCGATGTTATATCAGACATGGACCTACTTATTAACGTGGAATCCGAACCACATGAGCTCCTGCCGGGAACCAGGGTCTCCCATGCCAAATGCGCGTATGCTAACCGCTTAGCCACGAAGGAGCTCTAGCAATATTGCTCAGTGTTATATACAGTCATTATAAAAACTAATTGGTTTCACTATTATAATAGATATTATTATTATTATTATTATTATTATTATTATTATTATTATTATTATTATTTATAATAAAAATATCAAACAAATGTGTTGCGATGTCCTGCAATTTCAGTAAATTATGTCGTCAGTCAAAAAGGTTGAGAACCACTGCTCTAGCGTACTGCAGAACCATCATGTTTCCAATCATAATCTTCTAAATTTTATCTCCAACATTAACTGAAAAAATGAAAATGAAATCTTTGAGTTTTACGTCCCACGGTTATGCCGGTTAGGCTAAAGGAGACGGTGATTATGAGAAATGAATGAAATGGTGGAATGAAGAAAGTGGGAGGAAACGCGAGAACCCCGAGAAAACCCAGGCACACGGTGTTTTTCCACCACAAAGTTCACTTGGTGGGAGCAGGATTTGAACCCGGGACCCCATGCACCAGAGGTGAACGCTGTACCACTGAGCCACCGCGGCCCCAACATTAACTGAAATTAACACTAATGGTGTTCACTCTAACTGAAAAGAGTAAGGTTCACTGTTTGCGAACTGTCGAATTTATCTTTGCCTTTACTCAATTCAATTGTTAAAAGTAAATATCTGTTTAACAAAACTAAATATTCAACATCTCACGGTTATATCCTTTAGAGTAAAGAGACGGATGATTAAAGAAAAAATTGTAGAAAAATTAAAACGTGCAAGGAAAGAGAAGAATCTCCTGGAAAAGACGCTATCCACCGCAAATTAATATGGTCTGGGGTCGAACCAGGGACCATTCGCACTATAGATGGCACTATTCCACTGGACCAGTGTTTGTCTTTATGTTTTAACGCTTTGCTTTGGCTGTAAAAGATCTATGACTTGTGCTTTAGATATATTGATCTCTATAAGCCATAATCTGCTCCATATAACTAAAGTATTTATAGCAGTTGATATAACATGAATATCCAGGTCAATATTGGATTGTGAATGTGAAGCATGTATAATTGTTATTCCCATAGCAAGGAACGTAGCGCCGTAAACATTTTGATAAAAGTTAACTATCACGAAATAAAATTGACAACAGAATATATAGCGGAGGAGATAAAGCAGATCCTTGAGGCACTCCAGAAAGTGCAAATAAGGGAAATTAGAGTACTAGCATAGTTTCTTATGAACAAATCGCTGCACTGCAGTGAAGTATCACGTCTTTGTATTATTATCTTTGAACAGAATTTGAAATTCCAAATACTCAACAGATAACGAAAGAACAATTATCAATAACTTTTAGATAGCACGTTTCTTTGTTACGTGATTTTCGAAATTGTACTTACAGATCATAGATTATAAAATACCATGTATACTAGAGACCTCTGGATGCAAGAAGTGAAAGTGAAATCACGTTGCGCAATATATTGGTATAAAATAAAAACGTCTTTGTAGCAGTCGCTGTATATCACATTTTCGCGTGAGGTTCTCAAGCCGCACAAAAGCAGAAGAGAATATTGGGAGAAAAAGCAGAGAAAATTCGGCAGATTCACCAATTCACGCACTGCCTCACACAAACACACTTATATTTTGTTTCTCACGTCTGTAAGAAAATGCTCTACGGCTCTGGTAAAGAAGGAGAGGTGGGAATGTAAAGAACGTTTCTGAGCAATGTTGCCAACTACTGAAGGAACGAATTCCCTAGAAATTGAATGCAAGGAAACTGCTGTGCACCAGAGATATCTACTAAACTCGCGTGCCCGGTTTGAGGACTCGATCGTCCTCGAACCCAATAACTGAGAGCAAGCCAGCGTTAACACAAGTACCATAAATAGACAGCAAGCCAAATCCTGAGTCCGAACGAGCACGAGGCTCAATGAGGTAGTGAGTGCGAGGAGTAGAGAATACAACAACCGCGATTGAAAGTAAAGAAACCGAGCGCTTGATAAGCGCAAGCCTTGTGAGGTTAGTGACCTCATTTAGGATAGAGAGTCCAAGCTCGAGCAACTTCTGAATCTGAGATAGCGTGAGCCTCATTCCAATTAGTGAACCAGAATCTTATCGAGGATAGTGAGCCTGACCGTTATCAAGAATAGTGAGCCTGACCGTTATCAATAATAGTGAGCCTGACTGTTATCGAGGATACTGACCCTAATCTTTATTGAGGATAGTGAGCCTGATATTTATCGAAAGTCTTGAGCCTGATTTTTATAGAGGATAGTGAGCCTGACTCTTATCGAGGACAGTGAGCCTGAACTTTATCAAGAATAGTGAGCCTGATATTTATCGAGGATAATAAGCCTGACCCTTATCGATAATAGTGAGCCTGTTCTTTACCGAGGCTACTGAGCGTGATCTTTATAAAGAATAGTAAACCTGACCCTTATCGAGAATAGTGAGCCTGTTCTTTATCAAGGATAATTAGCATGATCTTTATCTAGGACAGTGCGACTGATCTTTATCGAGAATAGTGAGCATGATCTTTATCGAGGATAATAAGCCTGGCCCTTATCGATAATAGTGAGCCTGTTCTTTACCGAGGCCACTGAGCGTGATCTTTATCGAGAGTAGTAAACCTGACCCTTATCGAGAATAGTGAACCTGTTCTTTATCAAGGATAATTAGCATGATCTTTATCTAGGATAATGAGTCTGATCTTTATCGAGAATAATAAGCCTGACCCTTATCGAGATTTGTTAGCCTGATCTCTATCTAGGATAATGCGCCTGATATTTGTCGAGGATAGTGAGTCTGATCCTTATCCAGAATAGTGAGTCTGATCTTTATCGAGAATAGTGAGCGTGATCCATATCGAGCATAGTGAGCCTGAGAGCCCGATTAGAAAAAGGACATCGCTGCTCATGCTATATTTACCATTTTTCTGGACCTGACTTACAAATTAATGGAGCCCGCTCATAATTTTGCCGAAAAAATTGTAATTTCCAGAATTGGACTATGAAAAAAACTGATCCGAGAAATTTTGAGGTACTGTTGCGCAGGGCACATTATTAAGCGAATAATATCCAACTGTATTTCCCTCATATTTTGAATATTTACTGGAAACAAAATTTCCTTGAAGAAAGCCATGATAATATTTTCAAATAAATTTTCATTGTTCACACCTTGGACACTAATACAATTTAATTATTATAAAATTTAATTAAGAACAAGATTGACCACAGACAAGTTCTATAGTCTTGAAAGTGCCAATGAGATTCTTTAGCGAAGGCATCATTTTTCATAGCAAATGACACCATCGAACTTCAATGGTACTATAACAATATTCGTTTAAGAGCGCTAACTCTGAGGGAGAACTTAGCATGAACAACAATTTTAAATAATTCATTGTCACATCAAAAAATGCATTTTCTTCTGAGACTGTGGTGGTTCACTGGTAAAGCACTCACTTCTGGTGCATGGGATCCTTGATTCGATTCCATCTCGCGCCAACTGGAATTCGTGGTGGATAAATATAGTGATCATTGGTTTTCTTGGGATTTTCTCGTTTTCTTCCAGTTTCTTCATTTCACTATTTCATTCATTACCATCGTTTGTGTCTCCTTTAACCTCAATGCATAATCGTGGGACATTAAACTAAATTATCAAAGCATTCTCTTTAGACCAGTAAAAGGAGTTGTGGCAAATGGTGTAAGCATACATAAACCGATATTGTTTAAAAAGAAGGAGACAGAAGCTACCAAGTAAAGTAGTTCGCTATGCATCTTTTGGTAGGGGAAGAATAGCAAACTGGGTGGATTGCGCACAAGTACTTCGGGGACATAGGTGCTGCTGGAAGAGAGCATAAATAGTTCCATATGTAAATTTATTATAACAAGTAATAAGACAATTGTCAACTATTAAGTGTGAATTATTCTGCTTGTTTTCCTGTTTTTATCAAAAGTAAATTCAAGAACTGTTTTCCCTTTCTATCTGAAAACCCTACCTTAATATCGGAAAAAATATTGCTTTTTATCAAACGCTGGGTTTGCTTGAGAGAGCCGTCTGGTTGCAACCTCGCGTGAAAGTAGGAGGTCTCTCAATGAGTTAAATCACATGAATAGAGTTGGAAATATTTTCCCTCTCTCCTATGACATAAACGCCAGAATTCTTTCTTACGTGATAGTACAGTACTATAATAGGTGCTTAGCCCTTTACACTTGAGAAAAAAGTTTATTTATTGCTACCCAGGACTAGCATCTGTATCACACTCCCACAACCATGCCTTATCTTTGAGTGGCTCCTCAAGGACAGACATGTATATATACATGTATATATAGGGTTTTCATAAAGTCTGGACGGATTTAATTTGCTTATAATTTTCATAAAAGTGCTCATAATGAAATCAAATAAAGTGCAAACGGTAGCGGAAGGATTAAATTTTTAGTTGGCAACACTGTTAGATAAGCGGCAACTCTGAACACGTTGAGAGAGGAAGAGGGAGGGCAAGGGTCAGTTGGCTTGGCCACCAAGATCACCCGACCTTACCCCCTGCGACTTCTGGCTTTGGGGTCATGTGAAAACGGAAGTTTATGCAAAGAAGCCAAGTGGTTTGGAGAACTTAAAGGACAAAATCTGTCTGTGGCTGGCATTTCGGATCAAATACGGCGGAACGCTGTGAGTGGATTCCAGCGCCGCCTACACGAATGTATGGACGTAAATGGCGCCCAGTTGGAGTTGTGGCGGTGAATGAACTGAGCTGGTGCAGATTACAGGTAAAAATGTAATCCTTCCTTTACCGTTTGCACTTTATTTGATTTCAATATGAGCATTTTTATGTAAATTATAAGCGAATTAAATCAGTCCAGACTTTATGAAAACCCTGTATATATATATATATATAGGAAATAGGTAATGACAATGCGTGCTTCATATTATAGTTCGATTTGGCTGACACCTAAAGAACTAACGAGCATGCCACTAGTAACAAAAGTGCCCACCGTCCACCAAGTCGGGAGAAAAATCATTTCTTTAAAGAAGAGAATTTCCTCATTATTTCCCAGCGGACACTGAGTACGAGATTTTGACATTAGCTTATATTTAACTCTACAACGAATATTTTTATTGCATAGAATACCTCTCATTGACGGCTAAAAATGTATTATACAATTTTCTTTATTCTTTTATGGGAGAGAACCAAAAAGTAGGTGTCTCGAAACACTGTTTGGGTTTTCAAACTCTTTACACTTCAAGGCGCAGATAAATATTTTATAGTGTTTTCTACGTGAAATAAGTCTCATATACGTTTTTTCCCTCTCTTTCTTTACAATGAAGGTAAACTAAACCCTCCTGATTATCTATTCACTCGCCTGTGGTTAGTTTACCTGAAAGCAAAACTACACACAGCAAATAAAAACCTTCAACACATGCTGACAAACAGAGTTAGGAATGTTTTCGCTCTCCTATATGATTAAAGGGCAAGTACTACAGTCGAGTCAAAATGATATACCGTATTTTCTATTACAATATATAGCTATACTCTACATTTCTAGGTCCTTCACTTTCTAGTTTTACCTTTGCTGTCCCTTCCGACATTGGCTCATATCGTCCACCGGACCCCTATTTAAGCAACGGCCTTCACATGTTAATAAAAATGGAAAGACGGGAAGAAAGAAGCAAGAAAAGAACACGAAAGAAGCATCTTTACGAACCACTTCACATTTTCTGCTCTTAATTAACAGACTAACTAATTAAATGGTTAAAGAGTGAAATATTATGAGTGTCGGAAGTCAAAATTTATGTAAGTATGTGTCTGCTGTGGAAGTAAAACTTTCAGTTTGCATTTTTTAAGTTCAAATTTATTGTCAATTTAATTTCATACATTTTATATGTGAAGTTGCTGTTACTATAGGGATGTTGTCATGGGAATTGACTTACTTTCTAATTTGCGGCAGCGAACGGTATTTATGTGGAAAGAGAAAAGGATTCTTCTATAGGTCACTTTATTGTATCCGTTCTTTTACAAAGTGATCACACCTGCTGCCTGATTTGTGGTGTTTCTACGTGCGTTCTAACCGGAAGTTGAACTAAAAATACACACACAATAACTTGATATGTGTGATGCTGAGATTGTTCTTAGCTTTGTAACAAATTATAAGTTTGATTAGTTAAAATCAAATGTGCTCTTTCCTGTTAAATTTTATTTCGCCAATAGTTTAACAATATATTTAAAATACAATTTCAGATAATATGCTCAGAATAACTTTCTTTCTACGCCAAAAATATATTATTCAAATAAGTCAAATTATTATTTATTGGTAAATTAAAACCTAATTGTAGGGAAACATTGGTATATCCACAACCCCTTACAACGTTTTTGATTTATTTTCATTTTTACTTATAGCATTAGTTCGTTAGGAAACATTCGTTCAGGTTTTTTTTTTTTTTTTCGGCTGATCAAATCTATACTACACAAGTCAAAGAAAGCCTGTTCAAAATGTGACTTTTACAATGTTGATATTTCTAGCCCCATTTCCCTTAGGTCAATCGCAATACGCCTCAAAGAAACGCATGTATTATTATAATTCATTATTTGCACAAACAGCTCTAGGAACACGGGTAAAACGACTTAAACGCTTTGAAATGCGTAAAAATTTGTATTTTAATTTTGTCACAGAAAAGGAATAGGGAATGGATGCGGGGCATGAAACGAAACATGTTTTTATTTCCTTTCATCTTAATGTTAAAGAAAGGGCAGTAGAGTCTTCAGGCCATCTTTGGTTACTAGATTCAACCAGGGGTAGAAGTGAGTCTGAAAAGGTAGGGCACGCCTTACGTCACGCCATCCTCCGTGCCTATCTTTGCCCATTGTAATTTTATAGAAAGTGGGGAGACGCCGAAGATATTTTTTGCAAGTGAGAGAACGACGTCCTCCTGATTTCCCCCTCACTTTTATCCCTGAATTCAGCATGGACATTTTTTTTTACAGATATCTAAGATAAATTGTATTTTATAACTATCATTTCTATTGCTCTATATGAAAACGTGTTTGGATATATATATTTTTTAGTTCTGTTTCTAAGCCTATTAGGAGGTGAGTCAACTTGGCTGAATCACTAAAAATGAGTAACTATAATTGCAAATTTAGAGAAAAACATCTAGAAACGGCAACACTGCTTCGGTAAAAGAAAGAAATGAAGAAACACTAGAAAACTGAAGCCTAAAGACCATCTCTCTTTCCGAGTATCCACCTACCTTCAAAACTTGGAGCACACACACATATATACACACTCATGCGCGCACTCTCGGGGGAAAGTGAAGAACTAAAGGTTGTTTTGAGAGCCTCGTATATCGTGTGGTGCCTGGAGCCACGCAGTCTGCGAAGAACGGACGGGAAATGAGAATAAAATAAAACAAACCAGAAGAAGGAAAGGAAAACACGGAATAGTCTGGAAGAAGCAGATAGTAGGATAGACGAATAAAGAGAGAGAGAAGGAGAGAAGAAGGAAAGTTTTTGTCAGAAAATCTCGATAAGTGGACGCATGCCTGCAACGAACAGGAAAATATGATAGCAGCCTCAAAACAAAGGGAAGGGGGGAGTTTTTAGTATATATGTACTGTACCGTATATTTTAACTCAATGCTGCTTGCACTAACATATACAAATGGAAGATGTTTCCATAACTTGTGTAATGGTCGGACCTAGCTATTCTTAAAAAAATAAATAAATAAATAAAATAAAAAAATGACGAAAACAGAAAAAACTGATTACCAAGAGGAAAGATGACGAATCTTATGTTCTGTACACGGTAAGGTCATTTCACATTTTGTTTGGGAAATTGAGGTTAGATGCTCTGTAAACAAACGTAGAGGTGTTTTCCATTATTATAAGGTTTGCTCAAGGTAACTACGGTTATATTTAAATAATAGTGTGTTATAGAGCATGTTTATTACAGAATATATGAAGTATGGTTCATATGTAACATAATACCTACAGATAACTAGAAATGTGTTGATCCCACCGCATAGGAAGTGAGTACATGGCTTCATTATAGACGGTTAGTTTATTGACAGATCCATTGTTCCACGGTGTTCCATACTTCCTTGTTAGTTCGTTGACGGATCCATTGTTCCATGGTGTTCCGCACTTTCCTGTAACAGTTGAACTGTTGACCTATCAGTGAGTTTTTTCAAAAGGCCAAAAATGTTACATGAGAAGACATCGGGACTGTATGGAGGATTTCAGGATTTCACATTGAAATATTTTTAGCACGTCGAGGGTATTCTTCACCACATGTGCCCTAGCGTTGCTCTGAATCAACAATATTACGTTCGACAACTTTCCTCTGTGCTCGTGCTATTGATGGCCTGTTTAAGTCAGGCTGGAGGCATCAATTATGCATCCAACAACGCCGAATAACTCTAATTCTCCAAATGATCCAATTTTGAACGAATGCGAAGTTACAAATCCTGCCATTCAATTCAAACTATTCAATTCAAACTATTTAATTCCAGATTTTAAATCAAGATTTATTCAATATTTGTGAAAACCTTGATTTAAAATCTGGAATTAAATAGTAACATTAATAATTATAATTCATAAATTTCCTGTAGAATGTTTGAGAAACTTCAATGAATTCAAAAATACAGTTATGTACTTTTTGCTTTCACCAAAGTCGTTGGTGATAGTGGGCACGGTGGCTCAACGGTAGAGCGCTTACCGCTCGTACGTGGGACCCTTGGTTCGATCCCCGGCTAAGCTTATGGTGCACATCATGTTCGTGGGTTTTTCTAGGTACTCTCGTTTCCTTCCACCTTGTCATTCCACCAATTCTTCTATCACCATTCATTTGCCTTAATCATCCATCTCCTTTAGTCTAAAATACATAATCGTGAGACGTTAAACTGAGAGATTTCATTTTATTTCCCGCCATTGCAATTAGCATTCAATTCTAACTTGAATGCAATGAGTCTTAGTTTAAAAACACGTAATTAAATAGCAACAGTTATAGTTACAATCCATAAATTTCGTGTAGGATGTCTCAGAAACTTAAATCAATTCAAAGTTACAACTCTGATCCTTTTGCTTCCAACAAAGTCGTTGATGACATTACTGCTGCTTTGTCAATTAGTGTATAACGATCAATGCTCTTTTGGCGATATGCAGTATTGACACTTTTTTTCTTTTTTGAAGTCTTAAGAAATTCGATTTCCCAAGTCATTTTTAACAATAGGTATCACATCAAAAAGGCCTGGACAAAAGGGGGAGGACAGAAAGGCCCGAGTGAAATCAGTCCGCGTCGAAAGGGCAAGGTTCATAAGAGCCCCGCGTCAAAAGAGCCCGAGTTAAAAGGTCCCGAGTCAAAATGGCCCTAGTCAAAAGGGCCCTACGAAAAAAGTCTCTAATCAATATTGTATATATTCTACATTCTGCAAATGCCTGCACTAACATTGAGTATATTAAACATATCGTAAATTAAATCAGAAATAGTGGTATGTCAGAGGGAATGTTAAAAGTATGGTAGTTACTGCAATAACATATTCATGGTGACTGTCGGAATCTTCCTTCACAGAGAAAGAGCACTGACAAGAATATCAAAAGAAAAAGTCGATCAGGAATTGCATATGAGTATCAAAGATGTCATCTCATTATTTGGCTGCTAAACCAGAGAAACAATGGAAAATTCCACAAGATTTGTCAGGGTCAAAATTCGAAGCCCTGATCTCTTGATTGCGAAGCGTGAATACTAACTACTAACCTACGATACGCGAAATCTATCTTCGAATAAATTGAGGATCCTGTGCTTTGGTATATGTGTCGAAATCTCAAGCTATGTAGGATACACCATAATTCACTTGAGAAAAATACATTAGAAATAAATTTATCAATAATGAACTTATGAAATTATTTAAGTTATAACATAAAGTTATGTTACCTAAATCCTGTGTTCAAGTGCACTTCATCATCTTCAATGATGGGCATGATGGCTCAGTGGTAGAGCGATTACCTCTGGTGTGTGGGGTTTATGGTTTGATCCTCGTACACTTACAAGTAAGTTTGTGGTGGACAACAACGTGTCCGTGGGTTTTCTCGGGATTCTTCCGTTTCCTCCCAGATTCTCATTCCACCAATTCTTCTATCATCATTCACTTAATCATAAGTCTCCCTTATTTTCAACGAAATGATCTTGAGACGTTAAACTGAATGATTTCATTACTGTCAATGCACAAATTGCATCTTTAAAGCCCAGAAGAATATACTACATCACTGATGACGTTGAATGATTATTTATCACATTGAAGTAATAAACGGTACGGTATTTATTGTATATACAGTTTATATGGTATATATGTCCTAGGTTTTCTTAAGAAGAATAGAACTTTCATTGATCACCAAGAGGTACAGTGATCGGAAAATGCTACACAAATAACTCAGGAGGCACGGTACTCCAGTGGTAGAGAGCTTACTTCTGGTACGTGGTGTCCCTAGCTCGATCCCCGGACAAAGTAAGTTTGTGATGGACAATATCGTATCTGTGGGTTTTCTCGGCTACTCTTCCTTCCTCCCACTTTTTCATTCCATCAATTCTTCCATCACCATTCACTTGCTTTAATCATCGTCTCCCTTAGAATAACAGGCATAATTATGGAACGTTAAAATGAAAGATTTCATTTCATTTTTTTTCTTTTTACAAATAACTTAGTCAATTCTTGGCAACTTGATTTTTGGTGTGAATTCATGTGGTTCAGATCCCATGTTAAGCTGTACGTCCATGTCTCATAAAACCTTGGTGCTGAATGGGCGCTATTCTTGAATTCAACTAACGAACCACACCATTACGTGTAGTTTACGGCAGTCAGCTACTGTTCCTCTAATCAAATAAGAACTTGCTAACTGTTATCAGCTACTGTTCTTCTAATCAAATAAGACCTTATTAACTGTTATCAACTACTGTTCCTCTAATCAAATAATAATTTATTAACTATTATCAACTACAGTTCTTCTAATCAAATAAGAACTTATTAACTGTTATCAGCTACTTTTCCTTTAATCAAATAATTTATTAACTGTTATCAGCTACTGTTCTTCTAATCAAATAAGAACTTATTAACTGTTATCAAGTACTGTTCCTTTAATCAAATAAGAACTATTAACTGTTAGTGCCAAGCTACTTATGGCTCACGTTGCATTCTATGAAAATTAAGATTACATGCTTGCTTATTCTTCTTAGGAGATTCGGCATCAAACAATTTCTACATTAGGAAAAATGTGGCTCTCATCTTACCCTTTTTTGCTTTCTTCCTTTCATCTTAAAAAGGAATAATGTTAGCATTATTCTATTTCTTTTAGCTTTTGGGAGGGATAACAATGAAAAAGAAAAGAAAATTTTCGAAAGTAACATCCACGTCCCTGCATTTTCGTTCTTCTAATCTGCAGAGAAAACGACCTTAGCTACAACCTTACCCCCATTCTACCGCTCTCTCCGACCCATTTTGACCCGTTTTTCTCCCTTTCTCAGGGAGGTGCCTGGTTGATTTACGCGGACAGAGGTTACGGGCACCACCTTGCGTTTCCCGATTTCCCTCTTTCTCTTTCAAACCCTGCAGGGAAGCACCATTCTTCCTCCTCTACCTCATAATGGATGTTCATTCCCTAGTTACAATGAGCAAAAGGTCCGAAAGACTTCTCGGTGAACACTTGTTACATCGTAGACCAAAAGCAGAGAACCTTGCACAATTGAACATACTTCAACTACTTTTAAAAGACATTTTTCTTTACTATATTAGTAATGTTACATGTTAACCCCATTCTTTTTAACTGTATGATGTCCAGTCCCATTAAAAATCGTATTTAACTCACTTTTATTATAGGAGCAAAACTAAGAAGAAAAAAACAAACACAAAAGAATCTGTTATGTGGGTATATTTTAACAGATTGCCCTGTACTACCACACCGGTGGTAGTAGTATTCTAAAGGATATATCTCATCCAGGTTCATAAATTGTGTTTTCAGGAGCTATGAATCTCCACGACTGACGGGTTAAGGTTCTATCTTAGGAAGTAGTTTGTGTAGAGTTCTCACCGCAAACGAGTGTCTTTTTCCTGAAAGCTGCGAGGGACTACATTCATTACTGCGAAAATTAACCCCCCACTGCATTAAACCTTAATGATGTTCGCTGCTTGGGAAAGAATAACAACACTTTAAACGATGTTTTGTTCTCGATAAAACTCACTAATATCCAAATATATATGTTAAAAGCTTGTTTTAAAGTTTACGTGAATGTTCAGCATATTGTATTTAAATTATATTACACTGATTAATATTTATACGATTTAAAAATAATGTTTTCACTTAACTTGCTCTTAAGTTTAAGAAATCGGAAAGGTTTATCACCACAGAAGCAAAAATCTGCCATGACTTCCTGCAAACCAACCAATCATGGATGTTCTTATCATTATTATTATTATTATTATTATTATTATTATTATTATTATTATTATTATTATTATTATTATTATTATTATTATTATTATTATTATTATTATTATGTATTCTCCCATTATTGGCAGGTAACCTGCTGCAACTGAGAAGCTACCATGCTCCACGGTCTTCTGCTAACCTCTTTGTCTTCACGTACGACTTTTCTGTTTTGATATTATCCATTAATTGTAGTCTCCTTCGCCTCCTCTCTTTTTTTCCTGCTACTATATCCTCTAAAACGTCCCTCATGATAGAGTTTGATAGAGTTCCTTCTTAGCCAATGTCCCAATCAGTTTCTCTTTCTCTTCTTAATAATATCTAAAAGTGTTCTTTTCTCCCCCACCATTTCTAACAACCTCTGATTTGTTTTCTGCTCGACCCAGCTAACTCGCTCCATTCTTCTCCACACCCACATTTCGAAAGCTTCCAGTCGTTTTGTTACTATTTTTGTGTCAGGTCCATGGCTCTGACCCATACAGTACAATACTCCACACGAAGCATTTTATGGGTCTTTTTCTCAACTCTTTAGTCAAGAACGTTCTTATCAGCCTTCCTAAAATCCTACTTTATTCTACAGAATACGTCAAGTAATGTATACAATTCAATAGATGGTATTCAACTTTGTTCTTAAAGTTGAAGTGGATTATTATCACTGCAATATATAATAAGGTATTTCCTAAACATATAATCGTACTTTTATGCAGTGATGTATTTATAGGGAGTGCTACCGGGTTACTCCCCGCTCCTTGATGACACTATGCCACTGTTATAACTGCAACATGTGACATATTATTATTATTATTATTATTATTATTATTATTATTATTATTATTATTATTATTATTATTATTATTATTATTATTATTATTATTATTATTATTATTATTATTATTATTATTATTATTAAGTATTCTGCCTTTTGGCAGGTCCTGGGACTATTGAGGGTATTTTTCTGCTAATTTTAGGTTTAGGCCTGGAAATGTTTCTTCCACGTTTCTCGATATTCAGTTTCCTCTTTTTTTAAGTTCCAATATTTTCTTCTATTTGTCTGTTATTCCATTGCTATAGCCAATGAAGTATTCAACAAGGAAAGATCACTATTAACTAGTAGGCCTAATATTGGACTTAGGAAGAAGATGCTCAAGTGCAATATTGAGCACTGGTCTTTATGGCTCAGAGACTTGAACATTACGAAAGTTAGAAAAGAAATATTTAGAGAGTATCGAAATGCGGTGTTGGAGGAAGATGGAGAAAATAAAATAGAAAGAGAGAGTAACAAATGAGGATGTTTCGAAACGGTTTGGAGAGAACACTTCTAGTTAGCATCCTTTGTGAGAAGGCCAATTGAATTGAACACATCTTGCGAAGAAATTGTATTCTTCATACCACCATATAAGGAAAGATAGAAGGGAAACGAGGAATATAAAGAAGAAGAACACAATTGATCAATGTGACGTATGACGTATAATAGCGGAACAAAATGGACAGTGCACGCTTGAGATTTGAGGAACAGAAGTCCACTTGAAAGTGATAAGATACTTAAACCGAATGTGGCCAGGGATCAAAAGTGATTCACACTACGATATCAGCAGTCGTACAACCATTAGTCAGAAGATGACAGCAGTTGGTTGAATACAGTCGCACTCTGGTGCTCACCACCAGAATCTAAGCTGTTTGGATACACGCTTCCAATTTTAACCGATATTGAAGAAAGGAGCTTCTCACTTAGATATGTATATATGTTTGTATGTATGTATGTTTGCAATAATCTCGAAGATCTTTGGTCATAATTCGATGCAATTTTCACTAATCGAATAAGCTATTCTCATGAAAGGTTCTTACGTTTAAAATATTTGAAACATTTTAATGATTAATTAATTATTAAATAAATAATATAATTCCTGCAACCCTTGAGCAATAAAACTTAGCCTGTAATATGCTGCAACCAGATAATCAACAAAGCAAGTTGGGATACATATAATCAAAGACCAGAAATACACTTTTTGTTGACAGCTATCTCCAAATGATTCAACACTGTTTGCTGTTAGTTATTTATATCATTGGCGATGTCATGACGACTGCTTACATGTCAATCTCGCTCGACTTTTTTCCAAAATATCATTCATTTTTCTGTAACTGGAAACAATTAGACAGAATCATCTTGAATATCGAAAGTGGAAAAATTAAACAAACTTAAGAGAAAAATAATCAACTTAAAAAACGCACAAAAAAGCAGCAAATAAAAATGAAAGATAACCAACTACAAAAACACACCAAAAAGCAGAAAATAAAAACGTCTTAAAAGAAATATAAGCGACTTGAAAAACGCATTAAAAAGCAAGAAAATAAAAACTCGTTAAAAGAAAACCGACTACAAAACATATCAAAAAGCGGAAAATAAAACGCCTTGAAACAAAATACACCGAAAAGCAGCAATTAAAAACGAAAGATAACCGACTACAAAAAACACACCAAAAAGCAGAAAATAAAAACGTCTTAAAAGAAAGATAAGTGACTTGAAAAACGCATTAAAAAGCAGAAAATAAAAACTTTTTTTTTTTTAAAAATATGAACCAACTCCAAAAGCAGGGAAATAATAATAATAGCTCTAAAAGACAAGCGCTTAAAAGAAGAAAATAATAAAAAATACAGCGCTAAATGTATTACAATTATCTATAAAAAGAATTAATTTATGCCAAGGCAAAGTACTTAAAGCGTTTAAAAGAAGAACATAATTTATTACCATTATCTATAAACTTTTTTGAAGCCGTAGCAAGCCGGATAAATTAATGTCTAATGTTACCGGTATCTTATGGTATATACCATAAGATTACATTAGACGTTAATCTATCCGGCTTGCTACGACTTCAAAAAATATAGATAATAGTAATAAAATATGTTCCTCTTTGAAGCGCTTTAAGCATTTTTCTGCTTTCTAAGTTTTGTTTTGAAGTCGGCTCATGCTTGCTATAAAGTCTTTTAGATACTTTCGCGTGTTCAGCGACATTATTTTGAGTGAATGCTATAAGGCAGAGGTGAATAAAAATTGTAATATAAGGCGATGGTACACATATTGTTCATTGTTTGACAGTGTATAAACATATCTTTTTGACGATGATACTTAGTTAAAAGCACCAATGTATTTACATTCACTGTTATGCAATTACATTATTTCATATTGTAATCCGAAGGTGGCTTACGATTGCAAACTGGCGGGCAACCTTAGGAGCCCAATATAAAGATAAGTCATAGTGGTATTACTTAATACCGAATAGTGGTCGCTGACTCATTGTGCTGTAGATTAGAAGTATGTAGTAATGGCAATAATGAAGCCAACAATGGGGAGAAATGACTCCAGTGTTGTATTTCGTTCACTGGTAGGACTTGGATGTGGAACCAAAGCCAATATGCTCAGAATGTAACAACATCTTAACGGTAGGATATGAGGATGCGTAGTGGTCAATTGTAAGTTGGTCCTATCATAAGCGTTACAAACACCAAGTCAAACTATTATTAACCAACTAACTATAGCAACTTGAAAATTTGGTCAGAGACCAGCTTTCCGACGATTTTGCGTAAAAACATAATGAATAAATAATAACCGATCAATTTAATGCAGAGTAAGCCACATATTGGTCAGAGGAGATTTACGTACATACACAAACCTGTGACTTGCGTATTTTGAAAGATATTCCAATGTATTTACATGCTTTTCTTGAACCCACAGTGTTAAACCGTGTCCTAAAATCATACCAACTTCATTTAGCTCGTTTTCCGACGTCTGAGATTCGTGAAATATTGTACAGCGATATACATTAGGACATAATGTAATATCACATTGTTAGTTTCATGTACAATATATCTATATACACTGGTCGGGAAGCATTCAAGAACATCTTGAAGAAAATCACCGGTCAGCCACAATTTGAAAAAAAAAAAAAAGAAATAAATTTAAGAAAGTATTTATAAAAAACATACTTTTCTATTTATGCATGACTAATAACGAAATCATATTTTTTTAAGGTTACAGGGTTAGGGATTGGTACTTTAAACTTTATTCATCTATTTTCATTTCAAAAAGGTATGCTTGTAGAGTGTCTCCTAACCCTAGCCATTAGAGGATTACGCCCTCTCTTTGGCACAGAATTGACGACACTGGTGGGTTTTTAGCATATAAGATGGTCTAAGTGCAGTTTTATAAATCGAAATCATAGGAAGTTCTCTCAATTTAAGAATTTTGAAATTGTTTACATATGGGAGCATTCCCATGCTTTTGGTTTTAATCGTGTACCAATAGTAAAATATATTTCTATATAATAGTTTTTTTCACTTCTTTTTAACAAACCTTCTTTTCATGTTTGATTGTGTAAATATTTAATTGGTCTCTGATAAATGTTGTGTGTTTAACATGGTAATATATTAAGCAGAGCCCTCTCTTTTTTTAATTATAGGTAAGAGAATGTAACGACATTATCCACAAAGGGTAAAAAAATGGAATTGTCATGGACCCGAGAACAGGTCTGCAAAAGCTTTGCATGCGTCCTGAAAGACAGGATGTCTATTCGGCAAGCAGCCGAAACACTTCACGTTTCAACGACTACTCGACGAAATCACCCCACTTCAGAAAGCTGAGAAAGGAAAAGAAAAGGTAGGAAATCTATTTTATCTAACGTTCACGAAATGGAAATTTGCCGACGGATACATAGACTTGCCAACCAGAAACTTACTCTAAGAAATTATCCAAAGGACACTCTATACCTTCTGTGCTGCAAATAACACATACACACCATTAAATTTAAGAAAGCTACTTGATTGTCAAAAAGTGGTTGTTAGAATACTTGCTTATACTCCTTATCATATACCAATTACCTTATACATTATTTCAACTTATAACCATCAGCAGTAGGCGTAATTTTTGTGTAATATTATGTATCTTCTTGTTTAACACAGTGTTTCCTGCTTTCGAAATACATTCACGCTATTTTCCCATCAACCCGCCATGACTGGGAAACCTATTTTCAATAGTGGGCCACCTTTAGACTCTCTGTGCCCAAGGTGGCCTATTAGAAGCTTTTTACTTTTACAAAAATTATTACATAATTAGTATTACATTTGTAATAACAGTTCTACTACTTGAATGTTGCCAATGTTTCACAGACAAAGTATCAGGAATCTGTGTCTCGCCAAAGAATTATAAAATATTGTCAAAGCTTAATTATGGTCATCGTTGATGGAGATACGTTATTTCAAGTTTGAAAATATCATTTAAATTTCGCCCGTCAGTGGAGCATGAGTTTGATACAGAATCTCCTACACGATTTTGTGACAACTCTGAGAAGCATGGTGCCATTTGTAATTAACAGAAGAGAAGGCCTGGAAGACCTCATACGGCTACAAGTCCTGTTTCTTAGGCTATGTTAGTGAAAACTTTGAACACCTTAATGTTAGGTAACTGTATGGGTCCAGAGAACTTGAATTGTTCTTTATTGCAGGCATATATATTAAAATTGTGTTGTATAATTTACTTTAGCACTGACACAAACTATGGAATTTTCTTTCATTATAGTCTGTAAGCTCTTTCTTCATGGATTTTTCATTACCACTGTTTTCTACTTCTGTTTAAAGGTTTCTTTCTCGCGGGTTTTGCAACTATAACTGCGTCAAACCCCTCGTATCACTCTTATCCCAGATTATCTCCAATCTCCAGTAAGTTTATTGTACTGTCTACATTATAAAAAAGGATCTAATTATATACTCCTAGGTAGTTTAGTGGTAGCGCGTATGCCTATAGTGCACGAGGTCTCGGGTTCAATTTCCTGTGGGAGGGCATTAAATTCATTACGATGGTTAGGATTCCATCTTAACCTGTACACAGTAGATCCATGTCTTATATAATCTCGATCCTAAAAAAAGGAACTACGATAAATCAGTCAACTTTTAACTCATTTATTTAAAGCACATTCTGGTACTCTCTATTTGTGACAAAATTTCGTAGCAAACAACTGACTTACACAGGTCATATTAACTAGGACTTTTCTATCTCTTAAAACCAGAATCACTTCTATAAAGGACATACCGTATTTTCACTTAATACCAGTAGTAGTGTTGTCCATGGGAGAAGACGAGGCGAGAAATAAGGATTTCCCGTCTTGTCTAGTAAATTGTGTGCTCTTGTCTCGATTCTCGGAAATATTTTCTTGTCTTGTTTTGTAAATTTATGTTCAAAATTTATTTCCATATATTTTATGAAATGAAAATTCCATATATTTGAAATGAAATGAAATGAAATCTTTAAGTTGTAATTCCTACGGTTATAGCAGCTAGGTTAAAGGAGACAGTGATGAGAAATGAATGAAATGGTGAAATGAAGCGGAGAACCAATCCACGCACACGGTGTTTGTCCACCACAAAGCTCACTTGGCGCGAGCTGGGATCGAACCAAGGCCCCCAAGCACCAGAGGTGAACGCTCAGCTACTGAGCCATCACGCCCATTTTCTTAATTTTATTTAAAAGTTAACCGAATTTTCCCTCGTCACGGAAGGTCCACGAAAGATATAATTTAACAACCTTTGTACCATATTTATTACTGGAGAATATTGTGTAATGACTCACGTATCTTTAAACGTTAATAAATGTTGTTTATGTTCATACAGTTACTTTAGCTATGTACCGTTTTTATACTATGAATTAAGTGACAATAAGTCATTGAGATTTAAGAGTTGGATGAACTAGTGTTTCCCACAAAACTCGAGAAATTTCTCATCTCATCTCGAAAACAAGACAAGAATTGACAAAGTTTTTCTTCTCATCTCGTAGGCAACACTGCTTTAATAGCCAAAGTAATTTGCCTACAAACCTAAACAAAAGAGAGTAACTTCTTGAGAACAAAATATATTCACAACAAAGATGGCACAAGGACTTTTGGGGTGCGGATTTCTATTCTAGTTACCCTGGTCTGAGTCTCGCTTCTTACACTCAGTGAGACCTGAAGGCTTAGACAGAATCGAGACCTGGTCTGCTCGGGAGTAGTAGAAATAATAGAAGTTCTCCAAGCATTATTGAAGAATTTTATAGTAAACAAAAGGAAAAATATTGAATGTTTCCGCAATGAGACTGCTACCCTGAATATATAGGCTAACAAGAAGAGATTGTAACAGAATGAGAGAGTAAGGGGAACAACCAAGATTGTAGATTTTTTTCTCAGAAAACTACAGTGGTATGGACATCTAATGAAAGGAACAAATGGGTGTGTGGTGGAAAAAACAAAGTGAAGGTAATGGAAGAGGATGGAAAGAGAGGTAGAGGAAAACCAGGAAGGAAATTGATGAATATTATTAAGAGTAACTTCAGGAAGAATCTAACTTACAAAGATTTCTGGGACAAGATTTTATGGAGAAGAAGCATCAAAAACGTAGAGCCTCCAAAAGTAGGAAAAAATGATAATAGAACAATGATACTCACTACTCGAGGTCGAATTATTCACATATTCGACTTCTGATATGGCGTTATTTCTTGTTCACGATACACTTCATCTTCTTTGCCCTGTGTTGGTTAACTTTCTGACCCAATTTCCTTAAGATATGAACTCACAATTTAACGTGGAAGCGCAGTCACACGAAATCCAAACAGGAATCTGTTAAGGTTTAGTAAATATTGCTGGGGTATTCTTTAAAAGTATCGGACAAACTGTTTCAGAAGAATAATCGGACAGGGAGTTGAGAATTAGTAAGAACAGATGAAGGTTAATATGTAATACAAATAGTGTGTAATTGTGTTGATGTCGGAATGGAGCCATAAGTGGCTGAAGTTATCTGTATATGGTATATGAGCCGTAAGTAGCTAAAGTTGTTTGTAGCTGGTATATGACCCGACTGAAGTTACGATTCTGATGTAGTTTTGGCGCACCATATTTGAGAAGATTTGTGGGTAAAATTCAATACTTTGCATGAAAAGACATATTTGTAAAGATCAAATTTCTGAGGCAACAGAATTAAATACAAAGTAACATAGCTTTATTATAAGTTTACAAGTGTAGGGCTGCTAATTTAAAATCATTACTAGTGTTTACGACTGATAAACTGAGTGCACATGAAATAGGATCATTTGTTCAAAGACGGAATCCCTAAGGACTTTGTTGCTGAATAACAAGAAAATATAAATTTTCAAGAAAAAAACACTATAGTGATTGACACTATTGTTATTTAAGTTATCAGAAAATAAGGTTTTATCCACTAATCAGACATCCTGTCTGTACAATAAATCAAAATAGCAGTCAGTGGAAAGTAGGCCGGTTTTACAAACATGTGTCAAAGTCGGCCTACCATTAAAAAGTTGTTTGTGCAAAGAAAGATCCCCCTTGAATTGTACCCCAATATATATATATATATATATATATATATATATATATATATATATATATATATATATATATATATATATATATATATATATATATATATATATATAGGGTAACTTCGGCAAATAACGCCATTTAAAGCTTTCCACAGCGCTAGCATGAACATGTGGTTCGTAAGGTGACCGCTCATGAGTGTGTGATAAACAGTGATGCCAATTGTCTTTGTAGACACAAAGACTAGAGGTCAGCCGGGCGTCAGTAAAGAGAAACCGGTGAACAAATGTTGAAGTGACAGCCGCGGAGCAGAGGAAACAGCTCGAAAATTTGTAGTGCGTCAAACGAGGTAGGCGAATTGTTTGGGTAAAAGTAAGATTTTACTATTACTAAAGGTATGCGTTGATAGGGCCGTACTTGTATGATATTATGATATAGATAAAATATGCAGGAGCGCTATTCTTGGCATAGAAATAAGGGCCGAAACAAAGTCTATTGTTTCTGGAAATAACGCCACTATTGCATTGGGAAATAACGCCACTCCATCTAATCGCTAATCGAAACTAATACTATTGTTAAAAGTTTGTTTTTCTTTGTCGTAGTGGTAGAGCCGGAAAAGTCTGGTTTTGCTTTCATGGCAAGACACTCGAATATCGTGTGCAGAAAGGCGGAGAATTTGAGATAAGGTAAACTCATGAGTTTCAACAGAACTATAGTGAACAAATTGTATACCTATTGGGAAATACACTTGATGCTATGAATCTTTTGGACAATCCTGAACTTATTTACAATGCAGATTAAATGAAGGACTATAACTAACGTACAACAGTAGCCTAAACATTTTGGCACATAAAGGAGGCAAGCGAGTACTTAATGCCACACATGGCGGAAAAGGTGACACTGTGACTGTTATTGTGTGGACTAATGTATCAGGTTCAAATTAGATCCCTCCGATGGTGTTATACAAGGGAAAGTATGAAAAAATAGTTTGGTGAACATCTTCTTCAAGGTAACACCTATGCAATGACACGTAAAGGCTATGTTACAAAGGAAGAATTCCGTGCATTTCTGGAAGATTTCAACAGACATCGAATCCCTGCCCGAGCACTGCTTATTGTAGATTGCCATCGCAGTCATCTTGATATTACCATTCTAAATGCTGCTGAAACCATGTGTATATTAAACTGCTGTGTTTACCTGCACATTCCACCCATGAACTTCAACCGTCCGACAAGAGCTTCTTCAAATCGTTAAAATTGTACTGCTCTGAAGCAGTTGACAGTTATCGACGAACGCATCCCGGAAGAACACTTGGGAAGCTACAGTTTCCAAAACTGTTTTCACAGGCATGGTTCCGTTCAGCAACACCTCAGAACACAATTTCAGGCTTCAGCGCTACAGGGCATCCTTTTAACAAAAATGCTATACCAGATGTCCCTTTTTTCCCCAAATGATGTATCAGAGCAACAGCAACCTCCACCAACACCTCCAAGCACATGACCAGCCTCCATCTCTGCTTCAACACCATCGAGTGCTCACTCCATCCACGAGCTTCTGTCTACAGCTAAAATAACTAGGAGCAACTCTCATTCCAGGGGGATTTCTCTTACTGCCAGAGGAGTATTGGTAACACTAGACCTATTCGCAAGAGCTGGCCCTTTCACTTCTTCCGGCACGAAGAAACAAGCATCCTCTAGAAAGATAAAGGCTGGAGATATGCTCCGTGGGGTATTTGGAGGATATTACTATGATCTCAGGGGTTTTAAAACGTGGATTCAATGTATTGAATACAAGATTTGGTTTCACGAATTATGTGATTCTGACAGCATTGTTAAATGTGGATACTAAACATTTTGTGACGCTGGTTGTGCATTGTTGTCTGGCTCCGACAAGTAGTGCTCTATATGACTGCAGCTGTTATGTTAAGAGGTTCGCAATCATCAAAAGAGCAGTTAACGACATGTACGATGACTATGAATTTTGTGTACCAGTAAAGCAGGTAGCACATTGCCAAGAACATTGTTTAGTTGTGTTCAAAATGTATTTCATTACGATTCCAACACCTTTTCGTTATTGTAAAGCAAGTGACGTTATTTGCCGACACGTCTGGTAATAACGCCATCTCATACTCACTCCGATTCTCAGTGCATTGTGGTCAACATTGTATGAGTAGGATCATTGTTTTCTCATTGCATTATAACGGAGGGTTCACTCTATCTTCCATGTAATTTGCACGGTTCTAGACATAAAAAACACTTGAATACCAGAACAATATGTTGAATTGGTGGCGTTATTTGCCGAAGTTACCCTATATATATATATATATATATATATATAAAACTTAATTTAATAAGTGAAACGTAAGGCTTCAGTATGTGTTTCATATTCCATATACCCTCTAGAAACCATTACTAATCACCACAAAGAGCGCATATTCCAACCTGGACTCTATCTGCCCCCAAAACAGTCATCACGGAACCAACCCTTGCAGTTGTTGCACTTGCACTATTCCTTCCCATTAATTGCATTGTAATAATACCGCCACACTTATAACAATGGTTTGTACTACGTTTCCTTGAGATTCCTTTCCCTCGATTTTCAGAAATCTTTTGCTCCTGAGTACTCTCCATTCTCGACTGTTCATTTCAATAACATACAATACGGCAAAATACAGTTTCCATAATACAAAAGTAAGACTTATACTAATTGGAATAATTTTGTTTCTGCTCTCGTTAGTGCATGCTCTCGACTAAATCATCTAATGACAGCTAATTATCTGTTTATATTATGTACATTTATGAAAATGGAACACGGAAGCGAGCCTTGTTACTCTTGTACTGCATATAATTGCAAGACCCATTTTTATTAATCTGAATTCACGACATATTCAACTAGAAAACAATATTTGTAGGGTACGTCTTACCCCACATAGCTTATGCACAGAAGGGGTCGTCTTACCCCAACACGTATCATGCAGCGGAAACAACAAAGGACAAACTTGCACATTGTTGTATTCAAACCAGTCAGCAGTGTTGTGTTCTTGACACCTTATATAATATTCCTATACACGTGACTTCTATATAACTACAAATTCGCTTGTTTATCTCGGTTTTTTCACATTAAGCAGAGAATTATATCAGTCAGTTTGATTGTGGTAATTTTATCGCTTCCTTTGTATTTAGGAGTATACAGCAGAATGCTTCCTTTTACCACCACGGTGCTTATGTCACTCATTTTCAGAAAGCCTCACTGCACGTTGGAATAGCAGCCATTAGCATGAAATTTCCCCACGCGCGACGCTGCGAAACAAAACGTTCAGGGTAGGCCGTCTTTGAACAAATGACCCTTAGACTCTATTAAATGCAACTTTCCAGCAGTAGTATGTTTCTGCATGGAGTGTTACTAGTATGAAACCATGGCAAGTGCTATTAAAACTCGTATCACTGCCAAAATCCACTCTTCTCACTACCCTCGCTTACGTATATATGCAACATCGCTGACGCACCTACTCCCATGGACACCCCCTTCCCCGCCAACGGTACTCGGTGTGATAGCATTCCTGCTTTTAGTGACCACCTAGTATAGTTTGGTTTGTGTTTTTTGCACTGTAGTTTTCATGCCAATTTGGAAGTCGTGTTTATATGCAAATTGTAAAAGAATTGTAAATGTTCAATAATTACTCTTGTGACCCCCGTGAATTTTATTATGCCAAGTAAGATATTTCATGTCGCCCAACGGAAACATTTTAGGGGACAATAAGAAGGAAATTAGTGAAAGATTTATAATTTTTCGACAATTCTTTTCAGTGTTAACGCCAAAAGTAAACCAGTACGGAAGTTATTTATAGTTGGATATGAGCCAGAAGAGGCTATTGATATTTTAGGATGAATGACGTTTTAGGTCTATGATAATGCCAGGTGTGGCTAAAATATCTGAATAGTTTTTAGGATACGGGAAGCTTTCTGTTTAATTGATTGTTGTGGAATAAGTCAATTAAAAGGTTGACTGTAAGAAAATAAATGGTATCGACATTTATTAGTAGACTTGTAAAGTTAATTAAAAATAAATACTTTGGCTTGTCGAATAATTTTAACAATAACCTAACAGAATCGAAACAAGATCTGTGGCAAAACACTAGTGAAATGAAACAAGAAAATTCTTGAGTGCTTCCTGGCGGGAAAGCGAAAGAAATTAATCTGCTAATACGACGAAACAATGTGATTCCAAACAATAGTATATTTTTGGAATTGGGGCCAGATTTTTTGGTTAAAATTCGTACTTTGTCGCTATGTTTTCTGTATTTTTTTGTTTGTTCAGGTTAAGTTAGGTTAGGTTAGGTTAACTTAGTACTTAACTCAGCTCTTAAGATCAATTCATTTCTCCTGTAAACATTGTGTTTTTACCTGTTTTTGGCCCTCAGGGGAGGGGATATATATAAATAGTTGAAAATAGCCGATATCAGTGTCGAATCCATAGTTTTCGTGGTCACTGAGGCTAACTGTGACACTTTCGACACAGTTTAAATCCAAATTTATCCCCGCAAACTGGATGTACACATACACACACACACACACACACACACATATATATATATATATATATATATATATATATATATATGATGCAAAATGATTGATATTAGTGTGAATCCGTAGTTTCCAGAGCTGCTGAGATAGACACTGATATTTACAATGCAGTTTAAATCTAAATTCAGCGCCACAACTTTGGGGAGAGAGAAGGGGGTGGATATATAAAAAATAATCTAAAATGGCCGATATTAGTGTCGAATGCAAAGTTTTCGGGGTGGCTGAGATGAAGAGTGACACTTCCGATACCGCTTAAACCCAAATTCAGCTCCCATTAGTTACTCCTAAAGGGTGAAAGTGACATGTAAAAGTAATTGAAAATGATTGATGCTAGTGTCGAATTCACAGTTTTTGGGGTCCCTAAGTTCATTGGTGACAGTTTTGGCATCTTTTATACCCAAAATGAAACGTATTCTCCTCGTCCAAAAAACGGGTATTCTGCTAGTCTTTAATATTAACGGACGAATTTCACATGTTATTTCTTTGAATATATTTGTCACTGTTCGAATTTACGCACTTGTGCGGTGTATGTGTGTATATCTAAATAAGATCCTCTCTCTTTTTGAATTGTTCGAAAAATATAATTACAAATAATAAAGAGGGATTTTTATAAGAAATCAGAAAACTAAAAAATAAAATTAAAAGCTGTTGCTTTAAGAATTTTTCCTTCTAGCGAAATACGTTGTATATATGCTGCAGACACGCTACAGCAAATACGCATAAGTTTAGAATCAGGGGAAGAAATAGTTTTTAAATTATATTTTCCGGATTTTGCCAATATTTCCGAACAAAAGATTTTTTTCTAATGGATTCAAAATTTCCTACACAGCACGAGGAAGATACGTATTTCCATGAAATATATATTTGATTTTAACATACTGGTATTAACTAAAATGATTCTGGCCATGTTATTTTAACACTTCCCTACCATAAAACAGTAACTTTGAAAGATCGCTTAAGGTAATTTAAATGTGTCTATATTAATTAATCTAACTAGGATTACATTTTAGGAACTTTTGTAGCCATAACTCCATTCTATCACTGTGCTAACTTTAAAGGAGTGGTACAAATATATTTGTTGCCACAAAACTTCCCTATTCTAATACAAGAAACATAACTACTCAATGATCCTAACTGTAAACTAGTAAATATAAAATATCTTTCATTTAAAAAAAAAAAACAATGTAGTAAAATAATCGAAAATTTCAATTTTTCCCAATTCTTCGGATTTTTCCAAGCTCGGGGTAAAAACGGTAAAAAAAACTTTTTTTTAACCCAAAATTTCCGGTTTTTTTTTTCAGGCCTTTACAACACTAGTCCAGACAATGTGAAAAGAATATTTTTGAATTTAGAAAAGAGTCTTGTCAATGACAGGGGAAGATCCAAGTTAAACATTTTAGGTGGGCGGTACGGCAATTTTTTTTTTAGGAGGAAGGGGGGAATTGCTCGCACAAATGTTGAAAAAATCAAAAACACAAATTTTGCCATTGAGTAGGGTGTTAAGAATTTGTTATTTACTGTCGGAACATCAGCAACGAAATCTTTGATAGTACAAATGTATTTGATGACTCAATGCTATCCTACGTCGTACTTATTTATATGTGTAAAATATGTTTTTCTATACACAAATTACAATTTAAATCAGTTATTTTTACCGGTATGCCATACCCGCCAATTTTCTAACTTTCGGATGCATAACCGGCTCATACCGGCTCACTTTAAGCACTGACGCCAGTTCAAATCCCTAGTAGTAAAAGTCCAAAATGCACCTGATACTTTCTTCGTTTTACGGCCCACCAAGTTCTACCGCGATGGATTCCATGGCCTTCCATAACATTTTCAGAAGATCGTCGATGCTAATGGGGACTATTTTTAATCTTATAAGGAAGAGATACTATACTATTTTTCGATCGGTATGGAAAAACAATATCTCTCCATACTATTTTTACCGTAAATTATTAATTGTCAATAAACATTGTTACTTTTAAATGAATGAAGCGAGATAGTTTTACTATGATGTTTTAAAAGCTGGTCATTTGGGGGGGGCAGGAAACCATTTGGGGGGCCTGGCCCCGATGGGCCCCCCCTTGGATACACCCCTGACGGGTGGTCATAATCATAGATCTACGAAGGAGGTATGTCTACTAAACCATCGATAATGCTATTAGTGTTCTTCTCATTTTACCACTTCTATTTCTCAACACGAGAGGTTTCCTGAATTTTCCTCCTCCTTTCCGCGTACTTTATTGAAGAGGGGAACAGTAAACTGTAACTTTACAGAGCATTCCACTTGAAATGACTATTCCACTAACTAATGTAAAATGAGTATTCTAATGGAAATTGAAGTTAGGTTCATCAGTTGGCCTCGGTCATCTTTGGCCGTACATAATTTGTAAGTACGGTGTAGAGTAATATTGTAATTGTGACACCGTGATTACACATTACAGATTGGTTTGAAGCAACACATATTTAAATGAGAACAAGCAGATCACATGGCATAGCAACATCTTTATTCAACGAGTTAAAAGATAGCCTCAAACAAGGGAAATTTGACTTTTAAAAAAACCCAACATCATTTAGCTTCCTATTAAAGTTTGGCTGCACTCTTCCGGGTTAAAATTATGTATGTAATACATAAGCAGGAGAGAGAGAGAGAATATGAGGTAGTTTCTTACATATACACACATACACACACATACAACACCGAGAGACCAAGTTTCTTGTAACTGAGAAAATTTTCTGTTTAAGCCCCCGAAGGCCTTCCGGCAAGAAACCGGAAGTTTGAGGATCATTGGTGGTGGGTCTTGAAGTTAACGACCCTCGTTAAGTGTTTTTGCTCCTTCCGTTGGCGTAGCCTTAACAGCAAGCTGTTGCCTCAGATGAAACATTGTCTCGTTTCCTCTCGCCATGGTGGTGTGGCTTTTTTTCTCTTTACTTTACTCTGTTTCAGTCTAATTTCCACGATGATACTGCCACCCACAGGCATGCTTGCAAACGCCATCATCATCTTGTGACTATGTCTTGGGCTGCAGTTTACTTGTGTGAAAGATGTTTGTAGTACCAGGGTGTTAGTCCTTTCTTTTTTTAACAGTATATTTTATTGCTTAAACATGTTGCGTGTGCCGAGCATATATATATATAAGGATATATACAATTGTAAATATTTTGCTTTCGGAAAATTGGAAGTAGGGATATAGCCGTATTGGAGTGAATGGTGGTTGTTGGAAATTTATGGACAGGAAGTCAAGAATTCTTTCCCTTATGAGGGGGTCTTGTGTATATATACACACATTTACTCACAAATTGGAGCAAGGAGTGGTTTAGGGTGTTAAAGAGTAATTGCTGACGGGATTATGCATTGTCAACAAACGACCGTCGTGGAAGTTTGTTTTGTTAAACTGGCTGAACTCCAACCAAGATCACGCTGAGTATGTAGATATATAGTTCACTTCTCTCCTAAAATACAAGTCCCTGTTGGGCTTATAGATTCCTCAAAAGTCTTGAAAATATGGTAAGAGAAAAACTCAGTATTCCCTTTGTATGTGTGTGTGTGTGTGCAAAAGAAAAACGTACTCTTAGTGACTTTTCCGACTGGGGAAGCTTCCTTGTGGCTAAGCGGTTAGCGTACGCGTCTTTGGCGATGGGAGACCCGGGTGCGATTCCCGACGGGAGCTCATGTGATTCGGATTCCACGTTAAACTGTAGGACGACATTTCATACAGCCACGCTGCTGAAAAGAATGCTAAAACTAAAATATCAAATCAAATTTTCAGATTCAAAATATTCTTCTTTGAAACCGCTTAAATATTTATTCCATTATTTTCAGTTAAGATTTCAATATTTCATATCACATCTCCAACTTAAGCAAATCCTTACATTTGACCAATGTTTCTTTCAGAAAAATGTTCCGGGGGAGGCACACTTCGTATTTGGAGAGGCATATACTATTTTAACGCGATACTATTTTATTTATACGTATTATTTTGGTCTCCTCCGGGGGCACTCTCGGAGCTCCAGGGGGAGGGAGTGAACCCAAAAACATGTCTGGAAGAAACACTGTATTTGACACTTTCTGAATAAATAGTTGGTAACTTGAACGACCAACTGGAAAAAACATGCAAAATGAAGATAAATAAGAAGAAAACGAAAGTGATAAAATGCACAAGAGCAGAACAAGAAGGGGCAAACGTATGGCTAGATGGTGAGAAAATCGAAGACGTTAAGACGTTCCCCTTTTTAGGAAGTATGATATCCTCGGACGGAAGAAGTGAAAAAGACGTAAGTTCCAGAATAGCGCAGGCTAAACAAGCATTCAATGGGAAAAGAGGACTACCAACATTAAGAAATGTGTCGCTGGACGTTCGTAAACGATTTATTAAGACACTGGTATGGAGCATGGCACTGTACGGTTCAGAGACGTGGACATTGAGAAAAGCTGAAATATCCAAGCTGGAAGCACTTGAAATGTGGTGTTGGCGCAGAATGCTGTGCATATCATGAACCGAAAGGAAAAGGAAGGAAGGAGGAAAGGAAGCTAATGAAGAACGACAGATCATAAAGATAATAAGAAAAAGAAGAAACAGCGTGCTTGACCATCTTATTCGACACTCCAATTGGATCACCGTGCTGATAGAGGGAAAGGCAGAAGGAGAACCAGGAAGAGGAAGACCAAGGTTAGGATATCTAGATGCAGTTACGAAGAAGAGGAGTTATCAAAGTATAAAACAGCTCTCCCAAGCGAGAGGAAAGTTTTAAAATTTCCATGTTGCCCACCAACCTATGGTTGAGGTGAACAAGAAGAAGAAGAATTTTAATACAGGCCCCCTTTCCTTCTTTAGGTGTAGAATCTTAAAGAAGCTGAAAAGTTTCCAAGTTCCATCTTCCTAACTTTAGGAAGTCGTGAAATGTACAAGTTTTGCCTACGACAATTAATTTTAGAATACGTTTCTTCCAAAATCCTGCTTTATTCCTTACTGTCGTGACAAAAGGAGTATTGTCGCAAAATCTCATGTTTCTACCTATAGTAATATGGATTGGGCAATGACAAGTTATTCAATTCTACTATTTAATAGCGTACAATAGCATAAAAACCTTGTCTATCTCTACACCTGCAATGTATCTTGAAGTGAAAGATTAAATTTTGAAGCATAAAGGACTTTTTGTCTTCTTTTGATGTCAAGAATTACCTCCCGGAGTTTGTGCATGTCTTTCAGGTTCAGTTAATTTAATCTTCTTGCCTGAAGCTTTAGAATCACAATTATATTCTTCCCTATATTTGTTGCGCTCTCCAATGTTTAATGAATTTTATTAAATTGTTCAGTTTTAAACGTTTCTGCTACTCGCAGTCAGCTTTCATTTTACAAATTCTTCACGTAATTCTCTGTATATTTTCTTCTCTGTATATTCTCTGTATGAGAAATGTAATAAGTAAAAGAATTATGCACACGAATTCCCAACATGCGTCTCATGGATGTTTTTCGGGAAGTTTTACAAAATCTTTTTTTACATTATTATTATTATTATTATTATTATTATTATTATTATTATTATTATTAATAATAATAATAATAATAATAATAATAAATAGAGATTTCGTTCACAGTTGTGAAACTACTGTAGTCTTCCAAACAATGGGAAACTAATATTGAAAAGTTCTGCTTGTCCAGATGTAGGTAGAGTATAGGTAAAGCAAATTACAGTCCGGAATCGTTTTTCCACCGGTTTTTATCACAAAATCCACTATAAACAGTATATTACAAAATATTACTATATATTACTATAATGTAAATTCTCTAATATTGGTTAATAGAGAGATGACCCAAAGACCGAGCAGCCTCAAGCAGAATTTCCACAGAGCTCCGAAGCAAGCTAAGTGGAGTGGATTTTTTGGATCCCAATGCTCCAAGCAAGCAGTGAGGGGGTTAAGAGTCATAGAGCTCTAAAGCAAGCTAAGCGGAGTGGATTTTAGGATCCCAATGCTCCAAGCAAGCAGTGAGGGGGTTAAGAGTTATAGAGCTCCAAAGCAAGCTAGGTGGAATGGATTTTAGGATCCCAATGCTCCAAGCAAGCAGGGAGGGGGTTAAGAGTTATAGAACTCCAAAGCAAGCTAGGCGACTGAGGTTAGGATGTCCAACAGAGCTCCGAAACAAGCTAAGTGGAATGGATTTTAGGATCCACAATGCTCCGTGCAAGCAGTGAGGGGGTTAAGAGTCATAGAGCTCCAAAGCAAGCTAGGCGACTGAGGTTAGGATGTCCAACAGAGCTCCGAAGCAAGCTAGGTTGAATGGATTTTAGAATCCACGATGCTCCGTGCAAGCAATGAGAGGGTTGAGAGTTACAGAGCACCGATCAAGCTACGTGACTGATGTTAGGATGACCAACAGAGCTCGGAGCAACCTAAGATGGCAGATGGTAAGCCTGGAGTTCCGAAACAAACTTGAGGCTTTGGGATAGGTATCGCTAGAGCTCCAGAGCAAGTTAAAGGAGGGATGACTAGTAGCAGACTGATGTATTTCCTTGGAACCGTCTCGGTTATTTAGGTGCTCCAGGTGAGGCGGTGGTGCTGCTGTTTCCTCGTTGTCATGTAACCAGTGGTAACAATGTTGTCTTTGTAGTCTGCAGCCATAGTAATACATAGTAAGACGCACACGGTTGACGTTTGTAAATAGAAGCACATGCTGGGTGTTTGTAAACACAACAATGCAGAATACTTCAATATCGAGGGAAATCTATAACTTCCGGCCGCACTAGAGGGAAAACGTGAGATATGGAACCTACCTAGGTATTTATCTGCCGCTAAATTCGTATAAAAATTAGTTTCTTGCATATTTTACAATTATTGCTATGTGGAGAAGAATGTTGAAACCTAAAGTTCTACTATTTCTTACAATTTCCATTTTCACTAGAAGAATGTAGTTGAGATCAAATATTTTCTTCGAAAACCTAACTTAAATTGCGAAAAACATTTCTAATCTTCCATTACAGATCTAGGTCTATGAGAATCAATATTTAAACGGGAAGTAATAATGAGATTTAAACGATTTCTGGTTGAAATAAGGAAGTAAAATTTGAAACATTTTTTTTTACGTACTGAATTCAGAACAAAAATCTGCATCACATATTTTTTCACCTGCTGCACTTACTACGGTACTGAATTCATAATTGAAGAGTACACGGAAAAAGGGGGCTCATTGAAATTTTTGCGAAAAAAGCCGATATGGAGATTACCAGTTGGTGCTAGTATATAGGCTACTTCTAAATGCACTACAAATATTGTGAAAAGAGAGACTCGTTCCAGAGAAACTTACATACGAAAAACTGCTATAAAAGGAAAGATGGCGCCCATCAACATTTTATATTACTTCTTCAGAGAAAAATGTAAAATGTCGATTAGCCCCTTCTTTTCGTGTACCCTTCAATTGTTTTGAACGCTATAATTTATATTGTAAAAAGGAAGAAGAAAAATCTGAGTGAATGCTAACTAACAAATAGTTCGACAATATTTTTTTTTCCTAAGACTAATTTGAATTAACTGTTCACTGATGGAAATGCTTAACTCTGAGAGTATTTTATAAGCACCCAAACATCTAATTCATAGATCATATACATATTTCAGAAATATTTCTAGCTTGAAATACTGCGTTAAATTAACCAAACATTTAAACAATTATTTTCTCCTGTTAACATGAAAGACATTTTGAAGTTTCAAATATCAATGAAAAAGCAAATGAAAAAAAAAAAAAATGAAAGATAAAACATTTATTGAAATTTCTCTTTTTGTCTGTAACGAAGAATTACATCATATTATAGATCTAAGAAATACATTTTTGATTTATTAATTCATCAAATATTAAATGAGCCATGCATCTGATGGCTAAAGCATTTCAATTTTTTAACGAAAAGTTAAAAGAAGAACCGTGAAGTTCATCTAGGTCTCATAGATATCCCAAATATAGGAAAACCATAGTTCACCAATCGTAGTTCCAGATGCGTAGCAATTAGATGAGAAAATAGTAAGAAGTATTAGAACTAGACAAAATATTGTTGTTTTTTCCGGTTCTTTAGTATAAGGTGCTGATTCTTAAAGGATGTATTAGAGAATTCAAATATGTTCATATAATTTTTTGCTGTTCTTCTTAATTGGAACATTGTAAGGGCCTGGTTCGTAGTTAATCTTCAAAATAATTCAAAGCGTTTAACACTTTCTTAACTGGTTTTTAATATTTGACCATGCGAAGTGTACATAATTAACTTTTCTGCACATCCAACAATATGTCTAGACCTTTATACACACACTTATTTTCTCGTCAAGATGTCTACGTACATGTACATTTATTTACGTCGTTGCTATAGTAACAACAACTTTTATTTTAGTTACCGATTACACAAATAATATCTCGAAATCTCTATATGTCTTTCTTTTCTTTATACATTATACTGCTCACATAATTCGCCTCTGATCCCTTTCTGTAAATAGGCACAGATTGCTAATGTTACATACAACGTTATCGTTGTAGATATCGCCTCGAACGGGACTTCCATAATAGTTTTACTATGAAGGAAAGAACCCTGGGTTAAATATAATGAAACATTTACCTTTTGAATAGCCCTCACATATATAATATCACCTTTAATACACATATTCTATTTTTCCATTTATATATAATATATTATAACATTACACATTTTTATATTTGTCAATATATCTCAATATTAATATCGACGAATTACAATTATCGTGAATACGACTATTCAAGAATTAAACCTAACTGGTAGTTTCCTTCTAGGGTACAAATTAACTATTCCTTCATATACAAACAACACTATTTACAAAGATCTTCATAATATTAAGTATTGATAGGATCAGAAGTCAACAAAGTTGGAACATATAAATGTATTGATGGTCATCATTTAATACATTAATAAACTTTGAAAAATTAAGAGATTCGATATTCATTATTCTTACTCTTTCCATATAATAAGGTGCATCTATTTGATATATCTGTCATTACTTTCATAAGTTTACATTAAAATTATGATCTTTTATTTTTAAATATTCATAATATTCAAATAAGTAATTATGATATAACTTTGCAAAAAGACATAAAACACAAATTATCATTTCTTCAATTAGTGCTATAAAAGGAAATTGCAACAAAACTATAAGGAACAAATCAATAATATTTTCAGTTAACTGCCATGAATTAACTTCGTCAATATTCCGTATATAATGAGTTTTACCCATAATCAAAATATTTCATAACTACATATGTTTTCAACGTACATTTTAGTAATAAATCGACTGAAGAACATATCAACCATAGACGTAAGCAAAGGTCAAATTAATACAAATCCATCGGACGCCTTTTTGTCAGTTCAAGTTATACATTCGAAGGGTTCATTTAAGGAACATTGTATAGCACAATCTTGTGTACGTGCTTGTCTTTCATAGGATGATACCATATTTTGATTCCTGTTTAAATTCCTGCCATCTGCAAATTGATTTTGTGAGAATCGGCGATAATTATTACTCCTACTGAAATTCCTGTTGTTATTTCTGAAATTCCTAGCTCCATTTCTATAGTTAGGTTGCGTTTGATTTCCGGTACCATTATAACTACTCATTCTATTATTGAAACTACGAACATTAGAATCATTTTCAGGTTGTATATCTACATTACGAACAGGAGCATATTGTGTTTGATTACGTACATAATTACCCTGACCTCTGTCCTGCATTTTACTGTTATTCTGAATTGCAGACTGACTCTCATAACTCTGAATGAGCATAATTAAATGATTGAAAGTGATGCACTGAGCCGACATTAACAACTGTTGTAGTCTAAATGACAATAAGATCCTAATTGAAGTTATAATTCGAGATTCTGGATGATTGGGATTTAATGATCTTAGCTCATGATATGTCGATACTACAAATTCAGTAATATACGGTGTAACTTTCGATTGTAGTGGTTCGTTTGCAAAACAGCATCTCTATTTGCTACCATAAAATCGTTTTCATAATTTGACAAAAGAGCATTCTTAAAATCTGAATAAGTATGAAGACTACCTCGGATGGCTTTAAACCATGTTAAGCAAGATGGCAACAAGATATGCGGTAATAGTTTTAAGAATTGAGACTCATTTACACCCATGAGCTCACATTCATCCTGGAATTTTTCGAGAAATGCCCTAGCGGGTATATCTCCTGGCACGCCACTAAACTTTGTGAGCGACTTTACTTTGCTAAACCGCAACTGTTTACCTGTGGATGTCTTCATACCTCTACTGGAAATGTGTTTGCGCCTGGATGTTTGCCTCACTCGTTCTTCTCCGTCACTACTCTCTGCACCACTCGAAGATCCATCAAATTCCAATGTTGTTCTGGGAGGATGATCAGGTACCCAACCTGTGGCTATAGGATGATTCGTGCCCTCGGTATCCTGGAATGAAGTACCGGGAATACACCTTTCCTTTATGAAATTTACTTCATCTCGCAGTACTTTAATATGGTTTTCATGGGCATTGATTGTTGTTTCTAAAACATCCATGGATTCTTGCATTTCTGTGCTCCTTTGTACAACTTTTTCTATTTTCTCTTCGTATTTCTCGAATTTTTCCACCACATGTTGGTTCATCTGGTTTAGTTGATGTTGAATACGATCCCATCTGTCTTCATTGCCTTGATTCAGCTTCACTATTTTTTCGTCAAAGTCCTTGGCTAACTGAGTTAATTTCTGGTCCAATTTTTCATCCACGTGTTGAATTTGCTGGTCCAGTTTTTCTTGAATTTGCTCGGACTGATTTCTTATCTGTTGGGCCAAGTCTTTTAGAATGTCAGCCAAATTGTTACTCGGAGTCAATTCAGGGTACACACTCTGTTCACCAATCATATTATTACTTTCCGTACTCATGGCCATATTTGGCTTAATTACTTTTCCACTTCGCAATATAGTAATATTAAGGTCGCGTTGAAAGCTTGCCGTTTCTACTAACCTTCGAAACGACACTTATATAACTCCCGTGGTGAGGCACCAATTTTTGTAAGGGCCTGGTTCGTACTTAAGTTAATATTCAAAATAATTCAAAGCGTTTAACACTTTCTTAACTGGTTTTTAATATTTGACCATGCGAAGTGTACATAATTAACTTTTCTGCATATCCAACAATATGTCTAGACCTTTATACATACACTTATTTTCTCGTCAAGATGTCTATGTACATGTACATTTATTTACGTCGTTGCTATAGTAACAACAACTTTTATTTTAGTTACCGATTACACAAATAATATCTCGAAATCTCTATATGTCTTTCTTTTCTTTATACATTATACTGCTCACATAATTCGCCTCTGATCCCTTTCTGTAAATAGGCACAGATTGCTAATGTTACATACAACGTTATCGTTGTAACATCCCAAATACGATTTATACTGACTTCTTCGGAGCTCAAGTTCGAAAATAGTATTAGAAATCCACAAGTAAAGTTAAACACACATTGAACGTTTTAGCTCTTTCAAAGCTGTAAGTCCTAATAGTAAATACGAAGAGTCCAGAAGTTGCATTAGTTGATAATTTGAGCTCTACCGTTGGAGCTTTGGACCTAAAACAAAAGATGAGGCTAGAAGATGTGAATAATATTCCACCAATTAGAGCTCTCTTCTTGCGAGGTAACATCTAAACATAAAATACTGACACGTGCTTTATGCGCAATCCCGTGAAGCAAGAGATCCAAAACGAAAATTAATTGTTTAAAACTTTCTTGTGTAAAAATGTATAACTTGTGAAATGTATCCGCAACTACTTTGGCGCTTATAATTTCCAGACTTTAGGATGATGATATTTGTTTTTAACGTGTATTATTTATTTTTTAACAAAAATATGTTTTAAAGCCATTTCAAAACGATAAGTCTACGGGAAATTTAGGCTCAACTCTTGGAGCCGAAGGTCTAAAAACGTTTATGCGAACAGGATGCCAAGTACAACCAAAGTCGCAATCAATGCTGCTGCAGGCCTAAATAGCGATTTTACTAATGGAGAAAATACTGAACGTAAAAATGTAACGGTTTTGTCTGAACCCTCTCCAAAGCATCTGGCGATATTTTGCATTAACGTTGGTTGAAATGTCTCCAGTAGCTTACGCAGAAACTTTATAAACGATTTTTCAAAACTTTTGCTTCTTCTTCTCTATAATTTTATTTTTGACTTTTTCTGGAATATTTGGGTCCTCTTCTAAACCAATGGTATCTTCCTTCAATTTCTCGATTTCGCGTTTCAGTTTCTTTTCTTCTTCTGTTTGTACTATACAGAGTGTTGTTAACTTTGTTTCACTATTATCTGCCTGGAGTCTGCCTGGAGTTTTCACTTTCTTTTCGAAACGAGTAGATAATGTTATTGGTGCAGGATCCGTATATAATTCGTAATCCATATATGTATATGCAAAACATGACCTATCTTCATAAATAGCCTCAAGAATTACAGCATAAACTATTTCTAATAAAAATGAATGGTCTCGAATACTTGATATCAAATCTTCAACTGAAAATTTAATTTGGACAAATATTTTCTTAAATGAACGGAGAAACTCGTTCAGATTGTTTGTAAAGGATTTCTAAAAACTTTTTACTTTTTTATTTATAATTTAATCTTTATCTGATATAGTTTGATCCTCTTCTAATGCAAAGATTTCTTCCTTAAATTTCCTAATTTCATGTTTCAGATCGTTCTCTGCTTCAAGTTTTAATATGTAGAATATTTTTAATTTAGTAGCGCTATAATCTACATGATATCTTTTTCATAAATTCACCAAAGGTTTTTCTCGTGTTTGTTTCCGCTCGAAGATTAGCTGTCGTCACTTTCTCCTCAAAATGATTAGACAATATAATTGATGCAGAATCCATACCAACACACTTATCTTCAGAACAGAAAGAAGTAACAGTTTTTTGAACAATTATTAGTTGTCTTCATATGCCTGCTATACTATTTGCACAAGGATCGATAGTGGACATCCAATTTATAAGCATAGCTGTTTCAGAAGGATCGGTTTTTCGTAATGGCACTTGTTGATCGAGTTTTTCGATTTCGACTCCATGTGTGGCATCGTTATTTAGTGGGTCAGAATCCATTCGATTATAATGACAATGTAGCTCAGATATACTTTCTTCTTTCATTTCTTTTTCTAAAGATTTTCCCTGTCTTAACCAAAATATCTATTAAAGAAGCTATAACACAAGTTTGATCGATTCATCTTCGTATTAATATTTTAATATATTTTACAAAGAGAAATGTGGCCTCTATTAAATATCTTTAGAAAGAAATGTACATTGTTTTTTATATGAAACAATGTCCAACAATAAATCTATAATGAAAATATGCAATACTAACTTGTCATTTCGATATTATTTAATTTATTTAATTTGATTTTAAAAGTGACTATATATGTTAAGAAAGGACTCCATACGATATAGCAGTATTTTATGGTAGATGCCACTACCCGTATGCAAAGCAGCAGGGTCTGAGCTATGCAAAATCGGCAAGTCTTTCCCTTGGATTACAAAATCAAATAGAAAAATATAAAATTGGACAAAAATTAGCAATGATAGTTCATGGAAACACATAAGGTGGTAAACGTCTCCTTCCTGCTATATTCCACGGTATATTTCGTTTTTACACGTATGAGCACCAAATAATACACCGCACCATACGTTATTTTGAACACGAGAAAGCATGGAGCTGCCACGCTCTAACACTTCAGGCTTCCCACTGACGCGTTTCGTATTCATTTTTCTCGAGACTTACTTTTTGTTTACTTTGGATCCGCTTTTGTCATAGCATATCTGAAAATTCTGTTGGAAACACGTCTGGAAATTATGCTCTGTAAAGAATTCCTTGCGCACAAATTGCACATCATTGAAATATGCATTTTTGGATGACATATATATTATTTTCTTGACACTGATATAAACCTCCACTCCACAGTTTCCGTGTTCGAAATACAAGGGTAGTTGAGGGTTGATCGGAAAAGATGGTGGAATGAAATTGTGGGAGGAAACGGAAGTACCTTGAGAAAATCTACCGACAGAATTCAGGGGATCGAACTAGCGACCCCACGCACCAGACGTACACAGTCTAGTACTCAGCCACAGTTCCCCCGATAAACCAAAACCAATCTGACGAAGACTACCTTGATGAACCTTACTAGGAAGATCAAAATGAACAACTACCAACTCACCCAGTTTGGTACTTCGCTTACTCTTCAAGACGAAGGCAAGTACCTGGGGATGACTCTGAATAGCAAACTCACGTATCCTACTCATTTGTCAAATACTAACAACAAGCAGCACAACGGGTCAGAATCCTGTTCCCAACTCTGCTGAATCCACAGTTTGACTACAGAACAAGGAAAAACATAACGCTGCATTCATCAGGGTGTTGCGGCTGCTGTATGCTCATCCAACATGAGAACATGCTGCTGAAGTACACCATAGATCATTATAAATACTACAAAACCAAGTAGCACAGGCTTCAGTTCTCACTCCTAAAATACGTAAGAGAAAACCAATCTAGAAGATCCTGAAACACTGTTCAGCGCTTTGGGACTGGGTTTCCTCATATCCTCTCGGATGCTGTGGATTGAGAGTTATCCTACACTTTCTTGGCTGCTATGGGCTCAAGGATTCATAACATGAATATTTACTACACTGAAGAAGGGGGAACTTGAGCCAAGTCAGTTTTCTGCCTACACAAATGATACTGATTAATCGTCAACTTGGTTACGCTCATTTACCTCAGTTGATGCACACTGTAGCAGTGGCGTAACTACGATGCAGCGAGTGGAGCAGTTGCTCCAGGGCGCAGAGTAAAAAGGCGCAAGGGCGAAAAATACAGAAAACTTTTTTATACAAAGAACGTTTGAAAAAATTTCAAAAGATACGCTATGACTATCAGCAATAAATTGGAAACAGCCGATATCGGGGGCAGATCCAGGATTTTTTGAGGGGGACGCAGATCTGAAAAATAAACTTGAGACATTTTTCGATATTTGGTACGTTAACTAAAATGTGGAGTGCAGTGCTTCATAATACATATTTATCTCCACCCTTCTGGATGTGTCATTAAGGAAAGCCATGTTGTTCAACACGAGAGAATACAGGATTACCATGAACTGGAAATCATACATTATCTGCAATGAGTGGAGAACGCACTCAGAATTTTCCTTTTGAGAAAAAAATTAAAACTTTTTTTTCCCCACAGTCTTTGAAGAAGCGCTTCATTAGGGACTAATTTATATATTTTACTCCTCATGGAGGGTCGCTTGAGCCCCGTGTCCCCTTTCTGGATCCCCATTGGGCGATACCCGGACAATCGTCATTGCAATGTTTGTCTCTTGAAAATTTTGCATAATGAGTCATTGTAATCAGCGCGCCGCATCCCTCCCGGGTTCCACCTCCACCCTGGAATAAAACGAAAGTTGGACATGTTTGGAACCTAGTTGACACTTACAAAACTATTCTGTATTCCCTACTTATATTTAGAATTATAAGCAGTGATATCGTTTTACCCTTAAAGTATAAAAGGTTTAGGTTAAGTACAGTAAACAATTTTTAATTTAATTTCATATGAACATAATTGATATCAAGTATGTAGTGATAACTTGGGAAAAAGATGAGAAAATTCTTTAGGTTTCTTAATAAAAATAACTTTGTATACTGTTAGTATATATATATATAGGGTGAACGGTAACTATGTAGACGAACTTCAGCAGGTGATCAGGTGATTCGGGACACCTGTACAAGAAAAAAGGTTCTTGGAACATATGCGAGTTGATCAATAGTTTGGGAGATACAGGACGCCGAAAGCATGGGTAAATTAAGTTTAGAGCTCCATATCTCCAATATCTTGAATGACAGAGCTAAGGCGGCAAGGTCACGTCAAAGAAACCGAGCCTGCTCTATCCAAAAATGCCTATGCTGAAATCGTGGCATTCGTGTGCAAGGGATTCTCCAAAGGAAGTGGGTAATCTCCGGAAATTGTCCGTCGAAATGTGGTTGCACGAATAGAGTTGCACGGTTCGAAGGTTATATGAACAGTAAGCAATTATTTGTTGTCGCAAATGTCATATCGCCAACTTTGTCAATATGGCGCAGGAGTGTACATTTGCTATGTGGGGTTGCATACCTGCAACATCAGGCAAGAGTTACAACAGGGAAGAATTTGCTCTTGAGTTACCATTCATGAGACGGGGAGTCGTTTGCAATGAATAGAAGTAGCACATTATGTAAACAACTGCAATACGAAGACATAGGACTTAGTAGTAACAAAGATGAAAATAGGATACAAGAACTCGAAACATATGACATATGAAAGAGTACTAAATAAAACCAACATGCTCGTGTAATATACGAGTGCACCAAGTAAACGAAACTAGTAGGTCAGTTTTGTCTCGTTGTCTCGTCTCGAAGGTACGTCTCGGTTTTGAAATGAGACGAGACAGAAAAAGTTCTCGTCTCCTAGCAACACTAGCAAGAACTCGAAAACGTTTGGGTTCATGTAGACACCGAAACACTACTCTGGTAGGAATGGCCTATGTTCTGGGAAAGAACTGAGATATGTAGGGGCCATCCAGGTCCATTTCAGTACAGATACCATTCAGGCATAGGCTAGCTAAAGGACGTACATGCCTCACACTATTTACATTGCTAAATTCCGGTTCGGTCATCCTGACAGTTTTCAGGGTTTCCCTCAGTATCACAAGGCCTATGCTAAAATGGTATATGTACTGAAATGGACTTGGATATATACACAGGATGTTGATGAACTAAACCGAAAACTGTAAGAATTGATTCCTCACATCAAGATAAGACAAAAAGTTGGGAGGAAAAGTGTATAGTTTCATAGCTAGGGCTGTCCAAAATCCCGAAAAGACCAAATTTCAAGAGGCTCTATTTCGAATTCGAGAAACTGTTTATGGTGGTCCTTATCAGCGTATAGAAAGTCATGCATACCCAGTCTAAAAATGTAAAATTCATTAGTGTTCAATGGGTGTGCGAAGTATTCCCTGCAGGGTGAAATTCCCAGACATGCCATCAACCGAATTTTGAGATATGCTCTGAATTTATGATTGGTCCAAAGTAAGCAAACGATAAGTCTTGATAGCAGTGAGCACGGAATGCTTTGGCGTGATGTCGGAAGTGTTAAGGGTCGTCAACTGTCCGGTCTCTCGTACTCGGAAAAATTCATGCTGTGATGTTTTCTTTCACACTTACAAGTGAAGAAAACGTGAAATATACCGTGAGGAAATACATATCATCACACGTTACTGCGAACACAAAGAAACATGGAACTGTCGTTCCTAACACTTCCGCCTTTCCTCCGAAGCATTGGATGTCCACTGTAGTCAAAGTTTACCTTTGCCTACTTTGGATCCTTCTTAAAATCAGGGTATATCTCAAAACTCTACTGAAAACATATCTGTGAATTACACCCTTTACACCTATTGTCAATTGATGAAATATGCACTTTTGGATTGTGCATGCCTGGCTTCCTTTACGCTGATAAGGACCACTATCCGCAGTTTATGGAATTCGAAATAGGGCCTATTGAAATTTAGCTTTTTCGCGATTTTGGACAGCCTTTGCTCTGAAACTATGCACTTTTCGCCATAGGTCCATATGAACTTTTTTGTCTTATTTTGATATGAAAAATCACCTCTTACAGTTTGTCGGTATAGTTCATTAACCCCTATATATACACCCTCCATTCCAAAAGAAACGGAACGTTTTAAAAAAAACAAAAAAGCAATGTACATTTTGGAACAAATCATTTTTATTAATCAATGTATTCCCCTTCTGCATCGATACACATATTTGCACGCTCCAACAAGTTGTCAAACGACTTCTCCATGTCCTTTATTGGAATGGTCTTTAGGACGGCGGTCGTCGCCTTCTCAATGGCATCAATCGATGCGTGCCACTTTCCTTTCATCGCCAAATGCAGTTTCGGGAACAGATAGAAATCGCACGGAGCGAGATCTGGTGAATAGGGCGGATGATGCAACCGAATAATGTGATTTTTGACCAAAAATTCAGTTACAAGTCGCGAACGATGTGATGGTGCATTATCGTCCAAAAGAGTCCAACTGCCGATTTCGCGATATTCGGGCCGAATACGACGAATTCTTGCCAGCAAACGCTTCATGACGCCCAAGTAAAACTCTCCAGTGACTGTCTGGCCGGGCCGAACAAATTCTTTGTGGATAATTCCTTTTGAATCGTAAAAACAAATCAGCATCACCTTAACTTTTGACTTCACCAAGCGACTTTTTTTGGGTGTTCCTTCATCCGGCGCTCTCTATTCAGCACTTTGCCGCTTTGTTTCGGGCTCATATTCAAAACACCACGTCTCGTCACCAGTTACAATCGATTTCAAGAAGTTTCGATCCTGCCGAGCACTTTTAACGATGTCCTTGCAATGCGCAATTCGATCAACTTTTTGTTCTTCGGTGAGTTTGTGTGGTACAAACCGCGAATTAACCTTCTTAAGGCCCAAAACTTCGGTCAAAATGCGGTATGCGGTTGTTTGAGGAATGCCTAATTCCATTTCAATAACTTTCACCGACGATTTTTTGTTATGTTTGATGAATTCACGCACTTTTTCGATGTTTTCTTCCGATAATCCGGTTCTGGGACGGCCTGATCTTTCGTCATCATCCAGCGTCTCTCTACCCGATTTGAATCGCCTGAACCACTCGTAAACTTGCGTACGGGATAGACACTCATCACCATATGCAGTTTGTAGCATTGGGTGCGTTTCACTAAAAGTTTTACCCAGTTTAACACAAAACTCAATTGCAGCTCGTTGTTTGAAACTCATTTTCCAACCGATGTACACAACACACTGACTGTTGAAACGCAATAACTTTGTTGCCGTGCATCCAAATGTCATGACATTTATACCAGTTGTCAATGAGGGACTACGCCATCTACCGGTAAAATATTACAACAGATGGCACTAGTGGTACTATTTGTTTTCAAAAGTTCGGTTTCTTTTGGAATGGAGGGTTATATATATATATATATATATATTTGGTCTAGGAATTAATTCGTGCGGTTTTTAATAAAAATTGAAGCTTTATTTCAAAAACAAAGTAAATGAATACGTTAACAAAAATATTGTCCATCGCTAGCCACTACTTTCTCCCATCTTTCAGGCAGTTTACGGATTCCGTGTCGAAAGAATTCCTCATCTTTTGACGCAATCTAATCAAAGATCCATTTTTCGATATTTTCTGAAGAAGTGAACCGCTGTCCAATCAAATCGTTATTCATGCAATCGATCAAGTAGTAGTCAGACGGAGCAGTGTCTGGTGAATATCGCGGGTGGAGTAACACTTTCCATCCGACATTTTCCAAATAGGTTTTGACCGGTTTTGCGACATGTGGTCGAGCGTTATCATCTTGATAAATAAGTTTATTATGCCTGTTATTCCATTCTGGTCGTTTTCAGGCCAGAGCTTGCTTCAAACGCATTAATTTTTGTCGATAGCAGTGTCCATTAATAGTTTCACCAAGTTTCAGAAGTTCATAGTACACCACACGTTTCAAATCCCACCATATATACAGCATAACCTTTGCACAATGAACATCTCGTTTCGGTTGTGAAGGACCTGGTTCACCTTGCTTCACCCAGGCCTTTTTTCGTTTAGGATTCTCGTAATGAATCCACTTCTCATCACCAGTTACAATTCGATGCAAAAAACCCTTCCTTTTCTGTCTTTGAAGCAGCAATTCGCAAACGGTTTTTCTTCTTTCAACGTCTTTCTTTTCAATTCATGTGAAACCCAATAAGACATCTTTTGAATCATTCCTATGGCTTTGAGACGTTTGGAAACTGTTGTTTGCTCAACTCCAAATGCTTCTGCAAGTTCGTCCTGCGTTTGACACGAATCCTGATCAAGCAATGCTCTCAATTCTTCATCTTCAAATTCTTTTGGCTGTCCAAATTGCTTTTGGTCTTCCAAGCTGAAATCACCACCTTTAAACCGTGCAAACCACTTCTGACACGTTCGCTCAGCTAGAGCATGGTCACCAAACACTTCCACTAAAATATGATGACTTGCGGTAGCACTTTTCTTCATGTTAAAGCAATGAAGAATAACTCCCCGCAAAAACACTTTATCAGGCACAAAATGCGCCATTTTCAGTTGAAGAAAAAATGTTGTTGTTTCCGCTTCAAGCAACTGACATACACTAAACAAGATGCTCAATGACAGTAGTTTTCAACGCATGTTTGGATCAACGAAACTATGGGACAATAAGCTAGTTACGCCATCTTTTGTAAAACCGCACGAATTAATTCCTAGACCAAATATATATATATATATATATATATATATATATATATATATATATATATATATATATATATATATAATTTATTCGGACTTGCATTTTCGATCCGGTTATTTTACGAACTTGCATTAGTCATTTTACATGGCAACACTGCATTCATTCTTTAAATTCAATCACCTTTACAACGGGGTGGAAACATTGTTGTCGTTCAGAACAGTGTTAATAAGGACTTTAAAAAATAATGAGGATTTGAGTTCGAAACTAAAGATTACTAGATAAGTTTATTATATAGTATTGATTTTATTAGTAGTATTGTACTCGTATCTACAATTATTATGTGCATAACGCATATACGGCTTATTTTGTAATATACGATAATTTTAAAGACAAAAATCCTTTTTTTTTCTCTCTCTCTCTCTGAAGTTCATGTCCTGGTAGTGGTTTGGATGCCCACGTTTATACCAATTCCTATCTTTCATAACATTGGTATTGTATAAGAGCGAAAAACGCAGAAATTTAACTTAGGACAGATTGAGAAAACCAAGTGTGTGTGTATAACCAATGTAATATAAAGTAAGATTAACTTATACTGCTAAAATTCTTGATTATGGTCTTGCATACTTAAATTGTAACTTTTTTCAATTTAGTTCTTTTTTTTTATCGTTTTAAAGTTGAATTCCAGCAGTTCTTTTTTAATTTACTGTTCATGGTGTACTAATTTGCTCTCAGTTAATTATACGTATATGAATGAATGAATAAGTTAATTAATCGCTATGCAACTACCCTGTTATTATTACTTTTTTGAAAAGTTTCCGAACTTGCTGGTGGTAATCAATTGCGTTGCCGCTGAAATCCAAGTAGGAAAAGCACAAAAAGCAGTTCGTGCGGAAGGATCATTACAGACTCTATTCTCTTGGTTAGAAATATAGGTCATTGAACACAAGAAACTAAGCCATTTTCAAAGAAAACTAGTTCTTATGAGAGAAAATCCTCTTCAGAAATTTACCATCCACAGTTATAAAAGGCGAAAACTGCATTATAAGCTTCCCTTTTTCTTATGTTCGTATGCACGAATTTTTTTTTTTTTTTTCGGTACTGTTGTAGTTGAGAGTTATTAAGGACGGATTCACATCAGTCTTTGAAAACTGTCATACTTAATCCTTCACGACTTTTTTTTACATATTTTTTTCTTCTTTCTTCCCATATTATTATATTTCTTCTTTTTTTTTCGTTTTTTTCTTTCAATAGTTCATTCATTGTCTGTCTGGAAAAGTTGGTCGTTCTTTCCAGGTCCCCTTTAAACCATCTGGGAGCTTCAAATCAATGGAAAAGTCTCCTAAACTTGGGGACACATGAGCATGAATTGGTCGAAAAGAAAAAAAAAACTGGAAAAAAAGAATGGACAATAGAATAAAGAACAAAAGAATTCGAACATTTTTCTTCTTTTTTGATCAGTTTTTGTTGAATTAATCGACAACCAGTGATTTCAATATTTTGTTATATATATAATGTCAAGTCTTTTTCATCATTTTTTCTGTCTCTATATCTAACCTTTATTAAAAATGGTGTGTGTGTGTGTGTGTGTGTGTGTGTGTGTGTGTGCGTGTGTGTGTGTGTGTGTGTGTGTGTGTGTGCTTGGTTTTTCTGTTCATTTTAATCTACTTCCCTTCTGTTACGGGGAAACACGAGTCTCGGGAGATTTTAACCTATTGATTTTATAAATATAATGGTGCTCTGGGGGTTAAACTCCTGACCCAAAGAAGAGCAACAGAGATGATTTTAACATGTTATCTTACATAATTTTTTACAGTAAACTAGCATATGTTGTACCTAACGTTTCCCGGAATCGCAATTTGTCCAGTAAACGCTGTATTTATAGCCGTAATAATTATGCCCTTCTAAAGTAAATTTGCACTGAAAAACACAATGTCGATTATAAAATACAACCTTTTTGAAGATACTAATGAATGCTAATAATCAGTTTTCATTATTACTTTTCTTTGAAATGTGACACTTTTTCTTTGAAATTTTAAAGAATGCTATTTCCCTGACGTTTTTTAAAAAATAAATTTGCATTTACGTAGATGTTTGAAGTTTTTCTAATTAAATCGATATGAAAACTGAAAAGATGTGCATTTATAGATTTAAAACGTAATAAAATCCATGATAACAAACATGACAAATTCCTACTGGTTATTATTTTACACTTCTAACCAGTGGCGTATTTACGATTTTCTTTCGGGGGGGCTTTGCTAACTTTCGGGGAGGGCTTTGCCTGAAAATGTGAAAATTCTGCAAGATATTTCATATACTTTACTATAGTAAGTAAGATTTCGGTGGGGCTTAAGCCCGGAAGCCCCCCCCTAAATACGCCACTGCTTCTAACTAATCAGAATGCGGAAACCAACATTTATGGTAAGCACTGTCCCTAACTTTGAAAAAAAATGAAGAAGTATTGTATTCTTATTCTGCACCAAGTACTCGTCGAAAAAAAATTCGATTAGCTTACGATCTCTTCCTAATAGTTACGTAGAAATATGCCAAGACAATGACAGGGATTTGTGTAGAAGACAAACACACAAGCATTCACCTTTATACGTAAGAATATAAGGCTGCAACTGATTAAATTTGTTCGTTGTAGGAGTAACTCTGGTGCACTTTTCCCGGTGTGTGCCATGGTACAAACAGAAATTATCACCATGACTTAACACTCAGAACAAGGTGCAAAGAAGTCAGTGTTAAACCAGCATCATTAATTACATGAATTAAAATATCTAGAAAGGGAAGCCAATGTGCTGACCAAACACTACTTACTATCCTAGTAAAAGTCTTCTAGTTCACTATAGCCCTTACAAGAGGCATCCTGAAGCTATAAACTCAGCATACCATCGCTGAATGGACTTGGCAGTTGGTAAATCTCTGTTAAACTTTGTTCGGAAGTGTCGTTACACTGTTAGGACAGATTGATGTTAATGAAACTCGAGCACAATATAAGCTTTCTGTGCGCCTGTCGCCATCTTCAATTAATGCTCACTGCTGCACTCTCGTGGCAAACATCACAAGCGAACCTGCAACACAAAAACTTTTTTGAGTTTTTCAATCTTTTTGCAATGTTTTGTGACAATATTTCCAATAATAAAACTACATTGAACTTATGAAATCGGGTCAATCATTTTTAATAATAACCCTATGTAATATATTTATAAAAATTAAATCGATGTTGTCTGTTGCATCATTAGGGTTAAACGCTGAGTTCTTTGAAATAAGCTTTAAAACATAGTGCTTGGCTGAAACCGAAATTTTATCATGTCAGTTTGACAAAAGTGCGTATCCTGAAGGATCTACGGGTCCAAAATTTGTGTAAAAACTGAAAGCATCTCATGAGTCCCTCAAGTTAGGAAGACAAAATCTGGTTTATAATTAATTAATTTAAAAAACCTAGGATCGTATCACAGTGTTTCTCAAACCTCCGCTTGAAAAGGGGAAGAAGAGGACAATTTCAATAATATTTTCGGCGTTATCTATTACGTCATCACAGAGAAACTGTTGTGCACTTTCATATATTTTTGAGCATTGTCAACAATTGAAAAAAATGAAATGAAATGAAATCTTTAAGTTTTACCTCCCACGATTAGGCTAAAGGAGACAGTGAAAATGAGAAATGAATGAAATGGTGGATTGAAGAAAGTGGGAGGAAAGGGGAGAACACCGAGAAAACCCACGAGCACGATGTTTGTCCACCACAAAGTCCACACGGCGCAAGCTGGGATCGAACCAGGGACCCCAAGCACCGGAGGTGAACGCTGTATCACTGAGCCTCCGCATAGTCAACAATTAGATCCAACCGAGTTTTTATAATGTCAGTTTCATTGCAATGCATATCCAAAAATGAAAGAAGTGCAACTATACCTTCAAACATTTTCTATAAACCTCATAATTCCCGTATAAATAACAGCTAATCTACTACAAACAATATTTCGACTTCAGAGAAATATCAATGAATAATGTTTTAATTACAAATACATATTTCAATAAATAAACGTGCAGAGATCAACGCAAATATTCTGATCGCACCAAGGATGTTATAAGTGAAGGATCTGCCCATAGGTATCTTCAACCTATTAAATCGATGAAGCCAAAAAAACAACGGAGCATCGGTACATCTGATTGGCTACTCTCGTTTCTGCCATCGTCTGATTGGCTACTTTCGTTTCCGCCATGATTGTTGGCTCAAAATATTGCGATTCTATTGGGCGGAATGGGCAGAGTAGGGGATGGTGAAAGTGTGACGTATGGCTTCAAGATTTTGTTGTAAGGGCAGATCCTCTATTTTATAAGATCCTTGGTAAGTACAGTTGTAACCACAATACTTCATTTATATCAATAACACGTATAATAATAATAATAAATGCTTTTTTTTTTTTTAATTTAATGTCCAACTCTTGTCAGCGATGCACTGTTGTTTTGGCTGTAAAATTATACAGTACTGTTCTGTAAACTTCTTTACAGTACAGTAAACGCTTGCCTTATGGTTCAGGTGCTTGATTATTTCATTGATGCTCACTTGTAAGCAATAGAGCGCTTATCTCTAGCGTTAGAAGTTTCTGGTTCTATTTCAGATATAAGAAGATAGTGGACAACAAGGGCGCCGATCCTGGGGGGCCGAGGGGGCCCGCCCCCTCCAAAGCTCATGTGGGTCCCCTATTGTATTTATGAGTGTACAATATTTGGCATAATTTGAGTGCAATTTGTCTTAAAATCTTCATATATATGTACCTTCTGCATCTGAATGCCCCCCCCCGACCTAAATTTACAGAGAAATTGGCGCCCTTGCTGAACAACGTCATGTCCATGGACTTTCTCGATGTTCTTCCGTTTCCTCACAAATTTGCATTCTATCACTTCCTTACATGATTATTAAATTTCATTGAGCACACGTTTGTTTTAAGCTACAGAGCATATTCGTGGGACGCAAAACTGAAAGTTTTGGTGTTTCTTTCTATTTGATTAAGGAAGGATTGCCAAAAAGCCAAACTACATTTTATGTGTAATTTTACACCAATCAAAGCTTTTGTTTCTATGGAATTAAAAGCTCAGAATAATTTTAATCCGCACTCTTTCCTCACAAATATAAACAGGTAATAAAATATTGATGACTTTTGTGTAAGTTAAACGAATTGAAACAATTTATTCACTTAAAACAATGGCAAATCTTTAAAAACAGGTCTCTCTTCATTTCATACCCTGTTCATAAAAAAAGAAAAAAAGATATATCAACTGAATATATAAGCTAGGTAAGAGCCCACAAAACGTTGTGCATGTTTAATACCTGTCATGCCATAGGGAAACATGTGTCGGCAATTTAAAACCTCCATTACACGGGCGGTTTTGCTTCCCACTTGGGGCCCGGACCATGCGGTGGGATGGAGGTGTATTTATTTAACGCTCAATATTCTCCTGAGGTGTTCCAGTACGTGTACACTGATCCCCATGCTACACAGAGCTTTCACTAGCATTAAAGTTGGTTGTTCGTTCACAACAATAACTGCAGAGATATTAAAGCAAAATTATATTCTGTATAACCATTGTGGGCGCAGAGTACATGCTCATGAATTTTGGTTTCGATTTTAATTGGCTAATGTTGTGGGAGGCATTTTTTCATAGGTGTTACAAACAATAAACAGATTCTTGTTTCCTGTACTGCGTATTAGGAAGAATGGTAGACGTTGTAGCCTGAGAAACGGATTAATTCGATGGTATAATCGTCACCGTTGGCATGAGCGGTCTTTGGGTCGATTCCAGGCTATGTGAATTGAGGTCAGCCGTGGATTTTCCCTGAATTCTCCAGCTTTCTCTCACAATCCTTATTTCAATATTTCATTCAGTACCTATGTACGATAATCATCGTCTCCCTACATAATTGTGGGACACTAAACGCAAAAAAAAAAAAAAAAAGTAGCCAGACAATGTAAACTTTAGTAAAGTTGCAAGGGACACTGGGCAAGTCAATTTATTGTTGCTAAATTATAAATATTAACAATTAATGATTATTATTTTAATCATTATCCTAATTATAAAACTATGTCAGTCTGAGCGTCACAATATCCTATAATGTTATGCAACCTAGCTTAAGAGATTTGTAATGTTGTGTGCAGAAAGGCAAGGCATACCATAACAACTCCTTTATACAAAATGTCAAATGTCTCAGTATGCACCACGCTAATTCCGAATAGTAAACACTCATGCTAATAATTGTCACTGCTTTCGCAATTGCTTACTTGCCAGATGCTAATAGATGACGCTACTCGCTGGATTGTTATACAGGGTGTCCGAAAAAAAATTATTTTAAAATATTCTCTGGCCCCTGGATATGATATTAGAATCCTTTATTTAGCAAAAGCAAGGTAATACATAATTTTTTACCTACCTTAGAAAGATTCAATATGGCCGCTCTTCGTGACACGGCAGATATCTAGTTGATAGTCCATTTCCTACAATGCTCGAATCAATATATCTCTTATAACGGCAGGAAAGCCTTCTGTGATTCTCTTTGCCTTCCCCTTTGTATAGACAACTTGTCTCCATGAGTTGTGTATATCATGCTTAATGAAGTTCTTATCAGGTAGATCGACCCCAAACTGTCGCCAAAAATTGCGTTGAAGTGGACGTTGTCTTTGCGTATTCCACAACACAAAATGGCTCCTGTTGTTGTGTTGGTGCTATCATGAAACAAAATGTGGTCTTGAGAACGGCAGGTATTTCAGTCAAAACTTTGAGTATCTAATAGCAATGCTTGTCACTGACACCTCTCTCCACACACACACACTGGAAACTTAGAAAAAATGAAATGAGTACAATCTTTTGTACGGATAAACAACACATAACGAAATCCTTGAATAAATGCATAAAAAGATATGGTATGAAGTCTGGGGGTGATTTGTCAGCAAATTAAACACACTGTTAAATGCAAATAATTAGAGCTATAATTCAACATGATATTAACCTGTAGTCTAGGTTACAGCGAGATGAAGGTATGGGCGAAACAACAAACTATTTATATATCAATCCTGTATCAACATTGAGTACTTTCGCAGAGGTGTTTTAATATGTTCTCTATAAACGTATTAACCATCACACGTAACTATAAATTTTTAGAATACCAAACATTATGTCTAAAGTAGGCTGATAGTGAAACTCTCAGTGGTTGTTAACAGTTTTACTGCAAGGATCAAAGAGGTCAAGATTATATTAGTTATACAGAATTTGAGAGAGCACATGATAGAGTTAATCATAAAAGTACTGACATTCAGAATTTTTGTCAATTTAATTTATCTGCAAAGTTAATCTACGTGTTTTAGTTGTACTTGAAAGAACAAAGGTAGTTTGCTATTTATAAATGATACAAATCAGCAAAAAAGATTTTAACTTTCTGGTTTTCTACTTGGGTCAAATTTGACTCTACTACTGGTTCTAATATTTACTAGGTGTGCAATTACAAATTTGGAGCGAATCGATTGACTTTTATTGATTAATCATAGTCATAATCATCATTTTGTTCTTATGAACGAACAAGACAAGCAAATAGTTGAATTTGTCATATCAGCGAAAAGCATATCTAATGGCTTTGAAAAATTGTGTTGGTAAAACAAAACGAAATGAACTTTGCCGTATTACTAATCCAAAAGAAATCTATTTTCCATTGTTTACAATGAAAATTCGCCGGCCAAATGCTTTTCCAAGGTTAAATTTATGGGTATTCCGTTTTACGGTGATTACTCCTCAATGGTATGTCCGATCGGGACATGCTACCACTTACGACACTCAGAGCTCGCTCTCGAATCACCAAGTTAAATTTGACTAACAACGGTTCAGGCATCTCGGAAGAGTATTCGGACAAACGAATGCCTATATAGAGTAAAGAGGGGCTTCGATTCAATAAACGATCCCCCTAAATACATAAAAGTTTTCATAAATTCTTAAATGCTGACAGCACCATATCTTAGATTTTTTCTAAGGGGCAAGCATTAATACGTGTATTTGGGCCCCTCCTAGAAAAATTGTATTTCTAATTCTTGGGCCCCCCTTTCCATTTTTCTCTTACTTATTATGGGCTCATGGAGCCTGTGGCCCTCCCGCACGGCAAGGTCTGCGGGACCGTTAGTTACACCCCTGGGCCCTTTCCATACATGACAAATTAATTCAGGAGACAATATTGACAAATCTCAAAGCCATAGGAATAAATATTATTACTAGGGCTCCTAATAGTAGATTTTTTTTCTTACTGAAATGGGCCCATGACTTATTTTTGTTTTATTTACCTTTTGTGTGCTGTTTTGTTTATGTGATATCTGGAGCCGAGAAGTAGTATAAGTCAAAATATTAATTTCACAGGAGAAGCGATAAATTTGTTTCCAAGATAATATTTTATAGAATTATGTCGATTGTTTATTGACGGATTTTTTTTTCACTTCCTGCGCAGTGGCGGATCTAGGCCAGGGCCGGGAGGCCTAGGCCTCCCCAGTTTTTTCAGTGACAAAATAATTTAAGCTATTATTTATATATTTCTGAAAGTTTATATACACCTATCATAGTCTGGGTGCTGGCTGCCCCCCCCCCCCAGTTTTTACCTTCTAGATCCGCCACTGTTCCTGCGTTCCAGTTGTCCACATCTCAAAACTTTTCTAGTCTCCCTATGTACCAATGTAAGAAATAATATGATAATTCAATTTCGACCAAAAAGTGACTTGGCATAGTTTACTTTTCACTCCCAGATATAGTGAACCTGTTTGATACTTTATTTATTATTTCATGTTCGTACCGTATATGGAGTAAGAAAATTTTGTCTTAAAGTGGGTGCCCCTCAAACGGCGGAGAGCTTCCCTTGGTGAGCAGTTGCCCACTGCCCCCCACAAGTTAAGGCCCTGAATGCTTATGACTTTGAACTTTTCAAATGTATCAAAACAATTAATGACTAATTACTTTTACAAGATTGACTGCAGTACTCAAGTTGAGCTAAAGTAGTGTAAGTTACTTGATATATCTGTTAGTAAATTAAAATTATGAACCTTTTTGAAAACCTATAAAGCAGTACAATTTCAATATACAATAGATAAAACTCATCCATCAGCCCTATGTACTAAAAAGTATTTATTTGTTATACACGATATGAATTTTACATTTGAAAGCCACATTGAAAGCATAACAACTCAAATGAACAGAAATCTTGCTTGAGAACATTTCAAAAGAGTCTAGCGAACAACGCTCTTCAAATCAAACCCTGGCACAAAATGTGCAATCCTTACATGAAAACCATATTCAGAAACCGACTCCCTAAAACTAGATAATAATCCAGTCCAAGTTTCTTAATTCTTAACCATCGGGCAACATTCCTGTATACGATACTTTCGAACTATCTCAAAATCGCATTGAATAGCAAACACGCTTAAAGGGCATACCGTATCTTTTTTATTGTACTACAAAAGCATGGACGAATATGCTAAGTTAGTTGTAATCATGGAAGATACTCTCATAAAAAATGTCAAGTAATATAAATATTTATGTTGATTACTTAAAAAGGTTTAAAAGTCAAGAATTGTATGTATATTAATACACTAGTATAACAACTGTTGTGTTCTGTTTCAATAAATATACAGGATGTTTCAAAACAACCCCGGTTACGTTTGGAAAGTGACACCAAGACAAGACAAATAATATAAACCAACCTGGATGCAGAAACCAGTGATTTCAAAATTATAGGCAGCCAAAAAGTTAAAAGAAAAATGAAATTTAGAGGCCCATAGCTCCAAAACTATGGGACCTACCGTAGTCAGGTGAAGACCACTTAGGAACTAGTATGTGTCATTTAAATATCAATGTTTCAGAATCCTGCGGCAGTTCCGCAACAATTTTTATAAAAGTAGTTGGTGAGTACTTTAAATTATGTGTCAGCAGTTAAACTCCCTCTATAAAAATTGTTGCGTGAGAACCTTAGGATTCTGAAACATGTATTTTTGGATAGCGTACATATTAGTTCCTAAGTGAAGTCTTGACCGGACTACGGGTAGGTACCACAGTATTGGAGCTGTGGACCTTTAAAACTCATTTTTCACGTTTTCGACAGAATATAACTCCGAAATGAGGATTTCTGCGCCCAGGCCAATCTATACTTTTTGTCTTATCTTGGTGTCAGGAATCAGCTCCCAAACGTTGTCGATGTTTTGAAACACCCTGTATATCACCGTTTTCTTTGGTGTTACAATTCAGTAAGCCAAAGAATGCTCTTTATTCTCTCATTGTTTTTACTCTACGTTCTCTACGTCAGGTTTCTTTTTATTATCATTTTTTTTTGGGCAGGGGGGTATGACAAACAATAATTTATAGTATTTAACAAAGTAGCCTAGTATTTGCTAAACATTAGAAGCCTACAAAAGAAAAAAAGGAATCATGTGAAATGTTAGTAATTTGATTATGTGAGGTATATTATATATACACCGTGGATACCGTATATTTGTATATCTATGACGTACATACCGTATTTACTCGAATATAAAATTTTTGAGGGGAGGCCTTATAATCGCGTAGTGGATGTTTAATTTCTGTCAAAGTACTCCTATTAATTGATTTTTCTCCTGTCAAAATGAGAAAGGGGAACAAATATTATAAACAATAATTTGATCATGTTAACAATCGGTGGTGAAAATTACCATAACACCATTGTCAATCATAAAATACAGTCATGTAGTATTTTACTAATGGTGATTTGAATAGAGAAGAACGAATACAAGCTAAAAATGCTAACAACGTAATATTCTGATTGTTTATTTCGTAACACTGCATGTATACGTATAAGCCCAAGCTAGTATAGTATTTTTCACAATTGGTTTGGATAGAGATGCTATCGAACTCTCTCTGGTGTTGTTAGAGTGGTGCTTCTACCCGCATATTAAACGGATCCTAAAAATACACATAAAATTTTTAGGATATACTTACATTCAGGGGGTCCTTATCTTCGGGCAAACATAATGGCATGTCACATTTTCTAACTTTCGAGTAAAGTGGAAAAGAAAGTTCAACATTCCTATGCAATTTAATGCAATGACACATAACAAACAAGCTTTTCCTCCCAGCTGCAGTACATATCTATTCTTGAGCCACTTAATTCACAATATTTCTCGTTATCTCTTGCCATGTTTTCTATAAGGCATTACCCGATTTACGTATAAACTAAACAAGCTATAGCTGAGGGCCCCACTCTCTTGGAGGCCCCAAAAATTAAAGGAAACAACTGGATGTACATTTCCAAAATATAAGAAAATAATAAATAAAATCTACATATTGCAACAGTGCTTCGTGTTATGTTGACTCATGTGATGTAAGTAATGGGACCCTTTCTGCTAGCCTGCTTCCTAAAATATCACTAGTTTCTTCATTTCTGTATATAGGGTGCCTACTTTCATCTGGACACATAAAGGGCCCCATTACCTTCAATAGCTTAGGAACCCACCAAACCTAAATCCGACTCTGCTGTAAGGTGATCAATACTGAATTCGGGAATGATATATGTCGCTCATTTCCGTTTAAAATAGACGAATAAAATATTAGGTAGAACCTCTCCTTGGTACGCTAAAATCATATTTTTCGCCATTTTTTTTTAAAGTTTGCTCTAATATCTATAGAGAAACAAATGGATGGATCGATATACCCGCTCTCTAAGATTCCAATGCTTATGCGTAGCTGAAGCTGGAAGTCTAATAAAGGTAACCACATTAAATGTTAACAGTTTTACAGTGTTAATTAATGTATCAGTGGAAAGCAACAAGCGATCCTTCTCCAGCCTTACTGCATCAATGTGGCTGCGCTAGGTAAGTGGGCTAGAATACATCTACACCAGAATATTCAGTCAAGACGATTTCTGAACAATAACAAATTAAATCTTATGTGCCACAGAATATGAGCTTAATGCTCTTCATGTCTTCTGTACGACGTACAGAAGAGAGTAACATATTTTCCGCAGATTCCATAGATGTAGAATACATTTTGGCATATTTATATATGAGTGGTTCGAGCGAACATAATGCTAAGCGCCACTTCGGGTGAAATTGAGTTATTAGGTGAAATGGATTGGGATTGAATCACGAAACAGTATGTAAGTAGTTTCACTTCGGAAATATTCCTGCAGATGGCAAGAGAATTTTGTTTGGTATGTGTTATTGCATTGAATTGCATGAGAATGTTGAACCTTCTTTCTCATTTACTCGAAAGCTAGAAACTGTTATATATTATTATGTTTGCCCGAGCCGCTCATATAGGTATGGGGAATATTCGAATGCTTAAGAAAAAGTTATCTTGAAATGCAGAAACTAACATTTTTCTTTCGTTGTTCTTGCATAATGAAGAGTGACAACACCAACTGTTCATCCGGATACAAGATAAGTTTTAAGAAAAAAAATAAACTTAAGAAAGAAAGAATGCATACTTCCGTTCGGTTTATACTCTGATGTGCAAAATCTTCCATTTGTATCATGTCATCTCAGTTTATCTATCTCTTTCTTTATTTCTCCCTCTGTCCAGTCCTTTTCTCTTTGTATCTGTCAGACACACATACGCACGCACACACACAAACTATGCTCTTCGCAGAGATATTCATAATATGATAATCCTATCATCTGCAACAAGTCAACCGTTGTTACTCTGATAAACTCTTGTGAAATTAGCTTCAGAATGCAAAATTATCTGCGGAAGCATGAAACGATTCAACAACCTCGGGTAACTCAATACACAGATGAAATGTAAACCATCAGTTATTGAGATGAAAGATTACATGTATAAAGATGGAGTATTGTATACTTTTAATTTAAATGAAACGAACTTTAATTTAACGTTGCCTGTAACAAAGCTATTGGGGGGAAAGGCAAGGAACTACTCGCTATGATCCATCAAGCATTTGCGTAAGTGCTTTTGATGTATGTTTTCACAAAGCAATACCTGTTTTTAAGCTTTTCAATCTTTTATGCAACAAAGTTATTAGGAAGAAATGCAAGGGTTCTACTCGCCATTATCCACAAAGCATTCGAGTAAGTTCTTTTGACATGTGTTTTCCCATAGCAATACTTGCTTTTAAGCTCTTTAACGTTACATGCAACAAAGATACTGGGACGAAATGCAAGGGTGCTACGCGCCATGATCCATAAAATACTAGAGTAAGTTCTTTTGACATATGTTTCCCCACAGCAATACTTGCTTTTAAGCTCTTTAATGTTGCATGCAACAAATATAGTGGGACGAAATGCAAGGGTGCTACGCGCCATGATCCATAAAATACTAGAGTAAGTTCTTTTGACATATGTTTTCCCCACAGCAATACTTGCTTTTAAGCTCTTTAACGTTACATGCAACAAAGATACTGGGAGGAAATGCAGGGATACTACTTGCCATGATCCATAAAGCATTCGAGTAAATTCTTTTGACATATGTTTTCCCACATAAGTTCTTTTGACATATGTTTTCCCACATCAATGCCTGCTTTTAATCTCAGATTATCATTCTGACCTTCATCAAGTCTCCCTGAGAACTTCTTTGGTTAAATCTTACTGAAATCCGGAGCTAGTGACCTGGTTCTGTAATTCAGTTCTCTTGAAGACGGGATAATGTGGAGCCTTTATCGTAAGGATTGATCTTTCATGGTTGTCTCTAATCCCACCAACATCACCGAGTTCATGTTCCCACCTCGCACCTTCTCGTTCCACCAATTCTTCCATGATCATCATTCACTTGCTTTAATCCTTATCCTAAGGAGCATATACGTGGGACGTTAAACTAAAATATTTTATTTTCATTTTCAGTAGTTATCTCCGTTGATTTTATGCCTACCATAAAGATTTATTACAGGAAATGTGAAAAAGAAATCTGAGTGGTTACACAGAATATTGTTACACACATCACGGCCAGGTAATTGAAAACGAACAAGGTATAGTTAACTCTTATACGAATATTTTCAGAGTTCTAAACTGGCCATATGTTAGTCATATACCAATACAAAAAGTGCAAAATTATCATGAAAGGTATCTTTCTCTTACATCAAAAGTTATTCCTCTTTGCACCTCTATACAGTTTCCTCGCTGTCTGTGCACCTATAAATTATTTTTCCTATGTATCTATTCACTTAGCATCTACCATTTTCCCCACATGCTGGCGCGTGAAATATGAAAGATTTATTTCACAGAATTATATTTATGTCGTTCGGTAGAGTGCCCTCACTGCTTCAATTTACCTTACTTCAGTTCCTTTGATTTCACTTTAAGGCAAATCATTCTTTTCGATGAAGTACTTTCAAGAAAAATCTGTATGTTGTAATTTCTAGATCAAGAACTCAACTGGACAAGCTACATGTAATATGTTGGAAAAACAAACACATCTCTTTGGTTTTCTTCTTGAAATTATAGTTGTTTGTCTTCTGGTCTAAGGAATTGATTGCACCTTTTGTTTTATTGTAATATATTGCTATTTCTGGTTTGTTTTTAATTAGTTTATTGCATATTGACAAGGTATACGTCTATTGATAGAGTTCATTATTTTACATATAGTGACAATTCATGAATATTTAAGACCATGACGTTCTGTTTCAACAGAGCGGTTTGACAGGGAGTCGGACCCGACGAGAGGGTGGGATTTTTTTTCCCCGGGGCCCGGACTGCTGAGGGGTCCGGCGAATACATGAAATGCTATAACTCTTGTGCTAAAGAGAAAATTGCTACAAATATTTTCCAAGCAAGTAAGAAAAATTACTTTGGATGTCGAAGTTGACAATAGAAAATCTAACACTACTACTACGCAGTAAATTGGAAAACATTTTGCAAGAATGTAAAGTTGTGAGCAGAAATCTAGGAATGATTTTAGATTTTCCAGAAAAGCGCATAGTCAAGAAACGTTTAGCAGATGGAACTGTTGAAGAAAAAGAAAGAAAGAAGCCCGAAGAAATTTTCAAACAATTACTTTTATTTTTTTTTTAATTTTCTGGATTGTATTATAGTCAACCTTAAAAATCGCTACAAGGCAATAGTACATGATCTAAACACGAAATTCGATTTCTTGTGGAAGTATCCAACGCTGAACGTGGTTAGAACCATACAGCGGTGATGTTCCAGATTATATCATTAGTGAAATGGTTCATCTACAGACGATTCAATCTATCAACTTCAGTGCTGCTCTGACACCATTTCAGTTGCTCAACATAATTCTTAACCAAAAACTAGTCAACATTTTTTCGAATGTTACTATTGCTCTTCGTATATTTTGTACTCCACCATTGTTTAGTGCATTTGCAAGAGTAAAGAATGTTCTTTTGCCATCGATGACTCAACAAAGATTATAATATAATTCTGAATATAAGATAATTATCTGACTTCTGAACACTTATAATGGAACCTACTTTAACCTGACAGCTAAACTTTAGTGGTATCATAGATATATTTGTTAGCAAGGAAGCAAGAAATGTTGTTTTGTAAATTATGAAGTGTAACCCTAGTAATGTAATTAGTATATGTATTTAATGTAGTTAGTATAACGTTATTAGTGAACTATGATATATCGTTTGCCAGTTTTATACCCGGTTCGATGATAACTCAACCCTGGGGCTCGAGTTAGCTCTCGACAGGCCTGCAGGGAGTCGCTCTCCACCTACAGGGCATACCCTCAGACAACCCCTAATTTAACCCTGTTTAATAGTAGCTTACGCTAATGAATACAAAACCTTAAGTTTACAACAAATTCCTTTCAATATATATATTAAGACAGATAAAGATTCCCAATCTTTTCTGACCGACGACGCATTTCGGTAGGAGGTAGAATGATTAGATGCATAAGATTTGCAGACGACATGGCGCTTGTTGAAGAATCTGAAAAGAAAATCAATAAAATGTTAGAAAAAATGAGAAAGGGCTTTGAAGAGTATGAGATGAAAATAAATGTTAGAAAGACAAAAGCCCTGGTGATTGGAACGAAGGGGTCGGTGTCAAATATAAAAGTAGGAGGGGAGAAAATAGAGCAAGTGAATAGTTTTCGATATCTGGGTAGTATTCTTAGTAATAACATGAAGTGCGAACGTGAAATAAAAGCAAGGATAGGAATGGCGAAAGAAGCCTTTAGGAGGAAGAAAAGTCTGTTTTGTTGAACCTTGAATAAAGAGTTGAGAAAAAGACTCATAAAATGTTTCGTGTGGAGTGTTGTACTGTATGGGGCAGAAACGTGGACATTACGTAAAGGTGATGAAAATCGAGTGGAAGCCTTCGAAATGTGGGTGTGGAGAAGAATGGAAAGAATTAGTTGGGTCGAGCGGAAAACGAATGAGAGAGTGTTATAAATGGTGGGTGAGAAAAGAACACTTTTAGATATTATTAGGAAGAGGAAGAGAAACTAGTTGGGACATTGCCTAAGAAGAGATTGTATCATGAGGGACGTCCTAGAGGGTATGGTGGCGGGAAAGAGAGGGAGGGGGCGAAGGAGACTATAATTAATGGATGATATAAAAACAGAAAGATCATACGCGAAGACGAAGAGGTTAGCGGAGGACCGTGGAGCATGTAAGCTTCTCAGCTGCGGCGAGTGACCTGCCAATAAAGGCAGAATACCTATGATGATGATGATGATGATGATGATGATGATCTTATGTACTCAGTTGGTCTTTCATTCCCGGTGAGAGTTCATGTGGTTTGGATTCACGTTAACCAGGTTCCGTCTCATACAGCTTCGCTGCGGAAAGACGTTAAACTCTACAATGAAATGTAATCTTTAAGTTTTACGTCCCACGCTTATGTCGGCTAAGCTAAAGGAAACGGTGATGATGAGAAATGAATGAAAAAGTGGAATAAAAACTGGGAGAACACCGAGAAAATCCAAGCACACAGTGTTTGTCAACCACAAAGTTCACTTGGCGCTAGCTGAGATCGAACCATGCCCAAGAGGTGGACGCGGCCCGGTTTAAACTCTACAAATCTAACATGTAACACTTCCCAAGTGTAACACTCCGAAGTTGATAAAATTTAACAGGTAGATACTACTCATGAAATAAAGGAATACGTGTTTTTTTACTTTCTGCGGAAAAGCGGTGTTAGGGGGCAAAAGCCCACACACAAAGTTTCGTTGGAATTCTTCATATCCTGTAGAAACTTCTGGCGTATACTTATTTGCACTTTTGATATTTCGTAATCAACGGCTTAGAAGATCTGTGCCCCACCCAACCGTTTTTTTTTTATTTAAAGGGAAAAACGTAACAGTATTGTCTCATTTTACGCGTACAATATTTTGCACACTTTCATTCACTTCAGTCCACTTCTTCTTGCCTTTCAGCAGTCAACTTTCAAATTTTTGGATGGGGGCTTTTGGCCCTATAACCGTTTTCCTCATATAATGAAAAGCACATATTCAGTTATTTTTCGCGTATTGTCACTACACAAAGTTTCGTTCCAATTCTTTGTGTCCTTTAGGCACTTCTGACATACTTTATTAGCACTTTCGATATTTCATGATCAAAGATTTGAAGGGGTCCGTGCCCCACCAACCTTTTTTTAGGAAGCTACAAAACATGTATTCTCCCATTTTACATCTACAATATCTGTACACAATTTCACTCACTTTGGTCCACTTCTTCTTGCCTTTCGGACGTCAACTTTTAAAATTTTGTGTGTGGGGGCTTCTGCCCCTAAAACCTTTTTTCCACAGAAAATAAGAAACCCGGGTTCGTTTGTTTTTTGCGTATTGTCACTACACAAAATTTCGTTGCATTTCTTCATCTCCTTTAGGTTCTTCTGACGTACTGCTATTAGCACTTTTGATATTTCGTGCCCCACCAACCTTTTTTTTTTTTTTTTTTTTTTTTTTTTTTTTTTTTTTTAGGAAAATACAAAACACATATTCCCTAATTTTACGTCTACAACATCTGTGCACAATTTCATTCACTTTGGTCCACTTCTTGCCTTTCGGGCGTCAAGTTTCAAAATTTTGGGTCGGAGCTTTTCCACAGAAAGTGAAAAAACACGTATTCGTTTTTATGTAGTATCTACCTGGTAAATTTGATCAAAATCGGAGTGTTACACTTGGGAAGTGTTACATGTAAGTCAGTTGGTCTTCCTTCTCTAGAAAATTCCTAGTATGCGCTTTTACATTCAGAAACCGGATTTGCTTTCAGATTCAAACTTAGATGTCTCGCACCAAAGACGAGGATGCTAATAATTAAAAATCATGGGACATATTTGCTCCTTGGCCTTATATTTACTTTGAAACTATATACTTTTATTACAATGCACTAGAAAAAATAATTTTAAAAATCCACTCCCGAAGCCAGATTCAAACTAACGACAGTCATAGCGTTCCGTCTTTATCCGAAGTCTTTTATCGGTACGGTTATATCGGGATATCAGTTTAGTTGATTTTGAGTTTAACGTCCCTTTCAGCAGCGAGGCTATTTATAAGATGTGAGAGAAATAGAAAACCTGACTGTCACTGATTGTTAGTATTGCGATTTAAATCCATATTTGGACGTAGGAATTTTGTAAATTTTGTATTCGCAAACATTTTGTAAAATGACAAAATTATGAATTATATCCGTGACAAAATTATCCGTGAAGGAACTGTCTTCAATTCTGAATGAAATCAATCGCTTTTCTCTAGGGAATCCAAATGTGTAATAAGAATTGGGGATGCCATTTTAAAATTTTAAAGTTACCCCCGTACTCCCGAAGGGGGTGGGGATAGGGGGTTGGGTTTGGTATCATTGAATAGCTTTTTCAAAACTATTTAACACGTGCTCTTTCTGTTTTGCTGATCTAGAAATTTATATTTCGCGAGATATTTCACCGTTCCAGGACTTCTCCGGACCCTATATACAGAGGGAGGGAAAGAAAGACCCGGAACCTATAGGGTAGAGGCTAAAACCCCTATACATTCCTGGATCCGCCGATGTATGTTTATCTATAATATAGGCGGTTGGTTTCAGGTTGATATTCATCTCAGAAATATATTCTTTGTCTAATAGTACTAGGGTTTCTCATGCCATCATCCTTATATACTTATCCCATTGAGGGCAGGATAAAATATTTCTACCACTACGCAAAATCTATTTTAAATACAATCATTAATTTCGAACGCTTCTTCTGTTTGCAAGCTAAATAGAATTTATTCTATGTAATTAAATTTAATTTATAGATAGTTGTATATTACCTAATACACATGGAAACCCTGCAGACAGTGGCACATTAGCGGCAATCCTTCGACGATCGGCATTTACCGGCAAGTGGGCCACTAGATGTTGGCGACGCTTACACCATAGAGATCGTCTCCCTTAGCCTAAAGGGGCAGGGTTCTAGAACATTGGTCCGCATACCAATTGAATCGTAATAAAGAAAGCAATTAACCAGGTTATTAACCCATCTTTATCTATGTGTGCAGACCAGTATTCTAGAACCTTCCCGCCTAAATGACATAATATTGGCACGTTAAACTGGAATATTTTATTTCATTTTCTTATTTAATTAAGCTCTTCCCATAATATTTTATCTATGAATAAGATTTCAAGATAGTTTATTTTAAATATATATGATAGTGCTTTGCAAAGAGGATGCAATACTTCAGTTGGAGATAGTGAGCTTTTAGATTCTAATCATAATAAATATTTAAATCAAAATTAGATATAATTGCAACATAGAAACATTAATGGATCTAAAGCAGTTCAAGCCAATATAGTTACTTCAATCTGAACCATAGATTACAATTATCATGAAAAGAAATTGAATGTTCACACCCTAAAACTGATTTTTATGGAGCTTGATTTGAAATGAAGAGACAATTAAACTAAATTAAAGTAAACAATAAAATGCATTTATCTATTGATTTTTGCTATATGGGTTTATTAAAATACTAAGTTTAAAACAAATTAACGGTTTCAACGAGAAAGTTGATCAATTCCATAGTCAACGTGCTAATCACTTGGCTAATCTAATATTTGATTTGGAGTTTAACGTCGCTGATCATGGGAGATGAGCTTACATTTTAAAGAGTGTTCCAAATCTTTCGCAATGTGTTCAAAGTTGTTTCATAGGGAAGCGAGCTGGGACTCTAATGTGTCACAGACACAAGCGCTCAAGGTAATCTTATAAAACATGTTAAATTTGACTTCTCGTCACTGCTAGATCAGTTTTTGAATGTTTCATACTTTTATACTGAATTCCATGAACAATGAACCGAAATAAGTAAAATTATGGAATTGCCAGTTTGAAGTGCCCACTTTTCCAAGGCTGGCGAGACAAACAATTACACAATTACACAAAATCTCCTTCAAATACAACTATTATTTCATATTTCATTTCCTAAAACTTGTTCTTATAGTAACTATATCGATTTCCTAATTAAATTAAATTTATAGATAATTGTGTCTTACTTAGCAGATAATACTCATGCTGTAAAGTATAAAAAAATAAGAAAAGTAAGATATTACAGATTATTGGAATAGCAATTTAATTCCATTTTAAGCACTATATATATTTTCTACATAATTGTTCAAATTGATTTATAAAAATCCAGATTATGAACTACACTAACTTTTTAAATGGAAAACTTTAAGCATATATATTTTCTGTCTCTCGAGATATATCTGTATATTAGCAATAGGTATCAGGGACATGAATAATTTTCATTTTGGACATGTGGTTTCAGGTGCTTCACTCATAAATATGTTCTCATTATAAGTGTTAACGTTCCTCATTTTAGCGTTTTCGTATATAAATGATGGACATGGCGAATAATTGAGACTGAGCTTTGAAACCTTACATTCATCTGGTTTTGTTTTTTTCAAGCATTTCAAAGTAGACATTTATATTTTTAAAAAATGTTTCCTTATATTTAAGAAAAAACTAAACTTCCCGTATTCAGGCTCGAAATGCCGCCCTTCTATTACAGAACTTCAATAGCATGGCTAAACCCGCTTGACCACGGAGGCAACTCACTAGAGAATGCATTGTAATATTACAAATAGAATAGCTCCAAGCTGGAGTTCACACTTGGACTTTTAAATAGCCATTTTCTGTCTTTTTCAGTTAATTTCCACTGAAGATATTATTTGATCTTGCATATTGGAAATGTGTATGAAGTGCGAATTGCATGATCAACGCTGAAATACATAGCTTTATCTTCTAGTCTTCTTAACACTTCACATACTGTATATAGCTCTTTCTGGGTGTTCTTAATACCTGTGTAGTGTGTCGAGTCATTTTCCCTCTTCGCTTAATTATTTGGCTGACTAAGGTTTCATAACAATAAAGATTTTTCGTTTATCATTTTCTTATTTTGCTTTATTTTTTTTCAAAAATTATAAATAATTATTCATTACTACACTCCTTTGTTAAAGAAAGCAAAAAGAAGTAATAACATATGAAGAAAACTGAGTTATTAACGACACTGTGGAAGTTACAGTATATGCGAACTTCTTTTTTTGCGGATGATGATACATATGAACTTTGTGTTTCCGGGACAAATCATTATATTATTTCTGTGCCATAATTTTTTAGTTAAAACTACGTACTAACATTTTAAAGCAAACATTATGTTTAAACATTTTTACGTACGTATTTTACTGAATGCTGAACAACAAAGTTAATTTTCGATCATTAGAATTCTCATATTCTGTCAGCGATATATCCAGTTCGTTATACATTAGATAACTCTATATTATTATCAGCATAATATTCGTGTGACAATAATATTAATAACAATAGTAGTAATGAAATTTTAAGGAATATCATATAGCTACATAATAATATATCTTAGAAATCATAACTCTAATTTCCTAACTGTGAAATCTGTGTTGATAGTATCGATAGAAGAGGGTTACATATATGTACATATACGTACGTATGATGAAGAGTGGAGTGGGAAAGGAGGGACTAAATTATCTCGTTTTAAATCGATGACATAATGCATTTATAACGCCTCATGAGTTTGTATAATTTGACGCTCATGCATAATTTAGTAGCCATTGTACCTAATGACGTGTAGAAATGAAAATGCATAACGAAAGGCATACACATAGCTAAGTTTTGTATTCAATTTTCGGCCGCTGAGCATCAATTTAATTTTGCCAGAATTGAATATAATTACCTTTTACTCACACATTCAACGACGTTAACACAAGAAATGATTATTTGTCTCATTTCTTTTCTTTCCTTTTTTTTTAAAAAAATAGAGAGAATAATGATAATAAAAATGGGAAAAATAAATAAATTATCGATTCTCTTAATTATTTTTTGCTACACATAGATAATACCTATTTATATACATTTATTTCCGTAATTAATCATTCAGTACTTTTTCCCCTTTAATGCGTGTCAAAACAAAATGCAGGCTAATTTATTTTAGCGTGAATACCAATTATGTTTTTTGACAATGTTACCATCTCAGCTCAACAATACATATTTGCAGGATGCCAATGCCAGAAGCATCACACATACATCTTTACATAACATACATACATAAGAATCATTAAACATCATGCATGCATCATTACACACACACACCTATATATATATATATATATATATATATATATATATATATATATATATATATATATATATATATATATATATATATATATATATCAGAACCTATAAACATACATACATCATTACATAATGTACATACGTCAGAATTTATAAACATCATACTTACATAATTACATAACATACATACATCAGAATCTATAAACATCATACATACGTCATTACGTAACATATATACATCAGAACCTACAAACATGATACATACATCATTACATAATATACATACATCAGATTTTATAATCATCATACATACATCATTACTTAACTAACATACATCAGAACTTATCAAAGTCATACATACACCTTTACATATCATACATACATCAGAATCTATAAACATCATGCACACGTCATTATATAACAGTACATCGGAACTTATAAGAACCTGTATCAATACCAGTAGTCAGAACCTATATCAGTATATCAGAAACAAATTTACGGACTGTGCTATTAATATTAGTGATTTGCTACAATATGAGTGTTTAGTGATGAGTGAATCCTGGCCGAACGAATCGGTAAGTGACAATGAACTGCCCTTTTCCAATCAATTCTCTATATACAGAAACGACTGCAAGACCCGAGAGGGAGGAATGTTAGTTTGTATTAATAAATGGGACAGCAGAGCATTGGGTGTGAAATTATTTGGGACGAGGTACGTCTGGCCAAAGACACAAATTTGTTTGTCGGCTGTTTCTACAAACCACACAAACCACATAAAAACAGTCCACGAAGTTTACTCGAAGCATGCCATGAATCACTTCTAGTTGCCCTGTCACAAGGTGACAAAGTTGTTCTTTTTTGGTGACTATAACTTGGCTTAGAATGGGTCGACAGTAAACATGGGATAGCATCAGACACAAGTGACACCTTCTTTATGGATTATTTTATTCACGGACTCAATTTGGAGCAGTACAATATGCATAATACGAGTAAACATAACAACATAGATTAAGTCATCTCAACTTTTCCGACAGAAAGTGTCATCCCATCTTAAAATTTGCTTGTTTCAGACCACTGGTCACTAGAAGTGACCTTCCGAATTCCCTGTCGTCCCGTCCGCAATAGACAGCAACACAACTCAAAAAGAAAGTTTCCACCTGACTGGAGGAAGGCCCCTGAAATGAAATTTTAAAAGCACTACAGGTGTTACCGTTGTCACTTTTACAAGCACTACAGGTGTTACCGTGGACACTTTTACTAGAAGAGACAATAGAAGAGGCCGTGAATTCCTTCCCCGGTGTTCTTCATGCAACAGTAAAAGAATTTGTACCGTCCAAAAAAGTAAAAAAAAAATCCACCATGGCACGACGAAGAGATTTGTCACACATTGTAAAATAAGAAAAAGGCTTGGAATCTGTGACGTGCATTTCCAAATGAACATACATATAAGAATTTTTCTGATATAAGACGTCACGCGATAAAAGCTATTGAGACACAAATACGTAGACTATATTTCAAAAATTTCGGACATCAGCATCAACATCCCTAAACAACTCTGGTCTCTTGTCAGATCTAGGTCTAAAATTTCTAGCATACCTCTTGTGATGTACAACGGTGTATCAAGTGCAGAAGATAAGGAAAGAACAGAAATATTTATTCTCTTGTTGCAAATTCTCAAACAAAAATGCACTATCCACTTCCCCCCTGTTGAATCTGTTTGCCCATTCACGTTATCTCATATATCTACCACTCCTCCAGAGGTTGTCACTCATATTGTCTCTCCGGCCTGAGAGAGCTTCTGGCCCTAACAATACAAGCTCCATATTTCTGCGTTCCACAGCATCTATTATTTCTTTTCCACTCTCGCTCATTTTTAATAAATGTTTCATGGAAGGCTATTTTCCCTCTTCTTGGAATACAGCCTGTGTCTCATCCATCTATAAATCGGGACCGAAAGATCACGTCTTATCCTACAGGCCTATCTCGCTACTCTCAAACATATCCATCGTCTGCGAGAAAATTATCAAAGACAGATTTTACAAATTCACCTCTCCCTGTATTAACACACCTCAACATGGATTCATGTCAAATAGTTCTTGCCTCACTAACTCAGTAACATGCTTAATCACGCTGCAAATAGTGTTTCCAACAGCTCACAACTTAATACAATCTATTTAGATTTATATAGTGCTTTCGATTCCATTAACCATTCTTATGTAACTTAGAAAATTTCCAACAGATTCGGTGTTCATGGCCACTCTTATCTTTGTTGAATAGCTACGTACAATGTCACATCCAGAGAGTCGTCTTGGCAGGATCAATTTCTAATCCTCTACCTGTAACAGGGAAGCGTACTTGGACCACTATTATTCATAATGTACATGGATGACTTTACTAGTTGCTTCAACTCAGATTCCATCAGAATCCTATTATTTGCAGATGACTGCAAGATCTTCAGAGAATTTAACAGTATAGCAGACTCCGAGCAACTTCAAAACGACATTGATATTTTATCCTCCTGGTTACAACATGGCTCCTAAAAGTGAATCCCGATAAGAGTAAATCCATAACATTTTCCCTAAGAGAAAACTATTGTGCACACTTCATACAACATAATCTTTTTACCAACATAAACTAGAGTTAATAGTCATAAGGATCTCGGAGTTACTTTTGACAAAAAAAACTAATTTCACAGAACATATAAACACTATCACTAACTAAGCATTCGATGCATCTTCTAGGGCTTCTGTACAGATTAATAAAAATACGGAACATTTCTTCCTTAGCAACATTTTACAAGACAATAATTGCCTAAATTGGAATATTGTTCACCTATCTGAGCAATGGCAGCTCCTACAAACCTATCCCGGCTAGACTCAGTTCTAAATTTCTTCCTTGCAACAGTATGCTTTAGAGTACCTCGCACATGTGCGATTACAGAACACGAACTATTATAAACACTAACTATTCAATACCTGACACTCTTCACAAAATCGGAGACCTCAAATATATGCATAAACTCACACATGGTCAACTCAGGTCCGAAACGATCTCAGAATTGTATTTCCGAATTCCCTTCACACAAACACGTAACATACATTTTTTACATAGTACGACCTAGACTTTCAATAGTTCAACGTTCTCTGTTCTATAGGCTTCCTAAATTATACAACGAAATGTCACATACACCCATAGACTTATTTAATTCTGAAGCTTCATAGAACTCTGTACTACGACGTGATTTTAGTAGATAAACTGTAGTAGCTATTGTTAACCTTTCTTGTTATCACTTACATGTTACTTTGTTGTTATTATTATTGCTATTGTCATTATTATTATTGTATTATGTTATCATCTCGTAGATTTGTTAGATATTCCCGTGTAAACTGGCGTTCAGCTGTATCTGGAATTATGTTTGTAAATAAATAAATAAATAACATTGCACATATATCATTACATAGTATGCATATATCACAACTTAGAAACACTACAATGGAAATACAGATTGCTTCCAAAATAACTGCTATGACTTAAGACAAATGTGTTTCTTTTCGCATTGTGAAACCGCGCTAGATTTCCAAACAACTGGGATTCAACAATGAAACCTGAAATAGAAAATTTACCACTTCTGGTTTCAATGAAGGGATAGGACAGAGACGATGCTTGTCGTTCAGTCACAGAATACAGAACAAAGAGTTTATTTATGTCTTTGTCTGCCTGTGTGCGGCCTGGGGACCAGACGAATAGACCGAGAGTTACCAAAATTTGCTCACGGGCACCTTAGTCCAGGCCCCAAATCAAGATGAAGCGTTTTTGTCAAAATTCGAACTAGGCGGGGTCTAAGAAGGGCGTTTACCGGGACATGTAAAAGTAGTAGAAATGACCGATGTTAGTGTCGTATTCATTGTTTTCGCGGTCGTTGAGATGAATGGTGAAACTCTGATCGCATTAACTTCCAAATTCACCCTATTCGGCTGCGGGCCGGGGGTCACCGGGCGGGATACCGAGACATGTAAAAATAGCCCAAAATTACCGATATTAGTATCAAATCCATAGTTTTCGCGGTCGCTAAAACGAATGGTGATACTCTCACAGACGTTGACTTCCGAATACAGCTCCCGTGCGAAGAATAAGGAAATTCAGCTAGTCTATAATAACTCCCTATGGAAAGACATGGATGGAGCATATCTTCTGAGCAACTAGGTGGATCACTTTCATCAATATACTCGCTTCCTGACTTTTGATTCCCTACAAAAAGAAAAAATCCTGCCAAAATTAGAGCTTATCTATAAAGTAGTATTTAAGCTTGTTGCCTCCTGGATAGATTGGCAGACGGACAGTTATTTTTTTGTCTTTCGGACGAGCAGATACATAGAGATAGAGGAAACTAAATATATAAAGGAGTTTTGTTCTTCTAAACTAAACTTCCTAAAAGGTATTAATATGTTCCAGTTTCAAGGATAAATTAAGTATTGCACCATAAGAACAACAAAACAATGCTACTCACTGAGATTAAATCACATTTTCAAAGTGACCACCTTCTTGTTCAATACAATGTTGAACTCTACCAGCAACACTTCTACAAATCTTCTTGACACATTTCAACGTTAATTGCAGAAAATTTATTGGAAATTGCTTATTTTAATTTAGGAATATGAAGAGCTCAATTACAAAAGTGCCTAAGTCAAAAAAGTAGGTTTTTCAGGAGACGAATATTTTGTGTGTGTTTCCATCATTCTATTTCTGTAAAAGAAAAGTAATCTACATAAAACAAACTTTTTATTGGCTACTTTTCGTAAAATAACTGAAATAATCATCTATAGCAAGAGTTTTATAAGTGTTTGCAGGCATGAGTCAGAAAACAACTTCAGAGAATACCGCTGACTAAGGATATTTTTGAAAAACAACGTTGTTTTCTTTTGCCTACAATTAGTTTGACTTATGGAGTTTTAACATGAAACCCTGTTCAATATAAGGAGATGCTGAAATAGAACTTAATAGAACCAATATTTCAAAACTGACAAAAATTGACTTAGGCTCTTTTGGAATTTACCCCTTCAATTGTTTTTCGCTTCAGGTTGCAAACAAGTTCTTTCAATACAGCCCACAAGAAAAAGTCAGATGGTATTAGGTTTTGTATCCTTAAGGACAACTCAGTTGCTCCACGTCGTCCTATCCATCTGTCCTCAAAATGAATATTTAACCATTCCCGAACGTTTAAGGCATAGTGGGGCAGTGCACAATCCTGTTGAAAGTAAACACCATTCTGACTTTGGTATTGGAACCAGAATTCAGTTTATAGCATATGTAAATAATTATCTTGATTAAGTGTGTCATCTAAGAATATCTGTCATATTATTCCCTATTATTCCCATACACAAAAAGCTGCCTGACTTCATCTCCATCATGCAAACTTTGTAGCACACGAGGGAAGTAAGGTCTCATCTTAAGTTTCTACGAACACTTCTATCACTAATATCTAACTCTTGAGAAAGATGTCTACTCGAATTTTGAGGAGTGCTCAACAATGTCTCTTACTTCTGCACCTTTTTCACCACTTGTTGCTAAAACTGGCATACCAGATTTTGGGATATCATTTACACTACCTGTTCTTTTAAATTTCCTTATTAAACTTGTGATCGACTCTGTATCTGTCGAATGTTAAATTCTGCAACTAACAAACGAACGGTTTCAGCACCATTTTTCTTGTTTTCGTAGTAAAGTTGAACCGCTCTCACTTTGCTCCTTTGTTAATTCCTACTAAAATGAGAAGTAATAAACATCCGCTAAGAATAGATACCATGTTCTTTCTTAACCCTCTATTCAAGCCGGAAGTGATAGAAATCAACTACTTCCGGCTTTAACTTTGATCGCTAAAGAGCAAAATCTAAAATAGTTGGTGAGAAAAAGTTTTCTGCAATCAATTAAACGTCCCAACAATATATTCCATAGCCACGCTAATCTCAGTAGAAATCTCGGTTTTAATATTAATTGAGAAATGACCACGAAATATAAACCAAACTCTTTAACGCGATGTACACGTAACACTGCTCCTTGTTTATCTTTAGAAGAGATGACGTATCACAATTAGTTCACAATTAGCTGTGGAAGAATTGCCTAATACTACCGACAAAGATTGATGAATAAACCCCAGTATATAAATCATTAGTGTGGTTAATAAAAAGTGATTTTAAAAGACTGGAGACTTTCAAAAAAGAATAGTAAGGAGACAGAAGAGAACAATTTCAAATGTAATTAAACAGGGGAAGAAAATCGAGTTGGAAAATTGTTTGAGAAGGAACTGTATCATGACAGATGTGATTTGAAGGTGGGATGGGAAAAAAAATTAACGCATTCTATTACCGGTTTAGCTCTGTAGAAACCATTATTAAAACCGGCAGTGGTAATAATAAATTTCTATCACATCTGTTCACAATAGACAAATAAAGTACGGTACTAAATCCACATAAAAAATGCTTCTTGGTGTTTTGCATTACCATTTTTCACTATAGCGGTTGACGATAGGATCAGAAATCGTAAGTACAGCTCACAGATGACGAGAAAACCCTAGCAGAAGTGTGACGTAGGTATGGGCTCGCCCACTTTTCGCACGGGGGTTTCAAATGACACCACAGAATAGCACACAGATAACTACCCGGAGTAGCAGACGACATCCAAGTGTAGACCACACCTCAAAAATCGAAAATGGACTTGACCGTGTCGTTGACCTTTCCCCGCTACTCCTGTTTTAGGGTTCTTCTCGTCATCTGTGAGCTTATATCTGCCACTTGCGGTTTGAATAAAGAACAAAGGACGAGATTAAACTTATTATTGGGAACATGTACCCGGTGCTTCCACCATGTAAAGTTCTACTTATGCAGGTACACACCCACAAAAGTACCTGGACCCTAAGTAATGGAATTATAACAGTCAGGGGTCCTAGTACTTATGTGGGTGACTGTACAAGTAGGACATAGTTAGGACTAAATTATACATGGGAACGTTTCTTCCACTACCGATTTTTATTATAAAAATCTTCTTATTATAAATGGTGCAATATAAAATTACTCTAATATAAATAGTTGACTAATACTGGGTAAATAGAGTTATCCCAAGGCCCCAGTAGCCTAGGGAGGGATATCCACAAAGCTCCGAGCAAGCTATGAGAAGTGGATTTAGGATCCACAATGTCCCACGCAAGCAGAGGAGGGGGTTTGAAAGCCACAAGGATCTACGCAAGCTGGGTAGTAGAGGTTAGGATCCCATACAGTTCCGAAGAAACTAACTGGGTAGGAAAGGAGGCCTAGAGCTCCGAGGAAGCTAAAGTCTTTGGGTTGGTTAGCTCCTAGAGCTCCATATAAGCTAAAGAAATGGAAGTGACCAACCAAAAACTGATAGTAGTTGCTACTGTATAATCCTCCTAGTTTTATAGCTGTGGCACTGATAGTACTTCGTCGTCACATGATCAGTTGTATCGTTAATGATCCTGTCGTCTGTCACTGTAGCAATTCATACACTGAGAAAAAAATTGTATGTGGTGTACGTAAAATCATATGTTACATTTGTAAATCCTATGGTTTTTGGACTTAACATGCAGCAAACGTATAACTGAAAACGCATGTTTTATAATACTTTCTGTATATGTGTTCCATCTATACGTACGTTCTGTACGAAACAGTATAGGTGGTCAGGATCCCACATACGGATGGACTGTTAGATATGAGACATCCTGCAACGGCATGATGTAACATCTAATTGCAGTGCCTACGTAGCATACGCATAACGTATTTTCCGTACTGATTTCTGTAGTAAGCAAGAGGATTCCATATATTTCTACAATATACCGATGTCTGGAGAACGGATTTTTCTCAGTGTAGTAGGTCTCTCATGCTTGATGTTTATAAATATGAGCACATATTGGTTGTTAGTAAAGAGAGCCAAATGCGTGATAATAGAATATCGAAATGAGGTGGTCAGTGCAACAGTAGTCTAACCCACATATTTTTTTAAATGGAGAAAGATCAAGTTAAACATCTGTGTTTTTTTCTACAACATACCAAGAGCAAGCACAAGTGGTTGAATGTGTCATGTGACATATGGAGAAACTTGACAACAAAGTGAGATTTGATAGGATGGAGAAATGCGAAGGATATTTTATATAATCTCATTTTCGTACTTTTTGAGCTTAGACCACTGTTGCACTAACCCCCTCTTTCTCGCAGTTTTGGCTTTATGGTTATCTACTTTGAAACTGAAAGTAATGTAATAAAGTTCTACGTCTTCTGATTTTTGCAAAGATAAGGACAGATGCAGAATCTATTCTTGGGGTGCTGAATCGTTGAATGTTGAATCCTGAGATGGTTGGTTTGTATCACTTCCAGTTTGAATGCAACGTTTACATATGTAACTTATTCTTGGGACGTTGAGTAAATTACAAAAAAAAACTACTTTTCCCTCTCTCTTAAGTGCTCACTTTGATACCTACTGACAGAGAGACTTATATCCATTCTACAGGGTGACACAAAAGTAGGTATACACCCCTGCATTGATGAAGTATAACATTCTAGTTTATGGGTTTATTTGCTTCGGTTATTCCGAGCTTAAGGTATGAATAAAAGACATTAAGAACAAATAATAAAGAAACTAAGTCTACCTGATGGATAACAATAAGAAATGATGTAAAATGCAATGAGCTGATCAGTATACTCACCTACTTTTTTCTCCTTTAGCCTAGCCGGCATATGCGTCGGACGTAAAACTCACAAATTTCATTTCATTTCATTCTATACCTACTTTTGGGCCACCCTGTATAAGACTTCCTCTGTTTATCGTAGCATACATTGAAAATCTAATGTGTACAAGAAAAGAAATAAATTTGAGTGAGAAAGTTTCGCAAATATCTTTTTGTTCAGTTTAACTTTTTATCTTTTGTCCAAACTTCAATCATTAAATTATTATGCCTCTGTTTTGCGAATGTATATAGAGTGAAACTGCATACTTTGACAGCCAATTTTGCGCGCTACAGACATTGACGTTGAACAGATGAATGGTTATTCATTCAACTAGAATGGATACAAATCTTCCAAATAGCCAAATTAACATTTCAAATTGGAATTACTCTGTAAAGTGAGAGTGAAAATCAGCGCGACTGTAACGTTCAAACTCAATTATTGTGAACAAAACTTAAAAAAAAAAAAAGAAAAAGAAAAAGAAACAAAATGATCTGCCTCACAAGGAACTAAGCGTGCTCCTAGGCACTTTTGTTTACCTGTTCTTTCCACAAGATTGGCTGTTTTCCTCATGTCATTGTTCCTGCAGAGTTTCCTTCCTTTGAAAGTAGGTTATAATAGAACTTCTATTACACAGACTCTTGATTCACTACTTAATCTAAGAAAGAAAATAGAACCAAATTAAAGTGACAGTCTATAGATAATGGATATTTTATAACTTTGTACCAAGTTTCTATAACAAAATGTTAAAATAGAATATTAATAGTACAATTGTAACTTTTACATCTGTTCGTCTACGATAAAAGTACATTGTTTTCTTATGGGAACATAGTGTTTTAGTGGTATAGCCCTCACCTCTAGTGCGTGAGATCTCTTGTTCGATCTCAGGCCAAGTGAGTTTGTTGTGGACAGTATCGTGTCCGTGGATTTTCTTGGGTTTTCTCCCAAGGATCTTATAAAATAGAGGATCTGCCCTTACAACAAAATCTTGAAGCCATACGTCACAGTTTTACCACCCCTACTCTGCCCACTCCGCCCAATAGGATCGCAATGTTTTGAGTCCATAATCATGGCGGAAACGAAAGTAGCCAATCAGACGATGGCAGAAAGGAGAGTAGCCAATCAGACGTGCCAATGCTCGGTTGTTTTTTGGCTTCATCGATTTAATAGGATGAAGATACATATGGGCAGATCCTCTATTTATAACATCCTTGGTTTTTCCCATATTCTCATCCCCCCATTTTTCATAAATCTTTACTTTCATTAATCATAATTCTTCCTTGCCTACAGGACATAACAGTGGATATACAAGCGAAAGCTTTTCTTTCTATTTCATTCCTGTAAATCAGTGGTTCCCAATCTTTTTACCCTTTCGTAAGCCCTGCATACTTAACGCCCTCTTCCTTCCGTTCATTGGTCATACTTGCTATTTTGTACCCCTTCTGTGATTTCAGATGCAGTATTGCATTTTCTAATCTTCAGTAGTAATAATACTAATACATAATAATAATAATAATAATAATAATAATAATAATAATAATAATAATAATAATAACCGAATTCTTACTAATTTAAATTTATTTTCAGCAAGATCTCTGCATATCAAGGGCGCCCATGTTGTGGTTTCCAAGGGGGACAAGTATAAGCGACATTTCAAATATAGTTTCAAATTTTGCTGTAACTATTGTAAAAATTCTATTGGGTTTTCGATATTCCGAAGTACAATTTCCTCTAGGGGGCAAGCGCCCCACCTTGCCCCCTAATGGGCACCCATGCTGCATACTACTGTAGTACAGTATTATTTTTTATCAGTTTTGCTCTTACTGAAACCACAGTTCCTTAGTCAATAGTTTTATATGTTTATACGGTATTTAATTTACAACATTCGTTATATTTGTAACTGCGAATGCAATGTATTTCCATCTAGTTTGCGGCTCCCTTGGTCACTCTTCGCGAGCCCCGGGTTCAGAACCATTGCGTAAATAGATTAGGAACAGTAGTCGATTTACGTAGAATATTTCCATACGCAGGTATAATAGAATTAGTGGTGGACACAAAACCGGTTTTCCGGTTTCCGGTTTTTAGAAAAACTGAAACCGGTTTTTGAAAATTTTCAAAAAATCGGTTTCGGTTTTTTTACCGAAACCGGTTATCGGTTTTCTCCAAAACCGGTTCGGTTTTTTACCTGGTCCGGTTTCGGTTTTCTTGAAAACCGATTCCGGTTTTTTCCAAAATTTGTTCTATTTCTGACCAGAATGGTGTTTCGTTGTTCTCCGGAAACCGAATCCACTTCCACAGAAATAGTTTAATGTGTTATCGAAAAGTTTTCACCAAAACCAGTTTCGGTGAAAACCGAACCGGTTTTGGAGAAAACCGAAATGTCGGTTTTTCGGGTTTCGGTTTTTATAGAAACCGGTTTTCGGTTTTTATAAAAACCGGTTTTGCCCATCCCTAAATAGAATACTGGTTAGATCTGCAATATCACCAACGTTTGTGCGCGTGGTCAACGGTTCAATTGCTTCTGTTAGTTGGTTTCGCTTTGTCCTTTCTCTACCAATTAAGTATATTCTCATATAGACTTGGTGTTGAAATTGAACTTTAAATTAAAATCAATCAATCAATCAGTTTCCAGCATCGTGATTTGAAAGTAAAGATCAGGAGAAGTCACTATCACTATGTCGACTTGCAGTCCTGGATGTTCGCTAAACCCACAGAACTTGTATAAGCATCCAAATGCCAAAGATTCTTCAAGTTTTTCAACGTAAATTCAAAATAATGACTGTAATATGTAATATGACTGTAATATGACTGTATAACCATGTATTGAGATTTCAGTGTAGTACGTCCAGAATAGGACGAGAATGTCTTACATTAATACTTTTGATCCATCCTCTATTTACGGAATATGGTATATTGTATTAGCTCCATTATTTTGTAAGTTAATAACATAACTCTGTACTTTCTTAGGGTATGGTTACACCCAAACTTTCCTATTTCATCTTTCTGTTTCCCCTCTTTCAACGGGACGGAAGAAAGCAGAACAAACACATTGTTTTAAATGGAATTTGGTGATACCGCTTAAACTGAACTGTCGACTTTGTATTTTCTTTCCGTTTTTCAGGACGATCAAATGAACAGCGCACTGATTGCCTACTCACACACACGCATAGTAGTCCTACTTGTGCAGTGACGTGTTCTCTATATTGCAAATGCGCTCTTACTATTTAAGTCACAGAGAAATATTTGAACATACTGATTTACTGATGCCAACACTGATTTACTCCTGAGTGAGAAAAAATGATCGCTAAAAGCGGCATAAACATATTTTCTATGAAGGATGAAGGATAATTCAAAATAGGTCAACTATGACGGTCACTATGACAACACACTGTTCCGTCGTGAACCGCTTCACCCCTACCCGTACAGAAAACAGATGACGATCATGCGCTATTCGGCGCTTCGTAACTACTAACCACAAAAACAGATGAAAATCGTTTAACGTTCAGTGCTGCCAACTTACTAGAACAGAAATGGCGGTCATTTCAAACGTTGTGTTCTGTATGGGACATCCTTTACCTGGATCGTTTTACAAGTTTAGCTTTTGGATGGCATTCTCATTAGCTGTTGATACCGTTGGCAGAGAATAAAATGCTGAGGTAACCAAGATTCTAATTCCGTAGAAATTAGTGATGGCATTGCATCCTTTCTCCCTTACTAGGATCGTCGCTACCAAGTGAAATGTTAAAGTTCACATCCAATCCCACTTCCAACTCGGTTTTTGGTTTTTAAATATCTTCCATAGGATTATGACGATGATGTGTTAGTTCCTACTGCTTCCTGATTTATATTTTGTACTAGTGTAGTGGTCATAAGAAGATGTTTTGAGAAGTGGAAGTTATAAACACTGTACTTTAAAATATCTAATAATTAATATAACTTTAAACACTTTAATAAACACCAATTGTTAACGGAATGCACAATACTTCTTCTATAAGCACCTAGGTTGCAGTTCACTGAATGGGTTTTAATACCCATGTAGCTTATGACATAATAATTTGGAGAAACTTTGAAGGTTATGAACGATTTCCAGTACAATATTGTTGCAGAGAAGCATCACTTTGCAAGGTTGATCACAAAGTACAATATAGGTGGGTTGTGATTTTACAACGCTATTCGTCTATGTACAGGAAAATTACATGATAAATTGAAAGATACTTGACTTACTAATATACTGAACATTTATCTGGAGGGAATAAAGAAAATATTTTTATTTAACGTGTATGTATTAGTGTCCTACAAATGAGCTACTTATAGAACTGTATTCGACTTAAGTATTGTGAAATTTGTAAGTTCACAATTTTGTTGAAATGACGTATAATGTGTTGTCCAGTTTTTTTTTTTTTTTAAACAAGAGTAGTACTCTGAAGCGTGGATCCCTCTCACGCGCTAGGTCCCGGGCGCTATTCCGGTTCGCCCTATGTAAAGTCCTCTGAAAAAAGTAGCTTCCTTTCTTCTGTTTCTAGTTTTTTTAATAATAACTAGCCTTTGTCTAGCTGGGGTTCCGCTCCCAGACCCCCTCCCCCGCGTATCCTCGGCCTACGGCTTTGTATCTCTTATGTATCAGCCTTTCTATGAAGAGTGAATTTCGTGCATTTGCTCTTAATATTTCCTGAATTTCGGCATCAGGGGGTTTTACTCCCAGACTCCCCGTTTGCTCTGCCTATGGCCTCCCATCTCTTAAATCCACAATTCAACCAAATTTCGAGTTTCTTTTCATATTTCATCTACCTAAAAGATAAGATTTTATATCCCTAAAAAGACACCCATTTAAATAACATGGAGATCTTTCACTTCCCTTTAGATCCCCTTAAACCTACAATATTCAGTTTTGGCAATTTTCCTGTGAGTTACTTCCGGAAGGATACAATCATGCCAAATTTAATCATTGTCGCCCTACACGAAGTGCCCAATAATTTTCGTTTATAGAAAATGTTCCATATAAATAACATGGGGAAGATTTTTCAGTTTTTCATAAAACCACTCTAAAGTTGGAAATTTTTATTTTTGGAGATTTTGTTAAATAATCCTATAGAAAATGTACAAGCATACCGAATTTCAAATTTTTATTCCAATTTCAAATACCTGAAATATGATATTATATATCTAAAAATGGTCCACTTAAATAACATGAAGAATTTCTTCATCTCCCCTTTAGACCTCCTAAAAATTAAAAATATTCACTTTTGGCAATTTTCCTATGGGTTAGTCCTAAAAGCTACAATCATGCCAAATCTCAACTTTCCACGTCAAACAGAAGTACCTACCCGTTATTTATGTCAGTGAGTTCTAGTTTTATACATACATAGTTAGGATTACATCAAACCTGCATGTGATATGAAATTTATCTATTACTATATGTTACCAAACACGATGAAGTAAACACTTAAACATTGTGGCAGTATCTTGTAGTAATATACGTGACAAACAAATTTTGTCATATAAAAACCTTGGAAATATGGTCAAAAGTTCGATTCGAGGCAAGACTCATCAAGAATTGCACAGATGACACTGGCTAGAATAAATCGAAGGGAAGGTTCATGAGGTACTAGACTCAAAAGTAAAATTCCAATTCCAAATTTTACATTCTTTCAATTGCGTTAATATTGAATTGTAAATTTCATTCATATCATACCACATATAAATCCTACTACCTTTGAAATCTTCGATAGATTAAGATGTCAGAAATACGTAATTCTCTCTGAGAATTAGTTTTACTTATAGATAGTGGTGTAAAATAACAGTGCGTCAGGCATTTCTTGACAAATTAATACGTGTGTAATACATTGCTAACTTTTTTATGGGTCCGGTTATACTTCTTAATAGAATAAACAGTATTTTTTATTCGGTTGGTTAATTAATATTTTTGCCCACTGCGAGCAGCGAGACTATATACTTATCTACAGCTACAACTTATAATTGGATCTGAATTAATTTAGAGCCTTCCATGGTCTTTTACCGAGAATCAAATGTAGGGCCTCGGACTGCAAAGCCACGCACTCTATCCACTAGTCTGGAGAGAAGTGTTAGTAAACAGTTATGATTTTTTTTTTCACTTCGAAAACATGTCATTGTTTACGACTATCATGTGTTCCCTTAAATGATGTATATAATTTAGTCTTCAAGTCATCATATTTCTGGTATATCTATCATGTCCCTTTTGATGTCCCATTACTAAGTTTTTAACTTTCATAAATGCAAGTGATTCCGCATACTAATGACAGCTTTACAAACAGATGTAATTGCATGTTATATGAATGTTTACTTGTACCATATATGTTTGTTACGTATGCATATTAGTGACAAAATGAATGAAGCTGGGGGTAGCTATATATATGTGAGTGTGTATGTATGTGCCTTCCTATATGAAACAGATACAAAGGAAGAACGGGGCACAGACAGAACAGCCAATGTCATTGATTTTCCTCATTTCCATCAACCAATCCAAAAGCGAGCAAGCGAAAGAGGGAGATAAAGAGAAATGGAGAAAGCAAGCTGCAATTATTGAAAAATACTTTGTAGTTAAAAATATAAAATTAAAAATAAAATTACCTGGATGAAATGATACTTTTTATGAAAATTACAATATCCTGTTCTAGGTCATTTTAGAGTAAGGATATATATATATATATATATATATATATATATATATATATATATATATATATATATATATATATATATATATATATATATATATATATATAAGGATTTATATTCTGAATATGAAATGGAATTTCGCAATTAATTCAAAATAAAGCTTAACGATGATCAAAATGTTATTTTGAGTTTAGACAGAGTTTATAAACTCTATAAAATTCTTTTGTAGCTAGCAGAGTTTGTAATGACGTAAATCATATTATGCAGGATTAAACGACATATTGAATGTTTCCTAGTTTCTATTATAGGATGACTGCACAAAATAATAGAGTTGAATTATTGCGTAAAGTAGTATCATCACACAGTTCATGGAATATGCACGTTTGTATTAATTAGAAATTTTAAAAAAACGGTATGCAAGTTTTTCTTTTCTCTTTTTCATTCCAAATTTGCAGCTACATCAAAGTTAAAATCAAAATGTTTTGGTTTTATTATTGTTAGCAGGAACAGGCTTTTCCTGTAGAAAAATAAGGAAAGGGTATATGAGTGAATGGACTCTGGGGATGGGATTATGTCAGTAACCAAACAGGAGGCACCATATTGCCGCCGGGATTATTACAATTATTATTATTATTATTATTATTATTATTATTATTATTATTATTATTATTATTATTATTATTATTAATAATAATAATAATAATAATAATAATAATAATAATAATAATAATAATAATTGGTACTATAACTCCATAATATCAACTCATGAAGTAAGGAAAGAAACCTCATGCCTACTAATAGTACAAAATACTGTACTTCCTTTTAAATGCCTTACTTATTAACACAGGGGAATAGAAACTTAGCGATTAGAGATATAATAAACATTTATTATTATTTATATATTTTATCTGGTTGTAATCAACAATTACTACAATTTTCTCTTTCATAAATTTAGATTATAGGCTAACACTAGACAAACCTAGTCCTGATGATTAGGGCCATTTTAGTAATTTTTATTTTATATGACTGTTTTACATTACATTATTTTACTATTATACTTTACTATTCTTAACATTATGTTTAATACTTTACATTGGTATTGGGTACAAATGTACGTATTTAGTTATCTTTTGTATTGCAGAACTATATAGTTAGTGTTGTTCTTAGCAGAAATACTTTCCAACTGAAAAAGGGGTTATATATATTCTCAAAACAGATTTAGATAAAAGCTCAAAATGTGTAATTTATTCTTTAGCTTCTAATGGGTATAAATAATGAAATTATGGCACAATACAGTTTTGAGAAAATAATGGTAAATTATAATAATAGTAAAATAATAGTAACCCAGACAATAGTAAACTTTTAAGATGTGTTCAAATAACTTTAAATGAAGGGAATTTATAAGAAATTATACACACTATAGATGCTATAGAAAGACATTAATATCACTGCTATAAGTAATATAGTGTAACCAATGTGGTACGCAGTTTTTTTTAAATTTTCAGATGACATTTCGTGATGTTATTAAATATACAGTGTGTTTCAAAACAACACCAACAACATTTGGAAAGTTATTCCTGACACCAAGATAAGACAAAAAGCATAGACCAACCTGGGTGCACAAATGCGTCCTTTAGGAGTTATAGGCTGCCGAAAATATGAAGAAATGAACTTTAAAGGTCAATAGCTCCAATACTATGGGACGTACCGTAGTCGGGTCCATACTTCACTTAAGAACTAGAATGTGCCCTATCCAAATATCCATGTTTCAGAATCCTGCAGCACTTCTGCAACAGTTTTCACAGAGGTAGTTGGTGAGTACTTCAAATTTTATGCCCTTAACCAAACTCCGTCTACAAAAATTGTTGCTTGAGTACCGCAGGATTCTGAAACATGTATTTTTGGATACGGCACATGTTAGTTCCTAAGTGAAGTCTTGACCCGACTACAGTAGATGCCATACCTTTGGATTTGTGGATCTTTAAAGTTCAATTTTTCATGTTTTCGGCAACCTAAAACTCCGAAAGGAAGCATTTGTGCACCCAGGTTGGTCTATATTTTTCGCCTTATCTTGGTGTCAGGAATCACCTCCCAAACGTTGTAGTTGTATTGAAACACCCTGTATATAAGATTACTACATAATGGTGAACAAAAATATATGTCTAATATGTAGCAGGCTGCAAGCTGTAACAGCTATTGGAGAAGACTGATTGCTACAGTTTTGATCCCTAGATTCCAAAATACATTGAAACAAGTAATGGTTTTTGACAAAAGTAGTTCAAAAGGGGACTGTTTTAACCTCAAGTACAAAAATATGTACTGACTCAACAGTATCCTTTCTCATAGTTTTGTCAATAATATTAAGAACCGAATAGTTTCCAAACTAATATAACACGTTTCTAACATCAAAATATTAAATAATAAAGAGCACGGAATATAAGAGTGAATTTTAAAAATATCAAAGAATCAGACCAGCAAGAGAAAGTGAAGTAATAATCACTAAAATAAACAGCAGTTATCAGTTTTTGGCATGGTCTGGTAGTTAGTGAACCGAGTTTCCACGTGATGTACAAGGGTTCGAATTTCCCAGTCTATTTTTTACCTTTGGTTTTTCATCCGGGAAAAATCATTGCAAAAAAATTTCAATACTTTAATGTATTGCTCTTATTGTGAAAGGATAGTTTGTTTTGTGCCTTGATCAAAAGTTACATATACATTATACTTTTGTTTATGTGACAGCATAGCAAATTATTATTTTAACTTAACATTGCTTGTTTCATGGTCGTATTTGAGGATATTTCCCATACGAATTTTTCTACTGTTCTACAGTGTTTCTCTGAATGAAAAAAAAAACGTGAATAATTTGTAGAAAAAATACTTGGAGTGAGTAAAATTCCAACTCTAGTCTGCTGTGTGGGGATTTGGTATGCTATTCATCAGACCACGTACAGAACTGGTAATCGATGTTCATTTTAGTGATTTTCACGTCACTTTTTCTTTCTCGCCTGATTCTTTGATGATTATTTTATTTTACTCACTATTACGTTCTAGAGTTTTTATGCTTGAAATATTTTGACATTACAAATGCGTTGTATTAGTTTCGAAAGTATTTCTTTCGAAATATACTTTACAAAACTACTAAGAATTAAGCTTCTATTCTGACAATACTATTAAGTCAGTGTACATATTTTGGTACTTCAGGTTAGAATAGTCCTGTTTGAAACTACTTTTGTCAAAAGCCATTACTTGTTTCAATGTATTTAGCAATCTAGGAATCAAAGCTGTATCAATCAATCTTCTCCAATATATATATATATATATATATATATATATATATATATATATATATATATATATATATATATATATTGTTCACCAGTGTAGTCATCTTACATAATATATAATAACATGACGTAGTGTCATTTTAAAGTAAAAAAAGTAAGCCTGCATACCAAGTTGGTCGTGTTGTATTACTTACAGCATTGACGTTAATGTCATTCTATAGCATCTACAGTGTGTATGTATAAAGTTACTAATTTGTTTATAGAAGGCTTACGTTTCAAGTTATTTCAATTTACTTTAATTTTCATCACTGCTTGAGTACACTTTTTTCTAAATCTTTATTGTACCATAACTTCTTTTTTTTTATGTTCATTAGCAGCTAAAATTTGGAATAAATCACACCTTTAGAGAAACTATCTAAATTTGTTATGAGAACACACAAAACCCACTTTTATAGTTGGGAATAATTTCTGATCATTTGTTTAGACGTTGAGTTGAATTGATTTTGAGTTTAACGTCCCTTTCAGCAGCAAAGCTATATGAAACAGGATATACTGATTAACGTGGAATCCGAAATACATAAGCTCCCTCCGGGAATCGGATTCGGGTCTCGCATGCGGAAATTCTTTAGACGTGTAATTAAATTAAATTAAATTTTATTATTATTATTATTATTATTATTATTATTATTATTATTATTAGTAGTAGTAGTAGTAGTAGTAGTAGTAGTAGTAGTATTAGTATTAGTATTAGTATTAGTATTATCTGTTTTGAAAATAGTATTTGCCCTGTGTTCAGATTAAGATATTTCAAAGCGTTTAGAACATGCCTACATAGCACATACAAATTAACCTTACGATTCTTACTATTGTAAATCATCTCGTTCTATTATAAACCTGAACCATTCGAACTCGCACAATACACTAATGCTCTCGTGAAGAGCTATAATATCTATGACTCCATGATCTATTTCCAACTAAATGCTATCTGACTCATAGTTTATTGCTCATCTTCTCATCGAATGGGGAAGGACTTGACGTTGATAAAATACGATGGTGACAGATGAAGAAGGACTTCGGTAGTGTAGTCACGACCGTGTATCGCGCAGTCCCATGGACTATGTCGTGGAATTTTAAAATTTTAAAATTAATATTATGTCATCTAGAGGTTCTCTAAATTTTATATGACACACTTTATTTTTAACATGAACATCTTAATAAAAATTTAATATCAATTTCGAGATGGGCTGTACCAATCAAGCCTGCAACCGTAACAACAATATTAATTCTACTTGTGGGTACTTAGGTACAATATAGAAATTTAATATCTTACACTCTTATATCACCATTAGCGAAAAAATTTAATAAGTGTGTCGAGATGTGAAAGATCTGTAAAGTGTGTTGTCAGTCAAAAAAAAAGGTTAGGAATCACTGACATAATCGAAGGCTTTGTAGGTATACTACTCATAGATGCACGACTGTACGTACACTGTCAACACTTGTTCTCTTACGTCATACTCTACACTCTCCTTAATGTGATTTTCTCTGCTTGTCTCAGATTGCAAGACGGTGCTCTTACGTCATACAATGCCTAGTTGAAAATGGCTTCTCTAAAAATAAGATTTATTTTCGATTATCAACAGGACACCCTACAAACAGCCAGACATAAAGTAACAATTAAGCCTTGTTGTAATCAATTCACTAATATTTAATCCAGCCAAACATGATGTAACAAGGAAGTCTTGTTGTAATCAATTCAGTAATATTTCAACCACTCTGATATAAAGTAACAATGAAGCCTTGTTGTAATCAATTCACTAATATTTAATCCAGCCAAACATGATGTAACAAGGAAATCTTGTTGTAATCAATTCAGTAATATTTCAACCACTCTGATATAAAGTAACAATGAAGCCTTGTTGTAATCAATTCACTAATATTTAATCCAGCCAAACATGATGTAACAAGGAAATCTTGTTGTAATCAATTCAGTAATATTTCAGCCACTCTGATATAAAGTAACAATGAAGCCTTGTTGTAATCAATTCACTAATATTTAATCCAGTTAAACATGATGTAACAAGGAAATCTTGTTGTAATCAATTCAGTAATATTTCAACCACTCTGATATAAAGTAACAATGAAGCCTTGTTTTAATCAATTCACTAATATTTAATCCAGACAAACATGATGTAACAAGGATGTCTTGTTGTAATCAATTCAGTAATATTTCAACCAACCAGACATAAAGTAATAAGGAAGCCTTGTAATCAATTCAGTAATATTTGTGTAACTTTTTATGAAATACACTATACGTAGTTCTTCCTTCCTTCTGCTTGCTATTCAACGTTTTCCTCTAAACTAAGTATTAAGAAAACTAGAAAGCCTCCATTGCTAACTTGTAACATCTACTTATTATTTATTTACTGTGTTGTGGGTAATGGATCAGATGTGAACGTTGATATCAACAGAGATGACAAGAAGGAGTGCTGCAAAGAATGCCAGTCGAGAAGCTAAGACCGGCTTCACCTTGACCAGAGGCAAAGTAGCCAAGCCGAAGCAGACGGAGGCAGAAGAAGGCGCAGAGAATGCGGCATTAGTGCCTAGATCGTGTGTCTCAGTCACAACGTTGGAGTCTGGCACGTGGTTGCGTGAAAGTGCTGTGCAATGTTTATTGCATTGTTCACAGTACTGTACCTGAGGTAGGCTTCCCTGTCTTCCCTTAAGGTGAGTCCTCACCAAGCACAGTCTATCCGAAGACCTAGCCAGAATCCGAAATCGTGCCTCACCACAATTTAGCTTGGCAGCCCTAGTTAAATGGGACATCAGTCTAGCTGGACGAATTCTTAGAACGAACTCAGGCTCATTTCTCGAAGTGTTAATTAACTCATAATAAAGTCATCTAAATATGAGCGCGGCAATTTTAACCTACCCAATCCTGAGTAAGACATTTGAAGTTAAGCAATTTTATATCTTGTAACGATACATTTATAAATAAGTATAGGCTGACATAGACAACAATTCTGTAACGTATGATAGCAATTTTTTCTATGACCAAACCTGAACATTTAACTCGTTAAGGTTTGTGACCAGACATGTATAAACATGTTTTTCTAGACAGTTATGATATAATACGTAAAGCAGTCATTAATAGTGGATGTATTTTCAATTATAAAGAAGTAATTTTGTGAAAAATAAAAAGATAAATGCAGAAAATCTTCGGAAAATACATCAGATTAAATATATTTTATCTTCAGTGTTATCATTGAATATTTAGTGAGTAAACTAGGTTTTAATTAGTTCCAGAAGTTCTGAAATAACGAACTTAGGGCTAATATATACTGTAGATGTTATAATCTTGCCTATCACCTTCTGCGATCATAAAGTTATCTTGCTTATATTATTAATTACAGTTTTTCCTATCCTGGACACAAGTAAAAGTTGAATGGTTTCGGAATTAACCGTAAATGTAAAACTTAAATTTGGTTTGACCATATTAGAGTATGTAATTAAAGGAATATGTTTTTCTGCATTTCAGATTTCAATGTTCAAGCCACAGACTAGAATATACAGACCGCAAACTCAGCGAAAAACTGAAAACTTGGCGACAGTAGCGCCTGTAACACGCGACGTCGGAACTAACTAATTGATTTGACGTCACATACGTGGAAATTTCGAAAGTAACTATTACTTTTTCGCTCCTTTAGATGCATTTGGGGAAGAGCTTTTTTCTGTTAACGTACTTCGCGGAACTTAAATATTTTCGAAGCGAACTCTTACAAAGAAAGAAAAATCTGTTGATATAAAAAAGAAGTTGGAAAGGAACGTCCAGTCCAGAGACAGTACAAGAAAAAGTGCACGTTAGTTTATCTGATCTTTCTGCACCACATCTAACACTGAGATGCGAAGCAAACGAAAACAATCCGCAGGTTACTATGACAACCCTGACGTCACGTTCAAATACCGATAGCAGCGCCATCCACACGACACTGATCCCGTCCAGCGAGAGCGTTGATCTGGTAAGCAGTGGCGTATTTACGATTTTCTTTCGGTGGCTTTACTAACTTTCGGGGGGGGGGGGGCTTTGCCTGAAAATGTGAAAATTCAGCAAGATATTTAATATACTTTACTATAGTAAGTAAGATTTCGGAGGGGCTTAAGCCCTGAAGCCCCCCTAAATACGCCACTGCTGGTAAGCAACACGAAAAATCTACTAAAAAATAAAAAAAACAAAATGAAGTGAAAAATAATCGTATTCCGATAAGTTGATTACTTTAGTATTTTTTATTATTAGTTTAATTTAAACAGTACTTAAAGGATAATTATGGCTTTACTTTCACTAGTTTAGAAGCTCATAAAAATCACAGCGTGATAGGTCTGGCATGTACTCAAATGAATGCAAGGTTAGTACTCTCTGTATTTAGTATAGATATTTTCTTGACAATTATCGAAACTTTACTAAGTAATTTATTGAGAGTTATTTCAATAAACTAAGACGTCGGTCACACGGAAACTGATTTAGCACTTTCCTTGATCTCTTTTTAGGTAAATCTTACTACTCAAGGAGAAAGTGGTTTGAAATCCAGAAGCAGTAAGTACAGTGCAGTGGGGTATGTTTAAGCTGAAGATGAATCCCAGGAGTGTACATATGTAAAGTATATTAGTTCTGTATGTGTGTATGTAAGTATTTGTGTCTTTGTGTGGCCTATAGTATTCGAGTGATACATTTTTTAGATAAAAATCTCATTTCTGACAGAGATCCCCTTTTATATATTACTATTCACCCTGGCTTATCAAGAATTTATTCAGAGAGTTAAATTGTTAATGTTTTCCGTTTTTGGTACTGGATATCCCTGTTCGATATCCGGATAGAGATTATATGGTTCGAATCGCATATTAATTTTCGTGCTTGTAAAGGAATGCTAACCTTTTACCTTCTAACGGCATCCACTAGTATGAAAATTAATTACGGGTCTGTGATTCACTTACGTAGCATGTGAATATATTGTCATTTCTACATAAATTATAGAGGAAAGTGTGGAAAATATAATGTTATATGTATATTATTTCAGTAATTGTATATTGTAGTTCGTAAATATTCACTCACAGCTGCTTACATGAAGTTTCAAGCATTGATAATCTACTTACAAAATATGCCTAACGAATATATATAAGTACTTTTTCAAATAGACTCACTTTCATTTATATTATTTTAACCTCTACTTTCTTTATAAAGAATAAGAATCATAACAAGTCTTCCTTCTTTTACCTAATCATTTATATCACCAACCATTTATACAGTAAACCCTAGTCCAACCACTTATAATATAAGTCTATATTGTAATCTCTTAAATAATAATTAAACACTTATTACTCAGTTTCTAAAAGAACAGCACATTCTTCTTCTCTTATTTATACATGTCAAGTCTTATCCCCCAACACACATCCTAGAATATGGAACGTAATTTAGACAAATGAATAATAACATGGTTTTTAAAGTGGAGTCTTCTAAACTGGCCTCCTCCTTTCCGTTGGGGAAAAGGGTTGTTTCAGCACTAACTGCAACTTCCTGGTCAATAGTAAGCAAATATATAATTAGAAATCAAGGATAGGTTAACATTGGCAACATTCTTGGGTTTCGGTGTTTATGATTTTTGTGAGAAAAAATCGTATTTCTTTTTGGAATTGAAATAACTGAAGCAGAAACATTGGGTATCGTATGAGTATATTCGTTGAAACGAATAATTAGAACAAGTAAGTCAAAGGATTGTCTTTCCCAGTGGCGAAGCGTACTATGAAGCTCTGAGGCCGGACCTACCCTGTTTTCTACCGTATATTTTCTTTATCTTTGGTTTCTTATAAAATAAAATCAATGCTTCAACATTTCAGTTTTATCGGTAACAAAATAGTAGGTTGGAAACACTCGGACTCCCTTCCGTCTGAGCCTCACCAGTTTGCTAGACAGGTTTACGGGCTGTGCTGTTCAGGGAGCGAAGCTATTTTCGCTTGTTAATTGCACGCATTGTTGTGAAGGTGCGGAGGCACGCCTCTGGAAGTTTAGTTTTAACGTTGAAGGCATCTTTCAATGCTAATATGTTATAAAATGATTTCCTTAACACAGAGTAAGAAGTTTCTGTGTAGAATTATGTATTTCTGTTAATGATAACTTGTTTAATTGAGGTATATATACCCAGGAGTTATTCAGAATAGACTTTTTTCTACTTGACACCTGGTCCATTAGAATATACAGTAAGTCTGGTGCATTAAACATATGTATAAACTTACAAACGCTACCGTACATAATAAAATATTCATTTTTGTGTGTAATTTTAGTTGAGTTTTCCATTTCAAAGAATCAGTGGAGTATTTACGATTTTATTTCGGGGGGCTTTGCTTCTTTCGGGAGGAGCTTTGCTAACTTTATTCCTGGAAATGTGAAAATTCTGTAGTATGTACAGAAGCCGTATAAAACAATAAAATTTCGGTGAGTGCTTAAGCCCGAAAGCCACCCCCTTAAATATGCCGCTCAATAGAATACCATATTAAATAAAGTTCCTTCTGAGCATTAACATTTATAGTGAAGTCATTATCACGTGATGCATTAATTGGATGGAGTATTGTACTTATTTTAAAGTGAGAGATGCAAGTAGCAAGCGTTTATTAAGGAAATTTGACTGCTAACTGTAAAAATGTACTTTCTTTCCCTCTCGGGATGTCAAATTCAAAATCAAAAACTTTTCAAATATGCAGGAAATGAAAACAGCAACTGAGGAGGAAATTCCACTCATCCCCCCTGCAAATCCCAGACAGAAGAAAGTATGAATTACATTTCAAAATACTTGTAGTGGAGCTAAATGGGAATATTCCATTAATACATATTGCGTGTTTTCTTCATGTAAATATTTGCTGAATAATAATAATAATAATAATAATAATAATAATAATAATAATAATAATAATAATAATAATAATAATACACTACTTTCCGTCTGCTTTTCCTTATATATTCATTCTTTCTTTTTAAATTAAACAACAACAACAACAAAACTACTATGTATACATGCACATAAATTCAACTAAACAGTGTTAGAAATGCTGCTAAGAAAGTTCTTTAAAATAAATAGATTTGGTAGTTTTTTTTTGTTTGTTTGTTTGTTTAACTGAATAAGGAAAATAGAATTCTGAGTGCAAATAAATATTTTAAGATACATTAAATTTTACTTGTTATCAGATTGTCGGACCTACCCTACTTGTGGGACTACGCTTCGCCACTGATCTTTCCTCTATACCACATTTCTTTGTTAAATCTTTTCTTTTTAGCGTAGCACATGTGAGCTACGCGTTAGTTTTCTGTATTGCGAACACTGAGAAAATGTAATTCTGATGCCCTTATTCCGAATAAGTGTCCGCAAAATTTGTATATCGCAGCGCAAAGTATGTGTTAAAAGCTTCAGGTAGTGAACCTGTGAAGATACTTTCAAAAGACAGATGTAATATCAAATATTGCAAACCAAAGCACAAAATCTGCGTTGCATTGGCGCAAATCCAAACGGAATGAGGCATTCAGTGTTCTTTTGTCCTTAATTTACTCATATAATCTCACTGCTGAACAGCGGCGTAGCGTAAGGAAACGCCGGTATGCCCGGCATCCCCTATTAATAAGAAAAAATACGTATTTCATTGTATATAAATTGTTTGCTTGTAATTATCACAATTATTTCCACTGCAATCTTCTGGATGTGCTCTCTCGCCTTACTTTGATAAGCGGAACCTACGCATGCGGGTCACTCAGATGCACATTTTCTATCTTTCCTCTTGTCGTATGCTATGTTCCTTGGGCATCCAGGCCTACTGCAAGAAACGGAGTTTTCGTCTGCTTTCTGTGGAGTGCGCATGCGCAACTACTTGCTTTCTTAACTCCCTTCACCCCTTGCAACTCTACATTTTGCTTTAGATATACGCTGGCATATCTTCAAGTATTTCCAACTCTATCTATTTTGAACTAAGCTATAGTTTCTGTACAGAACGTACGAGCGCTAACGTCAATGAAAGACAACAAAACAGAAATGACTAGTTCAATGCCTTTTTGAAGCATGTCTGTTATGTAAATAATAGTATAAAAAATAGTTATACATTAATCGTAATTAAATGCATCTAATTGTAATCGTAATTAAAGGCAAACTATTAATCTTCACCATAAATACATAGTATGTCCAGTGGTGTGGCCAGAAATTCTTTGAGGGAGCTTACACACACAAGCATAAATATAAAGCATTCTGTAGAATCACGGTCACCAATCTGGTAGACCAAGAGAGCCAGCATTCTCGCCCCTCGCAAAGATTGCTTGGGCCCTTCAATCATTAGCACATATCCCGAGGAGATGAGGGGGACATGTCCCCTCCACCCGATTTGAAATTGTGATGATTTGTATCCGAATGCCACAAAGGAAAGTGGGATGAAATTGTTTCCCTTGACTTGTTTCATTAAAAAAAAAAAGAATCATGTTTTTTAATATTTTATTATCATTTATTATTGTTAGTCTATTTTCAACTATTTGTTTAATTCCTGTAACGATTCCTATAATGCTATTGTGATCTTCATAATTTTGCTCAAATAAGAGTATTGTTGCACCATACATAGTTGATTTTCTTTCATAGTTTTGGGGAAGTCATTATTTATATTATTGCAAAACAAGTGTCCTAAAATTTTAATGTGGATCATTGTGGATGCGTAAATAGAAACATATCAATTTTAAATATGCATGTATTCAGATTTCAGAATGTGTTCACGACACTTGATACGTATCGCAATTTTATCTACATCGCCTGGTATATAATATACAACAGGTTCACCTCAGAAATCAGATTCATCTACCGTAATATGAGTTTCATCACCCCTCCCCCCAGAGTAAGCCTCAAATATGCCCTCCTCCCTCAAATCTGCCCTCCTCCAAATGTTGAAGACAACTCTGATCCTCCACAGCATTGTTTTTCAACTTCATAAATATTTTGAACATTGCTTTAAAAAATGGGAACGGTCTGGATATCTGACAACAAAATACATACTGAGAAACAGGCCCCCAGAGCTGGTTTAAGTGTTTTCTATTTACATCTTCAAATGATAAACGTATATACTCAGGCCCATATTCACGAATGGGCGTCTGAGTTTCGGACTCAAGATGACAAATTTCTAGGGGTGACTTTTTAAAGAACGAGATTGAAGTATGGTATACGGAGAAAGAAGCTGCCCACGAGAAAGAAATAAAGGGAACTATATGGAAACAATGTTCATACAACAGCGGGGCCGAGTTTTCTTGTCACACGGTAGTGGTAAGAAGAAGCTGAGACAATTGCTTATTGGCTTCTGACGTAATCCACGCATTTGCTTCTGTGTGCAACACTAGGCCACCAATTAGGGGGCCTCCCCCCTAAATTTTTTACAACCCTATATTTCCCATCGGTATAGCTATGTATTGCTGATTTTAGTAGTATTGTATCGCACAAGTGACTAACTTTGGCATCCCCATTTCGGAATATCACACTACGCTACTGCTGCTGAAAAAGACGCTAAATTCCGAACATCACCCAACAAATATACGGTCTCAGATACAAATACTTAATATAAAACACGTTAAAGTTCCTTATGTAATAATAATAATAATAATAATAATAATAATAATAATAATAATAATAATAATAATAATAATAATAATAATAATAATAATAATAATAATATACATTTAGGGAACGAAAATAATTTAGAATCAAGTTAAACAAAGGATTAAGAAACAAAGTAAATTTTCATTTTTCTTCCAAATTAGTTTTAAAGAAAAGTAAAATTAAAATTTTGAGACCATGTCAAAGTGGTTAGTACTTACAGGGCACGCATGCAAACCGTGACAGCTAGATATTTACGGAAATTAGTATCCTGACTAATTATGGATCACTAATCATCGTGGTGATACTGATAGTCACTCGGTGCAGAAATTCCTTGCAAGCAATGACCGGGTGAGACTGTACCAAGTTACACTCCAAAAACGCCGAAAAAAGACAGAAAATGAAAACTGTGTGCTGGTAATCTGATACCTACTGGAAGAGGACACCTGACCAAGAGCACGGCAGTAGTGTCCCACAATCAGTGTTGCCATCCCAACACAAACATATAATTTTTCAAATAGAAAGTATATAATTTTATGGCATTAAAGCAATTGGCATAAAACGTGAAAAAACTAAACAAAAGCCGAGTTATCAGTGTTGCTAAATAAGGGAAATATGAGGCTCTAAAGTTGAGAAATTATGGGGTCTGTACAGTGAAACCAACAAATGTAGCCTACGACAACAACAAGATTGAAGAATGAACTAATGTACGGAAGGGAATAAACCACAGCATGCACATCATCCGGTGACTAACGGGCTTGATACGTCATATCTAGTGCGCATCTAGAGCGAGAAATATAGGGTCTACGTATTTTGCCATACTATCTATCCCTGTTCTGTTGTATGTATTGGTGTATTATGTTAAAATATTTTGCGCCTGTATATTAGTGGTAACCTGAATGCAGTGTGTTTTGTCTTCACCATTGACTCACATGGTAACGTTTCCTATACTCTCGATTGATACTAATCACGGGTCATTAATCTTTGCGAATAGATTCTGACGTACTTTCTTGTCACAGATTTTGCCACAGCTTTTCTGTACTCTTTTCAGGCGCTACGACGTCGTTTCTGTGGTTTGGAAGGCATGAAGGGTTTATGTAATGTTGCAACCCCAAGACAGTTCGTTTTACAACTCTCGGGTACGGTTCGAGATATCGATTTCACACAAACGCCATTGGAATTGCTGCACTACAAGAACACTTGCTGTTCACATTTTCGCATTATGTCACATGGAATTTCATGTTTTTTTCTACGGCTAGTCTAAAATGTGCACTTTCTTGGGTGAATCCTGTATCAAGCCCGTTAGTTACTGGATGCTGTAGTTTATTGCCTACTGTACATTTGTTCTTTCTGCAGTCTTGTTGTTGTTGTTGAGCATTTATTCGTTTCTCTGTATGGACACCATAAATTCTCAATTTTAGAGCCTCATATCTCCCTCAGTTGGCATCAGTGATAGCCTGCACTTGGCTTATTTTCTTTCACGTTTCTTGCCAATTGTTTTAATGCCATAAAATGATATATGTTCTACTTAAAAATATATATAAGTTTGTGTTGGGATGGCAACACTGACTGTGTGACTACTGTCGTGTTCTTCGTCACATGTACTCCTCCTATAGGTATCAGGTTTCCTGCATGCATCTTTTTTTTTTTTTTTTCCTTTTCTCGGCACTTCTGGAGTATAACTCGGCACAGTCTCACCCGATCACTGTTGGTATATGTATTATACATAGCGGGTAAACAAGGCATTTCCGTACCCGAGTGACTATCATTACGATGATTAGCGATCCACTATTAGTGAGGGTATCAATTTTCAGAAATATCTAGCTGTCACGTTTCGCAAACGTCCTTTCTTAGAAAATATTTACTTTAAACGGATTTATAAGATTTACAAACTTATTGTTACGGATGAAGCGATTGATATTAGGTGGCAAACATATGTTTCGACAGGACATCTCACACAGCCAGGAAGCAAGCAGTGAAAATTCTTCGGTTACATAAGCCATTCCATCTAATCTAACAAGGGGCATCACCCAATTGTCCGGCTCCGATTTCAATGAAATTTTTGTTGCTGATAGAGGATATGTATTCATTACTTGTGATGACAGAAATTTTTGCCTTGGTGCATGTTTTCTATTTTTTAATAATTTTTAAAAGTTGTGATGTGGTTAATAGAGATTACTGCAGAAGTCCTTTACTACCCTTTGTAAACGGAGTGTTAATGAAAGAACAACCATGTAGATACGTATAGGGCCTAGGGGGAAGTCGTATGGTACTTATGACCTTGACGGCAGCCATCTTGAAATCCGCAATTTTGAATTATGGTCAAGTTTTTTAAATGGGAATAGGGTAATATGATACATAATTTCGGGCTAAAATTTAATCAGGAATACAATGGTGAAGTTAGTTTTAAGATGCGCCCATTTGGTGAAAAGCTACAGGCATATTAATTGTTTATACTTACTATGTGCGTAAGTCCCTTACCTCCGCTTCTAACCCGCGTATTAATGATAATAAGTGGATAAAGGTTTCGGTAATACATATTATGCCTAGAGGGAAGTAATGCGATAAGGGTATCATTGATAGCAGCCATCTTGAAATCCGCCATTTTGAATTAAAGTGAAGTTTTGAAAACAGAAATCCATAGCATGTGGCACCAAATTTTAATAGTAAATTTTCCCCAAAAGTCAATGGTATGCTTATTTTTGTTCTATAGTTAATCAGTATAGAAAGATTGCTGGAGGCTTATCCCAACACTATTCATGAACTGACAAATCGCAACTCTTAAAAAATGTAATAAATTTAGAAAACATGAGCCATGGAAACAATTGCAAAGTGCGAGTTAGAATCTTAAAACATGCGGTGAAGATTAGGAGTGTTGCCAGTTTGAAAGATCGAATAATGGACGTTTCGTGCACATTAGAAGAGTTATAAATTCATACTGGTTAACTATAGATACATGTGCTGTATCAGCAACAAAAATTTCATTGAAGTCGGAGCCGGACAATTGGGTGATGTCCCTTGTAAGAATTTGAGTTACACAAGTTTATGCAGCTTGCAACCCATAACATCTCGCGCTTTCTCTTAACCATCGCTCTCCAATTTCTCTCCAAAATTTTCCTGTAGTTAGCACAGTCTGATATTTCTTCGTTACCAAAAAGAACTCTTCTTGGTAAGAGCTATTGTCGTCGTAACACCCGCTTCATCGTCGTTTAAATACACAGGTCACAGAGCTCAAGGAGGTCTTGTCTTTTTCATCTTGTCTGTTGGTTTGTCATATGCCGTCGTCTTCGTTTCACAGGCTTTGAAGCCTGTCAGACTGCTAGTAGAGAGCTCGACTTCGAGTCTGTTGTCTTCTTTGGCTTTTGGCTGGAGAAAGATAACTAGCTGCTTGTGTATCATAGGACGTCAACCGTCCCTACTGAATGAGAGACTGAATTCCTTCTGAGTGGTGAAGCAGAACGCAGCATCTATAGTCAAAGCAGAAGGGAGCGTGAATTGTCATCTTCGAGATCAGACAAAACTATATTGGTTTCTTGATCTCAGTTACGTAGTTTGGTCGACGATTTTTGAGATCACTTAGGAGACCATGGAATAGAACAAAATTCCAGCAAATATTAGATTGTCCTTCTAATTCTTTCCCCTTTTCTCCCTCTGTTGGTCTCTTCTCAGCATATCTATGTTTGTCAAAATGTAGTTGGTTTTGTTTTATTTTTAAAAGCAAGTGGTGCTGTTTTCACTCTCAACCACCTTAGTACACGCATGGAAAGGTTCTCTTTTTAAACAAAGCTTTATCGGATCTCTGAGTTGTCTACCAAAACATCCCCCGAATTATGATAGTTTGACAACTCTATCCTCTTATTGAAAATCTGATAAACCCTGTTCGGTTTTCGTTTAAGTGTATTTTCTTCTTTATTTTTTCTTTCTAATAGACTAGAGTCTTCAAACTATTTTAGTTAGAAATCATAGATGCTGTTCTGTCTATCTTCCCCCTTTTCCTGTCAAATTATTATAGTTTGAAATAGTGGTGATGCTTAGTAACGATCTCATGATTCTTTAGAAAATTACTATTACGATCCGAAGAGGCAGCGGTTATCACGAGTTAGTACGACGCTAGGCGCTAGGGTCTATAACTGTTTCGTGAATTATTCCTAAAACATTAAGTAATTTTTGAAATAGAAATAAAACTGACAACCATACCATACTTAGAAAAACAGGCCAAATACAGTGGCAGCGAAACCGAAAGGCGTAGTACAGAAGGTATTGTCTTCACTAGAAAGTCACTCCAAAGGGCAAGTATATAAATTTGGCAACTTTAAGAGAAATAAGTTAAAATTAATGTCTACTATATACAATCAATATCATTGTTATTTGTTCAATCACGAGTTTTGTACCCCGATTTTCAATTTTTTTGCTCTGGTAGTACGTATTACGTAATTTTTGACATTATACTCATCTATTAAATAGGAAGTGATTATATTCTTATAAGAAATGATTTGAGAACGATAAGTGTTTCAGATTATTATTTTACAAAGAAAGAAATTAGGGGCTACTGACAGATTCCAAAACGTCAGTTAGTTTTCCGAAAATCATGAATAGTTGCTTTATTTGTGGTTGCCTTACCCCACCCCGTTCCTAAACTATTCCTCCGTTATTCTCTGTTAAGTAAATGATTTATGTCCTGTCATGTTTCAACATGCTCAAGCAGTGTTCGATTTATGGGATACAGAGAGAGGGGATCAGAGACAAAAACTAAGGAAAAATCTCAATAGAGAGAGAATCAGAAACATTCTGTCTCACTCCTCTCTCTCTCTCTCTCTCTGCATTCAGATTCATTGATTTCGTACGGTCAAAGGTCATCCTGCCATCACTGTACCAGAAGTAATATTTATGATTAGTAACATTACTGAAACAGACTCTCGAATATACAAGATCTGGCATAAAGGTATCTGACCATAGAATGATTTAGAGAAAGTTACTAACTTAACGTAGTAACTTTTAAAACCCTAATCGCTTTCAAAGTATGTTCCTGGAGTCTGTACATACTAAATCTAATAGGTACTCATTGACACAAGATTTTGGATTATTTGCGGTGAACGAATCGGAGGGTCACCGTAATGCACTTTGTTTATTGCCCATAGATCTAGCCTCTTTCGACAAATTGCATCACGCATGACACAGAACATCCCGATAGTGATTTTCGGTAACTTTTTCCTTCTGATATATATTCTCCATGGTACCATTCGCCTTTCTTGAGCCTTGGGGAGGATGAATACGTTCATTTGGAGGACCATACTTTGCTCTCTGGGTTGTACCCCTGCACTCAAGTTTCATCTCCGATAATCTTACAATACCAAAGTTAGTAGTGACATACTTACACGGGAAGGTCCCACAAGTTGTTTCTCAAATCTGATTGCTACATAGCACATCTGATAGAACACCATGAGAAATGACAATGAGTCAAATTTAACATGCTATGGACCAGAAGAATAGTAGCTACGGGATTTCAAAAGTTGAATATCCAAAAAATCATATCATGGAATTATGTACGTTTAAAGTAAATATCTTGGAAACCGTTAAAGCGATCAAAACAAAAGTTTTCAATATAATGAGAACAAAATGCTCTATCGAAAACCACAAACAGTGTTCCTATAGGCGAAGCAGATTGCCAACTTAGCATAAAATATTTTGTTTGAAATGGCACCATATACAATAGTGCACAGATTTAAAATGCACTATTATCACTTAAAATAACAGTGAAGTGTAGTGGTACTACAGAGTTGCACACTGTTGGAGCTACAATGGAGAATGGAGAATGGAGAATGGAGAATGTACAATGGAGAAATCTAATATGTGTCAACAGACGGTAATAAAGGAATCTGGGTCTCATACTATGAAGTTAGTTCAAATGCGTAACACCGATAGCAAAACATAACAAAATGTCAGCAGTGTCACAAAATATTGATGCATTTAAAAAACGAAATTAAGTGATGTCATTTTTACGTACTATGTCAGCTCCGAAGCTATATAGTACATGGTCTATAGTATAAAGTGGGATCCGAACCACTATGAAAGAGAAAGATAACAATGAAGTGTAAGGCGAAAAGTACAACAAAAACGTGTCCGAGGAGGGATTGAAACCCTCGATCCCTAATATGTCGGTTGTCCAGTCTTCTAGACCACACGGCTATCCGGGCCAACTAAAAACAAAATTAGATAGTAATAAAATAATTATATTTCCAACGTGAATATGGTAATATTACAGTGTACAAACATAATCATATTGTATGTAGGAGAGGAAGTAAACGAATATGTCACTTAACACGAAATGCATAAACCAAGAAAGTACTCTTCCAAATATAGATAAAATAATCTGGAGAACCAATTTACAGAATTAGAAAATTCGATTTTCATTCCTCGTGTGTATAATTTTGTTTTCGCGACTTGTTTGCTTATTCATTGGGGCTATAGAAGTATAATGCAAAATGCTCACTTTTTCTAATGCATTCCTTTATTATCATCTGTTGCCCAATATCAGACTTCTCCATTGAACATTTTCAGCAGACGTAGCTTCAATAGTGTGCAACACAGTACCACTACACTTCACTGGTATGTTTAGTGATAATAGTGCATTTTAAATTTGTGCACTATTGTATATGGTGCCATTTTAAACAAAATATTTTTATGCTGAGTTGGCAACACTGCTTCACCTACTGCAAAATTGTTTGTGATTTTCGATAGGGCATTTTGTTCTCATTACATTGTGAAACGTTTGTGTTGATTGTTTTAACGGTTTTCAAAATATTTACTTTAAAGGTACATAATTCCATGATTATTTTTTATATATTCAAATTTTGAAACTCCGTAGCTCCCATCCTTCTGGACCATAGCACCTTAAATTTGACTCATTTTCATTTTTCATGATGCTCTATCAGATGTGCTATGTGGTAATCAGATTTGAGTGACAACTTGTGGGATAATTCTTAACAGTTTCCGGTATCTAATTCGCAACTTTCACGTGGAGTTATTTTTATTCCTGCGAAATGAGCTTGGGCACAACTTTTTATGCACCCTCTAGATGCGGAGATTTTCCCTTAAGAGCATATAAAGAACCGTTGCTGTGTCCACGAAATACGCTGGTTCTCTGAAGGTTAAACGACGATCCTGTATAATGAAAGCATACACTCTCTTAACGACCTTTGCATTATTACTTGTGAACGGCGTCCCAGAATGCTCGATACTCTCTAGTGACTTACGCATCTCTTTGAAACAAAAGCTTGGCACTTGTTTTAGTTTGCGTGTAACCAATCTTCTGGAAATAGCAATAGCACACAACGTAGTAGCTAATATGGCAATAGCACACATTTCAGCTGTTTACTAAAATCCAGAAGGTATAACGTCGTTGATTTCCCGCGCTTGGACCTGCTCGTCACTGGGGGTGTGGAAAGAGGATAACCAATCCTCACCCTTGCGATGAGTAAGTTAGACAAATCTGAAGGGTGATGATTGGTTATCCTCTTACCACACCCCCAGTGACGAGCAGGTCCAAGCGCGGGAAGCCAACGATGTTATACCTTCTGGACTCTAGATATTGAAGCACGCAACGATAATGCTGCTTGCTGGGCATGCTCATGAAAAGCCTTTCCCTTCTCAACTCTGTGCACGGTCTTACCATCCTACGATTGTTACATTTCCAATAAAAAAAATAAAAAAATAAAGTTTCTCACATATGCATCGCAAGAACGTACGGTATTATAGGAAATAGTTTTCGGAGGATTATTCTTACATCTCAATCTGAACAGTGTATGGATCTTAGTACCCGTGTGGCAAACAAACTTTGTTTACAGCATTAGTATTCGTATAACTAAATCATTTATAACCGTTAAGGAAGGTCAAAATGTATTTGGCTTTCAACACGTAGTATTCATGATATAATACTTTTTAAGGATGTAACATAAAATACTAAAAAGACGAAAGCCGGTTGTAAGGGACAGAACTGTGTCAACCGAAGAAATTGGAGGAGAAAAGTTACAGAATAAACGGCCAGTTTTAGGTATTATGTATCATTAGTAGTAAAAAAAAAAAATAAATAAAAAGTAAATAAGAAACGAAAGCATCGACAGGAATGACGAAAGAAACCGTAGATGAAAGAGCTCATTCGTGGCTAAGCGGTTAGCGTACGCCGCTTTAGGCGTGAGAGGCCCGGGTTCGATTACCGGTGAGATCTCATGTAGTTCGAATTCCACGTTAATCAGTAAGTCCCGTCTTATATAGCCTCACTGCTGAAAGTTACGTTAAACTCAAAATCAACTCAACTCAAACCGTAGATAGAAGAAAAGCGCATATTGATGATTGTTACAAATTAAGAGTTACAAAAAAACATTCGTCAAATGTTTCGTTTGAAATAACGTATAGCACACAGCAGGAGCATAGACATTACAGAAGAAGAATGAGAAACAACTTGAAGTGCTCAATATGTGGATATGAAGAAGAGCTGTGAAAGTTAGGAGAGTGGAATGAAGAAAAACAAATTAGATGTTTTTAACTGAAGATTGGAAGAAGAAAATAAAGTAGAATATAATTAGATAGGGGAGAAGAAATTGGTTAGGATATTTTTCAAGAAAAATATCTTTTAACAAATGAAGAAAATGTGAACAAAAAAGGGAAAGAAAATATGTTTAGTTGTTAAATAATATTAAAGACTGAAATTCTTAGCTATAATCAAACGTATTATAAGAGAATATAATGCATTGTAGCTTCTAAATTTGCCGCAAGGGAAATGATAGTCATGACAAAATATTTAGGATTTAGAAATTATATTCTTGGGTCTTCAGGGTCCATATCCATGTTAGCCCGTCACGTACGAGAGATGACGTCCCTCGGCGATACACTATCTGAGGAAAGGAAAAAAAGAAAAAGACTCCGGACCTATGTGTTAGGTGATAATCTGGCATTTGCCTGGTGTGAATGAGGAAAACCCAGGAAAACCTCACTCTGGATGGCTCGCCTGAAAAAGCTTTTTACATTTTTTCGACAGTGTGTTCTCACCGCATGACAAAATATAATGATTATAATATAAATTAAGTATTATTCGTTTATGCATTAGACAGTTACAAATTAGACATTTATTATATTTAAACTATTACCTTTCAGTTTTAACTTCCTAAACGTCACCAGAAGCTAATGTTCAATGTTTACAGGAAAAAATAAACATTTTTCTCTTTCTGATAAGACTACAAAACAACATTCTTTTTTTTTAAAAAAAATAAACTAATTTCCTTAAACCGCTATACTCTAACCATATGTGTAGCTTGGGAAAACGATTTACGTTCCTAATCTTTTAAATTTTCATCTTTTATTTGACTTTGGAGTACTTCGTACGTGATCAATGCAACTCATCCGATTCTGATTAAATTTGACATAGCTTACCAGTAACTTGAATCATAACAACTTTATTGCTAGTATTATAGAGAAAGCTAATATATATTAGTTACCTGTCTGGTATCCTATCTTCTTTAATGAAAACAATTTCCACGTTTCTTCATTTGCAGGTTCACTATTTTGTATAGCTGATTCGAATTTCGATGACGACTTGTAATGCGGCCAGAATGCTTCCGATTTTCGCGGCGTTAACCATTCCACATTAATATCTGCAATCGGATTGCTGTCTCCTATAGGTGCCGCTTCTTCAGCTACAAGCATACATGTTTCTTTACACTAAAATAAATACAGTAACTTTTCATAAGAATTCAATGATAGCAAAAACACATAACATGCAAACAAACACGACCGTTCCAATGCCGGGCGCCAAGGTGGACTTTTGCGTATGCGTGTTCCATTAATTAGTTTCGTCTCTCTTACGACGTCACTTCTGTCATTATTACGGTTTGTATAGTGTACGTTTATTTTTGGTCCCACTTTTGACATCATTTTTGTCACTATTATAGTCCGTATAGTGTACGTTCATTTTTTGTCTCATGGTTAACGTCATTCTTCTGCCATATTCGGTGCGTACAAATAACGTCAGAATATCTTGCAGGACGTCATTTTCACAAACGACCCCTTAATTATACGTACAGTGTACGTTCGTGTGCTACCTGAATAATTCGATTCCTCTTCCGAAATATGTGGACCAAGTTACTCTGATGACCCTTGCATATATAGAACAAGAAATATATTTGAAACTACGGTTTCCCTAACAAATAGAAGATGAAATAAGTATATCTTAACATATCCTTAAGGTTATACTGCATTACTTAGTAATAAGTAAGCGTAGGTTGCATAATAAAAGGATAACACTAAAGTTCTATATAATGTGACATTCATACTTAAAATAAAAATTCATGAATACATGTTTAACCATTTACTTTTGCTATGGATGGTGGTAATGTTTTCTACTATTAAATTAGTAGAGAGAGCTTAATGTTGTATGTTTTCTTTTAGTATTATTATATCCCAAAAGCATCATTCACCGTCCTTTATATTTCGCTTTATTTGGCAGTGTGTTCTGCTAAAATTTTCATCCAATGATGTTACTTCTTATTGTGTCTAGGTTCTAAAATTACCCGCAAGAGGACCAAAAGAAAAAACTTTTAAGCGAAAGAAAAAGTAAGAAACAACAGTTAATTTGAGGCAGTTTCTTGTTATTTCTTCACATTTTCTACTAACCACGGGGAAGAAATGAAACAAATTTTAAACTATGTCTTATATATATACTGTGAGAGGAAAAAAGGAAAAACAGAAAGCAAGTTCAATGCATTTTTAATGGATCACAAGGGATATATCTTGAGGAAGACTGCAACGCCACTTGAAAGGAAAGCGGCAGGTTTGCGAAATGAAACACATAGTGGGAAAGAACCAGCTGAATCTATCAGGATACAAAATTTAGAAGAACTTTCTTTTTTTATTTCTTCTCTAATGTTTTTCTTTCATTTTTTTCTTATTGGATTACGTCAGCACCACGAATCCAGTTATGAATGATAAGAGCAAGGCCCAAAAAAGGAAAATAAGGACGTTCGTGGAAACTGGTTTTCCCTTGCTCCCCTTTTGTGTTAGAATTTCAAAGTTTTGAACTAAGAAAGAAAACAAAGGCGCTATTGGCCTAGCAAATTGAATACGTACTTGTCGAATAGGTTTTGAATGTTTGATAAATAAATGGATGTTTCATAAAATATTGTTATAAGTTCATCTAAGAAAGCGTTAAACAGATGTACTTGTAGATTTACTTGGGCCGACATTAAGAGGCCCCATCACGGCGAAATTAAAATACCGCTAATTTTACAGTAATTATGTGATATCTTCAAATAGATAAAAAGATAATAGAAAAGTGGAACAAGAGCTCGCTACACAATACTATTTTACATGTGATACCGTTATCACGACTCACTTATCTGCTTTCGATTTCTAGTCATTTAGAAAAGCAGCATTTATTTTCGCGTTTTTAAATGGCTGCAAGCAGAAAGCTACTAGGTGGCTCGTGATAACGGTACCTCATGCAAAATATCTACCGGGTTCTTGTTCCGCATTTCGATTATATTTTATCTATTTGAAGATATCACACAATTACTATATAATTAGCGGTATTTTAATTTCTCAGTAATTAGGCCTCTTAAGATTCTGCTGTTCAGCATATGTTTAATTGTTCTAAGGACTTTTTTATCTCTTTCTTTCATGATAAGACTCATAAAATGTGTTCGATTTTAATGAAACTTGGCGTAAGTTTTTTTAAACCAGTGTTTCTTCTACAAATAGTTCCAGGGAAAAGAAGCCGATTTGTTTGCTGGAAATTTGCAGAAAACCGTCCCGAAGCTGATATAAATCAAATTGCAATTACATATTGCTCTTGTCTAAGACGTTATATAGTTAATAGTGTTCTAGTGCAGGCCACTTACAGTTTGATCCCCATCGCAAGCTCTACTGCAAAAAACACTGTTTGCAGCTTCTAAAATTGGGCTCTTTCTTGTCACTAATAGCATGTATTTCTTAACGCTTCTCAATTATCCCAATTACTTGGTGTTAAATCGTCAAGTTAACAGAATAAATTTAGCTTAAAAAGTAATTTGTACGGTAAATTTCACACGACAATTATCATGAAACAAAACACATGTGTTTCCTTTCATACTTAAGTATGTTAGAGACAACTATTTCTTTTTTCTTGTTCCCCGTTCCTATAAGAATTTCTACAATATCTGTTCATAATTTCATTCACTTCGGTTTGCTTCTTCTTGTCTATCGGACGTCAACTTTCAAAATTTTGCCACTAAAACTGTTTCTCCGCAGAAAATAAAAACCCGTATTCATTTATTTTTTGCGTATTGTTTCTACACAAAGTTCCATTGCAATTCTTCATGTCCTTTAGGAATTTCTGACATAATGTTTGTAGCACTTTTGATATTTCATGATCAAAGGTTTGGAGGGGGTCCATGCCCCACCCAACTGTTTTTTTCCAGGAAAATACGAAACACATATTCCCTTATTTTGTGTCTACAATATCTGTGCACAATTTCATTCATTTTAGACCATTTCGTCTTGCCTTTTGGGCATCAACTTTGAAAGTTTTGGCCCCTAAAACAGTTTTTCCGCAAATAATAATAATAATAATAATAATAATAATAATAATAAAATCATGTATTTCTTTATTTCATGTGTAGTATCTACCGGCCAAATTTTATCAAAATCGGAGTGTTACACTTGAGAAGTATTACATGTAAGAACAAGTTATATATGTATTGTGCAAAATTACTTATTGGTATCCAAATATGAACTAAACCTCGAAAATCTTAAAATAACAGAATGCACTAGATGTAAAATATGTAATAATCTAACATAGTGTCATTTGAGGAAACAATTTCGTGTTGGATTGGCAACACTGTTAAAATGAAATCTTTAAGTTTTACGTCCCACTTTATGCCGGTTATTCTAAAGGAGACGGTGATAATGAGAAATGAGTGAAATAGGGGAATGAAGAAAGTTGGAGCAAACGGGAGAACCCAGAGAAAACCCACGAGCACGGTGTTTGTCCACCACAAAGTCCACACAGCGCGAGCTGGGATTGAATCAGGGACCCGAAGCACCGGAGGTGAACTCTCTACCACTGATCCACCGCGCCCCCACAGGCAACACTATTAGTCTGGTGGTATTACATAATATGTTAAAGTACTTCCTTCTGTTAATATTTGCATCGTGTGAAATTTCAGTGATTTTAACTACTAATGCAAAATTTCCAAGGGCATTTCAAGATAAATGGTCCTACCTGGTCTCTTTAAATAGAGAGATTTTCTCTGTTCAAGGTCGAGTAAATAAATATATATATATATATATATATATATATATATATATATATATATATATATATATATATATATATATATATATGTATATATATATATATATATATATATATATATATATATATATATATATATATATATATATATATTTGTATATATATATGGAACAAGTGGCAGTGTCACAGTGTACAATTTGAGATGGAGTTTAGTTTGGTTTTTAGTTGGACCAAACTCGTTAACAAACTAAATTTTACCAAACCTAAGCTTAAATATAGTATTTTACCTCAAACTAAATTAAGTATACTCAGAGATGAGTGCTTATTTGAAAATAGAAATTAAATACTTATTTCTATCTAGTAGAATATCATTTAGTTTCGTTTTAGCATTGCATTCTACGGAAATATTAGTATCTTTCATCCTGAGCGTTATACTAATGCATTTATCTCAACAGCACTTTGGGCAGTTTATAAAACAAGAATGATATCCAAATTTACTCACGTATAGGAATACATGGGGAGATGATTTTTGAGTGTCCGCATCCTGGGATCAAGTGGATGGATCACTTCTATTAAGGGACTCGGCTCCTAACTTTTGACCTACATTCTGGCTAAAATTCATTGTGACCCATTAAGTTTTACTTGAGAGTTTGTGTTTCCCAAACGGATACACGGACAAATATATAAGGGACCTTTTCGTAAACCATGAAACTCAAGTAGAGATTCAAAAAAAACTGCTTTTCTTTTGGGACAGAGGTGTTTTCCAATAAAAATGCCAAAATTGGGGGGGGGGGAGAAACGAAAAATGTTTGCTTTTATGACATTTTATGGTTTCTTATTCAAGTTCAACCTTTATTTCCCTATAGGATATTCCACAATTAAAAAGTGCCTTTACAAATTAATTACTTATGAATTCTATGTTCAGTCCAGAGCTGGCTATCTTTATTGTTTTCCGATCTGGTGTTTCATTGCTGTTTCAAATGTAAGGTATGCAATCCAACACACCAGAACGGTCATATTGGGTTAGCTAGCACCTGATAAACTCCTGAAAGTTATACATCTTGATACGTGTTTTATTGGTTGCTTAAACTCAAGCTGGCAGACAAGAAAAAATCATAAACTAAGAAACAGATACAAATACACTCTTTGTTTGGTATGAAATTTGGGTTACATCAAACCAAGAAAGAGATTAAACCCATTCTTTGTTTGGTATAGAATGTTTGATACATCAAACTAAGAAATAGATACACACCTATTCTTTGTATGATATAGAATTTGGGATACATCAAACTAAGAAACAGACACTAATCCAATATTTGGTTGGTATAGAATTTGGGTTATGTCAAACCACGAAGCAGATACAAACCTATTATGTGTTTGGTATAGAATTTGGGTTATATCAAACGAAGAAACATACAAACCTATTCTTTGGTATAGAATTTGGGTTATACCAAACTAAGAAAGAGATACAAACTCATTCTTTGTTTGTTATTGGATTTGGGTTACTTCTGTTATCCGTTCTGAGCGTCAAGTACTTTGTTAAGATCTAGTATAAATTTCGTTAACAAAACTACAGCCATAAATGACCACTTTAGGTATGATATTAATTTAACTGTACTAAAAGTACATTATATGAAGAATGTATTCTTTCTTTCTTTCTTTCTTCATATCGTGTCAACATATTTGAAACGGGAAACTTAGATATAACACCTTAACCTTCTCCCCCTCGAATTTCAACGGCCTCAATAAATGTTATGTATATTGTGACGTAAACAGAGACTAGGATGAAATTTTTTATTGTTTATTAAAACAATTGATTTAAAATATACCTAAAAAGTTAATTCACGGAAATAATCCTCTTATTTGAACAAAGTAAAGTGAAAGGGAAAGCAACAACTATTTCGGACCATAGAAAAGTGGACCTGTGACGAGATAAATAAAAACTTTTTGATTAACGTCACAGAAAAATAACAATTTTGTGGTTAAAAAAGTCCAGAAATAGAGAACAGGAAGATAAAAAAAAACAAATTGTGTATAAAAACACTAGTAAAAATTTACTAGTGGTCAGTCAATCAATTGATAATTCTCAAACGAAGTATACGAGTCGCGTTATCCGTACTCGGTACTCGCGTAGACTTTGTACGTCTTTTCATTCAATTGTTGGATGTTATACTTGAAAACATGTAAGTTGGAATTATTTTTTATTTGTTTTTTAATATGCATAAAATTATTACCAGAGGTAGCATATATTACAATCATATTCCTCAGGCACCTTAGGCCAATGTGCCAGGACTTGCAATTTAACATTTTATTATATCTAAATTTGCATCTAAAATTAACTAAGGTTTTTGTTTAAAACTATTTAATTTAATGGTTTAAACTCATGTTATTATCAAAATAATGGACAGGAGTGATGTAAGCATTTTATTGCAAATAACTGTATATGTTTAATAAGCTTGTTAGTTTAAAATATTATGCCGACATTTGCGTCGTGCTTTTATGTAAAAATTAAATTAGTTGTGAGGGCCAACTAAACTCATTTTTATAATTCAATTTACATTTACTGTAAATAAAATAATAAATTAAATTCCTAGCGTCATTATTTATCTATTTACTAGTAATAATAATAAAAATCCCCGCTCTCTCTCGCGTGACATAATAATTAGCTAATTAGATGTAAGTTATATTAACTTATTTTTACATTAACCTAACCATTATGCTATCAAGTAAATCACAATTAATTACGTAAATATGCTATCTATTTACTATTGTTATTTAAGTGTTAAGTTACTATAAAGATGAGTTTAGTTGGCCCTCACAACTAATTTAATTTTTACATAGAAGCACGACGCGAATGTCGGCATAATATTTTGGACTAACAAGCTTATTAAACATGTACAGTTATTTGCAATGAAATGCTTACATCACTCCTGTCCATTATTTTGATAATAACATGAGTTTAAACCATTAAATTAAATAGTTTTAAACAAAAACCTTACTTAATTTTAGATGCAAATTTAGATATAATAATATGTTAAATTACAAGTCCTGGCACATTGTCCTAAGGTGCGTGTGGAATATGATTGTGATATATACTACCTCTGGTAATAATTTTATGCATATTAAAAAACAAATAAAAAATAATTCCAACTTACATGTTTTCAAGTATAACATCCAACAATTGAATGAAAAGACGTACAAAGTCTACGCGAGTACCGAGTACGGATAACGCGACTCGTATACTTCGTTTGAGAATTATCAATTGATTGACTGACCACTAGTAAATTTTTACTAGTGTTTTTATACACAATTTGTTTTTTTTTTTTATCTTCCTGTTCTCTATTTCTGGACTTTTTTAACCACAAAATTGTTATTTTTCTGTGACGTTAATCAAAAAGTTTTTATTTATCTCGTCATAGGTCCACTTTTCTATGGTCAGAAATAGTTGTTGCTTTCCCTTTCACTTTACTTTGTTTGTTCAAATAAGATGATTATTTCCGTGAATTAACTTTTTAGGTATATTTTAAATCAATTGTTTTAATAAACAATAAAAAATTTCATCCTAGTCTCTATTTACGTCACAATATAGATCAGGCGCACACCCATAAATTATTGTTAGGAGTGGTCCAAGCTTTGTGGTAGTTCAATACTACAGGTCTCTATGTTTATGTAGTACTGAATGGGTATTATTCTGCATCCGAGAAAACGAAAAGTAATTGTAAAATACTTCCACCTATATTTTCAGAAAAAATGATAGAACTAGATTGTTTAAGAGAAAGAGTACATGTGAAGTATGCTACATCAATGACTTCCCTGTTAAACAACTATAGTCTTATTGAAAATGTATACATATGTATGTTGAGTTAGGAAGTTTTGGGAAATACGTGTCTGACCCGGTGGATCTCCTGTGTGGGTGCGCTTCTGACAGATAAATAGTTTATAATACAAGTGTCGCCATCTGAAATTGTATAGTTCTGTGAGTGTACGAAATAGTTCGAGGTTTCCTGTATTTGGTTGTCACTTTTGATTTTTTTTAAAAAACAATAAATAATAGATCAGCAACAATTAGTGGCGTATTTAGGGGGGACTTCCGGGATTAAGCCCCCAGAAATCTTACTTACTATAGTAAAGTATATGAAATATCTTGCAGAATTTTCACATTTTCAGGCAACCCCCCCCCCCCCAAAGTTAGCAAAGCAACAGCGAAACAAAATTGTAAATACGCCACTGGCAACAATAGTTGTAAATGTTCAGAGAAGTAATTAGATTGTGGTCAGGGGGTACGGTGGCTTAATAGTAGAACGCTTACCTTTATCTGTGGGGACCCTGGCCAAGTAACTTTGGGGTGAGCAACATCGTGTTCGTGTTTTTTCTTAAGTATTTCCGTTTCTTCCCACATTTTCATTCCACTAATCCTTCCATCATCATTCACTTGTCTTTGTCGCCCTTAGCCTAAAGAGTACTCATGGGGCATTAAACAAAAAGAATTAATTCATTTCATTTGGATAATGGTCAACTCCAAGATGGTTTCCAAAATTATTTCTCCACCGCATAGTTTATTTTTGCTAGTATTGTTGTTTGGTATGAGTGTGATCATGTTTTATACCGTCGAACCAAAACAATTACTGCGGATACTTACAGTGTCTCCATTAACGCAACGCCAGATCCATCAATGGTCAATAATACTGTCCTCCTGTTGCACGACAATACACGACGACATATCGCTCAAAGGACGATGCAGCGCAGACCGTCCATGAAACTCTTCTTTATCCGCTGTGTTCTCCTGATGTCTTTCCCACCGAGTATCAACTCTTCTGGTATTTCGGCCATTTCTTAGCAATGAAGAACTTCCCTCATGACCGGATGGTGCAATGTGCGGTCGACAGTGTTGCCAACAATTTTATATAAAATGTCGCTAAATGGGAGATGAAATGACTCCAATTTTGAGCGAAAAGTCGCTTTAAAATTATTCGTGGAATTTCGTCTCTCTCTCTCTTATATATATATATATATATATAATACCTAATACTATATACGCTACGAAAACGTAGATGAAAAAATCATACATAAATAACAATAATTTCACTTTTTTAACTTTATGATCAATTTCACTTCATCGAAATCAAAAATGAGTTTAGAAAAACGAGCAAAAGTAAACGTCTACAAAGAAAAATCTTACTTCATTTTTACTAACGCTTCTATAGATAACCAGCTTGCTATCGGTAATGGATTATTTGTGCTTCTAACCGGAAGCTCTGCAAACTAAAGGACATGAAAGCTTGGAGTTGGTTCCTATTAGATGGCAAGAGATAACAGCAGTCAAAGCGGGAATATGAAGATAAATGTTATGTACTTTAGCACATCTTCAACACCTGTGCTGATTCAAATAAGAAAAAGGAAAATAAACATATATCTGAACTGATTCGAACTAATAGTACCTGATTACAGTACCAGTTGTTCGCAGGAGAAAAGTCGCTAGATGCGTGTCCCCAAATTGTCGTTCAGAAATCACCAAAGTCACTAATCGGAAAAATAATTTTTTGTAGCTATCCTGGAAATCGAATCCCCTAGATGTAGCGACTTTTCCCCCATTGGCAACAATGGCAGTCGAGGACTTTGCTTCACAGATTTCATACTTCTTTCACCATGAAATAAATCATTGGCTGAGCCATGGCAAAAGCGTGCGACTGAAGCAAGCGAAACCTTTGACTGAAATTCTTGCACACATCAAATAAACATTTTAGTCGCAATAACTCAATACTCGTATGTAAGATTAACGCATAGTCTTCACTTCTAAACCATAGTCCAAATGAATAACACTGGTCGGCATGAAAATCCTCCCACGAGGGTGAAAGGGTATACCGAATAGATTTCGAGACGCTGATTACGAATAGCTCATCAAGAAAGTTCCAGCACGTAAGTTTTTTTTGTTTTTTTTTTTTGGCGGGGTGCTGTTTCCATAATTGACAGAAAAATCGTATTTTTCGTATTTAATATGTGTTTTCCGTGTTTGGAGTGCACAGTTAATCCAAGAACTGTTACTAGGCTATATCCCAGAAACATTGTTTTCTCTAGCTCGATCCCCCGGAAACGTACCCCCTCCCCTTGGGTTGCAAAGACTTATTGTCGTTCCACACTGCATACACTAAAACCTAGGCGTTATTGACGGAGAAAGGTTTCGTAATCAACTTGCGATCATTCGTCGGCTCCCTTTTGTCTAGACGACAGACAGATTGTTGGAAAAAAGGCGCCAAGACATACACCACGTTGTCGCGTGAAACAAATATTTCAGTTTCGAGTTGATCTTCGTGTTAGAAGATGGTGTTACGCTGTATCTGTGTATACCGAAGGTGAATAATATTTCTGCGTGAAATATTGACGTTTGTGTTAAACGAACATGCCGAAAACTTGCAACAATTCGACAGATTCATTCTTCTACATATGTATAGAAGTGATTTTCAAGGGGACAAAGTAGGCCATTGTCACCGTTCCTGAAGACAGCCTGCCATATCTACTTCGGGTGTAAAATCGGCGACCGGGATCGCGTTTGGACTCCGAAACCAAGTTGTAACTCGTGTGCGCGTACTCTCACAGGATGGTTGAAAGGTACAAATAAATCGATGCCATTCGCCGTACCTATGGTTTGGCGCGAGCCCCGTGATCATGTTTCAGACTGTTACTTGTGCCTGACTAATATAAAAGGTTTCTCAAAAAACATGCACCGTAAAATACAGTATCCTAACTTCGATTCCGCGAGGAAACCTGTGAAACATGATATTTGTCTGCCTGAACCCATACCACCAGACTCATACACCCTGTGCCAGTGGCGTAGGGAAGGGGGAGCAGAGGGGCCGCCCCCCCAAAGAGGTCCGACCATGTACTTTGGTACTGTGATGTTTGTAATTTTTTTTATATAATTTTATGTGTATATATTTTTTTGTTAGTAATTTTTCTATATGTCCCTATAACAGCATTCCCCCCCCCAAACACACATCCTGGCTACGCTACTGCCTTGTGCAGTGTTTCATCCGATGAAGAACCTGCTGCTTGTGAGGATGTTGCACAATCTTCGAGTACACAGTCAGATCCCAATTACGCTCCAGTGCCTGACACTAATGAACCACATGTGATAAGTCAGGAAGAGGTGAATGATCTGATCAGAGACTTAAACCTTCCCGAGTCTAAGGCCCTGTTGCTTGCATCACGACTTCAACAATGGAATCTACTAAACCAAGAGGTGAATATATCGATGTATAGGAAAAGAGGGGTGAGCCTAGTACCTAATTTTGCAAAGGATGGTGATTTGGTGTATTGCAGTGACATTCCATCGCTTATGGGACAACTGAAGTTGAACTACAACACTGAAGATTGGAGGCTATTCGTAGATTCCTCTAGGATAAGTCTCAAGACAGTGTTACAACACAATGGCAATGAAAAGCCAGCCATCCCTATTGCTCATTCTGCACATACGTGTTTTTACGGGACCTCAAATCAGAGACGTTTTGAAGGATAGTACATTTTCTTCTAAGCTTAATGAAGTGGAAAGTGAGGCTTGGGAGGCCTTTCGAGAAGTGTGCAGTAACTTTCTAGATAAGGAATCATAAGTCACCTGATTACAAAGACATTGTAGACAGGTTAATTACTTCATTTCGTAACATGGGATGTAATATGTCCTTAAAGTTACACTTCCTGCATTGCCACCTGGACTTCTTCCCTGAAATGTACAGCTTGGGGGAGGTCTCTGACGAACACGGAGAAAGGTTTCACCAGCAAATAGCTACCATGGAGAGGCGCTACAGTGGTAAATGGAGTGTGAATATGTTGACAGACTTCTGTTGGAATGTGACACGCGAGACACCCTGTAGTAATTACAAGAGGAGTAGAAAAACCAAGTGACACGTAAGTGTTAAACTTTAACTCTTTATTCAATTTTATCTGCATAATTTATATTGATATTTAAATTATAACGTGCAAATTATTATGGGTGGAGAATAGCATCTTTGGGCGGATATTGAAACAGCCCCCTCCTCCCTGAAAACTGGTACGTCCTGGAGAAAAACGGGTTACGGATTCGAACTCAGGAGCTCGAAACCTATAGGAATCACCTATTTTCGTTCGTGGGAGGGGAAAAAAGTTTTATTTTGCCGACCAGTGTAATAAATAATCTTGAGTTCCAACAACTGATCAATAATCCTGATTTCTTAGAACGATAATCTTGAGTTTCAACAAACAAAAATTCGAACAAAGTGAATGAATATTTCTAAGTAACATTTAAGCATAATCTAGAAGGCGCGTTCGGAAAGTAACCTCCGATTGGTCACTGAGCATAAAGTAGTGCGGCAAGCGCTACCATCTTTGCACAGGCATGCGCCATAGATCAGTTTCCATCCAGCCGGTAAAGTGAAGGTTGTTGGATCATTAGTTCCACTTGTGTAGCATCTTAAAATGTGTGTTCCAAATAGAAAGCTCGGCCAAGTGCGAGGTGCGAGCAGTTAAACGTTTTCTTACAGCAAAACAAAATTCAGCAGCAGATATTCATCGGGAACTATGTGCCGTGTATGGCCCAAGTGTAAAGAGTAAAAGAGCTGTTCGTGAAAGGGTTCGCTCATTTAAAAGTGGACGAACAATCATTCATGACGAAGAGAGGAGTAGCAGCCCATCAGTGGTCACTGATAAACTCGTTCAACAAATTGATTAAAAGTTCGTGAAAATCGACGTTTCACAATCTCGGAGCTGTCGGATGAATTTCCACAAATTTCTAGGATCTCAGCGCTTTGGTGATAATGAGGGGCTGACAGATGCGGTCACAGGCTGTCTCAAGGCACAGGCGGGAGATTATTTATGCTGATAGAACTTCTAATCTAGTGCAGAGATACAATAAGTGCTTGAATGTTTATGGAAACTATGTTGAAAAATAGAGCAAAGAAGTAGTTTTCAGATGTATGTAATAAATTCTTCTTATTTACTTTGGTGTTTCTTTTTTAACCAATCGGAGGTTAATTTCCGGACGGCTCTCGTACTTAACCACTAGTATTGTTTAAGCATACTTTAATTGAAATAATTACTGCCCAAATTGCCATAAATCTCTGCTTTCCTCAGCAACTTACCAAACTCCATATTTTCCATAAGTTGACTAACACGGGAGGGTCCCACAAGTTGTCGCTAAAATCTGATTGCCACATAGCACATCTGATAGAGCATCATGAGAAATGAACATGAGCAAAATTTAAGGTGCTATGGACCAGAAGGATAGGAGCTACGGGGCTTCAAAATTTGAATCTCCAAAAAATTATAGCATGGAATTATGTACGTTTAAAGTAAATATCTTGAAAACCGTTAAAGCAATCAAAACAAAAGTTGAACAATATAATGAGAACACAATGCCCTATCGAAAACCATAAACAGTGTTGCCATAGGTGAAGCAGTGTTGCCAACCAAGCATAAAAATATTTTGTTTGAAATAGCACTATATACAAGTGTGCACAGATTTGAAATGCACTATTATCACTAAACAAAACAGTGAAGTGTAGTGGTACAGTGTTGCACACAATTAGAGCTACGTGTGCTGAAAATGTACAATGGAGAAATATGATATGTGGCAAACGATGGTAATAAAGGAATTTGGGTCTCATACTACGAATTTAGTTCAAATGCATAACACAGATAGTATAACATAGCGAAATGTCAGCAGTGTCACAAAATATTGATGCATTTGAAAAACGAAATTGAGTGATGCCATGTTTACGTCCTGTGTCAGTTCCGAATCTATGTAGGAGTGTAAAGTAGGATCCGAATCACTATGGAAGAGAAAGGTTACAATGAAATGTAAGGTGAAAAGTACAACAAAAATGTCCGAGATGGGATTGGAATCCGCGATGCCAAATATGTTGGTTGTCTAGCCTTCTAGACCACACGGCTTTCCTGGTCGACTAAAAACGAAATGAGGTAGTAATAAAATAATTATATTTCCAATGTGAAAATGGTAATATTACAGTGTATGAACATAATCATATGGTATGTAGAAGGGGAAGTAAAAGAATATGTCATTTATTACGAAAGACAGAAACCGATAAAGTACTCTTCCAAATATTGATAAGATAATCGAGAACCAGTTTACAGAGTTAGAAAATACGTGTTTCTTTCCTCGCGTGTATCATTTTGTTTTCGCGAGTTGTCTGCTTATTCATCGGGGATTTTGCAGAAGTATAATGCAAAATCCTTACTTATTTCTAGTGCATTTCTTTATCACCCTCTGTTGTTACATAGTATCAGACTTCTCTATTGTACATTTTCAGCACATGTAGCTCCAATAGTGTTCAACACTGTACCACTACACTTCACGGTTATGTTTAGTGATAATATTGCATTTCAAATCTGTGCACACTTGTATATAGTGCTATTTCAAACAAAATATTTTATGCTGAGTTGAATACACTGCTTCACTTATGGCAAAACTGTTTATGGTTTTCGATCAAGCATTGTGTTTTCATCATCTTGTATGCAACTTTTATTTTGATTGCTTTAACGGTTTTCAAGATATTTACTTTAAACGTACATAATTCCATGATATAATTTTTTGGATATTCAAATTTTGAAGCCCCGTATCTCCTATCCTTCTGGTCCATAGCACCTTAAATTATGGTCATATTCATTTCTCATGATGCTCTATCAGATGTGCTATGTGGCAATCAGATTTTAGCGACAACTTGTGGGACCCTCCCGGGTAAGTATTAAAATTGAAATAGGAACCTTTCCTATTAGCGATGAGTGTTTTATCCTATGAATATAGTAGAAGAAACAAACGAGAAAAAATGGCCTAACCCGGAAATAATTGCAACACAAATGTTTTTTTCGTCTATCACTTCCAAATAGCGTTGCTAATAATATATTCAAAATCCGCTTTCGTAATGCTTGGGGAAAGTCCGCCATCTTGGATTCAATATGGCGGCCACACCGAGACATCGACTCACACTTAAATGACAATATCTACTCACAGATTTAAGCTGAAAACTTCGTTCCTGCGCCATTTTCAAGATAATAGCATACCTTAATGGATGCAAGTTTGCATGCCTCTATGTACCACCGCCATATTGAAAAATGGCGGCGATTATTAAAAATATAATTTCTTTTTAAATTGGCAATAATGATTTATTGGCAGTTAACTCAGAAACTAACAGAGATATGCAGAAATTTCTTGAAATAAACGTAAAAGCTCATGATCTTAGCTTTCCAACGAGGGTACTTATGTTCGTTTATCTTACAAAGTAACGGAGCTAGTCGAATTTATGTGGCACTGGGTGTGCGATTTTCGATAATATGACTTTTTTCTCAGGTTCCTGCTAGAAGCTAAGTAGACGCAGTATACGGATTGACCAGTAAATAATTGCAACACAAATAATTTTTGAACCAGGACGTGTAACAAGGTGTATTTAGCTGCATATTAAAAATCTTCTACTCACCTCCTTGGGGAAAGTCCTCCGAAATTTCGTTGAAATATGACTTCTGAGATTTCGTTCAGATGTCGCTACAGATCGCGATAATCCATCATTGAAATGAAAGAAGATGTGAAAAATTGCTCAAAATTACGATATTTCTTCAGTCCTTGTTATGGTTAACGCTATATGTCTATTTGAAAGACAACAAGTAAAACAGTGTAGCAACCTCTTCACTGAAAAAATTGTCCTCGTCTTTACAAAGTTTACACCGTTTTCCTCATTATCACAAGTTTCTTCCAACCAATTGTCACTAATTTATATTAGTAATAGATCACGTTTCCGGCATGAATACTTCATGTCTCTATTGTTTTCATGTATGTGTATATATAATGGATAACAATTAAAACAGTGTAGCTATGTAATCATTAAAATGAATGATCATCTTCATAAAATTCTAGAATTTCTTTACACACTGCACAAGTTTCTCTCACATAATGCCCACATTCAATGTACAAACTATATCTACTTTGCACCGCATACGTGTATGTTCATACCTTATATGCATATTCAATACATAAAAGCTACATTAATAACTAAAACTAATAATTTTCATTTTCAAAAACTTCAGTTTTGTCTCACATTATCAAAATATTTAACCAGAAACTGGTCACAAATTGATGTACAAAACTGTCCATACTCCTTGCATCAACACACCATACTGACATAGTTTTCTGCGGATATGTATATTTAGTAAATGACAAATAAGCAGCACACCAACTTAATTACTAAAACAAGTCGTCTTCATTGTCAGAATGTTCTGATTCCCTTTCTACATTATCACAAGTTTGTCCCAAACACTGTCCACAAAATGATGTACAAAACAGACCATACTTCTTGCAAGAACACTTCATGCTTATACAATTTCCATGACAATTACAGTGAATGATTTCCAGTATATTATCAGTAGCAGGTTTCCTGTCCATCATCACTGGAAAATACATTCCCTTATGTAGTCGCCATCCCCAATCTTCTGGTCGCATTTGAGAGGATAGACTCTTCCATTCCATGATTTGGTAGTAAACACGCAGAGAATGATATTTAAGTGCATCAGGAGTAGGGGAAGGTTTTCTGGTCGTACAAAATCTGTTGCTGTACTGATTTTACTAGAAAACATTCTTATTCTTAAAGCAACATGAGATTCATCTTCCTTGCATTTGTACAGCCTTGCTGTTGCCTGTTCTCCAGCACGAATAATTTCTTCTTTAAAGGCATTTTTAGAATTAAAAATAGAGATGGATTTCTGAAAGGCCTCATCGGAATTAGCTAGTTGTAATGCCACTTGTTTTCCTTTTCCAAAAAATCGTGATGTTGTATCACAACCAAGAAATGCATTGATACATAGAAGATTGTTACAGAGTTCGCCAAGGTCTGTTTTCGTAGATTTAATGTCCCGAAGCCTACTTTCTATTTTTAAAAAACAAAGCGTTCGTGTTTGACGGTGATAGACTTAGGAGAAGAATGAGCAGATCAGTATCATTTCCAACAACACAAGTATCTTGGTTTCGTGATTCTTGAATAGCTGTGTTGACTACCAGTGTGTCAGCATCCCTGTCTGAATACAAAACTTGAAATCCAACAGCAGAAAGCTCCAAACCCAATTTTCGAATTAGTCTCTCTCTTTTCATAGAAAGTTTCATTTCTGGAGAAAGGAGCACTTTAGGAGCGCTCAAACCTCTAGTTCTCCTTAGGTGTGTGCAATCCTTTATCGATGGACCACTAATGTAACCATCGAAAATAACTGAAGCGTCACTGAAGTGTGTCTTCATGTAAGAAACGTAGGACTCAAATACTGTTTTGAATATATGATTCACTGGCCAATTGACCTGGTGGAGCAACCACCCACCGTCAATCACATATTTACAAGACGTTGGTGTATTTGAAGGTTAACTTGTCATTTTCCATAAAGCATTAGCAAGTGCTGATTTATTTGCTGGTCGTAGATTCTCATAATCTTTAACTAAAGATCTTGGAACAGAACAAAGCTCAGAGGAGAAAACGTCTTCTAGATTCATGTTTCCTCTCATAGCAACAATTGCTAATCTTTGGAAAAGCTTGTTATGTTCCATACTGATTGATCCGGTAATCGTATGAATTTCTTGTCTGCCATTGTAATGGCTTTATCCTTCTTCGAAAATATGAATGAGTCTGACGAATTTTCCTTCATTCTCAGTAAAATATTTTGTCCAACACATTTTGCTTTATCAACATTGACACGATCTTGGTCAGTTAAACCGTTTGTAATATTAATAAGTTCCTCTTCAGTTCGGAAAGGCTGACATAATGTTTAGAAATCATTTTTTTTTTTTTTTTTTTGTATCAGCTGCATCCCTACTTATCTTCTTCAATGAAATATCTCTATGCTGGTTGGTGTGCTGCTTATTTGCCATTTACTAAATATACATATCCGCAGAAAACTATGTCAGTATGGTGTGTTGATGCAAGGAGTATGGACAGTTTTGTACATCAATTTGTGACCAGTTTCTGGTTAAATATTTTGATAATGTGAGACAAAACTGAAGTTTTTGAAAATGAAAATTATTAGTTTTAGTTATTAATGTAGCTTTTATGTATTGAATATGCATATAAGGTATGAACATACACGTATGCGGTGCAAAGTAGATATAGTTTGTACATTGAATGTGGGCATTATGTGAGAGAAACTTGTGCAGTGTGTAAAGAAATTCTAGAATTTTATGAAGATGATCATTCATTTTAATGATTACATAGCTACACTGTTTTAATTGTTATCCATTATATATACACATACATGAAAACAATAGAGACATGAAGTATTCATGCCGGAAACGTGATCTATTACTAATATAAATTAGTGACAATTGGCTGGAAGAAACTTGTGATAATGAGGAAAACGGTGTAAACTTTGTAAAGACGAGGACAATTTTTTCAGTGAAGAGGTTGCTACACTGTTTTACTTGTTGCCTTTCAAATAGACATGTAGCGTTAACCATAACAAGGACTGAAGAAATATCGTAATTTTGAGCAATTTTTCACATCTTCTTTCATTTCAATGATGGATTATCGCGATCTGTAGCAACATCTGAACGAAATCTCAGAAGTCATACTTCAACGAAATTTCGGAGGACTTTCCCCAAGGAGGTGAGTAGAAGATTTTTAATATGTAGCTAAATACACCTTGTTACACGTCCTGGTTCAAAAATTATTTGTGTTGCAATTATTTACTGGTCAATCCGTATACTGCGTCTACTTAGCTTCTAGCAGGAACCTGAGAAAAAAAGTCATATTATCGAAAATCGCACACCCAGTGCCACATAAATTCAACTAGCTCCGTTACTTTGTAAGATAAACGAACATAAGTACCCTCGTTGGAAAGCTAAGATCATGAGCTTTTACTTTTATTTCAAGAAATTTCTGCATATCTCTGTTACTTTCTGAGTTATCTGCCAATAAAATATTATTGCCAATTTAAAAAGAAACCATATTTTTAATAATCGCCGCCATTTTACAATATGGCGGTGGTACATAGAGGCATGCAAACTTGCATCCATTAAGGTATGCTATTATCTTGAAAATGGCGCAGGAACGAAGTTTTCAGCTTAAATCTGTGAGTAGATATTGTCATTTAAGTGTGAGTCGATGTCTCGGTGTGGCCGCCATATTGAATCCAAGATGGCGGACTTTCCCCAAGCATTACGAAAGCGGATTTTGAATATATTATTAGCAACGCTATAAGGAAGTGATAGACGAAAAAACCATTTGTGTTGCAATTATTTCCGGGTCAAACCGTATATTGCAAATATATTGCCTCTACTAATATGGTTAACAGCTAAATTGTTTAAAGTTGACAGAGATAAAGATACATTATAAAGAAAAAGAATAGAGTAACAACTTGTAATGAAATTATTCCGCCTTTTAAATTCGCATTAAGAACAAAAGTTTGCTTGACAAGTGCAGAAAAACAAAACTTATGTCAAAGGGAAATTGTATTCTTCTAAGGCTCTGTGTTTTTTCCACCTTTCGAGCCTCGTAGAACCCTGTCTCCCACTCACAGTTCGTGACGTGTCTTCGTTCGTTCTCTGAAGTGGTTTGCTGCCAATTGGACTCTTGACACAATAAAAGAAGTAAAAGAAAGGAAGAAGAGATTTTTTTAACAAAAAAAAATAGAAGACGTAAAAGGTTGTCCCTTTGAGACCTGAATAAGGCTGCAATACAAACGCTGAACACGCCGAAACCACTTCAAGTTAACCTGACCGCTTCACAGTTAACAGAAGAAAAAAGAAGTGGAGAATCTCTTGCTGGCGATTTCACCTCTGGTCGGTTCTTCCTTGTCTGAAGTGTCTTGTGCAGTTTCTGCTCGGAATACGCAACGGTTAGATGCGTCCCACATATGAGAATACTGAGACAGGGCTGTTTTGGTTATTTTCTACTGCAATGGGCCGTAATATGCTCACAACGGATAATGTTTGGTTACAAAGAAGAGCAGTCGCAAGAAACACTTTAAATAGAAATTAAATTAAATATTTTAGTTTAACGTCACACGATTACGCCTGTTAGGCTAAGGGAGAAGGGTGATTTAGGCAAATAAATGATGTTGGTAAAATTGGTGGAATGAGAATCTGGGAGGAAACGAGAGAAACCCACGGATACAATATTATCCACCACAGAGTCACTTGGCCGCGGATCGAACCAAGGACCCCACGTACCAAAGGTAAAAGCGCTACCACTGACCCACAGTGCCTTCCAACACTTTAAATAGAGATGAATTCTCGGTTCACACAAGGTAGACTTTGTATATGTCTATAATAATGAAAGTGGGTATGTACCTGAGTTATTAACCCTGATTTAGGTCTATTCACGTTGTAACTTCATAAAAGGAGGAAGAAAAATACTATAGACATTTTTGGTTGACCTTAATGAATTTCCTTTTTGTTGAACGATATTAAAACAAAGAGAAAATAGAAACACAGCTTCATGATTCACTTCTAGTTTTAATTTCCTTCCTGATGATACAAGAAACTTTTGCCATAACGGATTAGCACACATCTCTCTACAACCAAAGTATTATAATGGTTCGCTTGTTCTTTATTGGATTCGAACTCAATTGTAAATGGAAGAGAACTCTATGAGAAATAGGAGCGTGACTTTAAAGGTTGAAGAAAAAATAATGTACAGGAAATAACATCAGCATACCTAAATAATTTTCTCGTAAGTAAAAATACATATTACACAATTTTATATGGCTGAGTTATATATAATGGAATTTGTAATGTATGATCATATATTGAGTATAATGTTTAATTTTTACATAGGGACTTTTCGGTGAAAACTATAGAGATATTTTACCTTAATTGTAGGGATTTTGACAAAATATATGTTAGCAACGCTGACTTAAAGTCGATCATTGTTATGCGTATGTTTTCACGTTTTTGTTTTTTTTTTATTTTGTCAAAAATGTTCTTGATTGTACAGGGTGTCCAATGTACAATGCAAACCGAAGTTTGGAAGTAGTAGAACTTTTGACCCTGAAGTGATACACGAATAGTGGTTATACCAAAATGAAGCCTTGTTCATGCATATATTTTTAAACTAGGAAGCAACGATTGAAGTACACTAGGAACCACACAGTGTTGTCAGATGTAACCGTAGGTGTTTTTTTTTCAAAACATGTAAATTGACTTATAACTCATACGTATGGATGTTCTGTCATTAATTTTCAGTTTGTTTAGTTGGAGTAGCTTGCAAAATATGGAGCAGATAAAAGAATTTTTCATTTCCACCGATAACTAATCGAATGAGGACTCTGTGAGGGGGAACTAGGGATATTGTGGTTTTCATAAATTAACACTCTGAATTGGCAACTTTGCTGATGTGTCAGTGCATCAAAAGGTGTGTTAAGGATCTGTCTACATTATGCAATTCTTGAAAACAATGAAAAACAAACTTTGAAATTATTATGATAAAACGTTTACTTACATGCACCCAGCAACACTGCTACTATCAGAAATGAGTTACCAGCTCTACAGTGGATGCTGGGAGTGTCCCCTGTTTTGATTCAAACACTGGTTCACCCGTTTCACCAGGTTGGTAGCAACTTTACGAAGATTAGAAGTGTTAATGTTCTCATTCCAGGTCTTGAATAGTTCGAGAATTGTTTTTGTATACCTCTTGCTTTAAATAGCCCCATAGAGATGAATAGCAGAGATGAATAGTGTACTTCAATCGTTGCTTCCTAGTTTAAAAGTGCATATATGAACAAGGCTTCATTTTGATATAACCATTATTTGTGTATGAATTAAGGTTCAAAAGTTCTACTATCCCAAACTCCGAGTTGCATTGTATATTGGACACCCTGTATTTTTCAATATACATTGGACTTGTTTGATTTTTCTTCCAAAATTCATTTTTCAGCGTTATTTCATCACACGAAGACAGTCTCATACAAGTTCGATAAGATACAAAGATAGATACATTTATAATTTTATAAACATTTAGAAACTAGAAATATCGATAGTTTGCAATCATCATCTAAAGAGGATGAAAACAATATTGGTCATATGACACTCTGCACACCAAATTTAATCATTTTAGATTAAGATTTTTATTTTTGAATTATCTATGCAATGTCATTGATTGTTGTTTCACTTTTGGGTTTTTAGGTTTAACGTCCTTAGGGTAGGGACATGCCAAAGATAACTCGCGATCGAGGTCGAGGTTTAAGACGCGGTCGCTACCTAGATGTCTAGGTCGCGATGGATGAAGGGCGCGCATAGCGAGGAGGTCGCACCCTCGCTTTTAAGTTCTCAGTTTAAGGAGAAACATTGCTGTGACCCATGTGAAATTATTCCGTCAGTGCATAAAATCACTGCGAAACCACATTTTGAAATTGAAAGGACCAAAGAGTTTATAAATACGGATGGACGCGAGACGAGATATGAGAAATGCCGAAGTCTCGTCTCTTGTTTCAAAAAATATTTGAGTCTCATCTCTTGTTCATCTCTATCAATATTCTAAATCAAAGACTTTTACCTTTCATTCAAATTTCTGTGAAGAAACACCCTCTTTCAGCGTTCAGGCGAGAAATTGTTTCCCAGTAAAATTTAATAAATAAATAAATCAGGAATGTCTTCAGGTTTCGAGGTGGAGGGGGTATTAACTGCAGCAAATGAAGTTTCGGCACTGCAATTCCATTATTCGACGTTTCCTCCCTATTGATACGTGCCTATCTTTACAGGTATTTCTTTACCTTATATCAATAACGAATTTAAAAGAAACCCTTTTTATTAATCTCGAACTTGGGGAGGTGGAGTTTTTAAGCATAGCTATGATTAACAGTAGCTTCTTTCTTCTTTAAAAATTCTACAATTTACGGACTTCAGCCCGAAAGCCCCCTCCCTGTGACCGCCACTGCCTTATATAATAATAAGCTACAGTATAATTCTCAAATAAATAACTTATCTGACATTCCCATTTCAGTTGTTATTAGCTTCCATTCTCTATTTAAAACGTGCCTATTATGATGTTGCTTTTGTTTCTTATTCCACATTGTTGGAACATTCCTCATTAATTCTATCAATATGTCTATCATAATCAAATTTAATAGTGCAGGTAAACCTCTTGAGCATAGACACACACAATCCTCTGCAGACGATATTCTAAACAAATGAAGTCTTTTTTCATTGCAGCCCTTCAGGGAAAACCAATGAGAACACGAGCCATAGCGATACTTCCGTTGAACATCGATGTAAAAACAAACTCGGTTGTTTATCATCGCGACCACTAATTCACCCTCGCGGTCGACCTCTAGGTCGCGATGTAGCGTACATCTTCGGCATGCGCTTACCAATTTGAATCCATGTGTTTGTGCCAGTATCGAGGGTGCGACCGCGACTTAAACCTCGACCTTGATCGCGAGGTATCTTTGGGATGTTCCTACCCTTTGGATTGCCACACACGTTCCGAAAATCCGAAGAGGAATAACTGTACAGTTATTCAGAATCAAATTTCGCTTCGATCAAATCAGTATGAACAGTCCAATTAGAAGAGGAAAATCTCCGTAGTTTTCGTCCACATACGTTCCAGAAATTCGGAGAGTAATAACAGTGCAGTTATTGCTGTCCAAACTTCTGAAACGTTTCTGGTGATCTACAAAGAGGAAAACTGTGCAGGTATTACCCACACATGTTCAGGAAAACCAATGAGCACTAACTGCACAATTATTCGTCTTCGGATTTCCTGAAGGTGTGTGGGCAAGATTTTTCTGATCGAATTTAGAAATCCTCAAAGAACACTTAATATTTATTCCTCTCTGGATTTCCTGGACATGTGTAGGCAAGATTTTTTCGATCAAATTCAGATTTTTCAAAGGAATACTGCACAGTTATTCCTCTCTGTATATCCTGGACTTGTGTAGGCAAGATTTTTTTCGATCGAATTCAGAACTCATTAAAGGAATACTGTTCAGTTATTCCTCTCTGGATTTCCTGGACGGGTATCTTCAAAGAAATACTATACAGTTATTCCTCTCTAGATTTCCTGAACGTGTGTAGGCAAGATTTTGTTCGATCGAATTTAGAACTCATCGAAGAAATACTGCTCAATAATTCCTCTCTGGATTTCCTGGACAGGTATCTTCAAAGGAATACTGTACAGTTATTCCTCTCTGGATTTCCTGGATGTGTGTGGGCAAGAATTTTTCGATCGAATTTAGAAGTCCTCAAAGAACACTTAATATTTATTCCTCTCTGCATTTTCGGAATGTCCGTGGCTACCTTCACATAACATTGAGATTATGTAAGACAGGACCAATTATTAACTTGGACTCCGATCCATGATCGAGTTTAGTAACTAGTGCAATTAGCGTGTGGATAACTATCATGAAAGAGTACAGTATAGTACAGCTAGTGCAGCAAGAGTCGCAGTACAAGCTGCTTTCCATGATATTTTATCACTTCCAAAGGGAAATGCCTTATAGGACCATGTCACTTCTGTTTGTTCAAGTATGTGTATATTTATTTTTCCACTCGAACATTGATGAACATATCCAGGGCTGAATTTACTACTAAGGTTACTAGAACAGGGCCGGACCTAGGAAGGAAACGTACTTAGGCGAGTTCGTTGGTGAAAAACTTGATACGCAAGACAAAAGATCTGTGAAAGAATAATAATAATAATAATAATAATAATAATAATAATAATAATAATAATAATAATAATAATAATAATAATAATAATAACAAACATGATTAAAATCAGAGGAAACGCCCCTATTAACAATTACTTTAACGAGTCTATTGGTTTCAGCAATTGTTGGTTGAAGTTCTGTGTAATTTTAAAGTGCAATTAACAGTTGCGTACCAAATTTCACATAAGTAAATCCCCACGCTAAGCGGGTTTGCATATCCAGGCTCCTAACTATGAAAATATTTACGATCACTCCAACCCCAATCATTTTACAGATTCAACCTGTTGTATATAAGTTATTAGGACATAAAATTGAATGTAATTTATACGAAAAACCCTTTTATGCATTGCAAGACCTGTAACGTCCAAATATTCACCACAAACTTATAGTTGTATCGACATAAACAAACAAACAAAATAAAAAAAAGTGTGGAGCAGGAAACCACTTTACACAAAAGTCAAAAGAGGTTATTGAAGGCATACGAACTGGTCGAGCGGTTTGGGTGACTAGTCTGTCAATCAGAAGTTTATGTGTTCAAACCCTGTAGAAAATATTCGTTTTTTTTTTCTTAAAAGTGTGTTCCTATTTTCATCAGAGGACTGAGAACATTTCTTTGAATAAATCTTTGGAAACTACTTTTCTCTCAAATTCGATTAGAAGCGAACATTATATGAATTGCAAATCTAACATCCACAGCTGAGAACAAAATATTAAGTATGTTCAATATGTCATTATTATCCTTTGATTTGTAGTGAAAAACTAATTATAAGCATTGACAATTTCAGAAGATTCTCCCCCGGTAATGGTCAAGATATGAATGAGAAAAAACTGATAAAACATTATTAGTCCATTTGAGCATGATCGAAGATAACTTATGGCCACGAAGGGGAAATTTATGTCGACAGGATCTCAAATTCTCCGACAGGTCATGCCCTGAAATCTTCACTGTTTGAAAGGTATCCTTAACAAATAGAATATTATATTTATTTCTCCTTCTACGTTTTGAAATGGAAAAATCATAATTTTAAATAGAATTATAATACGATAAGCATAAAGATTTATACAACTAATGAAGTAAATATCCTTGTGTAAGTTATCGATTTCTATTCGGATTAAAACTCGAATATTCGTTTGCATCACATTTTAAAGTAAATCCTCTCTATATATAGTTCCTACTGGAAAGCATGTTTAACTTCAATTACTTAATCAATATTTTTAATAATATATTTTTATTGTAATACTCTTACTATTCAATGTTGTATGCACTTAATTTCCCAAAGCAAAACCTCACAAATGTATAATTGACTAGTAAATATTATCAAATAAATTATCATTTAGTTTACGTAAACATTGCATCGCCTGATTTGAAACTTCGTATTTTAAATAATAATAATAATAATAATAATAATAATAATAATAATAATAATAATAATAATAATAATAGTAGTAGTAGTAGTAGTAGTAAAAGCATAGCCATATCTTTATCAGAATTTCAGGCTTAGTCAATAAATGAATTCAACATAGTCTCTATTCGAAGCTCTATTTAATCGAATCAGATAGAAATACGAAGAGGAACTTCGAGAACAGGTAAAAAAAATGTTACTTTGGTGGGTTTGAAAGTAACTTTTAAGAGTTTTTTTTTTTTTTTTTTTTTTTTTACAATTACAGACAAATGCCTTGGACACTATTTTCTTTTCTTTAAGTTAACTGATTCACCGAACGTATCTGACATATGAGTAACTTGTCTCTATTTTCTACTCGGTTATACACGTTTTACAATCTTTTCCATTAACCTTGAACGACAAGAACACGAACACAAAAACATCCACGTAGGTATGACAGTTAAAACTCCTAACTTCCCCCACGGGGAATCGAACCGGAACCACATACACCTGAGGCACACGTGCTAGCCACTAGACCAGCGGGAAGAACAAATGAAATGTATTTTGTAGTGTCTGAAGTTTATAGCTATTTCACCCTGTTGTAGTATGTCTATTGATTTTTTAATGTTTACCGTATTCGTTACTTTGAGGAATGATATATATTATTGATATAGGTTTTATTACATATTCGGCCATAAATATTATATAAATTATCAGAATTATTCATGATCTTCCATGGAAATTCACTGGTGCATGCGCAGTAGAAACAGAAGAACACAATTTTCTGATGTTGGTCAGAACGCAAATTTCTAACAGGCTGTCTGAATTCCTTGGTGGAAAGCAGTAGTTCCCAACCTAGGGACCTGCAGCTTCCTCCTGAGTAAGCATGAAGAGCGAGTAAGGTGGCGAAAGCTACTGGCATAAAAGAATTGTGCAATAAGTAAATAAAGCACTACTTATTATGACTTTCAAATTCAGCTTGACAATTTTATAATTGCCGTTTTACAAAAACATCATATTGCACTAGGAGGGTATGCAAAAGTTTTGCTGGAAATAAATATAAATTCCTGGGATGATGATGATGATGATGATGATGATGATTATTGTTATTATTATTATTATTATTATTATTATTATTATTATTATTATTATTATTATTATTATTATTATTATTATTATTATTATTATTATTGGTCTCCTACTTCTTGGCCAAGATGTGAAATATTCACTACCTTCTTCATACCGCTAAATCAATTTCTTCACTGTTTTCTCGTCACAGCTCATACCCCTAGCTATCTGAATGGCAATTTGTCTAATTGTTGCTCGACCTATGATTTTCCCTCGCATAGTAACAGATAGTTTTCTACAGCTTTTAGAGCGAGGTATTTTGACAACCTGTAGAAATTTGCATTGTGATTCGTATTAGCAATGACAGTAAAGTGGATATTTCTGTTCCTACTGTGCATCATCAGTATCATTATATCAGAAGTATTCCGCCATTACCAGCGGGTCACTTACCGCAGCTGAGAAGCTGCCATGCTCCACGATCTTCTGTTAACCTCTCCATCTTCACATACGATTTTTCTGTTTTGATATCGCCAATAGCCTAATTCTGTTTCTATATAGTCTAATTCGTCCTCTCTCTCTCTTCCCTGCCACCATACCCCTCAAAATACTATTTCCTCCATCCTAAAGGCTCTTTTCGCCATTTCTATCCTTGCTTTTATTTCACGTTCGCATGTCAAATCATCACTAGTAATAGTACTCAGATATCGAAAACTAATCACTTGTTGTTTTTTCCCGCTCCTACTTCTATATTTCACACCGATCGCTTCGTTTCAATCACCATGGATTTTGTCTTTCTAACATTTATTTTCATCCCATATTCTTCACAAGCCTTTCTCAAGTTTTCTACATCTTATTAATTTTCTTTTTAGATTCTACAACAACAACCATATCAACCCCAAACCGTATACACCTCACCATTCTATCTTCTACGGAAATTCCATCTTCATTATGTAGACTCGTTTTCGTTATCTCTTCTAAATAGTTATTAAATAAAATATAACCGGCGGAATATAGCCCTATAATCTCTGTTGAACTCATCTTCCAATTACACTGTCTGTCTACTGCGCATGCACCAGTGAATTTCCATGGAAGATCATGAATAATTCTGATAATTTATATAATATTTATGGCCGAATATGTAATAAAACCTATATCAATAATATATATCATTCCTCAAAGTAACGAATACGGTAAACATTAAAAAATCAATAAACATACTACAACAGGGTGAAATAGCTATAAACTTCAGACACTACAAAATACAATTCATTTGCTCTTCCCGCAGATCTAGTGGCGAGCACGTGTGCCTCCGGTGTATGTGGTCCCGGGTTCGATTCCCCGTGGGGGAGGTTAGGAGTTTTAACTGTCATACCTATGTGGATGTTTTTGTGTTCGTGTTCTTGTCGTTCAAGGTTAATGGAAAAGATTGTAAAACGTGTATAACCGAGTAGAATATAGAGACAAGTTACTCATATGTCAGATACGTTCGGTGAATCAGTTAACTTAAAGAAAAGAAAAAAGTGTCCAAGGCATTTGTCTGTAATTTGCAAAAAAAAAAAAAAAAAAAACTAACTCTTAAAAGTTACATCCAAACCCACCAAAGTAACATTTTTCTTTTATCTGTTCTCGAAGTTCCTCTTCGTATTTCTATCTGATTCGATTAAATAGAGCTTCGAATAGAGACTATGTTGAATTCATTTATTGACTAAGCCTGAAATTCTGATAAAGATATAGCTATGATTTTATTACTACTACTACTACTACTACTATTATTATTATTATTATTATTACTATTATTATTATTATTATTATTATTATTATTATTATTATTATTATTATTATTATTATTATTATTATTATTATTATTATTATTTAAAATACGAAGTTTCAAATCAGGCGATGCAATGTTTACGTAAACTAAATGATAATTTATTTGATAATATTTACTAGTCAATTATACATTTGTGAGGTTTTGCTTTGGGAAATTAAGTGCATACAACATTGAATAGTAAGAGTATTACAATAAAAATATATTATTAAAAATATTGATTAAGTAATTGGAGTTAAACATGCTTTCCAGTAGGAACTATATATAGAGAGGATTTACTTTAAAGTGTGATGCAAACGAATATTCGAGTTTTAATCCGAATAGAAATCGATAACTTACACAAGGATATTTACTTCATTAGTTGTATAAATCTTTATGCTTATCGTATTATAATTCTATTTAAAATTATGATTTTTCCATTTCAAAACGTAGAAGGAGAAATAAATATAATATTCTATTTGTTAAGGAAACCTTTCAAACAATGATAGTTTCAGGTCATGACCCGTCGGAGAATTTGAGACCCTGTCGACATAAATTTCCCCTTCGTGGCCATAAGTTATTTTCGATCATGCTCAAAGTAGACTAATAATGTTTTATCAGTTTTTTCTCATTCATATCTTGACCATTACCGGGGAGAATCTTCTGAAATCGTCAATGCTTATAATTACTTTTTAATTACAAATCAAATGATAATAATGACATATTGAACATACTTAATATTTTGTTCTCAGCTGTGGATTTTAGATTAGCAATTCATATAATGTTCGCTTCTAATCGAATTTGAGAGAAAAGTAATTTCCAAAGATTTATTCAAAGAAATGTTCTCAGTCCTCTTATGAAAATAGGAACACACTTTTAAGAAAAAAACAAAACGAATATTTTCTACAGGGTTTGAACACATAAACTTCTGATTGACAGACTAGTCACCCAAACCGCTCGACCAGTTCGTATGTCTTCAGTGACCTCTTTTGACTTTTGTGTTGTAAAGTGGTTTCCTGCTCCACACTCTTTTGTTTTGTTTTTGTCGATACAACTATAAGTTTGTGGTGAATATTTGGACGTTACAGATCTTGCAATGCATAAAAGGGTTTTTCGTATAAATTACATTCAATTTTATGTCCTAATAACTTTTATACAACAGGTTGAATCTGTGAAATGATTGGGGTTGGAGTGATCGTAAATATTTTCATAGTTAGGAGCCTGGATATGCAAACCCGCTCAGCGTGGGGATTTACTTCTGTGAAATTTGGTACAAGTGAGCACGTAATGTGTGACGCCTCCTGTAGTTCCCCTGCGCATTTGCGTTTTGGAATTCCCCATTACCATAATAAAATTCATTAACATTTGTATAAAAGTGTTGTAACGATGGTATACAGAGTAAAATAAATTTATTTTAGTGTAATAATTTTAACGTGTTAAAATTTTTACGTCGGGTTGACGGGTGGTAAACACCTTCCGGCTTACCGGCGTTAAAATACTTAATCCGGACCCTATTATATCTTTTAATCTTGCAATATTCTTTCTGTGCAGCTTATCGGAGAAAAAGGTAATAGTGATACTCCTGTTCATAGGACTATAGAACTATCGCAAAATATAAAATATGAATAATCATACTAGTATAAGGCACACATGTTAGCTCTATCCATCTGTATATAACAACCCAATTTAGTCAACTAGAATGACATATCATCATACATTAATTTATTACGTATATGTAAAATCTTCATATTATGCTGGATCATAATTTAAATATATAAAAAATATAATTAAAACACATATTAATTTACATTATTACTTCATTTTGCCACAACATTCTTTCTCTAATTATAACATCATTTGTCGACATGTTCAATCTATGCCTTTCTAACCAACGTAGTAAATCACAATTTATCTTCCAACACCCACCTCGACCTTTCAAAAATATAAAATATTGTTGGTCTTCTACTCGATTGGACTCTCCTTTTCGACGGTACCTTCACAATAAAGACATTCTTGGATGACTGGATACTCCCTCCACAAATCTTCTACTATCTGGGACACTCCTCTCCTCATGGACACCCCAACCTCTCTTGCAGGACACTCCTCGATGATGGGACACTACTATGAGATATCAAAAATAAGATTTTCACTTTCTGCAATCCTAGCATGACTTCAATGACAGGAAAATCCGCATCTAGAATAAACTGTGCAGGTGTTGGAATCCTGGCCATACTGTCTAGGATTGCAGACGGAAGTACAATTTATAGGGAATGGTTGCGGGGCCTCTTCCTCTTAATTTTACTAGTTATCTCTAGGGATGCACACGAAACAAGATTTCTGGCTGTCTCGTCTCGAAAAGTGCTGTAAAAGTGATGTCTCCACTCGAAAAAATTTATATTTCTCTATTGGAAGAGGCGTGTCTCGACTCGAATTTTGTTTAGTAAAATCCTGTCTCGACTCGTCTCGTGCGCATCCCTAGTTACCTCAGGTAGTTATCACGTACTTACAATTAGTATGTGTATCACTGTCAAGAACGTGTGTCCCTTAATCAGTAGACCCCGTCTCATATAGCATCGTTGCTGAAAGGAACGTTAAACTCCGAATCAACCAACCCAATGGGAAGAGTGAAACAACGACGCATATGAGGTAGTCTAAAAAGAAGTGAGTCTTTTTTAGCATGAGATGGCGTTAGTGTCCCAAATGTCAGGTTATTATGGCTCTCAGCGGAAACTAACTCCATATGACAGTTGACAGTTGAAACTAGTAAATGTGCAACAAGTGCTGGAATTCTTATAATCATATGTAAGGTATTGCTCCGTCAAGACGAGTGATCTTTCCGGAAAACTACGATATATATTTTACAATTTTATTCTGACAAAGGCACAAATGTTCCGCAAGACCGTGAACCGTACTGTTTATAGGCCAGGTGTGGAATATCAAAAACAACAGTGAATAGAAGTTTTAGTCGCTTTTGTTCTGGCTTCTTGCAGTTGTGGACCAATCATAACAAAAGTGGCTGAAGTCGAACAAGATCGATTTGTAAGCAGTCATAACATAGTCCGTGACGTAACCATCTTTCACCAAATAGTGTTCATTTGGAGAAAGATGGCTACAAAGAGAAGCTCAACAATTGGTTAAGGCAGGAAATTTACCCAAAAAGAGTTCTAAATGAAAGCGTTCCAGTACGGAAGAAAGACATTACCTTTGTTTTCACCTCAGATGAAAATGTTTGGAACACACTAAAGTTCAGAAATCTATAGTACGTATTTTGCTTTCTTCACAAATAATACTTGCAACTAGCATTTAAAAATATAAGCATAATATCAAAAGTGGCACTTAAATTCACAACACTACTTTTACAACGGTGGCTCATTTGCCAAGACCTCAAAAAGGAAGACTTCGTATGATGTGATAGAGAATTGAGGTTTATCGATTATTAATAATAGAAAGTAGAAAGAAAAAAGAATCATAAACTTCGATCTGGAATTCAACCTTAGAATTATCCTTGATTTCTCCATCTTGTCTAGAAAAATCTCTTTTTCTCCTATTTGTATGTTTTGGTGCCAAATTTTTGCAGATGCGGAATATGCCCCTAAATCTGCCAATACTGCCAAAAAATTGTAAGTATATTATCGAAATTAGTTCTATGCTTTTATCAAATTTAAATGCATTAAAACTATCTTTGAAACAATATTCCGTAATAATTGTTATATAAAATATTGTTCTCATTACGATATTGTTCTCGTATTACAATATCAGTCCGATAACTCTTCTTTCAGAGTTCGATCCCCGCCTAAGTAAGTTTGACGTGAATAATATCAAATCTGTGGTACACCCGTTCCCTCCTACATTCTCATTCCACCAGTTCTTCAATCATTCATTTGCTTTAATCATCGTTTCCTTTAACTTAAAGTGCATAATTGTGGGAAGTAAAAGTGAAAGATTTCAAAAGATTTTATTTTCGTCTTTTAGACAAAATGATATTCTACAAAATAAGATTTAAAAAAAAAAGTACACACTTCCTTCATTGTAGTTTCTATTTGCTAAATGTGGGTTTTCTTTAGTCACAAATAGGTACAGTCATAAGCAAAAAATATGCACACATACCCTACATGTTCTGACAAATGGTTTTCTGGTAACTTCCATACGAACAGCTTGATAAAAATCAATATTCCAGAACTGAAGACAGAAATTCATTGTCCTTACGTGATAGGTAGCTGAACTGAAAATTAGTCACTTCTATAATTTTTGGCAAAAAGATGTACAGAATCAGTGGCGGATCTAGATGTTAAAAATGGGTTGGCACCCAAAATCCAGACTGTGATAGGTATATCATGAGTTTACAACTTAACTCTCTCTCTCTCTCTCTCTCTCTCTCTCTCGATTGATATTATGGCTAAGTTGGAAATTGACATTGTGGACCTCAAGTATTGTTTTACACATTGCATAACAGAAAAACTGCAATTGAAACTCTATTTGTTTCAAAAATTTTCCAATAAAGAATAACAGGTAACGCTTTCTATATATTTTCAAAAATATGTAAATAATAGTTTTCATTATTTTTGTCTTTCAAGAAACTTGGGGTCCTAAGTTTCAAGTCCCCAAGCTAAATCTGCTACTGTACAGAATACAGATATCCATATTTATTGGTGACTTAAGTAGTAGTTCGAGTTTTGTGTTAACTCAGACTAAATTTTTACACCGCACTCACTCCGCTTTTCGAGCTTATAGAAACTAAATTTTTAACGCAGTTGTGGAAGAAGAGATTGAGAACTTTTTAAAATGACTAACACTTAAGTGTAAATGCTCCTGCGTTTAATATGTATAGCTGGCGGTATTAAACCTTAGACAACTAACATTTACAACGTCTGTTTAGATTTTGATGTACAGTTTCCTAGCATTTTAATAACACTATCTTTACTTCTTAAATAATATTGTAGATATTTGTGAAGTAATGTCTCTCTGTAGTAACGTGTGATTACACTTATGAAATTATAATAAGCATCTTCATAAAATAAGGCAATAAAAAGTGATAACTTGTTCAACTTTTGAAAAAGGACACGAAAGACAGCTCCATACATACGGACACACTGGCAATAGTTAATTTCTAATTCTATACTATTTTCTCTCTGTACAACTATGTGCACAGAATCTGAAGAGAAAATCAATAATATGTTAGAAAACGTGAAGAAGGCTTTGTGAAGAATATGGAGTGAAAGATGATTTTAGAAATACAAAAGCCATGGTGAAAAGAACGAAAGGGTCAGTGTCTCTCTACAACTATGTGCACAGAATCTTAAGAGAATATCAATAATATGTTAGAAAACGTGAAGAAGGCCTTGTGAAGAATATGGAATGAAAGGGGATCTTAGAAATACAAAAGCCATGGTGTAAAGAACGAAGGGGGTCAGTGTCGAATATAGAATTAGAAGAGGAGAAAATAGAACAGGTGACTAGTTTTCGATACCTGGGTAGTGCTATCAGTAATGATATGAAATGTGAACGTGAAATAAAAGCAAAGATAGGAATGCGAAATAAGCCTTTAAGAGAAAGAAAATACTATTTTGTGAGATCTTGAATAAAAAGTTGAGGAAAAAGTCTCATGCTTCGTGTGGAGTATTGTATTGTATGGGTCAGAAACATGACATTATGCAAAAATGATGAAAAACGACTGCAAAATTTTCGAAATGTGGGTATGAAGAAGAATGGAGAGAATCAGCTGGATCGAGTGTAAAACGAATGAGAGAAAGTTAGAAATGGAGAGGAGAAAAGAATAATTTTAGATATTATGAAGAAAATGAAGAGAAACTTGTTGGGACATTGGCTACGAAGGAACTATAATTATTATGAGGGACGTGGAAGAGGGTATGGTGGCAGGAAAGAGAGAGAGGGGACAAAGGAGACAACAATTAATGGACGATATCGAAACAGAGAAATTATACGTGAAGACTAAGAGATTGGCGGAAAACCGTGGAGCTTCTCAGTTGCACCAAGTGACCTGCCAATACCTATGATGATGATGATGATGAATTATCTGCTAATTTTTTAATATTGTTTTTAAAATTTAATATTTTGCAAGTTTCCCTGTTATGCTCAAGCGTAAGAAACCGTAATTTCTGTAAGACTTTAAATATTTTATTCATAAATTCAAGCAGGTTAATCTTAATTTTCTTTGGAGTCTTCTATCTGAAATTAAAATTCAAGTCCTAGAAAAACATATCAAGCATACTAATGAGGATAAATACTTGAATGTATTTTTTGTAATGTATTGTGGTGTAGATGTCATCATTTTCTTGGAAAGTTTTGTTGAGGTTTGATAATTAGTTAAAAAGAAACCGATAAGAAAAGAGAAGTTCGTAGAACAAAGCATTGTAATACCTAAAACCACTACAAAGAAAGAGCATTTTCGTAAAGCCAGGTAATAACCATAATGATAGTAAATAAATGAAACGATTAGGTTGGAAAATATCTGGAAGAAAAGCATGTTTTCAGGCCAAATGAAGACGACAGAACACCACAATCGCTACAAGGAGCGATGTTTTTTTATGCGAAGTAGATGGAAGCAAAAAGAAAAAGAAGTCTTTATAGTCTGTTGAAAAGACAATTCCGATATTTAAACTACAACGGAAAACACAAGATCTGGAAACCTCTGTTTCTCAATAATAAGTATTAACTTAATTACATGTTGCTGTGAACGATACCAGAGAATAAAATAAAGGAAAAAAAAGGACCAGAAAGAATTATGCTAAGTTGCTCTAAGCCCTATTGTAATTCCAATTTTTAATGTGGTTGTAGGAAGATAGTAATTGCAGAAACAAAAGAAGGGAATCAAAAGGAATTAAAAATAAACAGTAGCAGAAGTAAAAGAAACGGCAACAAGAAAACTATGTCAAGCGTAAATAAGAGAATTAACTTGACTTTGATTTTCTTAGATTCTATGTTATTCGTGCCCTTGTCTGCCATTATATGCTCTTAAGCCATTACTTTATAATGAAGGTTTATGAATGTAATTTGCAGTTGAATCAATGCTGTTCTGAAAAGCATTAGAGAATAAAAGATAACCTTCTTTAAATAAATATGCATACCTTTTTTCTGATATAAATCAGCTAATATATTTTTCAAAATACAGGCACTATTATGTGACTTTATGCTGCTATGTTGCTGCACTGATTCCATTTCTATACAAAACAAAGTCTCTAGGCCAACGTTTCTCAAATCGTAGTCCGCGGACTACAAGTAGTCACGGAGTATGCTCTTGTTTTCCTCTTATCCGGGATAATTCTAAAGTTCCGGGTTGAATCTGGGGACAATATATATGTAAATCCTGAAAATGTTTATAGAGCAAGTTCCAAATCAGGTTTCAATTCCTTGACGGAAGTGACCCTGTCTCTTCACGGGTGAAAATACAGAGTGTTTCAAAACAACACCGACAACGTTTGGGAGGTGATTCCTGACACCAAGATAAGAGAAAAAGTATAGACCAACCTGGGTACACAAATGCTTCCTTTCGGAGTTATACCTGCAGAAAACACGAAAAAAATGAACTTTAAAGGTCTGTAGCTCCCAAAACTATGGGACCTACTGTAGTTGGGTCAAGACTTTCCCTAGGAACTAATATATGTCCTACTCAAAAATACATGTTTCAGAATCCTAAGGTACTCACGCAACAAATTTTATAGAAGGAGTTTGTCGACGGAATATAATTTAAAGTACTCACTAACTACCTTTATAAAACATTGTTGCGGAAGTACCGCAGGATTCTAAAACATGGATATTTCGATAGGGTACATACTACTTCCTAAATGAAGTCTTGACCCACGCAACAAATTTTATAGAAGGAGTTTGTCGACGGACATATAATTTAAAGTACTCACTAACTACCTTTATAAAACATTGTTGCGGAAGTACCGCAGGATTCTAAAACATGGATATTTCGATAGGGTACATACTACTTCCTAAATGCAGTCTTGACCCGACTAGTGTAGGCCCCATAGTTTTGGAATTATGGACCTTTAAGTTTCAGTTTTTCATGTTTTCGGCAGCCTATAACTCCGAAAGGAAACATTTGTGCACACAGGTTGGTCTATACTTTTTATCTTGGTGTGAGGAATCACCTCCAAAATGTTGTCGGTGTTGTTTTGAAACACGCTGTATATAGAACAGCTTCACCTATATGTCCCACTTATCAAAGTACTTCGTATAATTAATAGATTAAGGATATATATAATATGCACTACCTAATGATATCCTATATGAAGATAATAAAATCAAAAAATATTATTTTACTATAAATATCCTATATTAGTGAACCTATGAAGTTGAGAAAAGCATATTCATAATATCAGTCTACAGCAAGTCATTTGGTATCACAAATAATGTGACGCATTCGATGTATTTCAATTTCTATATTTTCCTCTATTTCACATATATAAGTTGTCATATCAGTACGTTCATGATATTTTCGTCAAGTGCTCATCTAGGCAAGTAGTTTGATAGGTCACAGGGTACAAAAACGTTAAATAGATTTTGAGTTAGTAATTAGGTGAAAACTAGTCATGGTGGTAATTTTAGCTCATTTACTAGATCCGAAAAGCTGTTTCTTTGTAACTATATAGACCCCATTGGCCACCCTTCATGATTTAAGCCCTCTCGCCACAACAAAAATCGGGTAATGAAAGGGAAGAAGGCTCCTGTTGGATGTTGTTTGCTCGAGCTTCGCTTTTGTTTTGGCCATGTGTGAGATCCACATAGCTCACACGTCTCGGTCCTGACAAGAGGGTGCTGCCAGAATTGGGTCTTTGTTTTTAAGGTGTGAGGGCCACGTAACTCACACTGTCTCACGATCACTTTACAGCGTGAGAGTGAGGTTCCATGTCTTGTGAAGGGCTTCTGCCATATTGTTCATGAAGAAGCGATTGAAACACAATAGTTGGAGACACCAACTACACTTCTTCATGCAATGTTTATCGTCCGAGATTGAACATTTTGAAAGAGATGAATTCTTTTTGTGGAAACTGAAAGACAAACTTCTGCCTGACTAACAAGGAATTAAAACCTGTTTTGGTATTTGTTCGACAAACCTTTCAGGATATATGAATCGCTGATAAAAACGTCATAAGTCAATAATGTCAATAATACCATAAGTCAATGATTGGTGACGTTTTTGCAATCAGAAACACTTGTTGCAGCTCGATATTGCACGAACTGTTAACGTGACTCTGATATATTACAACCCAACGGTGTAGCTAACCTTGAAGAATCAAAGCAGCATATAAACTCGTTTCCGGCATATGGCTGACTTATAACGTTTCTCAAATCAGCGATTCAAGGTTGTCTCCAGATTCAAGGTTAAAGTTTGGAATCATCCCGATTAGATTGGACGTTAGTCCAAAGAAGACAAAAAATAAAATTTAAGTGAATTATGTATAACCACTATAGTTAGAATTTCAAACAGCAAATTCTAACAGCTTGTATAGATGCATTACTATAAAATATCGTTTGGAGATAGATGCAGTTAGATCGACTATATTACTGTATTTAAAAAAAAAACACTAAAGAAGTAAAGGATAATAAAGTGATAAATTGTTCCTCCAAACCATAGATTGCTCACGGCCGACTGTGAGATATTGAAGGATAAATACTTAAAGCAATTAAGACAGAGCGAGCAAAGGATAAAATGGTGCAGACTGAAAGAAGGTCAACGAAAATGAGTTCACGTAAAAGGTTATTGTAACATATAAAATGATAGAAGATGTACAACAATGGCGAAGGTTGAATAGTTGTACCATTATAAAAATCATTGAAGCAGTTCTGGGGAAAACATCAGAGAAAAGACTACCACAAGGGAAGAAGACTTAGAAGTGGAAGGAGGAAGTAGAAGTGATAATGGAGTATAAGAAGAGGAAGATGAAAAGATGGGAGCGATGAAGACAAGACATCATACAAACATCAAATAAGACCAAGAGAGATGTGGTAATAGGTAAAGTAAAGGTCACAGATGAGTTTATGCAGAGCTGAGAAAGAAAGATAGATATAGACAAATAACGGGAATGGATAAAGCAAGAGATAAAGCTTCCAAGAACATCACATCAATCAAATAGATAAAAGACGAAGAGAGAGTAAAGAGCTGCAGGACCAGAATTGATTCAAAGCAGCTGGAGAGAAAGTTTATAAATCAGGAGAACCAGAAAGAAATGTATCTGGATGGAATGGCAATAGAAAGGAAGATGGAATAAAAAAGCAGAACAGAAGTGGAAAACCCAATTAGGAAAATGATAAACAGGAAAGGAATGGATGCTAATCAAATTCCTGTAGAGATTTGGAGAAGACTGGGCGAACTAGGAGTAGATATCTTATAGGATCTCGGGAAAAATGTTTGGAAACAGAAGTTACTGGATGAATGGAGAAAAATTATACTAGTACCAATTTATACAAGAGTGACATACAAGAATGGAAATTACTGGAGAATTATATTGACGCATCATAATATATGGGAAAGAATAGTTAAAGGAAAGATATGACAAAAGACGACTGTTGGAGAGAAATACTGTAGTTTCGTGCCAGGAAAGGAAACAACCTGATCTTTGCGAAAGCAGTTGATGGAACGGTATAGGAAAATTCAACCAGAGTTTGCACCTCGATTAATGAACTTGGAGAGGCTGATTGGGTGAATTGGAAGCAGGAAGGCTATGCGACGTGGGCCTACGGTTTAAAGTGGAAACCGAAGCACATGAGCTCACACCGGGAATCGAATCTGGGTTCCCTGCGTTGAAAAAGACGTATGGCAGAGTGCCCAGACAAGAATTTTGGCGATGCATAAGAGAGAAGGTTTCTGAAAAATATGTACAGCTGGTAAGGGGCATGCACGAGGGAGAAGAGACCCAACTGAAAAGTAGTGTGGGCATGACAGAAGGTTTCCTTGCGAAAGTTGCCTTATATCAAAGATCAGCAGTCAGCCCACATTTCTTCAACCTGGTAATGAATGTGTTGACGAAAGAGATTAAAAGTAGAGTACCATGGAGTATGCTGTTGGTGAATGATGTTAAATATGAAACATCCTAAAAGAAAGCAGGGAAGAAAGAGGAAGAATGGAGAAGGGTATTGAACTGAGAATAAGTAGAACAAAGGCAGAATATATTTCACGCAATGAACCAGACGGGGCATCGTACGACTACAAGGGGAAATGTTACTACCTGCCTCGAAATTTAAGTACCTCGGATCGTACCTCGACCAGAATGACGGATTACATACAGAAACCCAAGACAAGAATAAAATCTGGCTGGCTAGACTGGAGAAGCATGAGCGAGGTGATGCATGACAATGTAGTAAGTTGTAGGTTAAAAGGACATGCATATATAAAACGGTAGTAGTATATATTAGTGAAACCTGGGCAATCACAAGGACCCAGGAAAAGAGGATGGAAATGGAAGACATGAGAATGTTAAGATGGATTTGTGGTGTGACGAAGAAGTGTAGAATGAGAAACGATTATGTAAGATGGGGCAATGTTAAGGTGAATTTCTTGTGTAGAAAGTTACAAGAATGGAGGCTGAGATGCTGGGACATGTAGAACGAAGAAACAACGACTATGTTGGAAAAGAAATTGGAAAACTGGATCGAGGAGAGAGGAGAAAAAGAAGTAAATACTGGAATTTTGACCCCATGTAAACATAGAATAAGTGGATAAAAAGAAGAAGATACTCAATTCTTAGAAAGATGCATTAAATCATTTTCGTCTGTTAATACCAATATGAAAATAAAGTAATTTTAATGAGTACCATTTTAAAAATCCAAGTATCCTAACATACTGATAGCTATATTCTCAAAATATATTTTTAAAAGCGATAAATTTGCTTGTACAAAATGAAACGAAATTTTTCAATTTAACATTTCACGATTATGCCCGTTAGGCCAAGGAAGACGGATGATTAAGGCGAATGAATGATGGTGGAATGTGTATGTGGGAGGAACCAGGGAGTATCTCTAGAAAACCCACGAACACGATATTGTCCACCACAAATTTAATTGGCCGGGAAACGAACCAGGAACCCCACACAAGAGTTACAAACGTTCTACCACTGAGCCACCAAGCTTCCTGGTTTTTGAAGGAGGAAAGAGTAGAGAAATCCGTAGTCATTCTGAATAATAAATAAAAGTGGTCTCCACTTGAAAGAAAAAGTTTGAAAAGCGTTGCTCTAGAGCTATGCAATGCACCTACATCCATTCTCAATTTATCCAAAACAGTGACTTATACTCTTTTAAAAAACACAGATTGACTTTTAAGAGTTTAGTAGATGAAGCTGTTAAGTAACATTTTTGTGCAAAACTTGCGTTTCTGTAGTAAATGCAGTTATTTTATGTAGATCCTCTATCACAGTGGTTCCGCAGACCCCTGTTCATTCGGGAAATGATTTTGCGGACCTCTTGCAATGCTAACTGAAATTTCACATGGTATTACTAATTAGAATTACCGTTACTAATTAGAATTAAAAATATACTAATTAGAATTACCATTAACAAGAAAAAATCAAGAAAAATAATGCAATAAGTAATTTATTCTAAAGATACATGGAGCTCCTTCGTGGCTAAGCGGTTAGCGTACGGCCTTTGGCGCGGGAGACCCGGGTTCGATTCCCGGCGGGAGCTCATGTGGTTCGGATTCTACGTTAATCAGTAGGTCCACGTCTCATATAGCCTCGCTGCTGAACGGGACGCTAAACTAAATTCAACTCAACTCTAAAGATACATGATTGTTTTCTAGTGAACAAAATTTCAATTGAAAATATAGTAACTTTCAAGACTGAAAATAATCTTTCTTTTAATAAAAGAAAATCTACTTCATAAACAAAGTTCTCAAATGTTGGGTCACTAATGTGAGGAATGATTTTTTTTCCCCTAATTGCATTGAAATTTGGAATATTTTTTGTTACCACCTCAATCTTAGTTAGGATTTCGCTTTAAAGTTTTAATACCGAAAAGAGCAGAAAAGGTTTGCTCACGTAAGTGGTAGGGCAAGGCATCAAATGTTCCAATTTGAATGAAGAGTTACTCGCAGTGGCGGATCTAGGAACATATTTTGGGAGAGGTTTCTAATCGTTTATTTTAGAAATCACAGAATTGGGGTGAGGCTTTGCGTTATAACTATAGGAATCCCTAATATTTACTTCTTTAAAAGAAAAAGTCTGGAATTGGTGGTAGTGGTGGGAGTTTTCCGCCACTTGATGAAATCCATGAAATACTGAAACGACGTACAGTTATTATAGATCTGCTTTTAAAAAGTGCCCTAACAAAGAAGGAATTTATCTTACTTGAAGTAGTCCTACATAACGGTTCACCGGCTTCAGAGCAGAAACTTAGTGAAGTAGGAAAACTTTTAAATTTACAAACGCAGGTATAATTTCTAATTACTTTCTTTTTAGTAACTGAAAAAATCTTCTTCCATAGCAGCTGAGAGTTCCATTTTATTACAACACATTACAATTTTTATGCGTCGCGGACGCCCTGGCTACTTCCCACGGACATCACTTTGAGAACTAATGCTCTATCATATGTGATAAATTCGAGGGAAATAACGGAAAAAATCTTAATCGAATTAATAAAAATTTTAAAAGAAAAAAAGTATTATTCAAGAACACTATATACTTGTATATGTTACGAGTTCAATCGAACTCACTCGATCTGAATCAAGTCATGGAAAGTGGATCTTGATTTGTTATAGAAGCTTATGAAGTAATATGATCAGCAACAATTTGTATTCTAAGTTATGTACAGAATTAGGATTTAGAAATTAGATTTCTGGGCTTTTGGCATGTATGGCCATGTTAGCCTGTCACGTATGAGTTATGACTTCCCTCAGCGATCACGCTATCCGAGGAAAGGGAAGGATGAAAGCGACCTGGGGCCTATATGTTACGTACCATCCCAGCATTTCCTTGGTAGGAATGAGGAAAACCCAGGAAAACCTCAATCACTATGGCTGGCCTGAGAAAGCTTTTAAACAGTACTTTTTCGACCAAATGTCTTTCCACCGGGAATCGAACCGGGGACCGCTGACACCAATTACAAGAGTGTTAGTGACTATACTACGCGCGGCCACTAAATTATGTCCAACCACAGTCCTAAATCAGTACGTCAGGCTAGGTACAATAGGAAAATAATAAATCTACTAAAATAAGAATGAAAGCTCAAACTTGGACAAACGCAACGTAAATAAGAAGAAGACCTGGAACAGTTCTCAATTGCCATTTAAACATTCATTGCTATTTTCGTTTTTATGCCGAATGAAGTGATTTTAGAATTTTGATTATGCATGACCTTAGAATAAGATTGCAATTCACAATTTTGAATTTCTCTTATCCTCTGAATTGTGCAAGCATAAGTTAAGCTTGGGTCTTGGCGAAACTTTGTTGTATAAAAAGTTAACTTTAAAATTCCTTGTGTATATCATTGTTTACTTTCTGTTCCACCTGGACTGGTTCACATTCATCCCAATGAAAATAATATATAGTCATTTAAGTTTATAAATTACAGTAAAAGCTCTTTATTCGCGGGGTATATGTTCCATGAATATGCCGCGAATACAGAAACCGTGAATACGGAATGGTAATTTATATGGGATTATAGGGGATACGTTCCTAGGTGACAAAATAAAAAAAAACACAAATACGTATATAAAAAAATCAATTTACTGTAATTGAAGTTTTTGACTATATTGATTAATTATTATCTTCAAGCTTAGGCAATTGTTTGAAGAATTTTGTAATTTTTTCTTGCTTGGCAGTTTTTAAAAGCTCGTTCAATTCAGACTGATATTCAGCAGTGGCATTAGCAATTTGCCTCTTAAAAATAAAACTTCGTTCCATAGACTTATCAATTTTCATAAAGAAATCACAAAGCTCATTTGCAATTCTTAAACCTTCACTAAGATTTTTCAAATTAAATGTCACGTTTCTAGTGCTTGTTGAAGCCCCTTTTTCAATGGGCTGTGAATTTAACATTTCCCCCAAGTCAGTTTCAGTCAAATGTTCATCTTGCGATTCAAGCAATTCCTGAATGTCACTTGATTCTATCTGTTCGAACCCATCTCGTCCTATTCCATTCGCAATTTCGGCTATGTTTGCAGTCAAAGTTTGAATTTGCACACATTCTTCGTCATTTTCCGCAGTCAGAGCAGGCCACAGTTTTCTCCAGCATGACTTCAATGTGTGTGGCTTCAGTTCTTCCAATGATTCTTTTATGTTTACGATGCATTTTGCTATGTCAAATTTCTTCCAGCATTCCGTAACATTCATATCAGGATTACATTCCATATTATCCAATACGATTTTGAAGGTTCGTCTAATGTAATAGAGCTTAAAGGCCTGGATTATTCCTTGGTCCATAGGTTGAAGCAAAGCCATCGTGTTGGGAGGTAAAAATGTCACTTTTATATTTGGATGCATAGTTTCAAGTTCGCGAAGATGACCTGGTGCATTGTCCAAAACTAAAGCTGCTTTAAAGTCTAATTTTTTTCTTTCTTTTTTTTTAAGTTTCAACTTAAGACACAAAACAATTCCCGAACCAGTCACAAAAAATAGCGCTTGTAACCCACGCTTTCTTATTAGCACGCCAAAACACTGGCAGGTCGCCCTCGTTTTGATTTTTTAAAGTCCGAGGATTTAACGATCTGTAAAGCATCAGTGGTTTAATGACACAATCTCCAGATGCATTAGAACATAGCAGCAGTGTAACTCTATCCTTTGCTGCCTTAAATCCAGGAGCAGACTTTTCGCTTTTAGAAATGAATGTTTTGTTTGGCATTCCCTTTCAATACAGTGCAGTTTCGTCTGTATTAAATACTTGCTCAGGTTTGTATCCTACATCAGTTACTAAGTTTGCAAATTCTTCTGGATATCGTTCTGCTGCAGCAGTGTCTGCAGATGCAGCTTCTCCAACGATTTTAATGTTATGCAATGATTGTCTCACCTTAAATTTATTGAACCAACCTTCCGATGCTTGAAATCCTCCATCTGTACATTCACCACTACAACTACCATGAGGTTGTTTAAAATAAGCGTAAAGACGCTTTGCCTTCTCCCGGACCATTGGACCACTCAGGGGCACCCTTTTTTGGTTGCGGTCTTCGATCCATAATGACAACGCCACTTCACTTCCACTTTTTCTATTGCTAGATCACGAACAATTTTCACTGACAGTGAAGTTGAAGCTACAGACGACCTTATTTTATCTTCGGATTTTTTTATCGATCGTACAGTTGATTCGTTGACATTGAATGAGTGTGATATGAATGCAAACGACTCTCCAAGGCGTAAACGATCAAGCATTTCTATTTTCACTTTAAGCGGTAATACATATTTTTTTTTCATGTCGAAACTCGTTTCTCATTTTTTTAGTTGACATTACTGTATAAATTAGGAAGACAGCGGTAGAGACGTGTTACTCGAAAACAATTTTTCTAACGATAAAACACGCAAAGCGGCCCTTACCAAAGGACGGAACGTCTAATAGTGCGGCGGCATTTAAAAATATACTTGATTCATTGAGTAATAAGGTTGCTTTCATTCTGTTTGTTTACATTCTCAAAAACACCGATCGCGGCGAAGGTGGCTTATGTCAAAGTCCGAACCAATACAGCGGCGATATCATTTAACAACATACTTTAGGCAAAGTTGTAATAAGGTCTATTTTACATTTTATTAGTCCATTTGACGGCGTTTACAAAGGATATTGGGTTGGATACCTATTGGAATCCTTTTTATTATGTATGTATTGATTAGATCCGCGAATAAAAAAATCTTTAGCTGCGAATATAGGAATTGGGTCGCATTTTTTTAATCCGCGAATAGTGAAAACGCGAATGAAGGAAGCGCGAATAAGGAGCTTTTACTGTACATAAAAGGAAGGATAACTTGTTTTTTCTTTACAACTTTGCGTAAAGTTACTTATCAATGTATGTCTTCAAATGAATAAAACTTTGAGAAGCAACATAGGTTGGAATAAATTTTAACATTTAACTAAAAGTAAACAGAACTTGGGAAAAGTGCAACCAAGTTTCAACCTTTCCAGAGAGCACTGAAAAGCAGCTAATGGGAAAGATTTTTCCAGAATATGGTAGCAAAGCAGGTGGAAAGGAAGAAAATGAAAGGATTTTCATTTCATATAAACTAGTTGTTCCCTCTCTCCGCAAGTCTTTGGTTTAGCTGCACACTAGCGCCATCTCTTGGCGTCAGGTAGCAGAGAGTGCAGCTAGCAACAGCTATATCCTATTATTGGGAATTAGCGTGAGTGATCGTATATACAAAGAATATAAGAATCGTATTTAAAAAAGAAAAGTATCTAAATATTCTATCCTAGATGTTTATGCAACCCAAATAGTTTAAAGTTCGGATATTAGACTATGTTTTTACTTTATAACAAGGATAGGAACTGCAATTACTGTATCATTCGTATCAAACTGGTAAGATATAATCTGGCAGAGTCCAGGGAATTTTGAAGCTTAAGAATTACTCATTTCGTCTATCTGAATTATTCACTGGCTATTGGTGAACTCCAACTTGGTCTTTGACCAAGGAGAATAGCAACTAGGTGCTGAGAAAGAGGGAGCATTACATAATTACTAAACCATACTAGAGACTCGAAGTCCAAACATTGTTATGCCAGAATTCATCTACTACATATATATTAATATATATATATATATATATATATATATATATATATATATATATATATATATATATATATATTAATAAGTATCACCTTTATCCTTTGTTAAGTGTATGCAACTCAAAAGGGAAACAAATCCAAACATGGAATAGTCTCCTTCGGTGATACAATTGTTTTGTGTACAATAATTAGTGTCGTAGTAAATGAAATCCTGTACCTAGACTAAATTTTTAGATATAACAATGTATGTCTCTCTGTTTTAATAAATACGTTAATAAAATTATTAACTGAAAATAATGAAATATTTATGTGAAATGGTAACAATATTTAGGCATATGTAGTAAACATTATAACACTTCAAGCCATGCTCAACCGAGACTCTAGTGGAGGAAGCATAGGTAAGTTTCTGACAGCTCACACTGGCGTTGCTACTACTTACATGTCAAGGCTTTTCAGTGTATCTATATAATTGCAGTTTTCTTAATGGTGTAAAACAGAGTGACCGTGGTTGGTTAACACTAACACCAAAGTAGGGACTGCATTTTCCTTCCGCACGTGATAAGAAACTTCAGGTACCCTCAGAATTTACTATATCTGAGCTTAGGTAGCTTTTTAATTACCTCATAATGCTGTGTTAACACCGGAAAACTATGTCTCGACGAGGTGGGTCGAACTTTTGTGACCAGGGCAATAGCACGTATGCTAACCACTCGGCTATACAAAAGCAAATTTACATATTTAATTATCATGAGAAAATTGATACATGTCTATTCAGTACGAAAAACACGTAGATTGTTTTAAAAAGGTTACATTGGTTACATTACTAATCCCAGAATTACCAAACCCGTATCTGCTACGTCTAGTACCAAACAGGGTCAATTTTTTTCTCGATTTTTTTCAAGTAATTATCACACTATAGCTTGAATTTAAGTTAATATTTTAAACTAAATTAAATAACAGAAACATTTGAAATAGTTCTACTTTACTTCTATCGTAAATGGTTGCATATATGGCATCGTTTACATTACTAAAGCACGATCATGTGTTACATTATAGTCTAAACTTTCGTTTTGTCTTGGCTGGCTACGTCCACTTTTAGAATAATATTTTTTTTTTACACTTACGTAAACTTTAGTGCTTAAATAAGATACAAAAGTTGTGGTGATCGGCTCATTTAATTAAAAAGATCATAAAATAACATCTGAAATTAAATTATCCGGGAATCAACAAACCCTCATAAGTTTCACCCGTTGTCGGCCGAGGTATGAAACAGCAGGAATGTGCTTCCTCGTAATTTGCTCAGAAACACAGATAAACCATTTCAAGTAAAGCCAACAACTAATGGCATGCGACAATAAACCAAGTAGATTAGTCAAAACACTGAATTATAAATCACAATATTTACTAAGCTAAGGTCAAATACCCATTTATACGTACAAAGCATATCACAGCATAAATACTGATTAAATACTTGTCCACTGTTCTTTCAAAGTAACGATGCCTGCAGTTACAGTATATCAAGTAGTGAAGCACATGCTTTTCCTTCTTTCTTCACGTTGGGAGCCTACTATTTGCTCCTTCTTTCGTCGAGCTCCAAGTGGACAAGTCACTCCTGCTACTTGCAGGTTATAGCTGCTTCGTAGTCTCGTCGACAGGATAGCAGTATTGCCAGTCTGTAGTGTGACGTCACTCGGGTGGCTGTATGTACGTCATCTGGAGAGTATTGTTGGGGAGACTACCGCAGAGTAACACCTTTTTTTTTAAATGTCGGTTTTGGAATAAAAATAAATTTTGGCGAAAATAAACATGGATTAAACCTTTGCCAACAGGATCAATTGTATTTTGTAAAAATTAAACGGATGATATTATAACATAAAACTAACAAAAGTGAGCATTACATTCAAATGAACAATTAAAAGAAGTCGAGAGACCTTAGGAAACACTTTGTCCTATTAAAAAAATAAATTAAACACGCGTTCAAAATTGGCCCCTTCCCATGGTATTTTTAGTGGGTAATCTGATTCCAAAATTGATAAAAATGAAATGAAATCTTTGAGTTTTACGTCCCACGATTATGCCGGTTAGGCTAAAGGAGATGGTGATGATAAGAAATTAATGAAGTGGTGAAATGAAGAATATAGGAGAAAACATTAAAACCCCGAGAAAACCCACAAACACGGTGTTTGTCCACCACAAAGTCTACACAGCGCGAGCTGGGATCGAACCAAGGACCCCAAACACCGGAGGTGAACGCTCCACCACTGAACCACCGCGCCCCCTGCAAAATTGATAAGTACTCAAATTTAACTGGTTTATAAACATGAACAAAATTCATAAGTAAGGCGATTATTAGCCTATTATTGCAACATACTGTATTGACCTTGCATTCTTCATAGTTGACAGACAAGACTTGTAGAATAATAGCAAAATTTCTGAACTGAAAGTTACAAAAGCAACACCAGAAATTGGAAATATAATATTTTAGAACACTACTAAGATCATTAAGAAATGTGTATTAGCAAGAAATATATAGATCCCTATGTATGATAAATGAGGCTGTTGTATTGATTGGGTAGTTGACACTATAAGCACAACGTACTATAAGTAGATTTGATAAGTGTAGTATTAAATCTACATAAGACGTAAGTCTACACCTTAACGTGGAATTTAAATCAAATATAGTCGCTTCGAGAATCAACCCTGGATATACTGCGCCTATGGTAATCATAGATCCATGAAATGTGTTGCATTGAGACGAGGGCGTAACTAGAAGGTAAAAACTGGGGGTCCAAGCTGGACCCAGACGTTCATAAGTATATCATGAGTTTACTATAAACTTCCAAGAATATATAAATAATAGATTAAATTATATTTTAACTAAGAAACTGGGGGGCCTAGGTCCCCCTGCCCCTGGCTAGATCCGCGAATGCATTGAGATCTCATAAGGAGATATAGTATGAAAGTAACTAATTTAATATAAAATTTTTATTCATAATTTATTCAGATACACATTTAAGATATAGACTACTTATCTTACAAATATAAAATGTAAAAATTTACATCGCGTTCAATTATACTAAAATACGATGAAAAATTAAGTCATTTTATTTCTGTACATATAGGTATATTTACACACTTGTGGGTATATTGCTTAGAATTAGTTGATAGTGCTGTAGCCAAGAGATGATTAGGAAGTTACATTTGTGGATTTATGATTGTAGAACCGACAGAGTCTATAATGCTATTATCACAGATACTTCTGAGTTCGCAACTGAGGCAGGAAGCCAAAAGAGGAGGAAAAATCAGACCGCCTTGTGGAGATGCAGAACCTATTTGACCTTTAGAAAATCCATCATCCGAGGCCGAGCTGTCGCTTCATGAACTTTGGAGGAGCGCATTGCAACTATAAATGATTAACAGGCAGTGTTTGCGAGGAAGAGTCAGCACTTTTCCAGAGTAAACTAAATGGAGTGGAAATTTTGAATAGCTACTTTATAAGTATATCAAATTTAGGTGATAAGATATATTGTATAGTACAAATATGATATCATACAGTGTACTTTCTTTTCAATTTTACCATTTCTCTTCTTTTTACGGATGATTTTCGATGCTTGGATATATATTTTCATAATGTTAAGAGATTGGATATATAATTTTAAGAGATAATAAATAGTGTATTATTCGAATATATTTAAAATGTTATAATTAGTCATATTATTATATGATTTTCTGCTGTTGGTAGGGAATCTGATGATTGAGCAATTCTTTAAGACAAATTCGCGTCACGTTTACTACAACTAATCCATTTGAGAAGTAGAGTTTCGAAAATGTGGTGTTGGAGGAAAACGGAGAGAGAGAGAACAACAAACGAAGATGTTTTAAAACGGATAAGAGAGAAGATTACTCTTTTAGCCAGCTTCCTTCGTAGGAAGACCAATTGGATTGAACACATCTTGTGAAGAAATTGTCTTCTTCATAGCGCCATAGAAGAAAATATGGAAGGAAAGCGAGGAATAGGACGAAGAAGAACACAAGTGATCGATGATGAAGATCGAAAAACGTGGAAGAAACATTTCCAGGTCCAAATGTAAAATTGAAAAAAAAAAAACATTAGTCCTGGGACCTGTCGCAAGTCAGAATACTTAATAATAATAATAATCTATCGTATGGACCCACATTTTGTCTGCGCACATGTAATGCCCGCACTTGAACTTTAGAAGCATTTCTTTAAAAATGATCCACATTATCTCTGCATCTTACAAATCACAATTGTCTCTATTTGAAAATATAATTTACGGGTATTTGTATTCATGATATATTCAAGTTATATAACCCTTATTGCTCCCTAGTCATGATGCATAAAAGAAAGGAAGAAAGATACGCATCGTATACACTTTTAAAGAAATAAATGCAATTGTCTTGTTTCCAGTTGGCACAAGGAATTTGATGGAAAGGAAAGAAATTCCATTATGTTTTCGTTCAAGTGCATTTCATTCAATTAATTATTATCGGTATTATATAGTAGGTTTGAAGAGTAATTTATATAGAGATTAAAGACAGAAAAGTGCAAGTTTTTTTTTTCTTTTTATGAATGACTCGCACACAGCCGCATTTTGGTGTCTCAAGTTTAATATAAAAAAATTAAAAAGTGCGGAAGTTACGTGGACATATAAGGTAAATCAATTGCGAAGATTATTTCTCTGAATAACAAGTACTAATAATAAGAGATAGAACTTTATCTTAAATTTAATTTTTTGCTCTTTATCAAACGACAGAAAACTATCTGATGTGATTATTGGTGGGTAATCGATGGCTGTATCATAGAGTGTTCACTTCTGGAGCTAGGAATCACTGATTCAATTGCAGGACACATGAACAACATTACATCTGTGAGTTATATCGTGTTCTCCCATTTCCTCTCACATCCTTATTCAATCAATTTTTTTCATAACCCATTTTTTCTTACATTCTCATTCAATCATTTTTTCATAACCCATTTCCTCTTACATTCTCATTCAATCATTTTGTCATAATCCATTTCCTCTTACATTCTCATTCAATTAATTTTTTCATAACCCATTTCCTCTGATTCTCATTCAATCAATTTTTCCATAACCCATTTCCTCTCACATTCTCATTTAATGAGTTTTTCCATAACCCATTTTCTCTCACATTCTCATTCAATCAATTCCTCCATAACCCATTTCCTCTCACATTCTCATTAAACCAATTCTTCTCTCAATATTTTCTCGACGTTTCTAGTCTCGTCTCGAATCTGGAAAGCTTTTCGTGTCTCGTTTTGTAAATTTATACAGAAAATTTATGTTCTGTTCTTTCCCGCTTAATTTCATCTAGAAGTTATCAGGACATTTCGCGTCACATAGTACGTAATATAACAATGTTTAAACGATATTTGTTATTAGAGTATATTGTGTAATCACTCTTGAGTATCTTTAAACGTTGATAAAATCTCTTCATTGCGTTCATACAATCACTTTATCAATTTATAGCATTTATACTATGTATAAATCGAGTAACACTAAAACAGAGTTTGAGATATAATACTTGGGTTAATTAGAATTATCCACTGTTGTAACAAACCACTTCCCGTGTTTCTTTCCAATTGTTTATTTATTCTGTTTTATTTGATTTTCAATTGTGTTGATGTTTTAATTAATCTTATTGCGTCCTTCTTGCATCACATAATAACATTTATAATAATAATGCTTACTCCGAAAACTAATTGGTCAGCCGCGAATATAGTGATGGATTGAAATGAACCCATTGCCGGCGCCAGACGCCGACGTCTTTCAGCGCGATTTTCGATCGCGATGAATAGTTGCCTTGCCGAGCAGTCGACAAACAGCCGGAAATGAGCATTAAATGTGCCGGCTCCGCCGTCGGAAAGTTGTCTTGCCGAGCAGTCGGGAAACAGCCGTAAAGGCGCAGTAAATGCGCCAGCGCCGCTGTCGAAAAGAGTCCGGCATGAGGAGTCGGCAGAGAGTCGGAAAGAGGCCTTTCCAACTGTTTTGCCGGCTCTGACAGTCGGCAGCAGTCGGCAAAGAGTCGGCAAAGGGAATTTTATTTTACGATTTTCGATCGCTTGCCGCCTCGGCAAGAGGTCGGCAACTTTGAACAAATAGAACGTCATGCCGCCGCGGACGGGTGCCTGCTGCCTTCGGCTGCCCGCCTCCTATCGACGGAGGCAATCCCTCTTTCCGACCGCGACTTCCTGATGGGGAAACCACCTAGTTCCAATGAATTTGAAAAAAAAAAGTCCAAGTCTGTAAGTTACAAATTTATTTCATTTGGAAATTTTCGAAACATTAAAAGACGTCAGAGCGAAGGGAATGTGGAAGCCAGAGGGATTCAAACTAATGATAATACCGTGATGCTATGACTATGTAAAACGGTATTCCGAAAGGATAATAGTATTGAGATCAGTCGAATGTCCTCAATTTCCAGTTATGACTCAAAAGGACTTTATATCATTCCTTGTGATACGTGAAATGAGTAAAAACATTTTAATTGTGTTAACATACCTGATGAAAGTTACGTAGAATTGAGTGACAAAAATGTGAAGTGGATATGTGATGATTGTAGTGAGATAATTGGAGATGATATAATATACAGAGTCCCAAAAGTAATGAAAAAAAAATGAAACCACAGATTCCTGGCTCCAAACACGACAAAAAGTGTATATGACATATAGTGGACAGGGGCAGAGCTAGAAGCTCCGAAAGTAGAGGAAAGGAACTTCACACCTGCCTATTGGAATAATGATAAGAGCAAGGAAGGTGGATCATAAAGACGTAAATATCATATCAGCTTGACTTGTTAAACGCATATTACATAACTGATTCAGAGATTTTCCATACGTTATGTAGGGATTCACCAAACCTTTTCATTCTTCCTGCTGTACAGACACTCTGTGAATCTCTGATGCCAATAGGTGTCGCTCGCGTACAGGTAATTTGCAGATTTAAAACTTTTGTGATGATGCAACTTAAAAACTGGATTTTTTCAACTTAATTATTCCGAAACAGGATAAGGATACGTTAATTTGAGCACTAATATTTGTGTACGTCTACAGTAACACTACATATATAAGTATCTTTAGTGCATGGTGAAAAGAAACCGCCGTATCTAACACTGCCATCCACATATGTATTGTACCTAGTCTCAGTTTCGTTATTGACAACTTCATAGTTCTAAGGCAGTACTCAATCACCGCTGTCAGCTTTACTAGATTACTATATTTCCTCCTGTATCCCTTCACCTAATACGTTTTACAACTTCAGTTCATAGTTCCATACAGCCTGCACCATTCTCTAAATGTCAAGCTCTATGCATTTGGAAATATCTCTGGCCACAGAGAAGGTATTGCTTTGTGCGGCCCACTCGTCCTCGTACTCTCGGACTCTTATCCTCAACTCTTGTTTTAAAAAACGGTGAAAAGAGTTTTAAACCATTAGATCCTTTTTCAGATTGTGTAACATTATTGACCAGAAAATTTTTCTTTTCGTATTATGGGTTTATGTCAGGATGCAATGACAAATATGTCTTAAGGTATATTTAATAACATTTTTTCGGTATTGTACCTCTACAGATTCTTAACTTCCTTTTGTCTCTCCTGAAAAAAATATTTTTACTATGTACCAAACCAATATAGTGTAGATGATAATTAAATCGAGATATCTAAGATAAGCGAAACACGAAACACGTTGCTGTCACGGATTTATTAGTTTGTCAAAGTTTAGCGTCTCTTTTCAGTATTAAGGCAAAATGAGACTTGGAACTACAGTTTACGGCAGAATCTGAACCATCGTTATGCGTACAATGCTTTCATACCAGGAATTGAAACTGATATTGCGTTCGACAAATGTGAACGTACTAGCTGTTACTCCATCGGGGGGGGGGGCGTCCATTGATGGAAAACATGTAGGGGGACAGAGTGTTAGTGGAAATTTCTGAGGAAAAAGACATTTGGAGAAATGAAATATTTAAGTTTTACGTCCCAGGATTATGCCGGCTAGACTAAAGGAGACGGTGATGATGTGAAATAAATGAAATGGTGGAGTGAAGAAAGTTGAAGGAAACAAGAGAAACAGGATGCAATGACAAATATGTCTTAAGCTATTTAAGCTATAAACATTTTTTCGGTATTGTACGTCTACAGATTTTTAACTTCCTTTTGGCTCTCCTGAAAAAATATTTGTTTTACGGTGTACCAACCCAATATAGTGTAGATAATAATTAAATTGAGATATCTAAGATAAAACCGACGCACACGGTGGTTGTTCACCATAAAGTTCACTTGGCACGAGCTAGGATGAACCAAAAATGAACGCTCTACCACTGAGAGAGCTCCTTCGTGGCTAAGCAGTTAGAGTATGTGCCTTTGACGTGGGAGACCCGGGCTCGATTCCCTGCGGGAGCTCATGTGATTTGGATTCCACGTTAATCAGTAAGTCCCGTCTCATACAGCCTCGCTGCTGAAAGGGACGTTAAACTCAAAATCAACTCAACTCTGCTCAACTCTACTACTGAGCCACCGCTGCCAAGACATTTGGATATACGAAGATGGTAAACTAAAGGAGAATCCTACCGAGGAAAATAATTCTGATTCAATCCGGGTGTTGTAAAGAGGAAATCAATGGTGAACTTCCCTTTCTGAAGCGATGAACCTTCCAGTTGCTCAAAGCAAGCTAATTAGTTTGGTAACGGAATGTGTAATACAAATAAAAATGGATCCAAAAATAATGAAAAGGCCAAACAGATCCACAAAGCACCTTGACTCAGTCGCTGTAACTAAAGAGACTACATACTGGAGTCAAAATTCGAATATTATTAATAATCTACAAAGCAACAATAGAGCTTAAAATTCCCTCGAAGGGTTGCTTCCAGAGAATGGAGAGTATTTTGCAAAACTGCAAAACTAAAAGTTTGCTCCCTTAATTCCCCCAGCGTTGGACATATCCGTAGCGACATAAAGCCTCTGCGTAACCTAATTAGCAACGCTACGCTCTGGTAATCCTTTACACGTCATTGTGTGCTGGGTGGGACAGACAATGAGAGTGGTCGTCAAGACTTTCCGCTTCTCGAATAAAAAAAAATAATAAAAATAAAAATAAAAAAAGAACTCTTAACAACCAACCACGAATGCCAGCTTCAATCCATTCGTTCACAATTCATTACGTGTTCTTGGCTGATAAACCGCGACGCCGGTTCAAGTGTTTCTTTTGTTCGATTTTAAACTATTACACTTTACAGGGATTAGCTAATACTAGTTAACTGAAACTGTTAATTGATTGTCTGGTAGATCTAAAGGTATCAACTACCTAGCTTCCTCAAAGAGAACTTCTGTTAATTGTATTACGTTACAGTTTGCAGAGAAATTACAAATTCGCTTATATGTATCATACCCAAATGGCTAACGACCGAGCTCCTGGCTTTCATTGCAATGAGAACACATAATTTCTTTCTTTATTGTCCAAGTACCATAAACTAATTAGTAATGTAATTCAATTACAAAGCATGGTACTTTTTGTCTGAAAATCTAAAATAATAGTGTCGGACGGCGATGAATGCATAGGGTAGCTTACATTATGCCATCTTAAATGCCCATGTCTCTTTGAAAGGCATAACTCTTAGAAAATTAGCTTATTGATAGTCTTGTGAAACTACAGGAATTTGGAGGTCTGGAATCGATTTTCTAGTAGCAGAAAATTCTTGCTTAATAACAGAAGCTATATAAACTTCTAACAGCTTCACTTCTAGCATGTGGGGTCCCTGGTTCGATCCCAGCTCGTGCCAAGTGGGCTTTGTGGTACAGAAACACTGTATGATTGGGTTTCCTAGGGTTTCTCCAGTTTCTTTCCACTTTCTTCATCCCACCATTCGATTCATTCTCACCATCGTCGTCTCCCTGAGTGTCGTTGTAAATGTAGGACTTGAAATTAGAAGTTTAATTTCCTACTACCAGCCTAACCATTGTAATCTATAGTCAGCAACAAAAGTTATTTCAGTTTGGTAACATTTAGTTTGGGAATAAAGGAGGTATATTTGGAAAGTACAACGATATTATGGCTGAAACGCACAGAAAATTACATACCTTTTAATTTATGAAAACTGTACTCAAACTGTTCTTCCATTCTGAAATTATTTACAACACTAATTTCATCAAACGGAACGAACTTTTGTCGCTGACTGTACTAGCATACATTGGTTGGTTGGCTAGATTGCAGCTTAGCATCCATTTAAACACCGGGGATATATGAGATGTGAATCTACAGCTGAACATGTAATCTCAACCATCATTATGCACTCAGATTTTAAGACCTTATCACCTGAAATCGAACCCGAGCCACTGTGCACAAAAGGCGCACACGTTAGCCACTAGTCCATCGAGGAGTGCTAGTATATTAACCATATATACGTGTATGGATGAGTTAGGAGGGAAAAAATACATATCTTGACCAAATTAAGGTACATTAGCCATCGTAAATATATTGTAAAACTTTCTCTTAGGTAGAGCTGGTAATAAAGCAAGGTCCGCAATCGAATCCCACTACCGCTTGGTTTATAAAATTCACTATATAGTAGTATTTACAGAAAATCTCCATAGAGCCCCAAAGCAGGCTAAGCAGAGTGGCGTAGGAATTCTCCAATGCTCCATGGCAAGCAGAGAGGGGGTTAGTAGTCACAGAGCCCGTAGCAGGCTAAGCAACTGTGGTAGGATTCCCAACAGAGCCCCAAAGCAGGCTAAGCAGAGTGGCGTAGGAATTCCCCAATGCTCCATGGCAAGCAGAGAGGGGGTTAGTAGTCACAAACCCCCTAGCAGGCTAAGCAACTGTGGTAAGACTCCCAACAGAGCCTCGAAGCAGGCTAAGCCATAAGAAAAGAAATAGCCAAGAGTATTGAAGTAGAAGAGAGGCTTTGGGGTTAGGTTATCCTAATGCTCCGAAGCAAGCAGTAGGAGGGACACCAGAGAACTGGTACTGGTCTGCTGGTTGCTGCCGAATTTATAGGTCTCCATGGTGGCGGTGGCGCTGCTGCTTCCGTTGGCATCATGTGTTTCGTAGGAGGAGCCAGAGATCGGTCGTCTGCTGCTTATCCACATGGTGCGTAGTATACTGTCGTAAAACCATGCGGTGGTGTTTACAAACGCAAGCGTAGAGTATTGTTTGTATACAGTAACAGATGGGATATTACAATATCATTAGACGGAAGAGGTTAGAACAGGTAATGTTTCTGAAATACCTCGGAAGTTTGGTAATTCTCATTAATCTCCTTTTCAGAATGTAAACGGAGTTTAATGTGTGTTAATAATAATTCCTTGGACAGAAGCAATGGAAATGCAAAGAAACAACAAGTACAATAGCGATAGGAACGAGAGCTCTTGATAAAGTAAAACGATTAATTACAACAAAAATACCTGTGGAAGACATTTGCTACATATTTTGTTTGGAGTGTAGTTTTATGGATTGTAAGTCGTCGGTGATTAGAAAGAAAGACCCAAAATATCTACAAAGTTTTGAAATGGTGGCTATGGAGAAAAATCCTCAATTTGCAAGTGACCTAGAAAATAAAATACTAAGGAGAATACGGAGATAATAAAGAAAGAAGAATGCAAATTGGTTTTGGCAAACACTGCATCGGGTTTGTCTTCATAAAACAATAAAAGAAGGAAAAATATAAAGGGAAAGAGGAAAAAGAAGAAAGAAGAGCGGAATGCTCAATGAAGTGAAAGACGTAACAATATACAGGCATATGAAAAAAGGTAAAGGACAGGAAGAAATAGAGAGTATCCAGTTGTAGCCTGTCGTAAGACAGATCCACTAACAATAGGGAGCTTCTAAGTGTAATATAAGCTAGGTGATGAAAAAGCTACCATTTATATAACATACTGTGTGCGCAAGGAGAGGTGGCTTCTGACAGCTGAATAGAGCACGTGGAGTATTGGAGGCGCTGTTGCCAGAGGCTCAGCAACAGAGACAGCAGTTCTGGTGACAAACTTAAGACGTTTAACAAGTCGTCTCAATTATCAGCAACAGTGCTGTCAGTGACCTTCGTTGCCTAGAAACACCCTGAAAGAATAATGCTGTGATTGGTGACTAATTCTCCCTCTCGTTTTGTTTACAACATGTGCAGCTTTCTGTCAGAGGCCACTTTTCAGTAACTCGATAATAATAATCAGCTGAAAATTGAATCTTCTATAAATCGCATTAGGTCAGAGTGGAACCTGTATAAGTGGAGGCACTAAAATATGGAAATAACCATTTTACCCGTAGAAAATTATATCTTTCATAAGGATCCTTGGTTCGCGGAACTTGTACAGTTAATCGTAATATACAAATAATACTGAGAAGGACTGAAAATATAATTTTCTTTATGTTCCGTGACTCAATGGGGCTTGAACAGCTAATAATTAATAGACAAATAACATGGCGACAGATAGAAAATCAAATATTATGTGTGCTTCTGACTCACAGACAGTGGAACTTGTACGTTTAAATATAATAGACAAATTGATAGGTAGAAAATGTAATATCTTTTATGTTCCACGCTCAGTAGAACTTGTGCAGCTAAAGATAATAGACAAATAGAATAGTTACACGATTTAAAGGTTGAGAATTGAATTTTCTTTATATTCTTGACTCAATGGAACTTTTGCAGCTAGTAAGCAAATAACATTGTAGCGGTTGAAGAATTGAATATTCTTTACTCTTTCAATTCACTGGGACTTGTGCAGCTGAACATAAAGTAGATCTAACACTGTGGCGGATAGAAAATTGATTCTTTTAATACACTTCTTTCACACAGTGGCATTTGTATAAAAGATGGGAGCAAGGTGCAGCATTATACACATATCTTCAACACCAAAATCATTCATGCCTTCTCTTTTTCTCTATCATACACACACACATGATGCATGTGTATGTATATACAGAGATCTTGTGTATGAGTTGCTTCTTTTCCCAGCTTTCCCAAATTAGAAAAACTGACGTGAGTGTAGATTTGTTCTACCACCGTCCTAAAATAACATTTTTTCCACAATAAGAAAGTATTTCTCTAGCTTTCTTTTGTATATACAGGCGTCCTTTACAGTATGTATTACATGTAAAACTAATACATTTAGAGCAAAGTGCTCTTGTATTTTTGCTTTGGAACTACATAATACAAAAAAGAAAATGTAATGTAATAGAGTTGGTTTTCTTTCTTTAGCTTTCAAATATATTTGAGTTTAAGGTAAGAAAGATGAGAATTTATCCATCAGGCACAAGATATTTGGTGTGGTATCTCAAATTCTCTATTTTCACGTCGCCAAACCATCTCTCAGCTCCTCTCTTACATTTCTCTACTTTTTAAAGTTTTTGTATTCATTTTTTTCAGTTCATCACGATTTCTTTCTATTTTTTTTCATATTTACTTTCTTACCCTTGCTTCCTCTTCTTTCTTTCTTGCATTATTCAAGAGGTTTTACAGTTTCTGTTTCTTTTTCTCTCTTTCTTTCCTACTTGCGGAGAAGTTTCCTCGAAGATCGAATTTTCACACAGGATTTTTTTTTAGATTCTTTTACACACTTCTTTCACAGCATGATCTACTCAAATTTCTATACTATAGCCTTTCGTACTTGTGCGATCTCATACATACATACATACATACGCTACATACATATATCTTTTCTAAAACAAGTCAATATTGAAGGTTCCAGAAAATGATATACGTGTTGGACCATGAAATATCGTTCTAAATTACATTACTTTCTCTGATGCACGCAAACAAGTTCACATATACATACTTTGAAGCAAGACCATACACTTCATAATATACATGTTTGTAAACGCAATGACAAAGTCCTGTAAGTCACTTCTTATCTAGTGAAGACGTAGGTGAAACAAATACTGTTCATGATCTTTCTTCAAGCTCTTCCTACTAGTCCAGTGGCTAGTGCGTCCGCTTTTGGTATACGGGATCCCAGATTCTATTCCCAGCTGAGGAGCCTTAAAAAATCTGAAAGCATTAGAGTAGTTTAGATTCCACCTTAAACCATAAAGTGAAGAAATAAACATTAAAGTAAAGAAAGTTGCAATTAAATCGTTAGAGTATTACAATAATGTTTCATAATATTTTGGAAACAGATTCCTTACATAAAAATAATAAGAAAAAAGTTTACAAGGATCTGTGCTTAAAAGTGGATAGTTTCTGAGTTACAGGGTGCCGAAAATGTGAAATGAGTGAACTTTAAAAGTTCATAACTCCACTACTATGGGGCCTATCGTAGTCGGGTCAAGACATCACTGAGGAACTGGTATGTGAACTATCCAAATATCCATGCTCAAGGATGATCCAGTATTTGCACACCAATTTTTAGACAGATAGGTGGAGAGTGATCAAGTTTCCCCAAACAGCTTCTGCTAAACGTGATTGTGCAATACCGGAGGTTCTGAAAAATTTATATTTGAATAGTTCACATACTAGTTCCTGAGTAATGTCTTGACCCGACTGTAAACCTTTTCTATTTTGCTTTTATTTATATAATCACAGAGCTTGAATTAACATTTACAACATATGCCATGTACCATCTTTAGATACATTTGTCTAAAAAAAAAAAAAAAATATGTTTCATATCCAACCCATCTTTTATTAGTCCACTCAATTTTTTTATCTTCTTTTTTTATAACTCGGCATGTGCTAAAATTAAACTAGTTTTGCCAATAACTAACTTCTTGCTTCCAACAACTTCTCAACTATAGACCTTTTAAAGTTCATTCTTTCAAGCTTTTGGCACCGTATAACTCCGAAACTATCCACTTTTGAACATAGGTTCATATGAACTTTGTTTTTCTTGTTTTGATGTGACGAATCTGTTCTCAAAATATTGTAACACCCTGTATATTGAAATTCATCATCGTTATCACCCGAATTTGGCGCAGGCCACTAAGCCCGAATTGAGGAACTTTTATGTGTTACTATCCTTAAATAATATATTCGTCTCTATATATTTCAATTCTTTATCCATCTATTTTTCTTCAAGTTTGTTCTTTTTGGGATCCGCGGTGGCTCAGTGCTAAAGTGTTTGCCTTTTGTGCATCGGGACCTTAGTTTGATCCCAGCTCGTGCCAAGTAAGCTTTGTGGTGGTCAAACACTGTGTGCGTTGGTTTTTTCAGGGTTCTGCCGTTTCCTCCCACTTTCTCCATTCCACCATTTCATTCATTTCTCACCATCACCGCCTTCTTTATCCTAGCCGGCAAAACCGTGGAACGTAAAGCTTGAAGATTTAATTTTTCTTCTTTTTACTTTGCACCATTCCTTCTAGCTTTCTGTATGTTGTGTAAAACCCTCTTTTAAGTGCTTCTTATCTACCTTTTGCTACAAATATTTTCCTCAACGCTTAATGTTCGAAATCCCTCAAATTTTGTTCACTCTTGTGACTTAATCCCTACTTTTGAATTCTTTTATAGTACAAAGGACTCAATTATGCTTATGCTTGAAGAGAAGGTTGCACAATTCAGTTATAAAAATTTAAATGCTGAATAAAAATGTGGTTGAATATTGAACGTACAATTAGAAATTACTTCTGTTCATTCACTTACCTGAACGGGTACAAACAAAGAATAACGTCATTGACGAAGATTTCACTTTTTATAAACGAAACATTTAAGCGACTGAACCATATTGACTAGTTATCGATATGTTCAGATCGTGAATCGAGAAATACAAATGTCACTAAGGATTTCTGTCTCACATTTTATAAATGTTTTGGATAATTTGGCATCCCACACTCAATGTTTCCTTAAAATTTGTAATGTCCCACCTAATTCAAGACAGATGACAATCCTATTCTGTGAACAGTTTATTATTAACAATCGTCACATAACCTGTCCTGAAATTGCAAAGGTGTGTTATTTTTCATTAGAAACAGGATACACAATAATTCATGACCATTAGCTGTTCGGGAAAGTGAGTACATTCCGTTCAACCACTTATACTGTAAATGCACAGTTAATATAAATGGTACAGTTAATCGACTATCAATTATTACCACATCCTCTTATCATCTGAACTTTGCACCAAGTGATTCACACTCGTTTGGACACCTAAAAGAATTGGTTGGAGGTCAATATCTCCACAGTGATGACGAAGTGAAGCAGGCTGCCCTAGAATGGTTCAGACGTCCTGACATGTCTTTCTGTGCCAAAGTCGTACAGACATTGATGCTGGGAAAATGTATAACTGTACCAGGGAGTTATATGGAAAAATAAATGAAATTTCTAACCTCTTCTATTGTTTTTTTACTAAAAGCGCCGAATTGATGAACGCTCCTTGTAGTATATCAGAATAGCATGGGAAAAGGATGATGATAAGCAGGAAGAAAGAGGAAGCAGGGGAGAAAGAAATTAAAATAGAGGATAAAAGACAGGAGTAGTGACAAAGTTTAATTACCTGGGAAGTGTGGTAGACAAAGAAGGAAGAACTAAGAGATTGGAAGAAGATTATAGCATTCCTAGGGGCTATACCAAAGTGTAAAGAATACGATATGGAAAAATGAGATACCGTACAAGTATGTATGATATATATTCATCCTGACATACAGATCGGAGACCTGGACAAAGATGGGAAGATAAAAAAAAGGAGAATACAGGGAGAAGAAAAGAAACTTTTGTGAGGAATAGACAGAAAAATAAAATGGGATAGAGTCAGATACAATAAAGTAAGAGACAAGATGGGAATGAAAATTGTAGGCGAAAGAGTTGAAAGAGTGAGAATAAGATCCTTCGGTTTCTTAAAGGGAAGAGAAGAGCAAACGATAGCAAAAAAACGTGTTGGAAGAAAAAACAAGAGAGAAGGAAACCAAGAAGAAGATTAAGAAAAAAGTGATTGAAGAAAGTGAGAGAAAACATAAAAAAAGGATCAAAAATGTTGAAAGAGTGTTTAGGGAAGGAATATGGAAAGAGTGGATAGGCAGAAAAGGGGAAGAATGAAGACGAAAACGAGGAAGAAAAAGTAATCAAGAATATTACGTCATAAAAGGTAAGGTCTTCAATCTTCTGCATTGTATTTATATCTTGTTTCTTATGTTTTCTGTATCTAGACGAAGCTTTTGACTATAAAACGTTGAAAGAAATATTAAATTAAAGGAAATATCATAGAAGTATGATCATGAAGCAAATGATTTTTATCTCCTTTTAACAGATAGAATCCAATATTATTGTTATGCGTATTCTAAAAATGGTGTATTCATATAATATTGGAATAAGTACCATATTTAGAAAAAAGCAATATTGGAAAAATTTTAGGATATAAAGAAAAAAGCAAACGTGGTCCATTTTCAGCTGATAATATCTCTGAATGGAGGTACAGAGTACTGCAGCGACCAATTTTCAAAAATGGTTATTACCAATGCCATATTGTGTGGAGCTAAAAAAAAAAACGAAGGTACTGCAGGATGGGGCGGGCCCTTTGAGTCTTATTCCGAGTATTAACACGCATTGTACCGCACCGAATTTATCCAGGAGAGAGAAAGAGAGAGAGAGATTATATGTGTGTCCAGTTGTGGGGTTATCGATTAGTTAGGCTCTTTCTATCTTTGTCTCTCTCTGTGAAATTCCACACCCTTTCGTTTTGGAGAGAAAAAGTTCCGTGTTTGTAGCAGGTCTTCTGTTCTCTCCCTCTATCAGGTCCTCTTCTGCTTATTCTGTCTGTCCCCAGAGGACACTAGTGTCACTTTCGATGCCGAATCGACTGACGGGACAGATAATTTTCCTCTGGTGTACGTTTTTTTTTAAAAAAACAAAAAAGAATACCTTTTTCTCTCTCTTCCACTTTCTGTCATTTCAAAAGGTTTCACAGAGTTAGCAAAGTAGAAATAGAAGAGACAGAGAGAGAGTTTGAGGACACGAAATCAGGTATAAAACGACACACACACACACACACACACACACACACATATATATATATATATATATATATATATATATATATATATATATATATATATATATATATACTTACACACACACAAGAAACGCATTGAATAACATGTGTGGAAAGGGAGGGTGCTCGATCCGCTGAAAAGAGACATGTAACACACAGTTCTAAAGCAAAAAAAGCAACAGGGGCTTAAGGCGTTAATCATTCGTATACAAATTGAATTACCGAATACACACGCTCTTCAATATATATATATATATATATATATATATATATATATATATATACATTGTTATGGAAATACTGTGCTTTTAAAGATTTACATGTTTTTCGTTTAGAAAAAGTATTCACGCATGTCTTTTTGTAAGATAATTATTTTTTATGAAGTTTTTTAATGTTATTTTTAATTTACAAAACCGAAATGCCCACGAGAGTTTGATATCAATTTGTTCGAAAAAAAATATTATTTATTTTTGAGTTACATCTATGAATATTTTAGGTTTTTATAAATGTATAACATTTTTTGTTACTTTTAATATGTATTTATCTATCATTATTGCTAAACGGTATTTTTTTTTTTACTTCTTTCTTTAATTCAAAATTCACTTTGAAGTAGTTTGAACACGTTATAAACTAACAAGGAAAACGGTCACAATATTTGTTTTAATACGAATTCTGTACTTTTTTAACGTGGATATACGAGTTAGTGTGTTAATTGATTAAATTAAGGGTTCTTCAAATAATTTGACTTACCATTTCCTTGTAGATACATATCGTTTCTAACAACTAGGGAACAGTGGCTCAGTGGCAGAGCGATAGTCTCTCGTATGTGGGTTTCCATGGTTCGATCCTCTGCCAAGCAAGTTTGTGGTGGACAATATCGTGTCCGCGGGGTTTTCTCGGGATACTCCCGTGTCCTCCAACATTTTCATTCCATTCTCCCACTATCATTCATTGCTTTAATCATCCGCCTCCCTTGATCTAAAGGGCGAAAACGTAGGACGTTAAACTGAAAAATATTGTTCCATTTCTAACAACTACTATCTTTCAGTACAAGATTACCTCTATAACTTAAAGAAATCATCAGCTCCAATGTCACTTATAATTCTACATCTTCCTCTAGCCTAACCAAGAGTTTTTTTCCTACTAGTTTTTCGGTCAACGCTGTATACAACCTGTGTCTGTTTCACACATGAGACCGCAATTAATCAGTGGTAAAGCGTTTACCTCTTGTGCATGGGGTCCGTGGTTCGATCCCATCTCACGCCAAGTAAACTTTGTAGTGGACAAACATAATGTGTGTTGGTTTTCTCGGGGTTTTTCCCGTTTCCTCTCGCTTTCTTTATTCTACCATTTCATTCATTTCTCATCACTATCGTCTCCTTTAGCCTAACCGGCATGTTTCACACATGAACTTCATAACGCGTTCCTTATATCAAGCATCTCTATCTAACTAGCGAGGCTATGCACAGGACTTAAGGGAAAAAAATGCATTTGTGGAATTGAGTAATCTACGCTTGTTCTGCATAATTAGGAGACAATGAGAGTAATCCTTAAAGAAAACATTCTGTGGTTCGCTAAAATTAGAAAGTGTCGTTTTAGGAACCGTAGATAGAGCTAATTTATCGTTTTACCTAATTGATTCAGCCATAAATTTTAGGGTTAATTCGTGAGTCTTATTATACATGGCCACCTTTAGAAAACCTCAAAGAAATTAATCTACATTTCATAAAAGATTGGCGAATTTTTAGTAAAGTTGCTGCTATTATTTCAAGATTAGGAAAATTTACCCATTACCAGTGGCGTATTTAGGGGGACTTCCGTCCGGGCTTAAGCCCCCCCGAAATATTACTTACTATAGTAAAGTATATGAAATATCTTGCAGAGTTTTCATATTTTCAGGCAAAGCTCCCCCGAAAGTTAGCAAAGCCCCTCCCCAAAACAAACTCTTAAATACGCCACTGCCCATTACAGTTGGTTGGTTTTAATTCCTAGCTTTAGGATTAATTCTTGAGGCTTAATGATAAATCGCAGTGTTCCATGAAAAATAGAATTTTTAAAATACAAATTCTCATTCAGTGAGCAGGAATATAGCGAATCGTTATTGGAACTTTCCCCTTTCAGAAAATATATCGAAGTAAAATCACTCCATTCTTCATAATTTCAACTCCAAATAATAACTAGAATTTAGAAGTTCAGGAAAGCTCGAAAGATACTTATCGACAATACCTAATATTTAATTAAACTTAAGTAATTTTACTTGGCTCTAGTTACATTTTATTTATGGGTAAACTTCTCAAATTTCCGATTGAGTTCATTCTCCCTTTCTACTACCTTATTCTTGACCGTTTAGAATCTCAGGTAATATGCCTACTTGGAAATTCTAGAATAAACCTCATTCCAAATATCGTTTGTTATGCACTTTAGAAAGTTATTCAAGAGTAGATAGATAGACGTACAGTTATACAGAAACACATACCAATTCGTGTAATCTCGAATGTCAGAGACATCTATAAGCTTCAAGAGACAAAACTGTAATTTTAAAGATCCTTTTAAAAAAATATTGATGCAACTAGCGAAAATGAAATTATATTTAGAGTTTCTAATCTTTTTCTGGTTATCAATCTACATTTTATGAAAATCTTTAAGTTTTATGTCCCACGCTTATGTTGGTTAGGCTAAAGGAGACGGGGATAATGAGAAATGAATGAAATGGTGGAATGAAGAAAGTGGGAGGAAACGGGAGAACGCCGAGAAAACCCACGAGCACGGTGTTTGTCCACCACAAAGTCCACACGGCGCGAGCTGGGAAATCTACAATTTAGTTCCTCATAAGTTTAGATATTGATCATTGAAATTATTTCTACGCGAAATTTATAAATCGCCTTACATTAATATTGTGTTATTTTATAATAATTCCATTAGTAACTTGAGTATTCGTATCGGTTTTCCAGCACGTATTTCGTTCTTCTACTGTAAATTCGGAAACGACTTCTTTTTTTCCTGAGTTAGAAATTTCTTGGACTGATTTGTCTTCTTTGATCAGATCCAAATCAAGATTTTTTTAATAAGATCGTATATACAAATATTTGGTTACGGCAATTCGTTTAGCACTAGTCTTATATTGTAAATCCTCATAGTCGTGCATTTTAAAGTGGAATTGAAATGAAGAAAAGTTACGGCGTTCTTCTCGTTCAGAAAAAAAGTTGAATTTTGAATAAGCTTGAAATTCGTTGTTTTCTTTTTTTTTTTTTTTAATTATCCGGCTTGGCTGATTGAAATGTACAGCTTATATGTGTCACATTCAAACAAACAAAAAAGATAAACAATATTTGCTTAATCAATTTCTAGTTTTCAGCCCAGGCGCGCACACAGAAATTTTTGATGGGTGGGGTATAAACTGTGAGGGGTCAAATACTACAAGCCACGACGTCTATGTAGTATTGAACGGGTATTATTCTGTACCTGAAAAGATGATAAGTAATTCTAAAAATACTTCCACTTAAATTTTTACAAAAAGAACTGATAGAACTAGATGGATTTATAAGAGAAAGATTACAAATAAAGTGCAAGATCAAGTTTTCTTTTTTTCTTTCTTTTCTTTTTTCTTTTCTTTTCTTTTTTTTCTTTTTTTTTTTTGTTTGTTAAACAAGTATACTCTTATTGAGAAAGTGTACAAATGTATGTTGTGTTAAATAGTGTTGAAAGGATCCGAACCCGGTGGGACCCCCTGTAGGTGCTGCACCTTTGCTGCAGCCGCATAATTTTGCAATCGATCAGACATATATTGGATTCCATAACAAAATAATTAAGAGAAAGTTCGCAATCGTACTTTTCGTCATGGAAGTTCTTCCTTGCCAAGAAACGATCGAGATGCAACTAGAAGTGGTAGTCAGTCACTGAGAGTGATGTCAGAAGAATATGGTGCGTAAGGAAGGGTTTCATAATGTAACTCGTTAGAAGCCTGTACCTTATTTGGGGCCGTGCTGGTGCCTTGTTTGGTACATCATGAGGAAACAGTATCTGATCATTTGCTGAGTGTTTGTGGACAAGTTTGGAGCGTATTTCATTATGTTCATCATTGTAATAATCCTCAGTGATAGTCTTGCTTAGATCTTTAAAAAAAAAAGAAGAAAAAACAGGAATGATGGATCACTCCTATAAACGATCTACATATCAGCAACATCACCAACCAGCAACGGCCTCCAACCACCATATTAAAAAAGATCTACTTCAGAGCAGAACATTTTTATGTTATGCAGTTTCCACTATCAAATGCCTATTGTTTCTCTTTAGAATCCCATTAATCCTTAAGACAACTTCACTTTCGTCACCGCAGGCACTAGTGTCCTTCATTTACGGTGGAAGGGGGTACGTTTGTCCTTGTTTCCATCATAGAGCAGGGGAGGCATTTGGGGAGCTCAGTGGGTCAATTGTACCCTGGGTTTGAGAAACACATTTTTTTAAATAAATTAAAACGTGAAACTCTTACGAGTATGTCGGTGGATAATCTTACCCTCCCTTCACCTTAAAATCTGAAATTCCACATTCTCATCCCATCAAATATCCTACAATAACACTATCTACATTAAGTTTCATTTATCCAATCGTTCATTTTAGTCTAAAATGGAGTTATTATTTGATATAAAACCATTAACTGTTTCAGTTAATTGATGTAAGTATAATTCAAAAAGCGTCTTAAACGCCTAAATGAATTTAAGCAGCAAAACCGTTATATATATGCACTACCCCCGAAAAGTTTCCGTACAAAGTAGGTTTATGTATACTTTACATATATTCGAGAAAAACAAAGACATATTTGTGGAATTTATTTTTATCTTGAATCTACAATATGTATTTGAGAGGGAAATACAGAAATTTAACAGAAATTGACTATTGTATTTGTTTGTCAAAAAACTTAAATCTTTGATTCATCAAAGTAGCCTTCACGTGCTGTGATAACAGCTTTACAGATTTTGGGCATTCGGCATATTAGTTTCTGTAGAGTTGATTGCTGTCCAGGCTTTGCGAAGACATTCAAATAAGTGTTTCTCGCTACAGGGACGCATCTTTCGAACTGCCCTACTAAGCTCATCCCACAGTAGCTCATTACAATCCGGTGATTGTGAGGGCCACACCATATTCTTGATATCTCCCTCTCTGTTTCTCTTTTCGTGACAAATACCCTCTACAAAGTCGGGATGTGTGTTTTGGGTCATTGTCTTGCTCCATGAGAACCCACGACCAATTAGCCTCTTCCCAGATGGCACTGCGTGTCTGATCAAAATATGATGGTACTGTTCTTTCTGTATTGTACCTTGTATTCGCACTGCAACCCTACACCATCACAGAACCACCCCCGTGCTTTACGTTTGGCAAAATACACGATGGAAGCAGTCTTTAGCCCTTGGAGCGACGCACGAAATCTCTGCGTCTATGACTGAAGAGTTTAAATTTTCATTCGTCAGTAAATAAAGCACTTGTTCCACTGCTCTTCCTCCCCCCCCCCCAGCTTGCAAATTTTCTTGCCCACAGCAATCTCTCCTTTTTGTTTTGACATTTGGTCCAAAGGACATTTCGTCCAAAGAAATGTGATCCAAATGACATTTCGTCCAAAAGAGAATTGATCCAAAGAACATTTCGTCCAAAGAGATTTGGTTCAAGGGACATTTCGTCCAAAAGACAATGGGTCCAAAGACATTTCGTCCAAAAGACAATTGGTAATTGGTCCAAAGGACATTTCGTTCAAAAGACAATGGGTCCAAAGGACATTTTGTCCAAAGACATTTGGTTCAAAGGACATTTCGTCCAAAAGACAATTGGCCCAAGGGACATTTCGTCCAAGACGAAATGTCCTTTGAACCAATTTTCTTTTGGACGAAATGTCTTTAGACCAATTGTCTTTTGGACGAAATGTCCTTTGGACCAATTGTCTTTTGGACAAAATTTTCTTTGGACGCATTGTCCTTTGGACCAAAAGTCCCTGGACCAAATGTGTTTGGACTAAATGTCTCTCGACGAAATGTCCTTTGGACGAAATATCTTTGGACGAAATGACCCCCAGCCGGTTCAGGACTCATTTATTTTACCCAAGGCACATTTACTTCAACGACAAACAAATGTTTCATACAACATACGCTCCATACCCGTGGAAGAGAAAAACAGTTGAGAATGCTCGAAGAGCATTGCCAGAATGAACTTAAAAGGATTTTTTTTTCGAAATTTATACGAAATTGTATATTAAATTTATTTGATTATTCAATAACTGGCATTGGTATTGAATCCGTATTAGTATTGATCAACACCAATATCATCTATGACTTACGGTTCCAGAGATATGGCTCCTTAAATCTCCCGAAATTATAACTTTTTAGCCAATATCTCGGTAACGGTAAGAGTGACGCGAAAAATTCCATCACTTCTTTGAGATATTGTTTAATTCTCTATCGAATGGAGGGCTCAAAATTGAAAAATTCGCAAATAACAGAAACACACACACAGACATAGAGAACTCAGTAACGAACTTTTTAAGCTCGTTGAAAGCTGCTGGTTTTCAAGCATCTGTTTACAAGTTTGAAATCCATTGGATGTATAACACGCTTCAGATAGAAATCTAAATATCATGCAGTAATAGTAAATGCTGTCCCGGTCTTGCGAAAAGACGTGAAGAAAAGTGGTTATATGTATCCCTGAGGCTATATGCAACCCACACAACTTGAATGTTATTTGGGTTGCTAGTAAAGCGGTACAATGGATTCTCCCTTAACCGTTCCGTTCTCCTTTTAACTATCCATCGGCTTGACCGCGAATACTAAAAAAATATTTTTTTTTTAGCTGATCTCGGTGTTCCACAGCAACATATCGCACAACAACAACTAAGTAATTAATAGCTACCAGTTGATGTTGATGTTTTTGTCTTCATTTTTTTTCGATAATTGCTTCGTGTTTCTCGTGCCGAAGAAATTTGTTGAATAAAACATTCAAAAGAAAATCACAAACTTTTAAAAAGTAGATTTTATATTTTTAAACCGAAACACTTTTTTCGATAGTAAATTTGTTTATAAAATACAACACTGTACTTCATTCAGTATTGTAGACCCAGTCGTATCTTTTTTTTCAGTTTTGCGTTTTTCTTCAGTCGATACACATACACCATAAATAAGTGTGTGGTGTGTATGACAGTCTACTGTGCTTTCTTCAATATACAGTATTTCGCTCAATTAAGTGTCACTTAAGTAACTCATAATCGAAACTGTTGATTTTGATGAATTAAACTTAAACTTAAAACCCTTTTTACAGATATTTTACAATTTAGGAGCTATAAAATGGTGATGATTTTCGTTTTAACTGACTTTTTCGTTATCCGGCCTGGCCCAGTCCCATGCTGATCGGTTAACTGAAAGTCTACTGTAATTTGTTTCAGGGTAACGGAACCTATAGGTTCTATTGGGTTTCGATTCCGTCTGAGTTTGAATTTGAATAACTGATTTGTCCCAAAAAAAAAAAAAAAAAAAAAACATTACTGGTCCGGAACTAAAACAGAGTTTCTAATATTTAAAAGAAGGTTTTTAGATCTGGTACCCAAATAACCCAATTTTACCTGAATATAAGTTCCGGCTCTGGACCTAAACTTAATTATCTGAGAAAATCTTTTGTTGTTCCGGAACCAGAACGCATTTTTTGAGAAAGAACGTTTATTGAGTTCTTTACGGGAACTGATACTATAACAATACCAAACTTTTCGTTGCTGCAGGTGGCATCCTCCAGTTATGATTTCACAGTTGTGTTTACGGTGATGAAACCGTTCCAAAACATAATTAAACATGACTTTGGTTTCGGGTTTCATGAACAGAACTGATATTTAAAAAACTGTAAACAGAACTGATGCATTGAAATGTATTTCGATTTTTTACCCGATTCATATTGAGTTGAAACATTTATTTATATCCCGCGATACGAACCCAAACAATTGTCGGATCTATTACCATTAAAACACAGATTTTCTCCACAATACCATTACTAAATATGTACAGTCAAGAACAAAAGATTATATAAACGTACTATACATTATTTTCTCAATGATTTTTGAGCAAAATGATTAGTTAGAAAGCAGTTTAAAGTATAAGTCACAGAATTACGTTTTACGTAGTCAAAAAAGAAAAGAAAAGAAGTTACTGCACATATTCTGAAGTGATGGTCAAAATAATATTTAAGATATATATTCATTTTTATTAGCGATTGTACACTCAGATAGCACTGGGACCATCGTTACCTACCACGTAAAGAACCACCCCAGCTAGTTTTGATTGGTGATGCTTTTCATCTTTGTATTGTTTTACAGAAACGGATTCTTTATGGCCATCATATTCCACCTGACCATACAGTATCAATACAGTACTGCTCCCAGAATCCAAACGTCCCAGAACTCTAACAAATAGAAATCCGAACGAAAAATTGGAGCAATTTTTGCCACGAAATCCAAACATCCAGCAAGTTGTGAACGCGGATACAGTTACTAGTGTAGACACCAGAACAACCAGACGGCACAGTGGTTCAGTGGTAGAGCTCTTACCTCTGGTGCGTGGGGTCCATAGTTCGATCTCCGATGAAGTAAGTTTGTGGTGTCCGCAGGTTTTCTCAGGGCACTCAAGTTTATTCCTACATTATCATTCCACAAAGTCTTCCATTATCACTTACTTGCCTTAATCATCCGTCTCCCTTAGCCGAAAGGGCATAATCGTGGGAAATTAAACAGAAATGATTTAATTTTCATTTTCATACTAGAACCACCAATAAACGTATTATCTGATGCCACCGTGAAAACTGACTCGCCTTCCAAGCAGCGATGCCTATTTTTAAATAATTTTAGTTTGGAAGATTTTCGTGTATGCGTGTGTGTGTGTTTTGTTGTCAGATATCGAGAAAAAAATTGCAAATCATAAGAGTGACTTTTCTCCATGCATCCAAGCACTAATCTTTCATCTCCTTGAGATTCTACATGCGCCACCATAATTCCTTTTTAAGATAAATGCAAGTTTTTATATTTTTAATTTTCTTAATTTACATGTTTATTCAAATATTAGTTTTTTTTTGTCTATAATATGCTATAATATCCAGCATATTTACTGTCAAAATTAATCTAAAAATTCCAGTTCATGTGAACCATAAACTAATTAATCAAGTTTCTATTTTTCTTAATAGGTAAAATTATCTTCGTACTCGAACGGTTTTGTTGAACACATCCGATCACTACTTAACTGCGGTATAATTGCATCTTTTAAATATTAACAGTAGAGGAAGAGGTACGTACAAATATGGAATGCCGTTTTGTTTTTGTATGATGAAATTTATAACTCTCTAAATACTGTGTGACATATTACTCAACAGTATGCAAACTTTGTGCTACGCAAATATTTGTAAATCTCAATTACAAATAAAGTTGCATAAATCCTGTTTAAAACAATAGGAACGATCGATATAAATCTAACGATATATATATATATATATATATATATATATATATATATATATATATATATATATATATATATATATATAATCTTCGATTACTTTTTGTTAAATCCTAGAATGAATTTATTTTTTCGATTCTAATTAACTCTTGTAGAAGTGATCCAAGTATAATGAATAAACAAAAGACAATCACATATCCAAACTACAGCACTGTGGGCTAATCATCCAAGACATGTGTTAATTCAATAATTATCTTTTCTGCTATCTTGACAACTCACAGCAAGGTCTTCTAAGGTTATTTTCACTTGTTTACAGGATCAAATCTTGCTGGGAAAATGAATAGTACTCTCAATTTTAGTTTATTATTACGCTATGTTCTTTCTACTTTAATGTTTCAGAAGAATATGAGGAAAATTTGGAAAAAGAGCATTATTATTACTAAAGTTAAAGAAGGGGTCTATGATTGTTTCTCTATGGCTACTTCAGGGATGTAATGTGAAGTTTTTTTAAAATTTCTTTTAAATAACAGGAATTTTACTTTTTTCTCCCTCTCTCTCTACAATCATTGTTTCCTTGTACGATGTTAAAATGCTAGTTAACCATTTTTATTCTACACTTCACTCTTCCTGCAACAAGTCACGAATACCATGTTCAAAGATAACGCACAACATACTAACTTCAAACCATTGACTCATTGTTTCTGTGCCACGTGAGAATTAGGGAACGTTTTTTTTTTTTTTTTCTATAAAACCTAGTTTCGTAAATAAAGGATTGTGTTTAAAATTCCCTCTGGAGACTGCGCATTGTCTTTTATACCCATTTCGGCACTACAATTCGCTCTCTACTTCCCTGAATGCAGATTTCCACACACGACGTCACCACCCGAGCAATTTGCATTCCACTCAAAAAAAAGGGAACCTACCCCTACCCCCTTAACACCACCCTATTCCCCTCATAGCTCTGCACCCTTCTCTATGCGAAAACCTTTTGCTCCCTTGGTTCTGTGTTCTTGCATAATAAGCTATAATTTCGGCGACAGTTTGCGGTGACAGCGCCAGCTGTTACCATTTTGGTTATGATGAGGAGAGGAGAAAAACTAGAGGAGGGTGTATGTGCTTCCGTCAGGGGGAGGGGATAGAGTAAAATAAGGGGAATAAGGAGGATAGAAAGTTAGAGTATTAGTAGTACTACTAGTCTAGGGTCTTCAACCCTGGTTCCCCCACCTCTAGCCCTTTCTTCTATGAAAAAAAATCCTCATCACATTTAAATGTTGGTAGGAGTAACGCAAGGTTTCGCTCTAGGACCGCTACTATCCTCTTTTGATATTGTAAAACTAGCTCACTGCTCTTGCTTTACAAGGACATCGTTTTCTTCCGTATTAATTATTCCCAACAGGCCTTGCGTTCCTGGTTCGCCTTTCACAGATCTCTGTTCTCCACTCTCTCTTTTTCCCTCTCTGTCCCTAGACTTATTTTTACCCCTACTTTTCTTCCTTTGGACATAGAGAGTCCTCTCTTTCACCGGCAGCAGATGCATCGCACTTTGTACTCGAGCATCCTTGGAAAGTCTTGTATACGCTTGCGATCCTGTTCGTAATTAAAGTTTTATGTGTTTTTCGGGAACATGCTTAAATGATGTTCTGTGCTTGTGAAAGAACATCCCGTAAGCAATTATGAATTAGTTGCAGACTCTCGTGCAGTGACACACACACACACACACACACATACACACACAAATTACTCTCTCTCTCTTTCTCCTCGCATCATTACGTATATGTCCTATATCAATATTGAAGTCTTCTAAATGAAAAGATTTAAAAAATGTTTCTTGTAGCGATAATTTAAACTTTGTGAATAGACAAAGCTAAATATTACGATAGATTTTTTACGGGAAATTTTATGGAAATTTATGATAAATTATTTCTCGTTTTTATACATTGCAAACGTGCGTTTCACAACACACACATTCACAAAAAGTAATCCTGTTGTTTGTAGCGTATCAGTAGAATACCCGTTAGCATTTTGAGATCGATTTTTGCTGTTCCAGCGATATTTTCTCTTCTCATTCACTGCTTCATTCATATTATATGGAAAAAGAATTTTCTTCAATATACAGAAAGAAGCAAATTTTCTCTTCAAAAAGTGGGATGCTGAGAAACTTTACTGTGTAATACATTATGCGTAATGTTGTTCTAAATACTACGGGCTATATTAAAAAAGAATTCGTTAATCAAGAATTAGTCATGCGATTAGTTAGTGTGGTATTAGTTCTGTACTAAGGAGGGTGTACTTTTTGGTATTCAGAGTCTGCTTGGAGTTTAGCTAATACATTAATTTGGGTACAATTAACTAATATAACCCAATACTTCGTGTGAGAAAAATAAATATGGCAACTACGGGAATCTAGACGTGCGCATGTGTGGTCTGTAAAAGTGAAAATACATAAAATACGAAATTAGAAACATTTTCTTTGTGGTTTGACATCACAACAACTTATAAATAGTTACAAAATCAGATTCTAACTTATTCATTTCTGCGGGATGTATTTACAGGGAGAAAAGTAGAAGTCAATTAATATTAGCAACAATAGAAGGATTATGTTGTAATTATAAGGGAAGATAATTTATCGTTCAGTTGTAGGTATCCCTCAGAAAACTGGAAAGGACTCCGCTCAGAGCTTATGGAAACCCAGTTTCCATTAAATTTGCTGGTATTGCAGTATGTTGTATACTTTAGTCCCCCGATGAAACGTTTCAATGGGCACGAAGCCCTAAAACCCCACGTTTTTGAGACATCCGCTGATTATTATCGTCACTTAAAGGCGTACGCTCCCTCTTAAACTGAAAATAACAATTAGGCCTACATTTTATCTATGAGGTATGAACGAGTCTCACTATGGTATACTAGGGTTTTGAAGGTCGCTGATTCCGAATCCGAGGTCAGTTAGTCTCCATCACGTCAGGTTCAAGGTCATTTGAAGGTCAAATCGAGAGGGGACGTTACAAAAATCGGAACAAAAAGTAATATATATATTTTTTAATCACAGTATCCGATTATGTCATTTTCTTGACACAACAAAGTCATTTCAAGGTCATTGCATGGTTATTTCAATGCCAAACTTGAAAAACTGTCAGAAAAATCTAAAACAAGAATCATAGATAGGGTTTTAAGTCAGCTGAAAAACGACTTTATTCAGACCATAAAAATACTAATACTTTCCAATTAGATATAAATAGGCTTGAGCTAGGATTTTTACCTTTTGGAATCTTTTCAAGATTTAGAAACGAGATTTGATATCAGCTTTGGATTCGGTTTGCAGTGAATGATGAGTAATTACCGGCCATGGAAGTAAATGGTCCGATAGTAGGGTATTATTGCACTTGTAAGTCCGGGGCTAGGACTTTAGGTGGTTGTGCACATGTAGCCAGTGTGATATGGATTTTAGGATAGGTTCGGCATCAAGAACAAATCAAATACCCTATTCAAGCTCTACTGGAATACATAAAAGATGCTGGTAATCGTAATGTGAACAACGATGGTAATGATGGTCAGATACTAGAGGTTGCAGTTCAAGCATGATGAGATGTGGGATGCAAACGAAATCTTTATTGGAGATGACACTGCAAATGACAGATTGGAAAACTAAATGAACATATTACAGGTAAATTCGATTAACACCGACCTCGGATTCGGAATCAGCTACCTCAAAAAGCTATCTACGAAGTTCCTTATATATATATATATATATATATATATATATATATATATATATATATATATATATATATATATATATATATATATATATATATATATATTGCCGATGGCTTTTCAAGTTTCACCTTGAAATGACCATGCAATGACCTTGAAATAACCTTGTCGTGACAAGAAAATGACATAGTCGGACCCAGTGACTCAAAAAACATTTACGTATTTTTGTTCCGATTTTTGTAACGTCCCCTCTCGATTTGACCTTCAAATGACCTTGAACCTGACGTGATGGAGAATAACTGACCTCGGATTCGGAACCAGCGACCCCAAAGACCTTAGTATACCCTAGTGAGACTTGTTCATACTTCATAGATAAAATATAGATCTAATTAATATTTTCAGTTTACGAGGGACCGTACATTTAAGTGACGATAATAATCAGCGGATATCTCAGAAAGGTAGGAATTTAGAGCTTCGTGCCCATTGAGACTTCTCATCAAGAGACCAAAATACATAACATACTACAATACCAGCCATTTTAACGAAAAGCGGATTTCCATAAATTCTGAGCGGGGTCCTTTTCTACTCATCTCTCTCTGTTCACTTTAAGAGACAGTTGTTCTATTGTAAAGGTCAAAGCTAAATAGCTGCTTCATAGTTAATTCACCCGATGAGGTGAAAGGTAAGAAACACAGGTAATTAATTGCCTTTGTATTTTCGTAATGTAAGTTTATTGTGTCTAAACTAGGTACCCTCTGCTCTTAATGAATTAGTCACACTTGGTTAACTTAGTCAACTACTGCGTGCTAATCAGAGATTCTGAATACACTTGTGATAACCATGCGTTAGTTAACTCCTTAGTATGGTGCTAATCATTCGTCAAAAACGACTACATTATTTTCTCTTGTAGTATTACCTAAAATCACAGTTAGTCTAATAACCAATCTTATGAAATATATACTTGATGCGTTTAGACAACAAGGGAATCAAGTCAACTTTTTTAGTCATTTTGGATATATTTGAATCAGAGTTCAGATGTTTAAGTAACTCTTATAAACTACTTTATGTCTCTCACAACTTTGATCATAATTGGACTTGATTCGTTTGTGCTCTCAACGGCCCATACGATGAATGGTGACATGAAGAAACATCATTACACACAACGATTTAAGTTAACGTTCTAACAGAGATAACCTTCTGTACAATGTTATGTATATTTATGAACACACGTAATATTATAATGTTCTAACGTATATAAATTTCTGTACAATCTTGAAATGATATTTATCATTAGAAGCGTTAGTCTCTAACATTTTTAACATGGACAACCTTAAGTGCAGTGTTGAATGTGTTGCATGAATCATTGCATGCAATACTTTAACATTGTAATGTTTCAGTACAATATTGAAATGGCACCAAATGAAATTCCATCAATAAAATAACTCCCAAGAAAATTGACTGGATAGTTGAGTTGATTTTAGTTTAGCGTCCCCTTCAGCAGCGAGGCTATATGAGACGTGGACCTACTGATTAATGTAAAATCCGAACCACATAAGCTCCCGCCGGAAATCGAACCCGGGTCTCCCACGCCAAAGGCGCGTACGCTAACCGCTTAGCCACGAGGTATTGACTGAATAGTTTATACGTTTCCTATGTTCTGATGTTTCGTTTATAAATCAATATTTAACCTGTGATGAAACATTTGCTCATTTACTTTTTGCTAATTTATTTTTACATGTGATAATATCTGTATTTTAAAGACATAATATGCATACAGGTGTCAACTAAAGATAGAAGGATGAAATACAATTTTTGATTTGTTTTCTATGTAAGTAGTGAAATTTGTGGACTAATTTGTGGTTTAACAACCAAAATGCACATGAACACAAAACACCATTTGTAGAGATGGCGAAATATGATACTTTCCCAAAGCAAATGTTATTCCACCATTTAAAATGTAGAAATTATTCGGAATATTGAAACACGTTTATACTTTTCTACAACACAAGAATGCCAACTGATACTTTTACAGTTTACCGTTGCTGCTGTTATCAAGAAACAGTTACTGCAATTATCATTGAAGCACATTGTAACGCTATTAACCATAATATCACAATTATAAATTTTCGTACAATTTATACGAAAAGAAAACTCTTGCCAGAAAAAAATGACCATATCACGTTTTAAACGCATTAGTGGATAAGGTGAAGAGATATTGTATCGTGAAAAATTATGATATGACTATGTAGTGCATACGCTCAAAGTCATTTTCCAATTCAGAGTTACTGTATTAATGCAATGTTCGTCAATATGTAGCTGTTGTGAGGTTTGACATTGGATAACTTCCATCATTCATTCCTTTCTTAATCAATCTTTTGTACCAATTGTTTTCTTCAACAGTTTTGTTTTCAAAAACTCTCAAGATTTGCTTTTTCTCTGCAAGTGAGGGCCCAACTTCAACATCCACGTAATATTTTAAATAGAATTATGTTTCATAAGTAGTATTATATGCCACTATTAGGAGTATTTACGTAATTTTTCAGTGTGTGTGTGTCACTGTTAAGAGAATATGAATAACAATAGATTTAATATGTTATTTAACAGTGAAGTTCTCAAATGTTTGCATTACTGGTGAATAACATCTTACTAATATCACAAAGAGCAGAGTCATCTGCTGTAAAAAGAAAGAAATACTTTTATATGAAAGTTCATAGAGTACATTTTGGATCCCAGTAGTACAAATTTCCAATTATTTAAATAATTAATTACATTCACCGCATATACAAAATTCAGAAGGGCCAAGAATATTCAGCAAGAGAAAGAACAGCCAAAATCGCAGAAAAAGTACAGGAAATAGAAATAAATTTGTAAGTATGGGGTACAAAATATAGACCATTGAGCTTCCGAGAGGTAAACTTTCAAGTAAGGTGGAAAAGACAGTTGAACATTCCCTTCCAATACAATGCAATGAAGCCCACCAAAGAAGCTTCTCCTAACATCTTCAGGTGCATTTCGGAACTTAAAATACCTGAATACATTTCTGTGGTCCGATCCTAAGCAATTACAGCTGATAACTCAATTTCACTGGAAGTGGCACTTGACACTATCTTCTCCCGAGCCGTTCAATTAGTTCTAATCGATTTTCTCGAGAAGTACGTACGAGAATTTACTTTCAAACATGCCATTATGTTCAGCTCGATCTCACATATCGATTCATATATGCCTTATCTTTGCACAATTTTAAACAAATATTAAAGTGTTAGAGTTAATTATAGCTTTGAGTTTTGTCTCATTAAGCATATTATTAAGAGTCCCTATCACTGCGAAATTAAAATACCGCTAATTTTACAATAATTAGGTGATATCTTCAAATAGATAAAAGATAATCGAAAAGTGGATCAAGACCTCCCTAGATGATGTTATTTTGCATGAGGTATCGTTATCACGAGTCGCCTAGTAGCTTTCCGTTTGCAGTTATTTAGAAACGCGAAAATAAATGCCGATTTTCTCAATGTCTGGAAATCGAAAGCAGATAAATGAATCATGATAACGGTGTCTCACGCAGAATAATATTGTCTAGGAAGCTCTTGTTCCACTTTTCGATTATCTTTTATCTATTTGAAGATATCACATAATTACTGTAAAATTAGCGGTATTTTAATTTTGCAGTGATGATGCCTCTTAATGTAAAACTTGATGAGGTCATACTTTTGTATCAGTTTCATCTTAATACGTGGCTTTTTGACGTATACAATAGTGGTTCTCAACCTTTCCGAGCCTAGCACCACTATGGGTGAATGCGATTGTCCTGAGAGCGCTCTGCGACATTTTAACCCAATCCACTTTTGCACAAAGGTTAACGGAAGTCTTGGAGGATCACCCTTAAAATAGAATATATATATATATATATATATATATATATATATATATATATATATATATATATATATATATATATATATATATATATATATATATATATATATATAGGGTGGAAGGTAACAATACCGAAAAATCTTGGTCATTAATTATAATGGAGGATTTTACTGTGTGTTTTTTGTGTCTGTGAACGTACCCTCTACATTCAATTCACAGATTTTACATGTTTAAATGACGTTTCTTTAACAAACAACTATCCTCAGAATGGGAAAAAAATGACCACAGAAGGAACATACAGGAGTTGCTGTTTTCTGACATAGATATGATTGGTATTGTTTACTGGAATGTATGTTGCTTGTCGATTTTGAGGGAAGGATATTTGTGGATAAAAGTTACAATTTCTAGAGGTTGATTTTTTTGTGATAAAGGTTTTAGGATTGTGGTCACGTCCTTTACTGTTTTGATTATTATAATATTGCTTGTTACGATAATATTTACCATTGTCTTTTGAGTTTCTAAAATACTTACTTCTGTTTTGCTGGTGTTTGTTGTTATAATCCTTATTTCCCGATTGCTGTGTTTCGTTAACCTTAGCAATTTGCAACGTTAATTTTTCTACTTGTTGTTGTAATTGTTCAATCTTAATTGTGTCACTAGTGTCTGAAATATGCTGACTAGTATTTTGTGTTGTTTCTTGTTTTATTGAATTAGTTCCAGAAGCGACAGTCCTATTAGCGACAGGAACTGTTATCTGTCCTATGAGCGACCGATTCATTTACATTGAAATGATGGAAGATGATATGATTCCATCTCGTAAAATATGTTTGCCTCTCGCGTTATTAGCGCCCGAACAACTTTGGTATGAAATATGTACGTTCCAGTGATACTGTTCGTCAAATATATTTTTCCTCTACTGTGAGTGCAAATAAAACTTATTTGAATTTTGAGTTATTTGACATAAAACAAATCAAATAACTTAACGAGACAACAGGGATATTTCCATGAAAAGTATATTCCTACGTAATTATTGAAAATCCAGTTGTACTATCCCCTTTCTTCAAAAGTTCTGTTTTCTGTACTTAATTTGATTCAAATCTAATTACTCACTAAGTACAGTAATATATTTTATTTTGAGAAACTTAAACGTGTAAGAGTTTCACCAACTATCTACTTTTTAGACTTTCTAAGACTATGAATAAAATGAAAAAAAGTCTCAGTGATAAAAGACAGCTTTTGAGATCCCTTACATCTGATTGGCTATTCTCAACCAATCCCACCAATTACAATGCAGTTCACTCTAAACAAACCAAAAGGTAAACAAACTATTTAAACTACCTTTTCCCCTATTGTAAGCTACTAAAACTTAAACTAATTGCTTAATTTGCCTTCCTCCCTTGTTTTGACTTATATATAAAAGCTTGTCGTGTAGCAATCTGAAATAATGCCTTATAACTAGACGAACTGTTAAGTCCTACGAGAGATTTACAGTGTTTTTAGATTTCTTTGATATCCTCAAATGGTGAACACCTTTTTTCCATAGGCGCCCGATAAGAATGCAGGGTGGCTCACAAAAATGTATACGTAATATAGCAAGCCACGTATATTAAATACCAGATATACCAGACGTGATACAGCAACCATGGAGATGCCCCTTCCTAGAAAATTTTCTTCAGGTACCCCTACCTCTTTCTGATTTCTTTCTTATGCCATAAACATATTCAATCTAAACTTATGCTCCATATCATTTTAACATGAAATTTTTAATTATATTAGAATCATACACAAAGGCGGAGCTACTCTAAATATTTAATTAGTTTTCCCCTTGATAGAGTCAATGTATTCATAGAAATTAATTCAAATTAGGAAAAATATATAAAAGATTGTTAATGTAATGAGAGCATTCTCACGTATTAAATTCAGGTATAGCGAAATTTTTCATAGTACATTTTGTTAGGTTCTAAATCACATTAGTATAAAACAAGTTAAAGAAGAGAGAACCTTATCTTCTTCCATTATCTTATATGAATGAATCGGTGACTCATAAGACGATTAACAGATCGAATCGGTCGCTCATAGGACAGTTAACAGTTCCTGTCACTAATAGGACTGTCGCAAGTGGGAAGACACCGTTTTATTTTTGATGACGTATGCTTTTCTTGCTGACGCGTGCTTTTGACATGTGTGTCATCAATCGAATCGGAATCTGAAGGTTCAGCACTTTGTTTATTTCTTAACTTCGGGATTACAGATTTCCATGATTGCAAGTTGCGCGATTCTCGCTGCTTTCGTCGTTTTACTTTTGCTTTAGTTTTTTTTTTTTTTTCAATTTTTACCAAAACTGAAAGTAGTTTATCAACAGTTATAAATGTTTGAGTTCCTACTCGTTCTAAAAAATATGGCTGTAAAGCAGAAACAATAAGAGTAATAACCTTCTCTTCTGCTACGGTGTTATCAAAACGTTTGATTAACAGAACATATCGTAAACGAAATTAGTCACCGATTCATCTGGACGTTGAACACGTTCCCTTAACTGGTCTTCTATATCTAAGTAAAGAGTAGATTTTCCAAACTCCTTAATGATACAAGTCCTTGATAAGTCCAGCTGATTATATGATAACTGAGAAATGTCTCTACGCTCAAAAAATGTCTTCAACCATTTCCGAAAGTCTCCTTTAAAAGCTAAAGGTAACATATCCTTCTTTTTCTTATCGTCCCACGAATTGATATTGGAAATATAATCATACTCATCAAGATAGTTTCTGATCACCTGTTCTTACATCATAGTGAGGGAGTGGGCGCATGTCTCTGGATATTTGTACTTGAATGTTTCTTACAATGTCAGAACTTCCTTGACTGTCCGTTGTCTGACTTTGCGCTGACGTAGTATTTGAAGTCATCATTATGTTCCAACGTGTGCCGTACGAGTGTGGAATATGTGCTTGTGTAATAGCGTCTTTCTTCTTAGTTTACTTTATCTTTAAAACTTCGAGTTCAATGTTGTCTAATAATATTGATCTAATTCATCAACAGGCATGAAAATTGTCTAATAATCCTTAATACCAAACATATCAAAAATCCTATACTTTTATAGCCTAATGCAATAACGCAATAACCCTTTTAAATTCTTGCCTTTTTTGGCGTTTTTCTTGAGTCTTAGATAAGCAGTGACAGTGTCATCCCCATTTACCATAGGATCATGGTTCATACCTCGTTTTTCTCAGAATGGAACAGACTTTCAAACGTTACCACTTACATGTCCCTATAATGTACCAGAAGAGAATTATTTGAGGAAAAATCGGAATTTTTTGCCCAAAAAAACTTCTTCAAAGTTTGGGACCCCCTGAGGCTCTACCGGGTCTGCGCAAAAACCTCCAAAAATTTGGAAAAATACTACGTAGTGTACTAATTATTTGTGACAAATTCGAATTTCCTGTCTTCAATAGTAAGGGCGGAAAAATTTTTATCCATGATGAGAGAGCATCAAAAAAACGCCCAAAAATTCCCTAAAATGCACCCTACAAATTTAAAAAATTTCTGACACGTTCCTAATGATCGTAAAATTATGGTTTTACGTCGTTTTGTTCAAAATTGAGTAGCCTTTCAGATAGTATCACCAACATGTCCCTCGGACATCCCTAAGGAGAGAAACATTGAGGAAAATAGGGATTTTTGCTGAAAAATTCCTTTTTTCCCGGTTTGGCGCGGTCCTGGGTAAACATAGAGATCCAGAAATCACTTTCAAAAATACTACGTAGTGTATTAATTGCTTGTGCCAACTAGCAATCTCCTATCTTTAACACTAAGGACGGGAAAAATATTTTCCTCTTCTGCGAATATTCCCAGAATGTCCCAGAATACCCTATATAAAGTTCAAAAATTTATTGACACGTCCCTAATTATCGTAGGATCACGATTCATACACCATTCTCTTCAGAATAGAGCAGGCTTCCAAGTTGTATTACCCTCATGTCCCTCGGACGTTCCTAAGGAGGTTACAAGTGAGAAAAATAGAGATTTTTGAAGGAAAAAAATCCCTTTTTCCCCGTTTTGGAGCCCTCTGGCGCGGCCCTGGGGTAACAGAGAACTGGAAATCACTTTTAAAAATATTACTTATGGTACTAATTACTTGTGCTAAATACCAATCTGCTATCTTCAATACTAAGCGCGGGAAATATTTTCCTCTTCTGCGAATATTTCCGAAATTTCCCAAGGATACTATACAAACTTCAAAAATTTCCTGACATGGCCCTAATTATCGTAGGATGATGATTCATACGTAGTTCTCTTCAGAATCGAGTAGGATTTCAGAAAGTACCACTCAAATGTCCCTATCATGTAGCCGAGCGGAGCAAGAATCGCGAAAGTGGGATTTTTGGTTAAAAAAAATATTCCTTTTTTACTCTTTTGTCCCCCTGAACCCCCTTCTATTTTGACGAAGAAGTAAAAAAAATCTCATAAAGACTAATGGGTCCACTGAGTGTTTATGGAAAATGTTAGGATTGTAGGATTAAAGAGAAGCTCACCAAAAAAAGTTGAAGTTAGACCTCAGTAAAAAAAAAGGAAATTTGTAAATTGATGACGTCATTCCTCCCTATGTTCTGACGCTCGGAAGCGTATAGACCCTTCCAAGGTTTTCTTGAATGCCTCCTCTCTTGGAAAATTAAAAAACCGGAACTAAATAGCATTTTTAGTTCCCTTTTAATCGAATCTTTAAGACACTACAATATCGGTCGAAAACAACTGAAAAACCCTAAAAGGATGTGACAACCATATTATGACCAGAAAAAAAAAACACACGGAACAAAAAGAAAAAACTGTCAAAGAAAAATATCCTAGTCAGAATCGAACCCAGAACCCTACAGGTTCATTAAGACGCATCCACCATGTCATTCTGTGAAGAATACTTAATATTGGGGTGTAAATTGAGACTTGAACCCTTGACTATAGGTTCTCCGTCTATCTAAATCTCAAAGAATATTACGGGAGATAGAGACAAACATGGATTAAAGATACTAGGACACTGATAATTGAGTGATAAAGAGGTTTTAATTTCATTACTCGTTCTTATAATGAGAATAAAGGCTGTGCTTGAGATACGAAGCAAGGACTCTGAAACTATCAGATAAGGTAATATGAAAAGACACTTACATTGTGATCCTTGTGGTAGCTGTAATAAACCTCGAAGACTCCGCCTCCTCTGTAGCTTATGTAACTCGTAAGGCGAATGGCAAGTCTAGAATTGAAGTATAGACTTGAAGTGTTATGTCAAGTGAACGTTTGTGGTCTTTTTATATAAAAGTGCGGAATGAAATCCGCATACCTTTCATATTTCCTTGTCTGGGAGTTCCAGGTGTAGGTCTGATAGAATAAAATAACTTTTGGGCTTATTTCAATAAAGAGGACTAGATCTTGGAAACAACCCTGACTTAATTCATTCAATTCAGACAGTTAATATTTTATATTCAAGCCAGCTTTGAAGTATTTACATAGATTTTTACAAAAGTTTAAATATTTACAATAATTTGGGCTTTTTAAAACTTGGTATACGACAATATATATATATATATATATATAGGATATCCCAAAAGTTATAATGAAAAATTAAACCACAGAGCTAGACAGCTTTGAATGTGGAGGGGGGGGGCAAAGGAACTTGAAGATCTAAAAAGACGGCATTGAAGATACGTGCGAACAGTTACGCAGCAAACCGGGAGTGATAGAATGCATTCGAAACTCACGATTAGCACGTTTTCATAGATGTGGAAATACAAAACTTTAAACATGTTCTGCAGGTATGTTTATTGTTAGCACGTACATATGACCTAGTAGTTTGTATGCTATTCTGTGTAAGATACTACATTACAAATACAGTACGCCGTTGTGGAATCTGCCTGTTATTTCATTACATGACACGACGAGTTACACTTATTCTTATTTCTACCATCTCTCTACAAGTTTCTATCTACTATACCACTTTCCACTGTCCCCTGAGATTATGCAACCATGCTAACTGATATTTGCTTTGACTTCCGTTTAGATGTCCGTGCAATCGTGACATGGATAACGTTTTTCTGTATGGTTTTCATTTTTACTGTACCTTTCCATTATCCCTGCCGCACAGGCATTCGATGAATCCATAACTGAAGTACGAAGAATCTCTGGCGCATTTATGCAAAATGCGTTTAACACGTCAAGGCGATGTGATTTTTATTTCTTTCTGAATCCCTTTCCTAGCTCCTATCATTATTCTGCTGGCAATAATGAAATTCCATGTCCCACACATTCGAAGCTGTTTAGCTCCGCCCCTATCCATTTCCGAATTATATGTCATATAAAATTTTTCTTATTTTGATGCCAGAACCTGAGATTTCATTTTTCACCATTACTTTGGGTCACCCTATATATATATATATATATATATATATATATATATATATATATATATATATATATATATATATATATATATATATATATATATATATATATATATAGATAGATAGATAGATAGATAGATAGATATAGATAGATAGATAGATAGATAGATAGATAGATAGATAGATAGATAGATAGATAGATAGGTAGCTGCAATGGGTCTATTCCGGACGTTTTCGTTCAGTTTAGACCCCTTTTGCAATGCACGAAAATACCCAAGGGGTCTATACAGGACGAATGGGTCTATTGAGGACCAAAAATGGGTCTAAGCCGGACGATAGGGGTTTAAATAGGACGGAGGGGTCTAAGTAGGACGATCAGTGCTACCAACATACTTTTCTTGAAGTGTTTACTGAAACTATAAATTACGCTCATCTGATAGTGATTTGAAGTTTAGTGTTTCTTTTCAGCAGTAAGGCTATTAGACACTTGAATCTAAAGTTTGAGGTGGAATCCGAACTACATTTGTGCGTTCCAATTTATGTTCTTTTTCAACCGGGAATCAAACTCGGGACCCCACGTACCAAAGTCATGAATGCTAGCCACTATAGCAACGAGAATAGCAATAAGCATGGCATAAGAGCTTGTGGTAGCATTATAGTATCAAACTACATATATCCATTATATTTCTTCCATCTCATTTGGGATTTTTTTTTTTTAATTGAGAAATATTATACTAGTTTCCAACTCTACCATTATACCAAGATCACTAAAAGTACAGTCATCCAAGTAAACAAAACACATCTTAATTCCAAGTAATTCGGAATACTTAATAAATAAAAAGATAAATACACAAAAACATTAAAATAGAAACGTAAAACATTAAACACTTGATGCAGCACTTACAATTTGGGACATCTTTTCGGTATAGTTTATAAATATATTATTGATAAAGTGGTAGACCGCTTATGGTGGCGTTTCATGGTTCGATGGTGGCTAGTGCCAAGTCAGATTTGGGATATAAAAACACCGTGTGCATCGGTTTTCTCTGGATTCTCCCGTTTCATCTATTATCAAGTGTGGGAGGATTCAGTAGCCTCCGTAGAAAAAATCATTTTGGAAGTTCCACTATTTTCACGAAATGTGGTCAAAGTCCTTTTTCAAGTATGATGTTGCAAACTAAATGTGTTTCAACTTTCATAAAACTCAAACGGGTTACAAGTATGTGGAGGAAAGACTATGATGATTATTGAAGTTTAGTATCTCTTTTATGCACCAAGGCTATATAAGACATATATCTACAGCGAAAAATGGTATGTGAACGACCATAATACTTTAAAATTTGGGTACTCTTTCATCACGAATCGAACCCATGATCTAATGAACCAAGGACGCGTGTTAATTACTAGACCAGCGAAAAGTTTGGGGAAAAATTAAAAATGTATATATTACATCTTGAAAATTGATCTACCAGCTTTCACAAGAACTTAAAAAAAAAAAAAAAGCGTTTTAGATTAGTCTCATCTTATGAAACAGTAAAGAGATACCTGTAGTATGCATTCAAAGTTCACTACTCTTACGCTTTTGGTAAGGAAAAAATTTAACTTGGGAAAAAGTATTTTAAATCCATCTAGTGGCAAACAGTTTCTAGTCACCGCGCTCCAATCACCGCAGGCTTCTTAGAGGTACACATAATGATTTATTTATACTTTGTCATTTACCCCACACTTCCCTGGCTACAACCCAATTAAGAATTAGATATTTGGAAGCTTCCAGTTGGATGGATGGTAAGTTAGGCATAAAGCCTAAATGTATATCAAATAACGAAGGGGCACTATTATGTTTGGTTTAAGTTAAACATGAAAGATATATGTCATCTCATTGAACCCGTGCCCTTATATGTGGAAGACATACCATGAATGCGCACTTACAAAAGGGGCCAACCTGTTCCAAAATGAGTGTTTCTTTAATTGACAATTTTGTAATACGAATTTTGATTACTCCCTCAGTAATCACCATAGCTAATAGGATCATTAATAACAACTAGCTTTTTATTTGTGTTAACATTCTCGGATTTACAGATTCTATAATTCAAAGAGAGAAGGATTACAATCATTAGATTGAATGAGTGGAGAATTGCAATATGTGTTATCAGTGACGTATTTAAGATTTCGTTTCGGGAGGGGCTTTGCTAACTTTCGGGGGGGGGCCTGTAAATGTGAAAATTTTGCAAGATATTTCATTTACTTTACTATAGTAAGTAAGATTTCCGAGGGCTTAAGCCCGGAAGACCCTCCTAAATACGCCACTGTGTGTTATTCTTTATATTATTAAAAAAATATGATAATTCCAATTCAAAGTAAACATTTTTAATGCACTTAATTTTCCAACTTTAAAAATTTCTAATGTTTCTTAATATGCCAGTATTTACTCTGATTTCTCATCTAAATTTATGTTTTGTGCAGTTTGTGTTTTGAGTATATTCTTCTATAGTTATTTTGCGTTTTTTTAAATTCAATTATTGTCAAATTACTTTAAGTTTAAGGCCACACGAAAGTTCTATGAACAAGAGGAATTGATATAGCATAATTAAATAAAAATATTGTTAAACCTACCCAGGGATTAGTGGCCGCATTGGCTTAGTGGTAGAGCGTTCACCTCTGGTGCTTGGGGTTCCTGGTTCGATCCCAGCTCGCGCGAAATGAACTTTGTGCTGGACAAACACCGTGTACGTGGGTTTCCTCAGGATTTTCCTATTTCCTCCCAATTTCTTCATTTCACCATTTCATTCATTTCTCAACATCACAGTCTCGTTTAGCCTATCCGGCATAACCGTGGGGCATAAAACTCAAGGATTTCATTTCATTTTCTACTCACGGATCAAGGCCGGATTAAGGAGGGCTTAGGGGGCTGTAGCCCTGAGCCTAAAGGCGGATGGGGCCCCCCAATTTGATCAAAGTCTCAACTGGCTGTCTAAAACGCTTACTTTCAGCTGGTGCATGCCGTGTGTCTAGTTACGAGGAGCAACTCAGGGATTATTCTGCACATGTACAAATTTATCTTTTTTTGAAGATGATACAATGAGAATTTACTGCGTTACTATTCTAAACTGCACCAGCCGACAGCCTTGAAAATTCGAAGTTCCATTTCTAATTCATTTACAAATAACAGGGTCCTGCAAACCTTATATATTTGGGATATGACTCACTCGTTCATTCATCAAAGCTTATAGAATATTTGCTGTAAATATCGGAACTTAAAATTTGGCAAATATATATATATCTTTTGTGACACAAGTATATAATAAAAATTCGAAAACTCGAAATTTCCCCTCAAAGAGAGTAAACTAGGGGCCATTTGTGAAATTAAACATTGTAATTTCACTTGTGATATTTTTCTTCAAAATCCATAGGCAACTTCCTGTATATAACAACTAAACATATGCCTCATATATATGATTTATAGTACAGGTAAAGGGAGAAAACTCTAAACTTCCAATTTTCGCCCCTATAAGAGAAAATTAGGGAGAAAATCCAAAAGCACATATTGTGACATTATAATATTTATGACTTATTTCTATCACAATTTAAATTATTTTGACTATTACGGTGTCGATCTCGTGTTTTGAGACAACTGGAAAACGCTTGAATTGTGAGTTATCAAATCTCTATTTCGAAAGAAATAAACGATAAATAGTATTGGAAGTCTAGGTGTTGCCCACATATTATTGAGCCAAAGTACTTTACTTGGTTTGCTGTAGCCATTTGTTAGTCTTAACCAGAGGTAGATAGATACGCTGCTTATCCAATGGGTCTATTCGGATTGTTTCCGGCGCGTTTAGACCCATCTTGGAATGAACTACAATATGCAAGGGGTCTAAAACGGACGACTAAATGAAACAACGTTTTCGACTATTTTTCTATACACTGTTATCACTCCCGTTTTAAAAGGCTGAGGTAGCTAGATACCATGAGACAAAAATAGCCAAAACTTGTTACAAATATAGTTTTGGCTCACGCTGGTTATAAAGTGTAATCTACATTCTCGATATACTTTACAGTATTTTCATTCTCCCTGTAAAGAAGAAAAGATACTGCAATTATACAGTAAATAGACATGATTTATGGACACTACAGTGCGTCAATGCAAGTTTTCGCTTACTCTCAGCCAGGCCCGTATCCACGGGGGGCCAAGAGGGGGCGGCCCCCCCTAAATTTTTCTTGGCCCCCTCTAAAATTTTCATTGAAGACTTGCAAAAAAATCTCGATTAATTCTATGTGTGAACACTAAGAATAAAATGCAATATAAAAAGAGATTATTCCAAGAATTTTTCCATTTTAACTATTTGACGAACACTTCTAAACATATTTTAAAGGAGTTAAAGTAAAGTTTATCAGTCTTCTCGAATCTCGATATGAAATTACACAATATATATTGAAGCAAGTTTTCCGAAAAGAAGGAATATGTTCATAATACTTTACGCCACAGTTGTAATAGTGATCTGGGAGGTAGGAGACGAAGTGCTTACTGCAAGCCAAATCATAAAAACAGGAGCAGGAACAAAGCGTTTATCTTTGTCGATTGCTGTAACGGCGGTAGGTTATTGTTATTCTATTGTGTAGTTGTAGTACATACATGCATTGCAAAATCCTCGTCAACAGCAAACCTTAGATTAACTGTGGAACAATTAGTTGTGAACAGTGACGACGCCAGAGGGGGGGGCAAGGGGGGCGAGCGCCCCCCTGGTGGCTACTCCTGCCCCCCTGACTGCCATCCAGACTGCCCCCCCCAGACTCCTACAATCATAAAATATTCTACATATAGTATTTTATATCAGTATCATAACCAATCTCATTGTCAGATCGTACTATCTATACATTTACTATGTGGCAGATTAGTCCTCAAGCTTTCTTTTTTGAGCGTCTGGGTATGCACACATATTTCTGTTTTCTAATTTAGCGCCTTTTCCGGTAAATTTTAGTTACAGTTCTTTCTTATGAATCTTAATTACTGTGCCTAGCGAACAATAGTAGATTTGGTAGACTTGTTTTCTTCTCATTGGATCAACTTCGATTTGAAACAAAAGAAAGGTAAAACCAATTACATAACTTGTTTGAATTTATCCAGTTTTGAAGTTTTCAGTTTCATATTTTGTTTTATTTAAAGGTTCTATACTTCTATTTCCTGAAACATTATTCTCGGCTTTCAATATTCGGAGGATGGGCTTATAACAGCTTAATTTGAGACTACCAGGGCTTAATTTTTTGAAGGAAAAAAAATTGTGTTTTCCCTTCCTGCAAATGATAATAATAATAAATATATTTAATTAAATCGATTATTTATTTAGTTCCCAATAAAACGTATTGTCAGAGTGTTGATCTTTAATTAGTAGTTGGTATGGAGCACTAGTGCTCCCTTACTTATTTTGTTTCAAAGTACTGACATGACGTCTACCATATTGACTAGAAATGTACGTCGAGCTGCTGAAAAATTCGTAGCCCAACCCAGGAGTGTACGTGGAATGATGAAATTTTACTTCTTCTACACTTCCCTTGAGAGTCAATATACTACCTTGTACAGTGCTCCAGTTTTGCAGAAGTTAAAAAAATCTGGAGACTTCCTCGCACCACTGTTCGTAATACTACCCTTATCAGATCTAAGTTTGGGAAATAAATACAAGCAATAGTTAGACGGTGCTAAATCTGGGGAATAAGGATGATGATCTAGGCACTGAAATCCTAGATTATGCAATGCTAATTGTGTTCGCAGGGGTTCGATGGACAGGTGTATTCTCTTAAAGGAACACATTTCCTTTCTTTTCATTTTCTGCGGTGTTGAACTTTGAATTTTTCTTTTAGTTTTGTGAGTAATGTAGAGATTCTGAATTAAATATCTGACCGTTGCGGAGGTAGTCTATGAGTACGACTCCATACTTATCCCAGAAGAATGTTGCAAACAGTTTTTCAACCAACTTCTGTGTCTTGAACTTCGTGGGGCGAGGGAGAAATGAGTGCTACTACTCCATTGACTGTTGTTTCGTTTCAGGATCATAGTGGTACAACCATATTTCGTTCATGGTTACTATTCGTGAGCGAAATGATCAGCATTACATTCAAACTGGAAGAAGACTTTTCTTAATGCCGTCACTATTTTATTCTCCTGACTGATTTTTGGGAACCCATTGTGGCAAGAACTTGCGCACACCCAAGCCATTCTGAATTATACTACCGACACGTTCCAAAGAAATGTCCACAATCTCTGACACAAGTTTTACTGAGACGGTAAAAACTGATGGAAGGGGGTTGCAGCCAGACCTCAGACTATAATAAGTATATTGTGAGTTTACTATACACTTTAAAAACTATATAAATAATAGCTTAAATTCTTTATGTCAGTCAAAAACTGGGGTGGCGTAGGAACCCCGGCCCCAGGTTATATCTACCACTGGCTGAAATGCTGCAATGTTCAAGAATAATGTCACAAATTGCATCCATGATTTCGGGAACAGTCACTGGATGTAAAGTCATCCTGGATGTAAAGCATAATTTGTTGAGAAACAGCCACGTTTGAACTAAGCCATCACTTCTTCACCACTGTATATAATGGAGAAGAATTCCGTAGTGTTTCACTGATTTTCTCATTAATTTACTTTGGTGAGTATCCTTGGTGGAACAAAAATGTTATAAATGTTGTGATCTGGATGTTCGTGAAATTCGCTGTTTGGGCACACATAATCACTTCAGAGGCCTGAGAAAGCAATAAGAATTTCATTATTAATATGAAAATTTGTTTTCATTATTAATATGAAAATTTGTTGAAAACATGTTTTTCAAAACTACAGTTTCATCTTTCTACCTAGTACCTACACTCCTTCTGGGTTGGATTACGAGATTTTCAGCAGCCCCTCGTAAATTTATATATATATATATATATATATATATATATATATATATATATATATATACGTAGCATATAATACTAGACGAATTTGTTACTTGTAGCAAACGCGAAAGTAATTCAATTTAGGTTTCAAAAGTTGCATTGAAAAATATTTCATGTGCAGACGTTACTTATTTGTTAGTTACAAATTTTTACTTGAAATAAGTTTGCCATATAGGCCTAATATAAAAACAACAACGAAATACACAATGTAAAGTAAGTCAAACGTAATAAATGTCATTTTTGGTGTGGAAAATAGCCGCCCCCCCGAAAATGTATCTGCCCCTCCCTTGCCCCCCTAGGAACTTACAGCTGGCGTCGTCACTGGTTGTGAATTGAATTAAGAGCTCCGAGTTCCGTTAAAGGCGATTGATTCTAGTAGGGTCCAAATTATTGTGATGTGATATGTAAAACAAGAACTGTGGGGAACATTCACCGAAGTAATGGTTGCAAAGACTTTCATATGTTTGTTCTCGTAGAAGAATAAAGTTAAGCTAAATTACCTTAATTAGATGAGTAACTGAGCAAGTGAACATATTTAACATTTAAGTTTAAGGATTAAATTCCGGGTTGTGGAGCCAGGACTAGTAAAAATTTGCAAGATTTAGAGGAGAAATTAAGTAGCAAAATGTTTTGTATTGTACTTGGGGTGGGAGATCCCGTGGAAGTAGCTAGTTTTCATATAAAAACGTCGTAAATTGGAACTATTTCTTAGTCGCGTACGCGTAATAATGTTGTAATTCAACATGAAAGAAGCAAAAATCAGAACGCAGCATAGCTTATTCGTATGCTACATAGGAACTGCCCTTAGGTGTTACATCATGCCTTTGCAGGATGTCTGATGTCTAACAGTCTTCCTTATATTGCATACATATATGTATGCTACCTTCGTCAGCTATATGTTATATACGTCCATTTGTATGTGAGATCCTGACAGCCTATATATTGCTTCATACGGAAATTATGTATAGATGGAACACTTATACAGAAAGTATTATAAAACATGCGTTTTCATTTATACGCTTGCTGTATGTTGTCCAAAAACTAAGGTACAGGATTTACAAATGCAACCTACGATATTACGTAAGCCGCATACATTTTTTCTCAGTGTAGTTTTTAATAACATTATAGTATTTTTTTAGCTGTTTTGGTATGTGTCGTCTTGGTATAGTGTGCAGGTGGTTCATTTATATAAAACGAGTTTAATTTAAGATTTTAAACAAGGACTTAGTACAAATATTAAATAAAAAAAATACAACTGTAATTGTAAACAAGGGAATTACTTCAAAGTTACCCATCCACCTAATATTCAACAAAAAACAGAATAAAATCTGCAATCATCAATTTCTACTTAAATTTTACTCATTTTATGTTCTGTTACGTTACCTCGAGGGTGTGAGTACGGGGGAGGAACCACAATTACATATGGAAATCCATTATTAACTAAAGGGGAGACTGGTGGGCCGCGCGGAGCACGGTTGTGGGTAGTTAATGGGGAGTGCGCAGTTGGGAAGAACGAGCGAAGGGAGAAGCCGAAGTAAGGTGGGATGATGCACTACTAGGTTACTTAGGTTAGGTTATGCCTACTTCGCACTTACCTTAGTACGTACTTAGGTTTGTAGAGCTCTCCTATCTCAAGCAGAAACTCGTAAACGATTGTTGGTGGTCTTTGTTCTTTCACTAATTAAGCCATGAATATTCAGAAGATTAACCTCACTATCAACATCATGTTTTACAAATGTTACTACTGTCAATTCACATCCAGCGCAAAGACCCTGTACACTTGCAGGCACGTTTACTCGACAATTATCCACAATCCAACTGTCCTTAACCTAGAGACAAGTAATTCCCTCTACTTGCGAATTAGTCCCGTGTTTATAACCGCTTATCAAAAGGTATTACACATAAATTACGCTTCGCTTACATGTTATCAAGCACACAAACAATCAAATTATCAATTTCTTCTAGGTAATTTTGATAAAAACGGAAGGGCAACTTCGCAAGTTAACCCTAAACAAGAGCCTAAGTAAAGTTGCATTTCCTTATTTCACAGTAGATCATCTCTCGTTCTTGAACTTAATATTAGTATTACATGTGGACTATCAAAACATTTATATTTTAATTCTAATTCGTGTAGTTAGTAATACCCATTTAATAAAATTCAAGTTTTTTTCATGTAGATTACAGAATGTTAACTTAATGTGTGTGTGTGTGTAAGGGGAGATAATAGAATTAAGTAGAAGCAAAATACTTAAACATTCAAGAGCAGATACCGGTATGATGAATTGCTGATGTTACTATTTGAAGAACTATAATATGGTTGGCTCGCCCCCCCCCCCCAACTTCTACCGGGCTCCCTCTACATTTTTCGGCTGGCTACGGGCCTGCTCTCAGCTAGTATGTATTCTGTCTATTTACACGAAGCAACTCGGAGATTATTGTGTGTTTACAATTGACTAAATATGGAACATGGTAGGTATTAAATTTTGAAAATAAAAAAATAACAAAAATATTACTGAAAATCATAACAAACACATCATTTCCGCTTACTTGTTATGGTATATCGTGTATAAGTTGAAACTACAAGTAGAGTGAATTTCCAAGAGGAAAAGAATATTAGTGAGGTACTGACACGTGAAAACTAGAAGTGATTTATTGCTTTACAGCTCCTTTTGTCTGCCATTTTAACAGGCTATGCAAAGAATATGCCAATCAATGATGGTGAGTACGGTCGATTTTTGCTTAGGTGGTAAGTAACAAGGAAGTATTCCTGGGTATATAGCGTCTTGTAGTGATAAAATTGGAAGTTTTCGATTATTTTATTAGGTGCAATCTGACGTTCTTGTTCATAAACGAAGCTACATAATATAATGTTTCTGTAAAGATATGGTCCGTTTTGCCTGTTCTTCATTCACGGCTTAGTATGCTACCGAGAATAGGAACTGGAACAAGTACTTTGACCACTATTCTACGTTGCGGCACTAAGCTATCTCACGTAGTCACATCTCGACTTTTGAGATTGACTTTGTTTCCAAAATGAATTATAATGTATTATTGTCTAGTTGAATTATCATAATATAGAGTTTTATCGTGACCCATTTATAATTCTTTAAAGGAGCAGATATAAAAATAATAGAATGGAACACAAAATAAGGAAATTCAAATTACACAGTTTACTTTCGAAACTATCTTCATTTCCATTGTTATTTCTACGGCCAAATGCTCTTGTTACTTAAGAGTTCCAAAGTGGAATTGGACTTAAAGAGAAGCGTAAAGCCATGTGTAATATTCCCTTAAGAATTCTTCTATCAGCATATATTTACAAGAAAAATGTCCGTTTTCGAGGGTCCATAGACCGTTCGATAATTATCGTAATATAATCACCTATGTATGCGTTACTCTCTTGAGGAAAGACAAATAATTTCAGGAAAACTGAAATTTCAAACAATTTGGACTATTTTGCAAGAGTTTCAATACTTCTCGGAGAACTGAAAACGCACATTCCGAAAATATAGTTACAACTACAAATTGATTTGCTAGTGTAGTCATGTGGGTCGTGTATTATACGTCATTATCCTCAACATGGACATGCTTTCCGAACAAAACCATACACACATATATTCTGAATTCCTAGTTCTGGTTATATTCGTGAATATTTAAGAATATCCTGCCAAAATAGTGATGTGTTTACTTTTACACAAAATGGTGCACACTCGCGGCCCCAGAGGCCGGTTAAGGCACGAGAAATACCACGAATAACCTTAAAAGACTGTCAGATTACTACAAGTAGGAATGGGCACGAGTCGAGTTTTCAGCCGAGGCAGAGAAATTTTCTGTATTCTAGTCACAGTTTTTAGGTCGATTTTCGAGTCGAATCGAGTTTGATACTTCGTTCACCCGTGCGGCTCCTTTTAGCTCATTTAGAGATCATAGATTTCTTTGTTTCGAAAACGAAAGCTATGAAAAAGTAAGCAGTAATGTGGAATAATTTTAGTGTTGCTCCCGAGAAAGGGCAATTCTCACATCTCGTCACATCCCGAAAACGAGACGAGACTACATTACCCTGAGACAATCCCAAATATCGTCTCATGAACATCGCTGCATGTAGCAAAATCAAGCTAAAATTTTGTAAATAGGATTCTTTCCCAGTAATTCGAGAAAATGCTAACACAATGCTTACTAACCTGCGGATGAACTCGGAAGAATAGCGTGAAAATCTATTACCGTAGAACCCTGATATTCCGCCGCAAGGAGCCCTGACCCGGACACCGACGAACCAAGCGTAGGTATAGACCATCATATTCCATGTTTCTACGCATTTGGGTTTCGTCCCCAAAGCTCCTCTCGGGGCTTCTCCCTCAGACTCTGAAGTAACTTTTTTAACTTCGAGAATTAGAAAACACTACTTTTTGTAACAGTTATCACTTAAAATTTTCAAGTTGACCTCAGAAACACTATGACAGGGTTCTTTGGAGCATTTTTACAGAATTGAAACTTTTGAAACTGTTACACTTTATTCTCATCCATTTCCATCACATGCATATAGTTATTTTTTTTTAGGCTGGCCTTTTGATTCAGGGGTTACTAATACGAGTACCTTGAGAGCACTTCTTATATAAAATTTAAAACTAAGTTTGAAATTATATAAAACTTTTATTTTCATTCATTTTAAACCTAGTAGCACCAATTGAGTGCACTTGCACCCCAACTTCAATTTTTCATTTACTGTTCCCGTTTTTCTGGTGGAGAAATTTACTTATTCAGAGCATTGTTTTCTGAACGCTACGTTTCTTTAAGAAAATATTCAGATCATTTCAACAAAGTGGACAAGGAATAAGTTTTTTTTTTTTTCTGTTGCAGTGCAGCTGCACCCCTGCTTGCTGCTTAACATTCTGCAACGATTCAATTTCTCAGGGATTTCCAACAATGTGTTACAGGCTTTGTGAAAGATGTTTTCAATATTATTAAAAACATCTGAAGTATGATTAGTTTCATGAACAACAAACGTCCATCTACACACAGTATTCCCGTATCAGCGTTGCCAGACACACAGCTCGGAATTATTCCAAAACCTAATCGAAATTATGCTAGATTCGGTCAAATTATGCTAGATCCTCATAATTACTAATTCAGGAGTTTTAAAAGAAAAGAAAAAAAACGAAGTTGAGATACGATAACGTAACTTCAAATACGCAGAGCTCAAGAATGCGTGGATAGAACTCAATACTTCACGCACCAAAGCTGTAACTCAACTAAACTAGTGCAGTCGTTGCCAGACTCAATAGTGTATATATCGTATAAATGAATGCAAAGTGTTTGTTTACATATTTTGAAAGAAAATAACCTCGCAGCATAAGCGGAGTTGGGAATTGTCTGCTGGGGGGGGGGGAGGGGGTAAGATTTTTGGTCGGTCTCGGACCTTTCATTTCAGGAATAAAGATGGTCATGAAGTCAGAAATAAAGATGGTGAAGGTGTCAAAAAGTTCGGGAGAGAATGGCACTCATAGCTCCGCCCACGCCTCGCAGTTAAAGAATTAGAAAATCTGGGTGAAACTAAAAAAAAAAAAAAAATCCCAAAGCCGTTTCTAACTTACTTCGGAAAATAAGACTGCCTGTATGGTTTACCGACTGTATGAATCAATGGAAGAGAATACATTTCTGCCGTTCTTTTTCTTTCCACGACCAACTTCTTTCTCATCTCCAGGTTTTGCGGCTTTTTGATCAACTTGCTGAAATTATGCTAGATTTGGGCAGGATGCTAAATGCAAGATGCTAGATGCTAAAGACATGCAAATTATGCTAGATCTAGCATCATTATGCTAGATCTGGCAACGCTGTCCCGTATATACAGTATATTATATAGGATGTGAGTGTACTGTATAAATAAACGGTGCCCCATAAGTCTGGTTGCACAGGCCATCTAGATAGCGATTAAAGATATGAAAAAGAGATGAGACATAAGAGAGCAATGCTACTGGAAAGTATAGGCTTTCGGTCTAAAATGTTTCAATATTTCAAATTGAACCAAGCATCTGAGCTCTACAGTGGTGTAGCGCTCAATTAAAGAATAATGTAGCATTACCACGCCACGCCATTAATGGACAAAGTGAATGAAAGACGGGGTAGTTTGAAGTGTTCTGAACCACGAAAGATGAAAGATGGAAGAGACGAGCATATGAAGAATGAAGGATCATATCCCACTTCAATGTTCACGGCACTGGCGTCACCACAAACCTTAGTAATACATACGTTGATTCAACGTTGAAATTTCATTTATTGTGAAATGAATAAACCGTTTAATAGGCAGACATTTTCCCTTTATCCAACGCTGGTGAACAGTACGAGTTAACATTTAACTACCAGTTGTTGTTCTAAAGACAAATTCTTTAATCTATTAGGTCACCTCTATTTAGATAGTAATGCTCATTGCTCAGTAGATAGATATTTCTTTTTCTATATTTTCGGTTATTAATCATAAGTAAATATCAACGTTTTAATAAACTTATGTATAGTAAAATTCACCCTGTTTTAATTTAATTTTGTTTTGTATTTGCCCCTTCCTCTTGTTTGTGAGTAGTAACGGTACTGCCATGAATATTGAAGTCGTGTGTAATCACTCAGCCAGTGGAGTAGATGCCTGCCACGCGTTATTTAGTAGGTCGAGGTTGGCAAGAATCCATGCTCCGGTAGGACATCCTGACTGAGGGGTTTCCTGATTTATTCAGTCCCTCCAGGTGAATGCTGGGATGATAGTTACTCTTTTAGGCTAGAGGCGCTTTCTTTCTTAATCCTAGCCCAACCTAAAGGGCGAATGTGACCTCGGTGCTGAAGGTCCGAACTCCTCCTTGTATCCTTCCCTTGAACAAAGAAAATGCTCGCGTGTGATCCTTTCCCCTTCATATATCCGCCCATCCAGTGTACTTCAAACTACACTGGATTTGACTCGAGTCGAGTTGGATAAATTTTCCAAGCCGAGCTCTCGAGTGGAATTGAAAGAAAACTCTCTCGGACTCGCCATGTCCATCCCTAACTACAAGCCATCATGGCAGTAGATTCTGTCTTTTGGGAGAGTTTTGTTCCGATTCTTTGATTTCCATATTACTTTGTTTTTACCACTTCCAAATTTAATAATCGATTAAAAAGATAGAATTATGACGTCGTTCTATTAACATCTAGCACTCCAGAATTTTCCGTGCCTTCGCAGTAGAAATTGAGATGAAATGTTTAGAATATGTGGAAGTTTATTTTCTGCGATTGCCAATTACACAGAAGTATTATTAGCGAGGAAAAGGGGGATTAGAAGGTCAACAGCCAGCCGGAAAAATGAAGGTGAAATCTTACGTCCCAAGGTTATTTCGGCTAGGCTAAAGAAGAGGGTGAGTATGAGAAATAAATGAAATGGCAGAATGAGGAAAGTGGGAGGAAACGGGAGATTCACGAGGAAACCCACGCACACGGTGTTTGTCCACCACAAAGTTCACTTGGTGGAAGCAGGGTTTGAACCCGGGACCCCATACACCAGAGGTGAACACTCTAGCACTGAGCCACCGCGGCCTCGAATAGCCAGACGGATTTCTTACGTGAGGGAGATATGAATACCGAGGGTGCAATGGCAAAGTCACCAAAGATTACAAGAAAGAGTTTATTTATTGCATACGGAGAATCTGGGCAGAATTTAAGCTCCTTTTACAAAACTTATGATATAAACTCACTTGGCTCATGAATATTTATGCTGTAACACACATGCCATTTGTGTACTGTAATAGAGATGCATATTACAGCACACAAATCCAAGACTAGAATGTTTTATCAGCAATACAAGAAAACTAGAAAATACAGCGGTACATAATTTAATTCAGTTACATACTTTATGTTTACAGAAAAATACAAAGTATTGATTTTAGAATACTTTGGTTTGAAATTCTTAAATAGCAATATCCCTGAGGAACATATTTGCTATATCTACTAAGAAGCATATCAAATATCACGCTTTATGCAAAAATAAGTAAAATGTGCTTTATTGTTCAAGATCAGTAATAAAGACATTAAAAGATACATTAAACGAATGTATTACATGGTCTCATCAACTACAGAATTATAATCCCAGTTTTCCAGCTATGTGATAAATGAATGCTACGTCGTGAAAAAAGAATGACATAAAATAATAATATTAATAATAATATACAGTGAAACCTCATAATGACACCGATAAGATAAAAGGTTGATTCAAAATTGTGTATACACCTTTGTAAGTTGGAAAGTATTGTACTGATTGCAATGGAATTTGCGCTATAGCTATTCTGGTTGACGCTTTTATCGGTGATATATTTTAAAACCTATAAAATATACCCATATTTTTAGAACATAGTAGAGAAAAAGAAGCTGTTGAAAATTCGACACACTAAGGAATTTGCTACATGCATCTAAATATTGCCTTTAGGAGTGTTAATAAGAATAATATCATAATTCATGTTACACAGACATTAATAATAACTTATACCAAACATACACACATCATGCCCAGAAAATTTAATAAAAAATATGAAAATAACGGAATGTAACACTCATAGACGCCGACTTGAAGAAAATATTGGGGGAGCCACTGGCGCAAATCCCGGGAGGATGAGAAGGACATGTCCCCCAGTCTTGGACCTGGGGAACAGTCCCCCAATAATCTGACGTAAAAAGTGCTTTTTGGGATAAGTGTTATGATTTGTGTCCGTCTGCCATAAAGGAATGTATGATAGAATTTATTTCTCTCAGCTTATATATATATATATATATATATATATATATATATATATATATATATATATATATATATATATATATATATATATATATATATATATTAGAAAGAATCGTATTCAGTAGTAGTTCAAACTGAACTTCGTGCTGTAGTGCGTTTAGTAGTTTCATCAATATGTATTAATTCCACATCCGCTACTTGGGCACAGATTGCAATAAATGCCAGAGGAGAATATGTCCCTCTACTCATTCTGGAAAATTGTCCCAGCTGTCGGTACGGGCAAAAATCCCGGGGAAATTGGGAGACATGTCCTCCAACATTGGAACTAGAGGCTCACCCAATAATCCGATTTGAAAAGTGCTTTTTGCAGATAAGTGTGATGATTTGTGTCCGACTGCCTCAAAGGAAAGTGAGATAAAATTGCTTTCTTTTGGCTTTTCCATTTTTAATGAAAATGAAGGTGTGCGACTGTGCGTGACGTAACCTGATGTGAAATCTTATCTCCTCCTCCCTCCTAGGCCCTAGCACACGAAGAGTATATAGACTACCCTACGTCAGTAGAACCCATCTTTTCAGTAAACGCGCATTTTATCTATTTGTAGTATCAGACTAGGCATCTACTCATGCTTCGTAAGTAAAGAAAAGAATTTAATTGCTGGAATATTTTTCTCCGTAATTTTAAGGTTACATCTGTTAACTAAAGTGTATATGATACGTGTCAGATTTCTGTAACGATTCCTGTAATGCTGTTGAGATTATCATCATTTTGCTCAAATAAGAGTATTGTTGCGTCATACATAATTTTCTTTCTTCATAGTTTTGGGGAAGTCATTATTTATATTATTATAAAACAAGTGTCCAAAATTTTAACGTGGATAATTGTTGATGCCTAATTCGAAACATACCAATTATAAATATTCATGTATTAAGATTTCAGAATGCGTTCACGGCAGTGATTTGTAATACGGATGTGTACTACTACTACTTCATCTGCATCGCCTAATATATAATATACTCTACAACATGTTCATCACAGAAATCAGATTCATCTACCGTAATATGAAATTCTTTGAGTTTTGTGTCCCATGGTTATGCTGGCTGTGCTAAAGGAGACTGTGATAATGAGAAATGAATGAAATGGTGGAACGAAAAAAGTGGGAGAAAACGGGAGAACCCCGAATAAACCCACGCACATGGTGTTTGACCACTACAAAGTGCACGTCGCGGGAGCAGGGTTTGAACCCGGGACCCGATGCACCAGTGTGAACGGTCTACCACTGAGCCACTGCGGCCCTTTACCGTAATATGGATTTCATCTCCCTTCCCTAGAATAAGTCTCAAATCTGCCCACCTCGCAATGTTGCACATAACCAGTGGGGGCTTTAGGATTGTATTTCGAGGGGATACGCCCAACACAGGGAAGGAAGTGACAATTGCCCACCTGAGTTTGAGAATTAAATGTATTTTAATTTATGCATGAATTGAAATTTCAATGGCAAGAACTACAGACCGATAAATCCTATATGGTATAATACAAAATCTTAGGAGTGTATCTCACCTTTTATTATATCCATAGAAGAAAAAGGAAGTATTCTCTTGGCCTACCTAATTTTCCAGGTTAATTATTCCCCCGTTTTGATTTTCTTTAATTCAAACATTTCCTTCTTTTTAAAATAACAAAACGATATAATTTTTTCTTTGTTATAATAACTAAAGTTCCGTCATGTTGATATCCGCTCAAGTTGGTGTGGAACACCAGTTTCGCTTATCAACTCCTGTTAGTTTAGGTGTTACTGATGACGTCCGACTTGAATCACAACTAACAACGGTCGATAAAGTATGATAGGCGAAACCAAAGATAGTAACATCAAGAAAAAGAAACAGAAAATTAGAAAGGACAAAAGAAAGAAAAAGAGGACGCAATTCTTACATTATATGAAATTTGGCAAATACAGTATTATTTCTGAACAAAGAGCATAAGAAAATGGAAAGTCAATGACATTCTTAGAAATGCTAAGAAGAATTATTGATTTGCGAAAAACTAACATATTTATTACGGGACGATCTTGAGCCCGATAGCATCCTATACGCCACTGAAGACAACTCTGCTCCCCTGATCCTCCACAACATTGTTTTTGAATTTCATAAATATTTTGAACATTGCTTATATATATATATATATATATATATATATATATATATATATATATATATATATATATATATATATATTACTCCACCCACTCAATATTGAAGACGGATTTACGCCGATCGGGGGAGGGCAAACAATGAATAAATATATAATCATATTCAGACGTTTTCTATTAGGTGCTGGATGAAAGACCCTCCCCCACAGGATCTCGGTCCGCTCCATCCGTTCCGCTGCGAATTTCAAGACCTAAATCAAATTTGCCTAAAACAAATTCAAGTTCATAATTTGGGAACTTTACTGGAAGTTTGCGCACCACATTGATCGTCCCTTGTCATATCAGTGCTGCGATAGTGTTGGTTAAAGCTTCAGTGCTCTATTAAACACAACTTTGAAAGTGGCATTTTGTATCGAATAAGAAGGCTGTTCCTAATATTGAATTAAAGGTACGACGAAGTTTACGACATAAATTCTTTCTCCTCTTTGTTACTTTTTGCTAAACTGGATTATATTGGGGGGCAAGGACCCCACCTTTAAATATTGGGGGGCCAAAAGTGTCCTGTCCCCCCCCCCCCAAAGTCAGTGCCTATGATGCCCGCTATTCGCACGGGTAGAATAAATGTTATGGAAAATATTTCAAAACATTGCAACAATGAAAAACTCGATCGACGGATTTTAGACATAGAATTAAACATAGAACTTACTCGTTACTCGTAAGTTGTGTTTAACACTACGGGTTAAGTACACTACTTTTAAAAATAAAACTCATAATTGAAGAAAACTCGACATGAAATGAAAGCTTAACCTATTTTTGTTTTTGGTTTGTTTGAGTTTAACGTTCCACTCTTACGCCGTGTTGGCTGAAGGAGACGTGAACCTACTTATTATTGTGGAATCAGAACCACTTTTTTCGTATTACAGTGGGAATCGAACCTAGGGCTACGCGCGCCGAAGGCAAGCGTTCTAACCTCTAAACCAAGCATGAGCCCTCAACATCTTAGTTTTGCTCCCATTGAGATGAAGAACAACAATGATATACAGTGAATTATAATGGAGGAACCCATGTAACGCCAAAGAAAGGTAGAATAAAGCTCAAACACCGCTTTGTACACTATAAAATTCACATGAAACTTCTGCCATTGAACAAAGGACGAATATCACCAGATGTTATACCTTTAGCACTTAGTCACTGCGGTACCCTTTAGGGATCATTAACCCGATTACCCTTTCCCCCTTTTTCACAGGTGTCTCTTTCCAAAGTGCTTGTGATCCATGTGACCTCTGTAAACTGCATCTCAAGTATCCAGTTGTGTGAAGAAATCGGTAGTGGATAGTCGGGAAACGGAAAAAGCTAAATCACAGCAAAAGGTTTCATAATGCGGAAGGGGTGGGGAACTCCTCCCATGTGGCAAGTTATTGGTTCAATACATGAAAATAGAACAAAAATTACACACCTGCGCTTTTTGTTACTGACGGGAGTGAAATAGAAGTTCTATCATCAAGTTAAATTTTTCCTTTGTGTTCTTAAATCATTTGAATTTCCCTTTACTATGAATGTTTCAAGGAAACTATGTCAGTTGTTTTTTCATTCTTTTTCTTTTCTTTTTTCTTATTATAAAAAAGCAACGCTCTCTTGTCACTTGCTCAAGTGTTACGAATGAGCTAGTGCATTTAGAGTAGATAATATTTGCTTTCATTGTTTGTAGGCTCTACTGTCTGTGTACCCTAAAAAACTTCAAAGATATGGTTGTCTTTCCTTTTTATCTGGCACATACAGTAGAAATAAGCTTAATAAAACATGGTACCATTCTTATCATTCATGGCATCAGCCATTCAAATTTTACATATAGTTGTATCTGACACCGCCTGTGTGAACAACAGTCCTGGTGATGATTTATGGTGATTTATTGATTACTCTCAATACCTATATGAATGATTCGCTAATAATGATCGCAAATTGATATAAAATTGATCATAAAAAATCATTAAAACTTTCTAATTTAAATTATAGATTTTTTTTTTTTTTTTTTTTTTTTTTTGAGACTGAAGCTATTTTAAAGAATCGTCAAATTTGAAGGAGTTCGAAAACGAGGTTGCAGTTCCGGTTTCGTCTCGTTTGACAAAAGTGGTCTCAGTACCGATCTCGTCTCAAAGTAAATAGTATAAAATAAAATAAATGTGTAAGTAGTATCATTTTTTGTTTATATTATTCAATTTGAGTTGTGTGGCATATCCATTCGTAACTAGGTGGCCAACACTCGTGCTTTTTATGCGTGTTCGCGTGTTCAATCATTAGGGTGTATATCAAGCATTGGATAAAACTCGAATAGTGATCCACGTTTCACTTTAAACAACGGATCTTATCATATAACCTCAGTACTTGCTATGCAGAGAAACTCTTCACAGTCAACTTCAATACTATAGTTAATTTCCTTCCTGCTGAATCAGTTATTCAATATCCTACCAGATAACACAGTAGATAGCAGCAAGAACGTATTTGAATGATAGGAAATTTAAATTGTACAATTTCTCATTTATTTTTCGCTACCAGAATGCCCATTCTTTGCACGGGGAGAATAAGTTTCATTTTGGACATATAGGGCAAAAATACTGTCACCCATCAACTATGAATTCGACACTAATATCGATCATTTTCAATTATTTTAAAGTCACCATACCCTTTAAGAGCACTAATGGGAGCTGGACTTAGAAGATTTAAACAGCATCGGAAGTGTCACTGTTCGTCTCAGCGACCCCGAAAATTATGGATTCGACACTAATATCGGTTATTTTTATATATAGATATAAATATATATATCGGGTGTCCTAAAAATGGCGCCCACAAACTACAGAACACTATTCTGCAGGTCAAAATAAAGAGAAAATCTTATATGATGGAATGCTCCCCGGGGCATCCCTCAGCTGGTATGGGGAATTAAAATTTCACTATGTGGCAACATTGCATATTAATTGTGAGCATTAGCATCGCTCTACAAATCCATCAAACAGTTATATCGATTGTTAAGATAATAATTGGTGCTAGTGTCAACTCTATTGACTTCACGGGCGTCTCTGGCGGTCTAAAGAGGGGACGCGTCCCCCAAATATTCTGAGTAGGAGATAAAAGGATCAATGCTGAAAGTATTTAGATCTATGTGGAAGAAGTAAAAATATAGACAAAACAAATTAAAATTATGCCTGCTCTTAAACATTAGGTTAACGTGAATAGAATGTCCGCCTGACGTATGCCACTTTGAAAGAAGGATTTTATTTATTTATTTATTTTTAAAGTTACGCTTCTTGGTTAGTCAAAGTAGTATCTGCTGCAGGCACATAAGTTTTTCATTGCTTAACCAGCAACAATTGGTTTCCATGACGGAAGGTGGACTGGATAAGGGAAGGAAAGGATGTATAGAAAGTTTATCTGCGAATGAAGAAGGGAAATCTACAAGGACGGAAATATACAATAGAAGCGAAGGTGACCAAAAAGAATTTAAACAGATAGAGAAATTTGAATATTATATATGAGAGTAAATTTCATGCGAATACTGTAGAAGGGCAGCAAGGGACAACTACTATGACAATATAGAAATTAAAGATAGAAATGAGTGTTTAATGAGTGAATTGAGTTTGAAGAAGATGGAAAAAATACATTGAGGAGTCGGATGACAGCAAGAATAAACAGTACATTTTAGACATTAAAACGGAAAATGAAGTAAACGAGGATGGTTCATTGGACAAATTCAAAGACATACAGCAAAATTAAGAACAAAAAGGTAGATAATATACATTTTGAGTTCATTAAGAATGCAGAAGATTTTTTTTTTTTTTTAATCGAAATTCACAATCAAATCAAGCAGGATCGTAAGACTTCTTTCAGAGAGTTAAGAATTTGTTAGCTAAAGAATCGAAATATATGAGGACTATGAAACTATACTGCTGCGAATGCGTTTAAGAAAACTGAACAGGAATTCAACGGTAGGAATGTCAAGGTGAAGAAATTACCTAATAACCATATTATATACAAACATATTTTTTTTTCGGCAAGTAGTCTAAAAGTGATGGAAGAAAATTATGATGAACTGTGTTGCTAAGGCTAGAAAGAGCGGATGTCATTAGTAAAGTAGATTTCAGATTATTCATAATTTTCACATAACTTTAGTTGTCTAAAACGCAAAATGAAACAATCCAATGTATTGCGGTGATCGGAACTGATTCGTATGGACACGAACTGTATTTGATTATTTCGTTGGTACATCATAACGTCCTGATGAAGTTGTTTCATACTCTGTACAAATCTTATGCCATAATCTTAGATTGATAGGAATCCAAACACATCAAATGGTTGTATCCCCGTGTGCAGCAGTTCTTTGGTATCTTCTCAACCATTACGTCTTTTGTCATCCGTCATGCAACTTGTAATTAACAATTTGTCTGTGAATGGACCCAGTGATCAAGCAGTAGCAAGTTCAAAACATCAGGCTTCGCTATGGGAGAAAATACTTAACGCTTTTAAATATGCATCCACTCATTTTTTCATATAAACTTCCAATCTGAATATCTCGAACAGTTCTCAACTGTACAGGAATATTATTACCTGTTGAAATCAGCATGAATTGGTCCTTCAAATGATATGCTTAGTTTCTCTGCAGGCGAGTGCTTTGTCCCGAACTTCCCTTGTCAGCACTGACTTCAGACCATCATATCCAAAATACAAAATCCGTTTATCTTGTTCCAATCTATTGTACTGCAGAAAGGAAATTCCATCTTCGAAGCGAAGATGATCATCCGGAAAATCTAGTTCTTTAGACGTGGAATTATTATTATTATTATTATTATTATTATTATTATTATTATTATTATTATTATTATTATTATTATTATTATTATTATTATTATTATTATTATATTATTATTATTATTATTATTAATGCCAAGAACTGTCCTTCTATCATTGTTTAAATAGCCCTTCCTTTGACTCTAAAAACATTATTTGGGTGAATAAATACACACTAATTTTACTTTATAATACTTATCCATTAAATAATACAATAAAACAATTAATTTAAACAACGAAATGTGCAAATTGTACATATAACAGAAAAAACTCAATCCCTTTATAAACATCCAAGCGTATGTCGTTATACTTAGTGAGCAACTTTGTAACTTACAAGATACTACATAGATTTGCTGTGACGATTACTAAATTAATCCCTCATATTAATTTAGTATGATGATTAGTAAATTTAGTATGACGGATTAATTCCGCTCTTTCCAAATAGTTTCTCACAGGCTCGTGGCAGTCAGCTCACCGTCGTGACAGTCAGCACCTTGATATTTGTAATCAGCGCCAGTCGAGGCAATCAGCATCAATAATTGGCTGTGGCAGTCAGCATACGTGGCAATCAGCACCAATAATTGGCTGTGGCAGTCAGCACACGTGGCAATCAGCACCAAACCTTCAGAACGAAGCGATAGCGCAAAATATCACATCTTAAAAAGAAAGAACAAGAAATGGCTACCTGCATTTTCGAAGGTCGAAATTTTCTGAGCAAGAACGCCAATGCAAGTAATTTCTTGCGATGTATTGCTTCATTAAACTTCTACAACGTAAAAAAAAAAAAAAAAAATCCTCTGGATCTACCGCTATGTGTAACAAAATTATATTAGAAGGTAGAAATCTTATGTGCTTGTTTTACAAAATCAGGTTTCGGAATTTGTTGAAAACATGCTCTTTGACTAAAAATGACTTGAAATGGCATAGATCTACAGTATATTGAGTCACAACTCAAAATTTGAGTTGTTTTAAACACTTTCGATATACCTTGTGATCAGAGGTGGAATTCCTCTTTCTCCCGTGTATACCACTCTGAACACGGTCACCCAAGGGTAATTGTTTACTATCAGAAATGTAACTTAACAATGCGTGCATTTTGAGTAAAGACAATGGTATATATATATATATATATATATATATATATATATATATATATATATATATATTTTTTTTTTTTTTTTTTTTTTGTCGATATTCGAAACGAGAGACCGAGACTTTCGAGAGTGAGCTTGATTTTTTTTTTTTTTTTTTTTTGTGACGAGCTAGTTTCAGGAAGTTACTCCCTCACGAAGTTAATCCCCAGTATTTTCAGGTGGCGTGTTGTTTGCCACGACTCGATTTTCGTGTTGATTGCCACAATTTTGCCCCGATTTGCATTCCGATCTTACCATATCTCATTATCGCGAAAATTCACACACACCTGGAGTAAAAGGAAGGGTTGCAAGGCACCTCTCTTTTTGATTCTCTGGAACAAGTGGTAAATGTTCTCGCCTTTGAACACAAAACATCATTAATATCACAATAGCTTAGTAAATTGATATAATTGCATTTTCTCTTTTAACTGAGTTTTTAATATGGGCTGTTACAAAATGTTACTTTTTCCGTTATGCTACGCGACTAAAGAACTGGGTTTCATATACTTTAGAAAAATGAAATGAAATATTTCAGTTTTACTTCCCATGGTTATGACGTGTAAGCTAAAGGATATGGTAATGATCAGAATGAATGAAAAATAGTGTAATGAAGAAAGTGGTAAGAAACAGAAGAACCCACTGCATCACTGTCATCTAAAGTGTTTACTCTGAGACTTGCTTGAAAAATTAAGCAAATATTTCTCATTTCTGCACCCCTAGAATCCATCTGAGATATGATCTTGTGTACGATTACACCACAAAAACAATATTTTAAATTGTTCTTTTTTTCTGGGGGTGGTTCAGTATCGAATGATTTATCTTTCGATTGCGGAATTCAACTTCTTACATTTATATATGGTCTAAATTTTACCTTCAAACGTTCGAGAGAATTAATGGTTCAAACTTAGAGAAATGTAATCTGCTAGTTTACTTCTGCCATAGGTTTTATTGTATCAAATCGTACACAGTGCTCCCTTGTGGTTATGTGGATAGCCACGCGCCTTTGGGGTAGGAGACCTGGGTTAGATTACCGGCGAAAACTTATTTGGATCGGATTCCATGCTAAGATGTAGGTTCATGTCTCAGTCTGCTACTGAATGGGATGTTTAACTCAAATCTACTCCAATTCATGCACATTCCATCTTGTTTCAAAAAAGCTATAAAGGGATTGCCGACCCATGTATTTTAATAATCTCTGTTGAATTGATTTGATTTAATTTTTAGTGGCCCGCTCAGCATCGAGGTTATATGAGATGTGGACCTACAGTTTAACGTGGAATCCGATCCATATGAGCTCCAGCTAAAATCGAACCCGGGTCTTCCACGTCAAAGGCGCGTACACTAACCGCTTAGCCACAAAGGAGCTCTCTGAGTGGGCTTGAAAATAGCCAACTAACAATACAAAAGTCACTAAATTTTTGTATTACCAATAGAAGTTTCCTTCCTCTCACCAAAGATGTTCAAAAGATTGCTAAATCCATATATTTAAATCTAATTTTGTTTAATTTAATCTCTAGGAAAGCTATGAAAGATTTAAAAAAAAATGCCCCTCCTGAAGATCCGGGTTCTCATTTTTCGGGATGGTTACCTCTTACTTATGGGTGGTCCTGATGAAATGCCTGCATTCAACATTGGCTACACATTCGAACGCACACAAATTGTACGTCATATAAATTTTGAAAATGCATTTGGGGAGATTTTAAGCACACAAATGATTACATCGAGTGCTTGAACTCAACTTCAATAAATTTAACAGCGGCGTTAGCAGCTGATAGCGTAGTAACCCAATAACGTGCTTGGGACAGTGTGTATTGTATGTATTATGTTTATAAATATAATAGATTTGATTTTTATGATATGGTCATCTGGCAACCCTCAGCTTATGAGTCGATTATGTATAAATCTTTACGATTGTGACATAAGATAAGCCAGAGATAATACCGTGGCAAACAACAGCAAAATGAAGTGGTGGCAAACAACACGTAAACTATTTACAGCCCTTTATCTTAAAAAAAAAAAAATCCTGAAGTTTGGAACTTCACTCCTAAGTCCTCGCAAACAACTCCTAAACGATTGATTTTCACGAAGAGTTTGACTAATGGGAGACCCCACTATTTTGTTGCACTGCATATCCAGAACTTTTAACTCATAAACTTAACAATTTCACCCCTAAATCCTTCGAAACAAATCCAAAATAATTAACGTAGGTTTCATTATTCGAATGGGGCCCTCCTTTATTTTACTGGTTGTAAAATATCTTGAGAAGTGTAAACTTCTAAACTTTAGGATTTCAGTCTTAAATCCTCTCAAAAAATTTGAAAACAATTTTTGTAGGTTTTAAAATTATGTGACGTATGGGGTCATAACTTCACGAAGTTGGCCCCCAATTTTGCGGTAATGTATCTTTAAAATAGTAAACTTCTAACTTCGGGACTTCACTCCTATATCCTCCCAAACAAATCATAAACGATTGGTGTACGTTCTAAGAATATTCGCGATAAGTTGGACTAGATGCATAAAACTTTCGCATACAAAGAACTTTCAATTTTTAAAAAGGGAGCTAGAGATATACATCCCCCACATTTAAAATGGGGGTAAGTCGAAAGCTGTGAGAACACAAAACTCGGGGTTTTCAGCAAAAAACGGCACCAAACTTTAGCATAGAAAACACTTCCTATTTCTAAAGTGGGTTGTTGCATGTCTCCAGCCTCAAATTTATTGTTGCTTTAACTTGAGAAATGTGAGCACGGAACTGGGGATATAAACTGACATATAAAAGACTTTCAATTTCCAAAGTGGTAGGTTCATCCCGCACCTCCAAATTTATTCTTGTTATAACTTGAGAACGACAAGAGCACAAAACTTGGGGTTTTCAGAGTAAAAGGGTTAAAAAGAACTTTGGCATAGAAAAGATTTTCAATTTCTAAAATAGTGGCTGGAGAGATGGGTACCCCATATTTAATAGAGAGAGAACTCGAAAATGGCAAGAGAACAAAACTAGGAGTTTTCAGCACAAAACTAGTACAAAAATTTTGCACAGAATGAACTTTCAACTTCCAAAGTCTCCAGCCCTCCCAAATTATTCTTACTATAACTTGAGAACGGCGAGAGCACAAAACTTGGGGTTTTCGATACAAAAGGTAAAAAAATACCACAAGCCTTTGCCGTACAAAAGACTTTGAATTTCAAAATTGTGTGTTTGTAGGGGGAGGGAGGCTTGAGATATGGACTTCTAACTACGGGACCGCGGTGGATCAGTGGAATAGTATTCACCTCTGGTACTGAATCCCTGATTCAATCCATCTGATGCTTATTGCACTTTTGTGCTGCACAAAAACAATGTGTGTAGGTTTCTTTGTGGTTCTGCCCTTTCCTCCTATTTTCTTAATTCCACTTGTTTCTTTAATATCATTCGTTTTTCTCATTCCTTACCATCCCCTTTGCTTGTTGTTTATTGAAGTTAACGTCTCTTTTTTACAGTTAGACCATATGACACATGAGCATACAGTTTAAGGGCTTCACTCACATCCTTCTGTTTAAATCTATTCATGTTTATTATAATACTGACAACCCGAAATATTTAATCGTGAGTTTGAAATGAAAATTAAAAAGAAACGGAACGCTGTGGTAGGTTCCAAGCAAACTGGTATCGAAAATAACTTTCAGATTAATTATTTAACTTGCACTTATGAGAAATACATCACGGAAACAGTGACTGGGATAACAAGTCCGCAGTCGCTGCAGTGCAAGACGGCCGAGATGTTTTGTACCCCTTCCTCAAAGTTGTAAAACCAGATTCGTACAGGGTTAGCTTGTTTATTTTCGGGGTTGTACTGACACTGCATAGAAAAACTTAATATCAAACTAAAGTGAAAAATACATTTCATAGTCAATTTGTGCTACTTGGCTCTGAATGTTTCAATAGAACTAGAGTGCCTATCCAGCCCGGTCCTGCTTTTCTTGAATAATTATTTCGCCATAGCATATACAACGAGGTTTAATACCATCGATAGTTGTAGGTCCTCCATGTCGTTGAAATTAGAAAGTATAATAGATGCGATAAATTATTTGGAAGCTGGATTATTTGTGTAAATTTCAAGTTATTACAAAAATTTCCTTATGTTCTTTATATGTTCTTTTATGTTCTTTAAATAATATTCGAACATTGTTTTGAAAAGCATACTAAGTTTTACAAGTCTTGCTTTTTGTTTCTTTGGTGTGCATGATCAATTTTTAGGATGGGATAAACGAAAGTTCAAAGTTCATGAGATGTATTCATTTATTTATTTATTTTTGTGAAAATTTTCAAAACAATGTTCGAATATTATTTAAAGAACATAAAAGAACATATGAAGAACGGGTCTAGGAAAATTCGGTGTAGGAAAATTCGGTGTAAGAAAATTCGGTGTAAGAAAACTCGGTGTAGGAAAATTTTGTGTACGGAAAACTCGGTGTGGGGAAATTTTGGTGTACGGTAGATTCGGTGTAATACATATTGAATCTTACTACTTACAATAATTTACGACATTTCATATTGTGAAAACGAAAACCATATAATGTAACGAATAAAATGTTATTACCTATTTCAAGAAAAGCAAATTTATTTTTCTGCCTTGAGTCCAATACCTCTTGCATGTCTTTTGAGGGGTATTACTATAAACTACTTTTCATCACACAATGAAGCTGACACTTTTTGTCAGAAATAAAACAATTACAACTATAAGTTCAGAGAATAGTTATAGGAACAACTAAAAACACCTTTCCTATATAGTACATCATAGAACATATACAAGGTGATTCTTTTAAAACTCACGGATTTCATTTGGGGGTCTAGATTTTCTAACTGAAGTCCGATTTTCATGCGGTTTGTCGCAAATGATCAAGGAACGTTTGAAGATTTATGGAACTATGCTTACTGGTTTACATTCATTTGGGGTAATATAGGCCGCGCCTCTAGAAAAGCAGCAAATATTCGCCACTGTACCGAATTGGAATTTGGTGAGGTGCGGTATGGGGATTTGAGTTTCTTCGTTAGATGGTAACCTCGCGACGGTCAATAAGAAACAGGAAACTGGGCCTTCGTATTGAGAATTATGCTGTGCTACTGTACCAATATGATCAGGACGCAGTTACAATAATGTACTCTTTGGAGCAACGTGATTTTATCGTTAAAAAGATTTTAGAGGCCGGGATCTGTTGTTGCTACGCAAAGGGCAGCTACACGCAACTTTGCCTCACGTTCTGCCCCAAACAGGAACATAATATTTTCGCTAGTGAATAAATTGCAGGAAACAGGATCTCTTCTGAGTAAGGCAGGGAAGCATCGGACACCGCTGGCGGATGTTGTTGGACATAAAACTTAAAGATTTCATTTTATTTCACTAACACTTAATTTGTTTTCTCACTAACACTTAATTTGTATTCTTCAATTTCGCTTCAAATATCCAATATCTCATTCGAAATGTAACGTACAATGGCGAATATTTGCTGTTTTTCTTGCGGCCTGCTCGATATTACCCCGGATGAATTTAAACCAGTAAACATAGTCCCATAAACCTCCCATTCTCCCTTGATAATTTGCAACAAACCGCATGAAAACCGGACTTTAGTTGGAAATTCTAGAGCCCAATGAATCCGGGAGTATCACTCTGCATATACATATGTAAGATGCAAAAATATATTGATCAAAAAAGTCTTAGTGGAAAGGGCAATATAAAGCAGGATGGTTTTATCATATAATATTTGTACAAATAGTTTAATTCTCCTCCAATCAAACACTTTAGTTTGTTTGCCTTAAGTTAAGGTAAACAAGTACTGCAACCCTATTGACTCCTTATTGACTTCTCCTCCAATCATGCGTAGATACTTTAGTTGAGGCATTTATTTTTACACTTTTTTTTTTTTTTGAAATATAAAATTCTAGGAGACATCCTCCAAAACAGCATAAAAACTTAAGTTTTAAATGAAATGTCGATTGGTATCGATGATCGCTTCGCTAAATCACACAAACGGACATCAATAAACAAATTTCTCGTCATGTAAGGGCCATGAAATGCTAAAATCCGTCGAAATCTAGAATTCAAATTATTTCACTATCACAATTTTTCAAAATTTGGTACAGCAGACAGTAAAAGTACGTTCTACACAAAGTTTGAACTTAAAACTAATACGCTCATTTATGCTCAAAGTTAAGTTTTTAATAAATACTACTGTCTACTACAACGAATCTTTCTTTACACCGAACATTCCCCACACCGAGTTTTCCGTACACCGAATTTTCTGTACATCGAATTTTCCTACACCGAGTTTTCTTACACCGAGTTTTCTTACACCGAATTTTCCTACACCGAAATTTCCTACACCGAATTTTCCTGTTCCCTTTAAATACAATCTTTCCTTTTTTTCCTTCCTTTTGTTTCTTTTTTAAAGCAAAACTGCAAGTAACGTTTTAGAGGTTATTAATATATATATATTTTCAGCTTCTGACACAAACATGCAGCGCAGCAATCCTTTCTTTTGTAATCACTCACGTCGTCGGTCGACACGTGAGCGTGGCGCTCACAAATTACGCATAGTCACATTTATAAAGCCAGTACTACTCGAACAGAAGAGAATGAAAAGATTACACTTGGCTCTCACACATAAGACACAGCTAGACAGCGTCTCAGGTCTGTGACCCCACTAGGGCGACTTTGAAACGAAAATATAAAATAGGGTGAGCGCTGCGCTCACCTGTTGACCGTTCCCGGGTTAAACAAAATAAAGCATCACAATAATAATAATAATAATAATAATAATAATAATAATAATAATAATAATAATAATAATAATAATAATAATAATTTTCGCGCAAAAACTTCAGTAAAGAGACTTTTTATAAAATGTTTAACTTTACAAGAAAAATCAATAGGAGATCCGCAGCTACACGAAGAACTAATTGTTATATGAATAATTTGCGGTCACTAGCACCCATATGCAGTAATATTTTTCAAGAGGTGGCCCAAGGTATTGCTCCCGGAACTACGAAATTTCCCCCAGGGCATAGTTCATATCGAGCTCAATGGGGATTCCCAGTATTTTGCAATAATATTTTTCACATCCAATGTATTGAAATCCATCAGTAACAAATCTGAAATCATTATTGCCCATATGAGATATCGCCAAAGGATCGACTTTAATCCCCAAAGTAACGACATATACGAAATGTTTCTAAAGAACAAGTAATAACTCCGTGAACATATATTACTCACAATAGAACATTCCGATTTGGTGAATTAAATTGTTGAAACTGATTACTAGCACTGGATTCAGCACCAAAATAAACAGAGAAAAAGAGAGTGTTTAGTGGCAGACCGTATACTGGGTGGGAGATAAGTGAGGGCAAAGTGCGAAGATAGAACGTAGAAAATGTCTAGAAATGCCACGTTAATTTTGAAACGAGTACAGAGATTGAAACGAGTTCATGCAGACATGCTTAATTTTACACACCTCCTTTTTTGTTAAGGTTACTGATCAGAACGAAATAATTATTCTATAAATACCATCCAGTAAAATGTTTTCTTTGTTTTGAACTTTCTTTTATGATCAATATTCCAGGTAACTTATGTCAGTTGTCTTTTTTCGTTCCTATTTTCTTTCGTTTTTTTTTCCATCGCTCACTTGTCGCACTCTCCCATGTTTGAAATGAGCGAGTTGATTTAAAGCAGATAAAATTTCTCCTTTCATTGTTTCCGCTTGTCTTTCCTTTGTTTGGCACATTGAAATAAACTTCACAAAACATGCTACTATTTCTTATCATTCACGGCATCAGCCATCCAAAATTTTACACATAGTTATATTTGTCACCGTCTATGTGAACAGTTCCAGTGGTGATTTCTTGAATATTCTCAGGACCTGTGTGAATAGTTCCCTAATAATGTTGGTAAATTGGTATAAAGTTCATCATCAAAAAATCATGAACATTTTCTAAACTATGTTACAAATGGTGTTTGAGCCTGTAATTCTTTCAACTTCTTTTAGATAATCGTCCAATTTAGAGGAGTTTGGATTAGGCATGGTATAGAGACGAGACCGCAGTGTAGGGCTTGTCTCGTTTGACAAATAATGGCCTCGATCCTGATCTCGTCTCGATAAACGCTTGTCTCGATTTAGAATGGCAAGTCTCGATTTCGTCTCGGAATAAGTAGTGTGAAATAAAAAATGTGGAAGTAGTATCATCTTACAGACTGTCGTTTCATCTTCCTTATTTTTAGCCTTCATTCTTGAATTAGAATTATTGAATGGTGTGTCCATTCGTAGCTAAGTTGCAATGCTCGTGCTTCCTATGCGTGTTCGCGGATTCAATCATTAGTACGTATATCAAGCCTTGGATAAAACTCGAATAGTGATCCACAGTTCACTTTAAACAACATATCTTGTCTCATATAACCTCAATATTTGTTATATAGTGAAACTCTAATCAATCAACTTCAATACTATAGCTTATTTTCTTCCTGCTGAATCAGGGTTATTCAATATTCCTACCAGATAATGCCGTCGATAGTAGCAAGAATGTATTTAAACGATAGGATATTTAAATTTTACAATTTCGTATTTATTATCCATTAATTCTTCTTTGACTGCCATGTTAAACAAAGAAAATCACGTTCATTATCTTAACAAATAGATATTTTACTAATACAATATTTGTTTCAAATGGATGAAATCCTTAATTACCTTTCACAACACCAACTTTAACTGACACTTTATAACATGAGCTTATTGCAACCTTAGGATGCGCTTATTCTCCATAATATTATAGTTACACATTAAGCTGTAGGTCCGCGTCTCATATAGCCTTGGTGCAGAACGGGACACTAAACTCAAATCCAACAATCATCTTGTATTATCTATGGTCTCGGGTTGTGTCACCAAACACGAGATTCAAACTCAGATATCTCTCCTAGTTCAGATTTCAATTTCTGTTTCTTATACAAGCTCATAAGACTGTGATATATTATATAGGTATACAACCTTTTTTTTTTCACCTAACAGTATGAATAGTTCCAAATTATCGTACACTTCCGTGTTTGTAGTCGAGCAAATCGAAACTGCTAGAATGTTTTATATATATAATAACGAGAAAAAAACATAATTATGCAAAATGGAAAAAGAAAAATAATAAATCTCCGAATAGTACCTACCATCACTGAATTAAACTTTAAGAAAACACTGGCGTAACAGCCTTTATGGGACCATGGCTTGAAAGCTGTTTTACGGCACTCATGCCTTTGGAGTGATGTGTGGTCAGCACATCGCCCCCTTCGCCGTTAATGCTGGATTACTAGACGGGAGTTCACCGGGATTCAAGTTTCGCCTATTCAAGATTCGCCTAATACCTCCTAGCTATGCAAACGTCAATCAAAGCGATGACACAGTTAATTTTCTTACTAAGCGAAAGTTGATTTTTTAAAGCACTTCGTTTAGCTCACATACGTTGGTAGTCCTGCACCTTATTAATAGTTATCATTTTTTCTTGAAAGTATTTTCACGTTCTTATTAAATAGTCCAGTATGTAGCGGAAAATTTTGACAAACCCAGCGCAAATTGGTAGCCTAACGAAACTTGCAGGATAGTTTCCTTTTATCAAGTATAGTAATATCCTGAAAGTTCCCGAACATTCCTCTTGAGCTACATCCAATGTTGCTGCCATATTCAATTTGGCCGACACTGTGTATAGAAAAATAATGTTTTCCTTGATTTCTTAGCTTAGGTTTAATTATACGGTCTTGGTACTTGTAACAAAATATTTTTGTGAATAAAATTACGTTTCTTTCGTATATTCATCTCTGTAGGTCAGGTAGATATAAATCTAGAAATGAAGGAGTAGGCTTGTATCGCTTAATGTTGTGCCTGTGTTTCTGTCAAGCGTATTTTTCTGATTTCTTTGCTTGTTTATACAAATAATATTTATATAAGTTAAAAAAAAAAAATAGAGAAAGAAAATATGTGAACATGCTAGAATTACACTTGACATATACAAAATATGATGCATTTGAGAACAATAGGGCATTATACGGAAGTTTCTGTAATCTTATTTAGCAAAATAATCTGTAGAGAAAACGTTATTTAAGCAAAATTCAGTTTTTTATAAGCGATAGAAATAATTTATGGTACATAAAAGACCAAAAAAAAAAGTCCATCCCTGGCACGGTACACTGTTGGGACATAAACGATACGGTTGGGCGTAAATAAGGGTCCCGCAGGCCCCGCATTGCAAGGGGGGGCGAAGCCATCACGGGGCCACAAATCGTAATGTAGGGCGTAGAGAAGGGACCCCATTCCACGTTGTCTGCTGGGTGGCCCCCAAGCCCTTAGTTACGCCACTGCATGTCTGAGTGAAACAATCTCGAACATAAACAATAGGCCCAAGTACATGAGAGTTTTACATTTGCAATACACGAGCTTTAAAAAAAAATGGTGCTGCTATTTCCAAACAACGAACTAGGTAGCGTTCTCCATTTTCTCTTCCGATCCTCAATACTTGAATATGTTGCTCCCCCATATCAATTACTTGAATATGTTGCTCCAGCAAAGTTAGCTCCTCATGGTACACTTTCTATACGTGCCGTCGGAGTAAGTGACTGGTGTGAAATAAGTCTTCTGTATGTGAAATATCGACAGAAAGCCAGTGCGTCATCCCATGGGATGCATAAAAGTATAATTGGAAACGTTATCCCACTTTTACTAGTTCTTCAGAATTCGTGGTAGAATTATTGAATATACTCATAACCTGTTACAATTAACTGTCTATCTCTTGAGTAGTTTCAGAGGTTTTCTTCCCTTTTTGGAACAGAGACAAAGCCATGTTACATCCTGAAAATTCATGTAAAAATATCATCACATCATCCATGTTTCCTCCTGTATTTTCACGTATTTAAACATTTTGACTGATTGATCAAATCTGCTTTCTTTATAAAAAATCAGAAAAATACGCTTGAGAAAAAAAAACAGATACAAGATTAAACGACACAACCCTTTCCTTCATTTGTAACTTTATATCTACCTAACCTACAGAGATTGTATCAAGCGAGAAGAAATTTGTTTACAAAATATTTTGTTATAAGTTTCAAAATCGTATAATTGAACGAAAGGTAAGAAATCAAGGAAACATGGATATTCTATAGACTGCGGCGATCACATGAGATATGGCAGCCATATTGGGTGAAGCTTAAGTGAATATTTGATCACTTTTAGGATATGTCTATACTTGATGGGAAGAATCTGTCCCATAAGTTTTATTGTTACTATTTTTTTTTTTTCGGTTCAGACCCCTGCATACTGCACTAAAACAGTTTGCACTTAATTAAAAATTTACACTTTTAATGGTGATGCTCGATGTCAAGCGTATGCTATCTATACCGTAATTGTGCTTATACTGATCTTTGGTGCTTTGTTTAATTTTATTTCATGAATTATGCAAACTCTCGTCGAATTTGTGACTTCATTTTATATTTTCTGTAATGCATTTTGTAACTTCATGTAATAATTTCATATCTTGGTGTCAAACATATAATATCTAGTTATATAGTGTAATTGCGCTTATACTATTTTGATGTGTACTTTTTATTTTTATTTTTTTAAAATTTAGAAACTACAAATTTCTTAAATTGTGTCATTTCTTGTCAGTACTACCAACCAGGGTGGAAAAAAATCATGATTTTTTCAAAAAAATCATTTTTGTTGATTTTTTTTTATTTAAATCGATTTTTTGATTTAAATCAAATCTTTTTCTTCGTATAATACAAGTCGCGAACTGAAGAAAAAACATTAGGAATTAGTATTAAATGTTAATTATGTCATTTAAGTGAAAGTATTGGGTTTTAATTTTGAATTAATTCCCAATCGTTAACCTATTTCAATCCCAAACAATGTTTCTTAAGCATTAAGGAAAATGTACAGCCAATGTATATCAACATGACAATTTTCTTTTCACGAAAGTTATTGATATCTGGCAGGGGCATATTTTTAAACAATTGGAACTAGCTAGCGGCACGAAATACATATAAAGTACATAAATTTCGCCTAAAATTAACTAACTCACTCTATGACCTATGGAACCCGGAGGTTCAATGCCATGTTCACAAAAGCTCTCCTGACTTCTATCCTTAGTCAACTGAATCCAGTTTCTATTTTGTTTTCTTATTTCTGCGAGATCCATCTTAATACTGTCCTCCCATCTGTGCCTAGGTTTTCCTAATGGTCGTTTTCCGATTGGACTTCCAGTTAAAACTTCGAAAGCATTCCTACTTTCTTCCATTCTCGCTACATGTCCTGCCCAACTGAGCCTCCAAGATTTGATGACCCTAACAATGTTTGGTGAATGGTATAAATTATGCAGTTCCTCATCATGAAGTTTTCGCCATTCCTCATTTCCGTTCCTTTTGGTTCCGAATATTCGTTTCAGGATTTTATTCTCAAATACTTTCAGTCTGCGTTCTTCCCTCAGCGTAAGCGACCATGTTTCACAATCATACAGCACAACAGGCATAATTATCGTTTTATATATTTTAAGCTTCAAATTCCTCGACAGAATTCGCGACGATAAGAGATTTTGAACTGAATAATAACACGAATTCCCTGCAGGAATTCCAAAATAAAAAAAAAATCAAGATGATCAGTTCCAGGAGAAAAACACTTGTGATTGTTAAAAATATGCTTTATGTAACGTGAAAAACAGTTCAAATGCTAGCTGTCCGTGCATTTAAGACATGTATACATAGCAGGCACGTTTTTATACTTTTCTGTTGGCTATTTTATTTCCTCTGACAATTTTTCCTGCACAGGCGCGGCAAATTTTCTGCGATCACATCGAAGATCGCGGCATGTTCTGCAATGGGGTCAAGTATCCACTTTATCAAAAGTATTATTCGATATTTTAACGCATCCAAAATTTGTCGTATTACGATCCCGAGGAACTTTATGTATTTAGTACATAAATTTCGCACAAAATTTTAAAATTATTATTATTATTATTATTATTATTATTATTATTATTTTGTTTCGAAGAGGGGATCTGAACCCTCTAAATACGCCCCTATTATCTGGAAACAAACAAATAGACGTGGATACAAAAGAGTTTTCATCTTAAATGTCCATGGTGATTTCCTCGTTGGAATAGAAATTTTAAAACCCTGTGTTACAAAGAGAAGAAAGTAGGGTTCACTTGTAACCCGTTCAAACGGGATTTTCCCTGATTGTTCCCTACATGATACTCGTTTTCATACTGTGCTTACATACATTTGAGTCTCATTGTATTATGATTATTATCTTCCATAATCGAAATAACAGAAGAGAAACGGGATTTTACTTACTTTCATTTTAAATTAATTCATTTCGGAATTTGATTTAAATCAACGATTTTTATTTAAAAAATCAAGTGATTTAAATCTTGATTAAAATCGTGATTTAAATCAGACTGATTTAAATCAATCCATCCTGCTACCAACATAATTTCACATTAGGCAATCTTGAATTCAAGATTCGCTTACACTTTCTCTTGAGTTAACATCTGCAAATTTCATTGCCTGAGGTTATTAGACGAATCTTGAATGGCCGAATGTTGAAGTCACCGAGTTCATTACTTTCATTCAAGTAGTTCCCCAATTGTCCTCACGACGCTGGGTGTATACCGAAATGTCGATACCATGTAATGAGTACGCATGGTCACTCGGGCCAGATCCGGTACTATTTAACTTCACTGATCTCACTAGGACATTGCCGACTAAATTAAACATTAACAACTTTGCTTTCCAGTTAACATTATTTAGCTTTACTTTACATTGGTATCTACGTAAAATAGAAATTTCTTTTTATTCCACGCACGCAAGCGCTTGTAATAAACAACAAAAAATTTTAAATGTATCTTTCTGTGGATAATTCCTTAATTGTGTAACTAGAGGCGGATCCAAGTTGAATATTGGGGGGGGGGCAGTCGTTCGAGCTCAAAACAAGGTCATAATAGATTGCAAAAAAGAAAGAAGAAAGAAAAAACGAAAAGTCAAACAATTTTAGAAAAGGGAATGGACTCTTCTGTAGAATTAATAAGAACAAAAACACCAGCGGTACAAAAAGTGCAGCCAAGTTCGTCAGCCTCAAAAAGTGTTGAGATGAGGATGGATGAGCCAAGTTCCTTACCACTGCATCTGAAACGAACACTGGAACTTGGCGCGAGATGTCTAACATATTCGAATACATTAAGATGTCTGTTCCTAGTTTCACGGCCGGGACATTTCAGCCATAAGGCTAATGGTGACCCCCAAATCCACCACACTCACAAACACCATCCGTAAGGCTCGTTAACATCATTTACCTTGACACTTCGTGAAGGAATATAAGTTTTCCTTGTCTGAGTTTCGAACCACCAATCTTACTGCAGTATACTGTATATGTGCCTTAGCGCCTTAGCGAAGTTGATATTCTTAAGGTTGGTGGTGGTCCCAAACCCACCACGCCCACCACCACTATCCCTAAGGTTCCTTAGCATCATTTTCCTTGACACCTCGCGCCAAGTTCCAGTGTTCGTTTCGGATGCAGGGCCAAGGAACTTGGTTCATCGATCCTCATCTCAACACTTTTTAAGGCTGACGAACTTGGCTGCACTTTTTGTACCTCTGGTGTTTTTGCTCATATTTCACTTCTTTTTGTAATTCACCATGTCAATATCGTTTATCTTAATTGTGGTATATTATTGGATTTAAATTTAAAATTGTACATTTTTAAAGGAGTCATAATGTGTCACATGCAACATTAGTTCCCAAGGGCTCTCCCACCGGAAATCGAACCCAGGACGCCGTACAAGAAAGGCGAACATGCTAGCCACTAGAACAGCGGAGAGGATTTATTCTATTAAATATCTGTCAGAGAGTTATGTCCAAACGTGATTCTAATTCATTTACCCGAACTACAAAATCACGATCGCTAACATCTCATTTTTCATTACCTAAATACGAAGAGTATCAACAGGGCCCAAAACCCTTAATGCTGAATCCTCGCTGCTACATCACTAGACATGGCTGGTGTTTTAATATATTCAATTGTTCTCTGCCATTCCACATTGCGAAATTACGGAGTTCATTACATGACGCGCATATTGCGCAGTTTCATACTGCTTCGGGTTTTCCTTCCAATGATATACACCTTTCAAATAGCTTGTAATCTTAATAATATTTGCCACCAACATATCCAACTGTATATAAAACTACATGAACTGACATAAATTAAAGAGGTGCTTCCGGTTGACGTGGAAAGTTGAAATGATGAAGGGGGATGAATAATTTCCCCATGTTATTTAAATGGGTCTTTTTTGGACCTATAATCTCATGTTTTAGGAACTTGGAATTGGAATAAGAACTTGAAATTCAGTAAGCTTCTACGTTTTCGTTAGTATTACCTAAGTAATCAGTAAAGATAAACAATTCCAACTTTAGAGTGGTTTTATGAGGAACTGAAAAACTATTTCCATGTTATTTATATTGGACGTCTTCTACACCCCAAAATGTTTATTCACTTCCGGCAGGATTAGAATGATGAAATTTAGCACGATTGTAGCCTCCCGCGACTAACCTACAGGAAAATTGCTAAAAGTGATTTTTTTTTTTTTAAAGTTTTTAAGGAATCTAAAGGGAGATGAAGGAAACCCCATGTTATTTAAATAGGCGTTTTCCTGGGATACAAAATCTTATGTTTTAGATAGTTGAAATAGGAAAAGAAATTTGAAATTCGGTAGAATTGTGAGCTTAAGAGGTGTGAGGAAGTAGGCCGAGCAAAGGCGGACGCGTGGGGGCGACCCTCAGGTGGGCACATTCAGGAAATATGAAGAGCAAAGGCACGAAATTCACTGTTGATGAAAAGGCTGATACGTAAGAGATTCGCACACTGTTCACAGATAGAGACACGAAGCATCAAGAACATTTTTACATAATGACTGTGGTAACCATAATACAACTCGTGGTACCAATATATTTACGAAATCCGTTACATCTTGTTGCTAGTCTCACATAAACTCGAAAAATTAAATTTCTCATTTCTTCGGAAACTTCATTAATTATAAATATCCTCACTTCTACAATCTCTTACTTATCAATTAATTTCAATATCTATTTAATACAAATGACTGCAATAAAGGGAAAATCTTCACCGAAAAAAGAAAAACAATATTGGCTCCCTTGTCTGGGTTTCCAACCAGGAAATTTACGGCAGTATGTACGTGTCTTAGCCCACGTTTTTAAAAGTTAACTGATGCACAGAATATGCCTCATTAACTTGCTTAACTACTTATTACTAGCTTTCACTTTTTTACTCGCACACTGAGAAAAAATGTACGTAGGTACATAGGTTACATAGGTAGGTATGTGGCGTACGTAGGTTACATATATAAATCCTGCAGTTTTTGGACTAAACATACACTAAACGTATAACTGAAAAAGTATATTTTAAACATACTTTCCGTATAAGTGTTCCGAATAAACGTACTTTCCGCACAAAGGAAAGAACTACAGTATGTAGACAGTCAGGATCTCACATACAGATGGCCGTTTGTAACTTATAGTTGACGTACGTAATGTATGGAAGGCTGTTAGATGTCAGACATCCTGTAATGCCACTGAGTAACATCTACGCGGGAAAGAGGCCAGTACGTATGTAGCATATGGATAACGTATGTTAAGTATTGATTTCTATAGTAAACATAAGGATCCCGTATACTTGTACAATATACCGATGTCCGGATAACGGATTTTTCTCGGTGACCTTAGCTCGTTTTTCTATTAATCTAGAACGACAGGGACACGAACACAGAAACATCGAGGAGAGTTAAAATTCTAAAGGCTCTTCTACCGGGAATCGAACTCGGGACCCCATACTCCAAAGGCGCACGTGATAGACAGCGAGGAGGGCACCAACTCGACTACTCGGACGATTGACAACATTATCACAATGCACGTGATGTGTTTAATAACGGAATCGTTCCCGATTTCTGATTTAAGGACAGTTTTTTTTTAAATGAAAAATTTTCCATAGCAAATTCCTCAAATTTCATTCTCAAGCCGTTACAGGGTACCTTCATAGAGTTTCGCATCTTTTTCTCATTAAGAAGTACCTAATGGACAGTTTTTGGCCCATAAAAATTTCCATAGTACATTACTTAAATTTGGAACCTTTTCTTAGATAAGTCATTATATAAGGTAGGTACCATTATGCTGAGTTTCAAATATCTATCTCATTTGGAAGCACCTAATCAATGATGAGTGAGTAAATGAACCGATCTCTGTTTGAGTAAGGACAGTTTTTCTCCTATAGAAAATTCCATAGCACATTCCTTAAATTTCGGACATTTTTCATATTCAAGCTATTACTGTATAAGCTACCTTTGTGTAGACATTCACATCTTCATCTCATTGGAAAGTATCTAATGGCTACGGACATTTTTCGCCTATAAGAAATTTCCCATAGCACATTCCTCACATTTCGGACTTTTTCCATACTCAGGTCATTATAAGATACCTTTATGCAGAGTTTCACATCTTATCTCATTGAGAAGTACCAAATGAAAGTGATGAGTGAGTGAGTGAACCCATTTCTGCTTGGCTAAGGACAGTTTTCACCCATAAAAAATTCCCATAACACATTCCTTAAATTTTGTACATTTCCCATACTCAAGTCATTATAAGGTTTATTTATGCGGACATTCATGCCCCTATCTCATTGGAAAGTGCCTAATCAATGGTATGAGTGAGTGAACAGATTTCTGCTTGGCTAAGGACAGTTTTCACCCATAAAAATTTTCCTTTAGCGCATTACTTAAATTTCAGACCTTTTCCATACTCAAGTCATTATAAGGTACCAATATACACTTTTACGTCAATATTTCATAAACAAGTACTTAACCAATTTGACGAGTGAGTGAATGAACCGATTTCTGGTTGGCTAAAATCAGTTTTCACCCATAAAAAATTCCCATAACAAATTCCTCACATTTCGGACTTATCACACTCAAGTCATTATAAGGTACCTTTATGCAGAGTTTTACATCTCTATCTCATTGGAAACTAGCAACTCAATGTGATGAGTGAATGAATGAACCGATTTCTACTTTGCTAAGGACAGTTTTCATGCATGAAAAATTTCCCATAGCACACTCCTCACATTACGGATCTTTTTCACACTCTAGTCATTATAAAGTACCTTTAAGAAGAGCTTCACATCTCTATCTCATTGAGAAGCACGTAGTCAATTTGATGAATGAGAGGACGAACCTATATATGTTTGGCTAAGGACAGTCTCTAGCCCATAAAAAATCCCATAACACATTCCTCACATTTCCAACTTTTTCTGTACTCGAGTCATTATAGGGCGCTTCTATGCAAAGTTTCACGTTTCTATCTCATTGGGAAGTACCTTATCAATTTGATGAGTGAGTGAGTGAAACGATTTCTTGCTTAGCTAAGGACAGTTTTTTGCCCATGTAAAATTTCCCATAGCACATTCATCAGATTTCGGACTTTTTCTATACTCAGGTCATTATAAGGTACCTTTGTGCTAAGTTTCACGTCTCTGTCTCATTGGGAAGTACCTAATCAATTTGATGAGTGAGTCAGTGAGTCAGTGAGCCTGAAAACTGCATATTTTAGGGGTCCAGTGCTCGAATATGGTTGAAGGTAGGAATGTGAGATTTGGTATATGATCACATCTCTCGGATATCTCCTTAAATTCTAAATTTCATGTTTCTTTCCGTTACTAGAATCGGTTTTACAGAGCCTCGAAATCGGCGATTTTACCCAAATCTCTAGTTGTGTATAATATGCTTACGGCAGTGCAGGCCAGTTTTCATTTTCTTCGCGTAACTTGGCTGCCATGCACTGCCATGCATGTTGACTTGTTTAAACGTTGATACGGATGGATTACAAATAATAATAATAATAATAATAATAATAATAATAATAATAATAATAATAATAATAATAATAATAATAATAATAATAATAATAATAATAATAATAATAATAATAATAATAATAATAATAATAATAATAATAAACAGTAGTAGCAGTAGAATAAGAATAATAATAAGAATACGAATTCTTCTTGAATCATGAACTTTAATTTCTATTCATACGCTAGTTATATTACTTCCTTCTTTGTATTTTCAATTGCACTTGCATGTAAAATGCCAGAACCATTACGTTTATTGACTTTCTGTACTGTCAAAGTCCTAAGGAATATTGGCAAACACTTGCGGACAAATGGGTTTATAGCTTACTGTTTACCACCTACATTTTCGAAAGTGGGCATTTTCTGAGCAAGAATTCCAATGCAAGTAATTTATTGAGATGTATTGATTCATTTAACTTCTGCAATTGAAGACTTACTTATTTTAGGTTTTATTCTATAATTAAAATACAATGTTTAAAAAAAAATCAAGAGCTACAACTTTGTAATGGGTTTTATTTTTTTTTAAATCCTATTCTTGGGGTTGCGATCGCCCCCGATCGCTATCCTGGATCCGCCCCTGTGTTTGTTTTACAAAATTAGATTTCGAGATTTTTAGGGAACATGCTCTTAGAGTACTAAAAATGACTTAAAAGGAATAAAGTATAATATTTGGAATATATATTTGTGATGAGTGGAGAGCTAACTTCAGGAAGTTACAATTAATAGGGATCAGGTCCCTGTATTTCACCCCCTACAGTCCCCGCTCTGTTCTAGTGGTTAACGAGCGTGATGTAAGAGGCTCCGAGTTCGATTCTTGATCAGCTTTAAAATTTGAACTTATTAACGTAGATCTGATTCGATCTTGAGGTATGGATTCACTTATACGGAAACCTCGGTGGCTCAGTGATAGAGCACCTATCTACTTCTTAGGATATGTGGCCCCCGCTTCGGTCCTGGTTCTCGCCAAGGATGAAAACTATGTGCACGGGTTTTCTCGAAGATCTTCCATTACCTCCTGCTTTTTATATCGCCAAGATTTTACCATCACTTGTTTGTTTCATTCGCTACCATCTCCTTCAGCCTTGGAGCATAATTGTGTGGCACTAAACTCAGAGATTTCATTTTCAAGCAGTGATTATTTCAGAGAGTGACAGGGAGCCCCTTGGAGCAATTGAATTCCTCCTGGGCATGTGGATTTCCCACCATTTCAACAATATTACTTTTCACACCTAATCTAAAACCATTACTGTTTTCAAGCAACGTATAGCTTCGGTACTAGAAAGAGGTCATAAATAAACTTCTCATTTATTCATTGGTAAATCCTTTGGTAAAGATGATGCTGAAATTATAACAAAGCAAAGTTTTTATAAAATGCATTAAAAAGAAGAAACTATTTTTGAGAAGATAAAATGAAGAAATTAAAAACATTGAGTGCGGTTTTCTCGAATATCAGGAAAGTAGTTTAGTTTATAAAAACATTTAATCTCGCAAATGCTTTTAGTGTTAATTTTTTTCTTTTCTTCAATTTACTACCACAAAAACTACTTTCTCCCAAAATTATTGTTTTCAAAATTTCTTGATGTTATTAACTATATTATTTGAATATCACTCATTCTAGCATTGGAACTTCTTGTATAAATTAAAAGACAAAGTCTAACCAAAGCAATTTGCCGAAACTGTAATGCTATTATTTATTAGTTAATGTGTGCTTTGGTCAGAATTTGTCTTTTAATTTAAACTATATTATTATTATTATTATTATTATTATTATTATTAGTAGTAGTAGTAGTAGTAGTAGTAGTAGTGTAGTAGTAGTAGTAGTAGTAGTAGTAGTAGTAGTAGTAGTATTTCCATAGCTAAGAGATTAGCGTACGCGTCTGTGGCGTGGGGTACCTGGGTTCGATTCCCAGTAGGAGCTCATGTGTTTCGGATTCCACGTTAATCAGTACGTCCACTTTTCATACAGCTTAGCTGCTGAAACGGACGTTAAACTCAAAATCAACTCAACTCACTAATAATAATAATAATAATAATAATAATAATAATAATAATAATAATAATAATAATAATAATAATAATAATAATAATAATAATAATAATAATAATAAACGACACAATGTAAGGAGTGAAAGGCAAGAAACCATATAAAAACTGCATGCGATCATATGAAGTGTAATTACCAGTGAGACACTAAACCATAAATAAAACAGTAATATAACGGTCTTATTGATGGTGTTCCTGAAAATATGGGATTTATTGTAGAATGGTGTTACACTGGATTATTTAATTATCATTGAGTAACATGTATTTCTTATTCTATATACATGTATTGTAGTTATTTATTATAATATTTCAAATGATGTGTGTCTTTTAGTCCAGGGCTTCTACATATTTTCTCAGCTTTAAATATGTTTGTGTAGAGCACAGCCTATACAATTGTTATTGAAATCTGTAACCAGTCTTTCTTGTTCGCTTTACTGCTTTATAACCAGCGGAAGAAAACAGCTATAAAGGAACTTCAGGTGTCAATCAACTATTGAGCTGCTGCGTGACGCACGTGGGGAGGGCTCCTCCTCTACATATTTCCCCCTTCTCAATGCTGTTTGCTATGAGCGAACGGTGGTGTGACTTTCTCCGAAGCAATTGTTATGGCAATGATGTTCTATCTGAAATGTTGGTAGACACTGTTTTTGTCAATTTTCCATCCTAATTTCTGTGAACTGTTTAAACAGAATAGTTTATGAAATGAGAAATGCTTGAGAGGAGACGTTTTAAAGAGTACGCTCACAGTTGCCGACATTTTCTTACACATTCTGTTGAGAGTTGGATACCTGGAAATAACCAAAAATCGTCCTGAAAAAACCCCTTGACCATAAAAAATATCGTCATATCTATCAACGTTATTTCTGTCTAATTACTGACACGTCTCGGGAAAACGTTTCTTATGCTACTTAGATTGAATTATGTCAGATTCATTGCAATAAGATGTAAAATATTGTTGTTATTTTTAAAAAATCCAAATTATTGGAAACATTTCGTCCCGTTTAAACCCCTCAAAATTATAGATATGTATAAATATGTTATTTATTAAAATCGATTAACGAAACTTTCTATAACAATGTTTCTCACAGTCCTTTACCACTCTCAACAAAATTTATTCGAAAATATAAACTTTTTTGTCCTTCGACTTTTTCGCCTCACAGAAAGATGCCTTGGTGATATGTAATGAACAAAATACATTTTGTTTCTTAAAAAACAACAAAATACTTATTTGTGAATAGATAATAGGGTCGATAAAGCTTTTTATACTTATTTCTTTGTAAAACGGTGACATCAAAAGTCATTTTTGCAAAAATAGTGATATTTTAGGAAATATATCATGACATTCCGAAAACTAAATTAGAACAGAACGTGTTGATGGCAATAGCATATTCATAGTTTTATTGCTTCACGTATTTCTTCAGATCAAGATTTAGTCAATATAGTATAGAGAGGAGCAAATAAATCAAAGTTAGAAAATATAGAATGTATCTATTGTTTCGTCCTTTTTAGACCCCTAGCAGCTAAAGATAGATAGATAGATAGATAGATAGATAGATAGATAGTGAGAGAGAGAGAGAGAAAAAATTAGCTTTACATTGGTGTGGGCACCATTTAGAGAACACCCGAAATACGTATATATAAAGTGAAAGGATTTTTTTAATATGTAATTTGTCTTGTAAGCCACTTGCCTATACTTTGATAATTTGTAAAATGCGTAATGGCTTCCATCGAATAATAAGAAAAGTCTAACAAATCATTAAATCTCAAATGCCCCCTAAAAAGTTTATCGCGTCTTTTTTTCAGGGCCCTCTTCGGAAACGAAAACGCCACCTGAGAACCCTTAGTGCCCACGTTCAGAACCACTAGATACAACGTCAATTTTTTGGTTTATGAAAACAACACTCGTGTTATCTCGGTTTTCTCCGAAACTACGCATGAGGATTTATATTCACCCATATCATTTTATTTTGTTTAATAAATTATATTGATAGATATATGAGCATATCTATATTATTTTATTATGCGTTAATTTGTGTATTGTAGAATTTAAATGTTTAATTTGTTTGAAATTAGTCTTAACTATAGAAGATTTTATAGAAAGTTGTAATGTTAATTTATGAATATCAGTCTGTTTTGAAAATCATTGTTACTGTGCTTATCCACTATTATCTGTTGGTTTACTTTATCTCCTAGTGATATTCGTCTGACCTTTAAATTATCTCGCCTCCTTTACATCAGTAGTCAATTTCTAAGGCGCATCACGAGTTAGAAAAACATAACAACGTACCTTCGGTTCATTCCCGTTCCCCCTTCCTAGGCTAATATTCCAAAAATGAGCGTAAGTCATACATTTGCTTAATCTTTGTGGTATTCTCCGTAATCTGCTTCGTTTTTAATGTGCCTAAATCAATTAGAACTTGAGCTACGTGCATTTGATAATAACAACATGAAATCTGTGTTCCTCTAAACCAAAAGAAAGGAAAAGAAAACACATCAATACGAACGGCCTTACCTTACAGAATGGGATTGATAACCAAAAAGTTTACATAGTATAGTGGAACTTCGATAACTTGAAGCTGAAGGCATATGCAACGAGATAATACAAATCTATATTTCTATATTATTATTAAATAATATTAGCAGCAAAGACTTTTATAAGATATTAGAAGCTTACACTTCTTTTATTCTGACAGATGACTACAAAATGATTGTTACGAAGACATATAGTTGATGTCACGAAGATATATATATTCGACAAATATTTTGTGATGTAGTGGATACTTGTAGTCATCTGTCAGAATAAAAGAAGTGTAAGCTTCTAATATCTTATAAAAGTCTTTGCTGCTAATATTATTTAATAATAATATAGAAATATAGATTTGTATTATCTCGTTGCACGAGTTTTTCAAGTATTCAAGGTTGGAGTTATTAAGGTTGCCACCACAAAAATACGAGATATGATGTTCCGTCGTTCCTCATGAAAAATAACTATATAATCTATATAACTCGAAATTTTGTTCATTCAAACCCTATAACCCGAAGTTGTGAAAGTTCCATAAATCAAACAAGATGACTAGTAAAAATTAAATAGCAGACTTCGAGTAAAACTCAATTACAGTACACATTAGCAACAATGACAGGGCTAGGAACACTGATAGTTACTCAAAAGCATAGAGCTATAGCTTCCAGTTATTGAGGTCACATCAATCGAAATTCGACTTATAGAGGTAAATTTCGACTTGTAGAGGTTCACAGATACGAAAAGTTCGAGTTACCATGGTTTTCAAATATGATTATGAGTTGAGTTGAGTTGAATTTCAGTTTAGCGTCCCTTTTAGTAGCGAGGCTGTGTGAGACGTGGGACCTACTGATTAACGTGGAATCCGAACCAAATGAGCTCCCGCCGAGAATCAAACCCGGGTCTCCCGCGCCAAAGGCGCGTACGCTAATCGCTTAGCCACGGAGGAGCTCAAATATCATTATGAAATTCTTAAAATTCAACTTATCTAGGTTGTAATTTTTTAAAAAAAAATCTACTTACAGAGGTTATTTTAATATTGAGTGTTATGAAGAATTTAAGGAAATGTGAAAACTTTCGAGTTATTGAGGTCCAATTTTATTTTCACTGTTAAGAATGCAGTCTTTATTCAAGTATATTCTGATGGTCTACTACAGAGTTCCTATTATGTATGATGTTTGTTTTTTTAATGAACAAATTATATCTTTTTCATTTTCATTCGCTGGATGGATGAAGTATAACTCGCGAGTCATCATTTTAGCATCACTGCCTTACAACATGACTACCCTTCACAATGTTTATAAGATTTCGTTTGATTGATTGATTCACTGGAAATTCATGTTTCCTTCTCAACACCAATGTCAGGGGATAGAGTGCCTACTATTCAAAGTGGGATTCAAACATTATTCTAGTTTTTCATCCGAGGAAACCCAGGAATCGAATTTGGAATCACGCCGATAAAAGTATTCAAAATAGTTATGCTGTAATACTTGGTCATAAAGAAGCACAACATATGCTTATTTTCTGTACTTCAGTATATTTTTATGCCTTCAGTTAGATCTTGGGTAGAAGCTTCTTTTGTTTTTTCTCTTAATCTTTCATTTACTTCTAATTAAAATTAAGATTTCTCCTATTTCATAAGAGTCTGTTGAAAATTTCATGTTAAGTCTTTTTATAAGAGAACGTTATATATACAAAGTTATATTTAGGAAAAAAAGCACATGAAAATTGCATAAAAAGAATCTCATACATGCCCTTACCTAGTAATTCAGTTGGCTCTTACTTAGTAATTACATCCAAAACTCTTATGTGTTGGTGTGAAACGCATTTTTCTTGTGTTAAAAGAGCGTGCATTTTATTCCCAAATGACTCTTTCCATTCCCATATCACACTTTGTGCCTCCTGCTGTCTCAGGAATGAATTTGCTGTTTGGAAGTCACGTTCCCCACACGTGGAACTTACCTTTATCCCTCATTCATCAACCGCTCCTCACGTCTCTCCTACTTTTGTATTATACATTTGCTAGAATCTTCTCAGAGAACAGTTTCCGCAGTGATTTATTCCGATTCCAGTTCCGGAGCAACTTCCAATTCGTTCTTTTTTCTCAAAAGATTATTTACAAATCTACTTACTTAAAGAATTCGTTCATTTTTTTTTCGAATGGATATAGTTTTATTAATTATGGTATTTGTATATGGTTTGAACTCCTGACTTTGGTGCACTGACATTGGGTTCAATCCCTATTAAGGAATTTTCATTTTTGTTTAATTTAACTGATAAAGATTAAACTCTTCAGAAAATTAAAAATATTGGATAGGAATCCATTTTCCAATTTTTAACGTAGTAGGAAATTTTCTTTTGTAATTCCACTCCAACTTTATTTTCATGGTTTGTTTTATTATTCGCCATATTAGATATAACTAGAATTAACTGAAACAAGTTCCTTATTTTCCCTGAAATGGTGAAAAGTCTAGCAAGTCAAGTGAAATGACAGAAATTTATTGAATAAATTCCCAGATACAGCATAATTTTGCCATTTTACACAGGGAAATGCTAACAAACAGGAAAAGAAGAATAAGAAAAACAGCAAAAAATAAAAGTAAATAATAACAATAATATCAACAAAGGGTGCACAATTAATATTAATCGGCCAGCATGCGTTTTATTGCTCTGTCAAACACCGGGTAGCTCGAAAAAAACATCCACCTCACTAATTAAGTTCCACATTCTGTGAAAAAGAAACCTCTGTATAATTGTCAACCTAGGGCGTGCAAGATGGAATAGGTGGGTATTCCGGGTTTTGTGAGAAGGGACACGTAAGGATAGTTGTTGAAGTAGGGTTTCCGATCTTAGATTCCCATTAACTATCTTATGAAGAAATTTCAGGTCAGAGTTATTTCTGCGTACTAACGGCGGCTGGACATTAAAGATATCGCAAAAGTTCCTCCTTAGGTAATATTCAAAGTGCGGGAACACGAAAGCGTACTATTGCAATAAAGAAATTGAGAACAGACTCAAGTCAAGAGAGATGTGTAGGTATGGTCATGGCCTATATGAGAAAGTAGTATTCGATCTTGGGTGATGGAGTTTTATAGAATGTTGCTAATGATGCCACAGTGCATAGTTCAATGAATCGGTGAAGAAGCCCCAGGATTCGGATTGATTTCTTAAATATTGAGAAGATGTGGTCAGAGAACGAGAGTTCGAATCAAAGATGACATCAAAATCATTATGACTAGCAGTTTGTCTTCTGCTCTTCAATGGTTACTGACTTCTATAGTGTGATAATCTGCGAAAGATTCTGAGCGTAAGCATATATATACATATTTTATAAAATAAAGTTGAAGAATCTAAGTATGACGAAAGTAAAAAAATAATAATAATAATAATAATAATAATAATAATAATAATAATAATAATAATAATAATAATAATAATAATAATAATGAATATAATAAATAAATATATAATTAAAAGAATAAGAAATATAAAGCTACGTAAAATAATATATACAGGAAATTAAATTAAAAAATAGATATGTATCAGTAATTGCACAGTTGATCCAGTCTAACTCTGGGAATCTCAATGGAAAGGAAACAAATATTAGCAAAGTGCGTTTGCGAAACAAACAAGAAGTACAAATAATAAAGCATATGAGTTTGAACTACAAAATATTTACTGTTACTTATAGCCTATAAACATTAAACTAATACAGTTATGAGCTATTACGTAATTATTGCTTACCATGCACATATACAGTATTTATTTACATATCAAACTGAAATATAAGGAATCAAACAACTGAAGACATTACTATACTCAACTTTCTTGCCAAATTATTAATTTTATTACACACTAATGAATACTTCTTTTACTTTATAATCTAGTATTACCTATAGTCAGGACCGGATCCAGGATTGTCTGAGGGAGGTGCACCAATAACTATCAAAATAACCAATCACACTGAAACTCTTCAAAGTGACATGTGACAATATTCTTTAGCCCTGACAACATTGATGCATAGAACGGAGGAAAATATTTTAAAGAGGGTCGCAAGTGTTATGCAGAGAAGAATGCTCTCTTCTCCTGGGTTCTGTTTTCTTCTCTACTTGACAAATGTTCTATTGTTTTGCTTGGTGAATCCTTTTCCTTCAACCTTTAGAAAATCGACTTGAACTATTTCTTTTGCAAAGCTCTGCTTTCTTTTAGGCCCCAAACGGAAACATGATGGCAGAATTTTCGGAAAGGGTTGCTATTTTCACTGCTAGCTTCTCATTTTAGATAGTGTATATTGACAACGAAGGGAAGGTGTACTTGCGCCTTTGCACCCTCCTAAATCCGGCCCTGCCTATAGTCATTCTAAATTATGAAATTACGAGATAATGTTTACCTTTTTACTAGATAGTTGTTTATTTTAATACATGTTATTTTTTATTCTGTTCTTTTCCTTTGTTCTACAGAGCGTTCAAAAAGTCTCTATACACCTGAAGTGTCACATATTCAAAGCAACGAGAAAATTTATTTTACTCAAAATTTATTATATTTTATGGCATAAAAGCACTATGTACAGGACGTAGCATATACACACACATTTTCACAGCAAATGTTTGAAATGTTCCCCATGAGCCTCCAAACATGAGCCTCCACGATTCAGGTGTATAGAGACTTTTTGAACGCTCAGTATGTTATTTGTATAATTCTGTTATGTGATAGCAATAACCAACAACATAATCTAACAAGGAAGTCATGGTAATATCGAGAGTATGCAATTTTGTTAGTTATAGTAAAATGTTGCTTTTAGTAAAAGCTACCATTCATAACCTATATATGTATTCTATCCGGATAAGTGAATTCACTTGAGCCATGTATCTCCCATCAAATTATTTAGATTGCGTTTATAATATATTTTCCGCGACTGTCACTGCGGGGGAACTTTAAAATTGAGCACTGTAATTCAGTACCACCGCTGAGAAATTTCATGCGATGAACGAAACTGACAAGTACGAAATTTTAACGTAACCTGACAAAGGAGGGTAGTACATGCTCCTTATGCGTCGAAGGGAAAATAGATGGAAATTGAAATTAATAGTCATTTTCGTAAATATTCGCCCTTGAGTTACGCGTTATTTATTTTTCCCTGAATGAGTTTCACCTATTTCAACTTAATGTAAGTCATCAACTTTTATTTATGCTTATGCTTCCGATGAAAAAAGTTATATATAATCTGCTAACTGACTTTAAGATTATACTATGTTGCCCGACACGAGTATTTAGGAATCCGATATCATTAGTGTAAATTAATAAAACTCGATACATGTACAGGTCTTAGTAAAACCTTTAAGGATCCCATGCGTACGTAACTTATTATTTTTATCTAACTAATAGCGACAATTTTCCGCTTCGCTGGGTTATAATAAGAAACATTAGAAATATATTCCGTCAGTTAGTCACTCTTTATTATTAATGAACCTCTCTCTGATACACGACGTTTTTTGTCTTGTATTCTTCAACTAGAACATATAAATTTTCGGGATTTCCAACTCAAGACACTGCCACGTAAAGTTGACCGAGTGAGAAGCAAAGGGTTCTCTCCTTCCTGCCCCTCCTCTAATTTGCGGGGCTGAATTTGGATTTAATCGGCATAGGAAGTGTCACTATTCATCTCAGTGACCCCGAAAACTATTGCTTCGAACTAATATTGGTCATTTTCAATAATTTTTATATATCTCCTTCTCTCCCTCTCCTAAGTTGCACCGTCAAAGTAAAATGATAAAAAACATTTCAGGCCTGAATCTCATTTATGTTGAAAATCTGATCGAGATCGGTCGGATGGTTCAAGAGTTATTAAGTTACAAACATAGTCACTTTCGTATTTTCGACACACCCTGTATAGGGTTTCATAAACAAAATTAGAAATTCTGGTTCATGTTCCGCTTCCTGTTACCGCACTTCGTAGTCACTGATACTTTCACCTCGCGCTTTTCTCGTCCTGTGCCTCTTGAAGTCCTCTCTCATTTTCAACCTGTCCCTGTGTAGTGTCTCCGCAGCCGGGGAAAGAAGAGGACATTGCATCCACATCCATTCCGACTACTCAAGCTTTATAACAGGTTTCATTTTTCACCTCTGTTTTCAAGAATTTCTGACTTCTTCTTTCTCTCTCTCCACGTATACACACGCTCACATACATATACGAGCACGCACGATGTTCGCTCACACCAGATTCACTTCAGTGTATCCTACCACACATCCGGTCTTCTAACAATGAAATCCTTTGTATTCTAGTATATTATTTATATCATACAGACATACAGATATTAAAGCACACTAATTTTAGTTTCTTTTTTAACATTAAAACACATATCTTCTATGTATCTTCCCTCAAACGTTATATGGATATGAAAGTTCTTCAATGACAGAAAAAAGAGGCACTATTGTATATGACAATTTTGTTACGTATGATTGAAACCGAATTTCCGGAACCAACTGAAATATCGTATTTATTAATAATAATTAATAGAGGAGAATAAATTTAGGTGGCTGGGCGTGATTATAACAAATAAGATGAAAATAACGACAAAAATTAGACGAAAGCAACTTCTCAGGAAAATCTTCAATACTATTAACCAAATCTGCAATATTATATAATAATTCGATATTATCACATACTGTCATATGATCATATCATATTATACACTGTCCGTATCATGTGCTGAGTTTCGGTAAAAGATTTGTCGAATTTCTAACAAATCTTAATGTTAGAACGTTGATCTATTTCAATGAACGTATTTCGTATGATTACTTCACAATACCTGCATATGTCTCAGTCTTTACCCAAAAACTGACTGCATGAAACAGGCTTGAAAAGCAATAAAAGGAGTCTTAGATATAGTTCTTTTGGTATATTACGGTAACATCTTTTAGGAGGGAGTGTTAATTTTTTTTCAAAAGTTCAGCTTTTTTTTATGAGCGCAGCTTCAAAATAACGTCTTCATACAAAACAAAAATAATTAACTGAATTAGATTGGTAATAAGAATATACTGTTTAATATTATAAAAATTAGTTTTCTCGAAAACTACATATGACACGTTAACATCAAGAATATCATTACCTTCAGCTCAATACAATGTAACAATGGATAATTTTGTCTTTGGACAATATGATATGAAACAAAAAAGGATGTTGAAGACTTAATCATAATTTTAACCAATATCTCACTAACCACATGATATTCTGTCATTCGCTAGTATCATTAAGAAAAGATTAATTAAATGTATATTTGTATTAAACGCATACGTATATTCAGTATCAGTTTCACCTTAATAGGTGGGGTGGTTATCATAAAGGATCAATTTCATCAGTTTATCAAAACCTTATCATCAGTTTACCATCATTACCAGTTTATCTAAAAAACTTATCATCACCTGTTTACCTAAAAAAACTTATCATCAGTTTACCATCAACACCAGTTTATCTAAAACAACTTATCATCACCAGTTTACCTAAAACAACTTATCATCAGTTTACCATCATCACTGGTTTACCTAAAAAAACTTATCATCACCAGTTTACCTAAAATAACTTATCATCAGTTTACCATCATCACCAGTTTACCTAAAAACCTTATCATCAGTTTACCATCATCACCAATTTACTTTAAAAACTTATCATCAGTTTACCATCATCACCAATTTACTTTAAAAAACTTATCGTCATTTTACCATCATCATCAGTTTCCCAAATAAACTTACGATCAGTTTAGCAAAAACTATCATCATTATCTTGAGTTTGCCAGTTCACCAGTAAAAACTGTTCTCCAGTTTACCAAAAAAGATATCCCTTTTCTCAATTTTTTCGTAAACTCCCCGTGAAGATTTACTCTCTGCTATACCATTTCATTCAACACAATGAGATTTTCCGATTTGTCAGTCTTCTCATCTCTGGCCATTTTTTATTTGAAGCGCTAATAATATTGTGATAATACTGGCTTTCCGTTACTGAAATACGGTCAGCAATATCTAAGACACGAAACAAGAAACAGGTACTGCGTAAACAAAGTACGTATTTCGTCTGTGCATATTTTCCTGAAGAGGCAGAGAAAGGGGACGATGGGATATCTTGTCATCAGCGTCGCTAAGTCTCAAGAGCGCACCGCAAGGTGATACTTCAATTTACAGTTGGAAAACTGTTAGAGATGAGAAACTGAAACTTCCAGTGTATAGAATTCTCTTCCCACGCGACTGTGAGAGATTTCATAGCTCGGGTATTAACTTTAGTTAACATGAGTCTTCGCTTGGTTGTTCTGTTCTCTGGTCAATATACGGTTGTCTTGATAAATGCAACTCCAAGCAAGAGGATTCATCACAAATCCTCATAGAAACAATACGTCATGTTAACCCAAAACGGAGTGATTATAGGAAAGTTGTTTGTTAAACTTGTTTAATTTAAAATGGAAATAGATGTATTCCTCGTCGCTAACTGAAATTGGATTTATAAAAGTGAAAGAATACGAAAGAAATTGGCAAAATGATGATATGGGAAGAAGCAGAACACCGAAAAATCCTCAGACAAATAATGTGCACTCCAAACTCGCGTGATCAGGGCTCAAAACAGAGATTTCTCGCACCTGAGACAAGCGCTTTACCACTAATTCATTGCCTCCTCCCCCATCCTATGGTTTATTGTGGACGAAGTGCTTGTGAAGCTAAAATTTGCAATATCCTAATCAGTGTGTTCAATTCTCTTTGGTGTAACAACGAGAAACTTCGTATCTGTGCTATATATAATTTAGTAGTTATCGATTCAGTAAGTAAATGATCAGATTGTTCATTTGATTAATATTTGCGTTATAAAAGAAAGTAAAGCATTTTTATTAAGCTATCCAAATATACGAAGGTCACTACGAAAGTTTTGAGATGTGAAATAACTTACATACTTAAAATCAATTTAACACTTATATTTTCTCAAAGAATTCACCATTACACTGTACACACTTTTGCATCCTCGAAACCACTTTTGGGAGCAGTGTTGCCAGTCTTTTTCTTCAAGTGTTGAAAGTTCATTCTCGTAAGCCACTACAGCTTCTTCAGGGCTGCAAAATCTCTTCCCACGCATGCGATCTTTGATCCTGGGGAACAGAAAAAATCACACGGGGCCAGGTCAGGGCTATACGGCGGATGTCAGAAGTTTGACCTCCGTAGATTCTAAAAACTGAATTGTGATGTTCGCCATGTGTGCGGATGCGTTGTCATGATGAAGCAGGATCCCACGCAATCCAGTTCTTGGACGCCGTTCCCGAAGCTTCTAGAACACTTTTGTTAGGCAAACAGTGGTGTACCACTGAGCAGTAACAGTCCTTTTTTCTTCAAGTGGAACAGTTACAACATGGCCAGATTTGGAGAAGAAAGCTGCGACCATATTCTTCCCCACACTTCGCGGTCGCTTCACTTTCGTGGGTGGATTTTCGTCTGGAAAGATCCAAACTGTAGACTGGCGTTTATTTTCAGGGTCAAATTGATAGATCCAAGTCTCATCATCAGTAACAATGTCAGAGACGCGTCGAGAATTGCCTCCATCAAATCTTGCAAGCATTTCTTCACACCATTCCACACGCATGCGCTTCTGTTGTTCAGTCAAAGTGTGAGGCACCCAACGAGATGAAACCTTCCTGAGCCGAAGATGATCATGAAGAATTTTTGTTACTGCTGGCGATCCAATGTTCACTGTAGATTCAATGTCCTTGAAAGTTGTTCGAGGATTTTCTCGAATCATTTGTTCCACAGCGGCAATGTTTTCATCTGACACAGCTGTTGCCGGACGTCCAGCTCTCTCTTCATCTTTAAGAGATGTCCGCCCTCTTCTGAATTCACCAGACCACCAAAAAATTGTAGCACGGGAAGGAGCAAGGTCCCTAAATGCCCCCTGCAAACGGTCAAGGCTTTATGTCTCGTTCAAACCACTTTTGAAATCGTAAAGGATCATTGCCCGAAAATGTTCTCTTTCGAGCTCCATTCTAGGTAGCCAAATACTGCTCACATCAACAAACAAGTGAAGGCGATACAGCCACGTCGATAAGCGAGGCAAGTTGAAATTTGCTTCGCTTCTTCCCTTTGGATACTACTACCGAAAGCAATTGTTGGAGTTCAAATACTGTGCCACAACAATGCGTATCTCAAAACTTTCGTAGTGACCCTCGTATCACTTTAACTTCGCTAATGGAAACTCTAAGCAATAAAGTAGATTGAAATCCTCACGGAAAGTACATGCCATGCTTTTCAAAACTTGAATTTAAGAAATGCAAATAAAATCATCTCTTATTCCGGAATGAAACTATACCCCAAGTAATAATCTTAAATAGTTCAAGAAAATACACACCACTTTAAATGAAAATCGGAGAATTTTTAGAAATATTTTTTGGAAAACACATTTTAAAGATAGATAGATTAAGTCCGTATTCTTAGTGGTGGCACAGCTATACAATGAAGCAATGAAACTTCAGACAGCAAAGATAGAAGTCTATTACGTAGTGTCCAACAAGAAACACTTTTGCTTTTTTATAATTTCAACAAGAATCGTGAATAGACTGTTATTTTTGAACTACTTAGAATTATATGTATCTATGTACGTATATTGCAATATCCCCTTATTGAAAGCATCCCGTATTAGTAAACAAAACCATGCACAAGATCAGCACGTAACCAAAGAATGCCGTCACCGAAGGAACACGAAGAGGACCCCTTCAATCCCTCCACAGACTCCGGCTTCAAAGGCTTGCTATAAAAACAGACACCTCGAAGCAGAAGGCATCAGCTGTTAACTGGTCATATCCTACCTATCTCTCCAAGCTGCATCGGGCAGAAGAGACCAGAGCCCTGCACATTTCGGGCCGAATCGGGCCGGACACATATCGGCCCGGATACTCTGAAAAACGGTTCGGAAACTAATATTGTCAGCCTATTTGTTTTTTTAATGTCCTCCACTACCTCTATTTTTGTCGTGTTTGTACGGTCTTACTGTCAGCCTATGTTAATCGTAATGTGTTTGGGAAACTGACTCTTTATTCAAGACTGCGATGTACTGGTAATACTATTACTATTACTACTTCTACTACTACTATTACTACTACGACCACTGCTAATACTAGTACAAGTGCTACGACTTCGCGTCAGAGTTGACATGTCTGGTGGTACCGAATTTACCTTCTAAGTACAGAATAAAATGGAGAAGTGCTAGTTATTATGGCCGGTCTGCGTAGAATGTGAACCGATGCTTGATCTACGAGGGAGAACAGTGGCTCAGTAGAAAAAACACTCACATCTGGTGCTAGAGGTCGTCGGATCAATCCCTGCTCATGCTATGTGAGCTTTGTGGTGGACAAACATCGTGTGCGTGGGAGTTTCTGGGGTGGTCCCGCTTCCTCCCACTGTTTTCTTTCCACCAATTCATCCCATCATCATCCATACAGCCTGAGCCGTAGTTACCTAAAGAACGTATGATAAAGTCAAGTACTTGACCTAGTAAGTAGAATTTGGTACGCTACCATTGGACCACGGAGGGCAAAACCATGAACTGGCGTGCTCATAAGATCAGTGCAATTTGTAGTAATGTTCAATTAGCAAGGCAAATATCGAATGGTGTTACATGTTCATGTATTGTTTATAGTATGATGCTACAAATATAACAAAATATAATGATCAAATAAATCACCAAATCGCCAGGGTAGATTAGGTGTTCCTGGAACGGTGGCTCAGTGGTTCAGCGTTCACCTCTGGTGTATGGGGTCCCTGGTTTGATTCGAGCTCTCGCCAAGTGAACTTTGTGGTGGACAAACACCGTGTGGGGGGTTCGCGGCGTTCTCCTGTTTCCTTCCACTTTATTTATTCCACTATTTCATTTATTTCTCATCATCATCGTCTCCTTTAGCCTAGTTGGCATAACTTGGAACCACCTACCAAGAAGAATAAACTAATGGATTGGGAAGATAGACATTCAGTCTCTGGTGAATTTGATGATAAGTAGACACCTACCTCAACATGTCATCATGTGTAAGAGAACTAGGTATACTGCAGTGGTGGAAGCAACAAGAACAAATATTACCAAAATTGTGTAAATTAGCGCGTCAGTATCTCGTCATCCCTGCTTCTAGTGCGTCTACTGAAAGAGCTTTTAGTACTCAGGAACGGAGAAATGCTCTAAAGCCTAAAACTGTTGACTCTGTTTCCGTGCTATTCGATGCGTACAAGGACATACAGTAAAACGATGTTCATTTTGCACTCTTGGTTTCTTAGGAAACGTTATATTTTCATTTTCTTAATATCAACTACAGAGTGCGGCACGTAAAACCGGCCCGTAAAGTGAACACATAAAATGAAATGTAATGTATTAAATATGATTAATTACAACACATAAATGAAATGTAATGTATTGAATATGACTACTCACCTTCACAGCAGCCTTCACAGCAGGTGCTGAAAGTGTCCTCCGCCCACTTCAACACACATGTGAGCACAATTGAGGAGATTCATATATACCCTTGTCAGTTCTTGTGTTGTAATGCTATTGGTGACATCCTGGATCCTGGTCTTGAGTTCTTCAATTGTGTGTGGATTTGTTTCGTATACTCTTCCCTTTAACAGTCCCCATAAGTAAAACTCACACGTGGACAAGTCTGGTGACCGAGGAGGCCACAAGCCTTTACTGATTGTCCTCTCTGGTGTAAACATCTCATGCACAAGGAACAATGATGCAGCTGATGTGTGGCATGTTGCACCGTCCTGCTGAAAGTAACATAATTGACGCTCCTCTTCGGTCAAGTGTGTATAAAACTCCTCCAGGATTCCCATATACACGTCACTGTTCACTGTCGTCTCAAAGAATATGGGCCCAATAACGCGTGTAGCGGAAATGGCACACCAAACACCAATCTTCTCATCATACAAGGGTACCTGGTGGATTGCGTGTGGATTTTCTGTCGACCAATACCGGTTGTTTTGGGAATTTACGTACCCAGACAGGTGGAACCACGCCTCGTCACTCATGATGAGCATTAGTGGATCCAAGAAACCACTGGCAACATTGCTCAACAGCCATGAACAGAAATGCACCCTCTTCTGCAGGTCAGGCTCCTTCAGTTCTTGCACAACACTTATCCGGTACGGTTTTAACTTCAGTCCCCTTAAAACACGTCTGCAACTTCTCTCACTCACATGAACCTGTTGACTCAATCTCCTGGTTGACTTTCGAGGACTTCTTGTTATTATCTCCTCCACCTGCATCTTTAATTCAGGTGTGCAGAAGGATGGTCGTCTGTTCCTGGGAGCATTTTGAACCGATCCTGTACGCCACCATTTTTCAATCAATTCCTGAATGGTGCTTTTTGCTGGCACAGAACGTCCTAGAAATTTCTCCCGAAACAAATTCTTTGTTTTCACAAAAGATCCAGTGAGAATGAACTCTTCAACAATGGCAACACGCTCGGGTATCGAATACGGCATTATCACACACTGACACTCACCCGGCTTAACACAACGAGGCCTTTTTCTCAACTGGTTTCGACAAGTTTCACTGGCTGCGGCTGAACGTGACTGCTGCAGGTCACGTAAGTCGACCCGACCTCGACATGCCATCTCTTGGTAGGAAGGTAGATTATTTAACTGTTGCCAAAACACAATATACCAGAATATTACGACGGGCCGGTTTTACGTGCCGCACCCTGTATTATATGAGATGTTAAGAGGCATTTTTGATAGCTGATATCTATACATTTTTCATTCAGGGGACTTTTGAGGTATTTTTCGTTCAACAATGATATGTGTGGATTTGGTTTTGATTTACTGCCTCGCATTCCGTCATATAGCTCTGTTATTTAATTGTTACGAACCGTTCCAGGAACACTTCATCGATCCTGGGGTCTGGGTGATTTATTTGATCATTGTTTTTTGTTATTATTATTGTAGCACCGAATTATAAAGAATACAGGAACATGTAATATGATTTGTGAACCTGCGTTGCTAATTGAACATTACTACAAATTGCGCTAATCTTATGAACACGCCAGTTCATGGTTTCGGCCTCCATGGTCTGATGGTAGCGAAACACATTCTAATTAGTAGGTCAAGGACTTGACTTTCTCATATATTCTTTAGGCAATTACGGCTCAAGATGTATGGATGATGATGGATGAATTGGTGGAATGAAGACAGTGGACGAAAACGGGCTAATCCAAAAACTCCCACGCTCACGATGTTTGTCCACCACAAAGCTCACATAACACGAGGAGGGATCGATCCGAAGACCTCTAGCACCAGATGTCAATGCTTTACCTACTGAGCCACCATTACCCCTCGTCAAGCATCTGTTCGCATTCTACGCAGACTGGCCATAATAACTAGTATTTCTTCGATTTTTTCTGCACTTAGATTGTAAAGTATGTACCACCAGACATGTCAACTCTGACGCGAAGTCGTAGCAGTTGTAGTAGTTGAAGTAGTAGTAGCAGTAGTAATAGTAATAGTTGTAATTGTATTATTATTATTATTATTATTAATAATAATAATAATAATAATAATAATAGTAATAGTAATAATAGCAGTAGCAGTAGTAGTAATAATAAGAGTAGTAGAAGTACAGTACTTTACACTCCTGAATAAAGAGTTAATTTCCCAAACACATTACGATTAACACAGGCTGCCAACATTAGTTTCCGATCCGTCTTTCACAGTGTTCGGGCCGAGTCGGGCCGGCCCGGCTCGGCCCGGTTTGTGCCCGGCCCGTTTCGGCCCGGCTCGGCCCGAAATGTGCCCGGCCCGGTTAGAGCCCGGCTCGAGATTCGGGCCGGGTCGAGCCAGGCACAGAATTCAGATCCATCCGGGTCGGGCCGGGTCGTCTTCGGGCCTGGGTTTGCAGGGCTCTGGAAGAGACTCCTCTCACCTTACCTCTGAGCTGCAATGGTCAAGAGATATCCTTATCTATTTCTGTGCGCAACGGACAGGAAATACTACTCTACCTCTGAGCTGAAACAGCGAAAGCTACCTCACAGATCTTTAAGCTGTAACGGGCAGGGGATACTTGTGAACTGCAACGGGAAAGAAGTTCCTTATTAGTTTCCGAGCTGCAACAGGCAGGAGGTACCGATCCTATCTCTGAGCTGCAGCGGACAAGAGGTTCCTTTATACCCAGCTGCAATGGGCAGGTTCGTTCTTAACCAACAAACCTTAAATTTCTGAGCTGCTACGGTCAGGAGGTCCATATTATAGAGAAAATAACTATTTTATTTGTATGTATGATTATTTAAATTTTCAAATTAAACGTCTACAACGTTCAGATAACAGTGCAATAATGGAGGTTGCAGAATTGATGGTCAGCTATATGGCAAATCTTATCACTCCCAAATTAGATATTTGCCAGTGTTGTTGTATCGCGAGAAACAGATCAAATTTTAGTGACAGTCAGAAAACGTTAATTACTAAAATCAGTTTTTTATTTATTTATTAGAGGTGTGATATGTATGATGAAATTTGGTATGGTGAATGCTCGCAATACAATTCTGTGACATTAGTCTAGGGTTGCCACTCATTCCAATTTTGTCCATATAGTCCCGATTTTGGAGAGAATGTTCTCCGTTCAACGTGGTTCTGTAAGGATTTTAAACTTTACCAACCTCCATATTTATTGATGAAGTTGGTGATTATTATTATTGCTAAAACTTAATTTCCACACTATTATACATATCCTTAAAAAGTAAGTAGAAACATCACAACAGCAGCAGTCAAGCAGATCAACAGCAATGTGCCCAGCAGTATAAAGTCTATACATAGGGTACATATCATTTGAATTAGTCATAATTTTATAATACAACTTACGATTTAAATTGTATCAATTTCGTTTATAAATTAGACAAACATGATTTCATACTCACTAAAAACTTTACATTATTATGGAAAAAGGGCTGCTGGTACATTTCTCCTCCCCACTCACCCATTAGCTGCATTGTGTCCCTTCGTTTTGTTTTGGAAAGGTGATAACCCTACAGCAATCAGTCATCTATGAAAACACCGTGCTCGTGGGTTTTCTCGGGGTACTCCCGTTTCCTCCCACTTTCTTCATTCCACAATTTCACTCATATCTCATTATCACCGTCTCCTTTAGCCTAACCGGCATAACCGTGGGACGTTAAACTTAAAGATTTCATTTCATTTTTTTCATCTATGAACTGGCTTTTCTCCACTCTTGCGCCACTAGAAACCATATATTGTGCTAAATAAACTTTTCACTCGCATTCAGCGCTAAATGTCTGAGGGACAAGTATCTTTCGTGGAAAGAATCTGTAACTGTATCATTTCCGGCTAGTTAAGTAAATTTTGGATTTTCCACTTCTTGAGTAATAACCTATGACGCGTTTGTAAAGTACAATAAGGGTAAAAACTTTTTAAAAAAACAATACTAACTGACTTCAACAGAAGCTCTAATACATAGAACAAAATAAAAGCGCTAAAAGCAGATAATAACAATAAAGCTCTTAAAAGTAGAAATAATTCATTACTATTATATATAAAAATTTTGAAGCCTATTGAAAGCCAAACAAATTAATACCTCATAAAATTACCGTGCAAGCTAATTTTGTATTAGATCATAATTTGTTTCGCTTGGCACATGCTTCAATTTTTTGTAGATAATAATAATAATAATACTGAATTATTTTCTGCTTTTAAGCGATTATTATTATTTTCTACTTTCAAATTTTTATTCTTTTCTACTTTTTAGAGCTTTTGTTGAAATTGGTTAATATTGTTATTTAATAAAGAAAGTTTTTATTTTGTCTTTTTAGCGCGTTTTTAAAGTCGGTTATTTTCGTTTTAAGTCTACCTGTTTTTATCACTTTTTCGTAATCCTAGTACTTTAGTTACATACCTAATGTAACGGTAGGACATATATAATTCTCTTTGAGAAAGTATGCTCTTTGAAACTGAAAATGTATAATCAAAATTAGTACATGTATGTTGAGGTTATGCGTGAAAATGCAGCCAATGAAGTCGGTTAGTTATGATATTCTGTCACTGCCAAGTTGAAGAGTTTGATGGTCCAGCTTCGAGAATTATCATCAGATCCTAATCAAATTTATGTGAAACCACTACGAAAGTACTCTCTTTCAAATAAATAGTAAATAAACAAAATCGTCTACGTTATACGTAAATATACACACAATTATGGTATAAACACAGTCAGCCTAGAAAGTATGCTCATTTAAACGAAAACGAATCAGCAAAATAGGATACACCTATGTAGAAAGTATCTGTGAATATAAGTGGTAATCTTTTCACTTAAATTGTGAACATGAACAACTTTAAGTTCGTGTGTATTGTGCCGGTAGATATGTTGACGTTCTGTTCATAAAATTATTTACAGTACTTCTCTACCACGGTTCTAGTGATGCGCACGAGACGAGTTGAGACAGGATTTTCCTGACAAAATTCGAGTCGAGACACGGCTCTTCCAATAGAAAAATATACATTTTTCGAGTCTAGACATCACTTTTAGAGCACATTTTCGAGACGAGACAACCACAAATCTTGTCTCGTGCGCATCACTACACGGTTCTAAATTATTTTGTGCTACAAGCTTGTTTTACTATTACACGAATAATCCATTTTGTTGTTCATAAAATAATATATTAACCTCATCATTGCTGATGACTAATAAAATAGTTTTCGTAAGCACATGTCTGCAATGCTGCCAGCTGACCCTGAAGCAAGGAGCTAGTTTATTTGTGGGCATTCAGATCCGTTACTGTAGTCACATACTGTATTTTGTGAGAATTGCTGTAGCAGTCGACAATAATGAAAGACTTATTTTCGTAAGAATGAAAACGATCATTTAATTGAAAATAAGAGACACACAAGTATTATCAGAATGAACTTATATATATAATGAAGGAATCTCTACATTACTAAGAACATTATTCTCTCCTTATCTCCTTAACCTAATGTTCTCATTATTAGCTTGCGATGCAGTCACGATGGGTTTCTTAATACATTTAAACGGCTAGTAGCAAACCGCAGAACACTATTGTTGTCTGAATGATTGAATATGATACAAAATTAAAAATATTTATGGCTAGGAAAGTAGTTTGAATAACACGTTAATTATCTTTAATTAAGAATTTCTCGATAATTACTCGAATTTAAGACGTCCTCGAATCTAAGACGCACCCCGATTTCGCTGGGTTAAATTAAGGAAAAATAGTAATATGTTCCGTTTTTACTATTACTAAAGCGCTCTTTGATATTGGTCATTTTCGGTGATTTTTATATAGCCCTCTCCCGTTCTCATGTTGCGGGGTACGGCATGATAAAAATTGTAAGAGGCCCGAATGCCATGTATGTTGAAAATTTGATCAAGATCGTTTGGTGGTTCAAGAGTTAAGTTTTATTTATTTTTATATATTAATTTTCCCTCCCCCTCCCCTAGTTTCTACCGTTAAAATGAAAATATTTTTTAAAAAAATCTTTCCAGGCTCGAACTTCATTTATGTTGAAAATTTGATCGAGATCGGTCAGGTGGTTCAAGAGTTATTAAGTTTTATTTATTTTTATATATATATATCTCCCCTCCCCTCCTCCTACCCTAAGTTCTACCATCAAAGGGATATGATAAAAATCACCCCAGGTCCGAACTTCATCTATGTTGATAATTTGATTAAGATCGGTTCGGTGGTTTAAGCGTAATGAAGTCACAAAGACAGTTACTTTTATTTTTATTTATTTATTTTTTTTTTACATATATATGCCCCTTCCCCTTTCCTACATTGTACCATCAAAGTAAAATTATGAAAACATCCCAGATCTGAATCTTATCTATATTGAAAGTTTGATCGAGATCGGTTGAGTGGTTTAAGAGTTATTAAGTTTTATTCATTTTCATATATTTACCCTCCTCTCCTCCCCACCCCTAAGTTCTACCATCAAAATGAAACAATAAAAACTTCCCAGGTTCGAACTTCATCTATATTGAAAATGTGATTGAAATCGATAGAGTGGTTCAAGAGTTACTAACTCATGAACATGGTCACTTTTATTTTTATATTTATTGATTTTTGTGTATATCCCCCTTTTTCCCATCCTCTACGTTGTTCCGTCAAAGTGAAATGGTAAAATCCATTCCAGGCACGAACGTCATCTATGTTGAAAATTTGATCGAGATTGGTCATTTAGTACAAGAGTTACTAAATTTTATTTATTTTTTTTAATAATTCCCCTCCTCCCCTTCACCTAAGTTCTACCGTCAAAGTGGACAGCTAAAGACATTCCTAGGCTAGAACTACATCTACGTCAAAACTTTGATTGAGATCGGTCGGACGTTTCAAGAGATTATGAGTCACAAACATAGTCACTTTCAATTTGGATCTGAAGTTTTTTGTTCACAGACACCGCCATTAATATATACATTACTTGAAACACAAACTTGAATTTCATATTTAATTTTATATGGAACTCTATTTTGTCAAGATTGTCATTGTTCTTTCTTTCTTTTCCAGGTACGTGATATTCAGCTGTCCATTTTTTGCAATCTTCAACTGGATGCGTTGTTCCAAGAAATATTGAGAGTCTGTGAGCTCGAGAGTATCAGCTTAATAGTCCTTGGTACAGGAAAGGTTAGAAAATACATAAATTTATTTTTTCTAGATGGTGTTACTAACAACAAAATGAACTATCTAACCTACAGCATATAAAATCTTTGAGTAATATTATTTCCTTCAATATTGTAATGTTTCATTTGTAATAGTAGGAAATATGCAGAAGGAATGTACCCCTAGAAATTCTTCGAATCAAAACTGAAAATCAATTTGATTTTTACTGAAATAAAAATTAAGTTTGTGTAATATATATATATATATATATATATATATATATATATATATATATATATATATATATATATATATATATATATATATATATATATATATATATATATATTAAAATGTGGTCTCAGGTGAATTCTAGAGATACGTGTACAATTTTATACCATTTGATCTTAAAAAGCTATGTCATAACCAGGGGCGGCTATGTCATATGGTCACAAAGCCATGTGCCTTCTCAATGAATATAAAGAATGATAAGGAAATAAAATTAATTATGGGCATGGAAAATTTAAACCTACAAACTATTTTAGTTTTGGAAAAATCTAGTTTTCATATCCTTCGTAAAATATATATGAATCATATAATATTTCTTAGAAGCAAATTCATTAGTATACCTGGAATACACAACGCTCAGGGTAGTTAAAGTAATTGCATCTTATATCCATCAAAATGTGATATTGTCCCTTTTTAACGTTTTGCTACCCTAGGTCTGCATTAAATACAGAATGACCCAAAACAATTTCCCACATTTGAAAGACAAATAAAACAAAATGTATTGCAAAGAAAATTATTCATTAAAAATATAAAATGATATTAAGAACAGTTTGTGAACTAGGTAGTATGTTATAAGTTGAATTTCTTTGTGATAATGTGTGGCAATGACACAATTAACAATACGATTATTGCAGTAAAACCTCATCGTACCCAATAAAACTTCCCATGTTTTGACAGGCTATAGCGCTGTCAGTGGGTGAGGAAAGGGAGTGAAGGGGCAAGAAAAATTGTGGTTAGCACTTCCCGTTCACCACTCTCTTGCCGTGTTCAGTAGTAACTATGGTTTGGTCAGGAGCTCATCGTGCGTATGCAGTTGAATTTGTTTTCAAAAGCAACAATTCTGTGATTACAGTGTAAAGAGTTTTTCGTGTAGGGTTTGTTATTCCACGTAATAAAAATGTTCCTGATCGGAAGATTATCTTGCAGTGGATAGAAAGATTCTGAACAATAAGTTTATCATTGGAAAGAAAATCATCTGGCCAACCTAAAAGTGATGGTATGTCGCAGAATATTTTTGAGAGTGTTCAGAGATCTGTCTCATGTTGCTTAACCGCTCCGTCTACTAGACTTAGCCCCAAATACTTTTTTCTTTGGGGTCACCTTAAAGCTAAGGTTTATACACATCGGCTCTACACTCTTGCCAACCTGAAGAGAGTAATTCAAACGGAGGTTCCAGCTATGCCACAAGACATGACATGCCGGATGATAGATTTCAAACATCGCTTTCAAATGTGTATTGCTCGCAGTGGACAACACTTGCTACACGTCATTTTCAAAACATAGTAATTACAAAACTGTTGTCATATACATTTTATATTTTTGAATAAACAAGTTTCTCTCTGCAATTTTATTGTTCTATTAACCTTTCAAATGTGGGAGGTTTTTTGGGCGCCCTGTAGAATAAAGCTAGTACGCATATAATTTACAGATCTTTGTTCTCCAACTGATTGTGTGTGAGATACGTTATCAAATACATATCAAAGCTGTTATATTATTTTATTCTGTTATTTTTGGTTACATAAAATAATGTACCATTTGCAAGAAGTGGTTGTATGCTAATTGCTTTAACGTATCTTAAACGGAATGCAGCGCATCTCAGACATGTTAAAACTCTCGTAACGTTTTTACACATACAATACGTAGAAATGTATTAGAAAAATAACCGCGCTTAAGATAAAGAAAATACAAGTATGTTAAGTTACGTGTGGACGTTTGAAAAACTAAGAAAACTTGCCCATTATACGTATAAACAGTGTTGCAAATTTGGGGAAAAGTCGCTAAATCTAGGAGATTCGACCTCCAAGATAACGACAAAAAAATTTTCTGATTGATGACTTTTTCAATTTTTAAATGATGATTTAGCTATTTACTTACAAATCTAGCGACTTTTTCATACAAACAACCTATCAGCATTTTTAATTCAAAGCAGCTTTCATGTGCTTTTCTATTCGTTTATTTTAATCAGCGCAAGCGATGATGAGTTTAGAAACACAGCGTAGTCACACCTCCACAATCCTGCATTGTTGTATGTTATCTTTGACCTCTAACGGAGAACAATTCCAATCTTCATGTCCTTTAGTTTGCAGAGTTCCCGATGGAAGCCACAAATAATAAGCATTACCGATAGCAACAAGGTTAGCTATTGATACGTGAATAAGACCGAACTGGGTGTTTGTTGTATTTGTCCTTTGGGATATTTTAATTTATTCTGTACTTTTTCTAGAAAAAAAAGTATAACGTAAGTACTGCTGTAGGGTTAATTATTTCGAAACTATTCTGCCTCCAAACCATAAGCAAAAGCACTGGAAACAATGTGAAAATGATCCCTGAATTCAAGGATTGGTTGTGTCCTGTTGATAAAGACTTGAGTAAAACATATTGTTTATTTTATATCTGCAACTTTAAAACAATTCTTATAAACAACTGGTTTCACGAATAACTTTAGCGACTTTTCACCCAAAATTGGATCCATATCACCTCTCGTTTAGCGACTTTTTGTGACAACCTTTTGGCAACACTGCTGAAATCACAAAATGTGTTAAACCAACAAGCAGCAAGGGAGAGGAATTTTGCATGAAGTCAGTGTTCGTAGTTTGAGGGAAATTTTCCTAATCTACAGAAATTTCGTAGGTAAATTTTAGAGAAAGGTAAATGGGAATTTTTCGATAAAGCGTGAAAATCCAGGGAAATTTTCGATAAAACGTGAAAATCCAGGGAAATTTTCGTACTGATTGATTGATTGATATACAGTCTATTTGATACAACTTGTCCCTTGTGACAGTTGGTTTCCTCTGGTTTTTCTTCCTGCACGTGGTCATAACAATCAGGAAGAAGAACTGTTTACATGGCAACAGCACGTTCAGCCAATTATAGTGGCTCATTTCTCTCGCTCTGCAATAGTTAACATTCCACCCTTTCCGGTTCCGCACGTTGCCAATTTGAATATAAACAAATGCACATTGTTTTAGTCTGATGTCAAGGACCTGCTGGTTATTGAAAGCATTCTTTTTAGTTCTCTTTTGAATCATTTAATTTTATAAAACTAAGATTTACTGGCAGTGAATAATTTCGTGTTTTTAATACCCGACGCAAAAGCTGGCAACACAGCATTGAGCATCACGTGCACACAGAATCACGACCTGTCAGAAAGAATAAGCAGTACAAATGCATAATTTTTTCCTTGTTCTTCAGAAACAAATCAACACAATAGATTGTATGAATGTGTGATACGTGAGTGCGTGTATGTTCAAAGTTGCACAATTTACACCCATTGTTGACTGGATGTATTTGTGCGTATCTTTTGTAAAAAAAAAAAAAAAAAATTAAGGAAACAAATAATTAAAAACAGAAGTAAAAGCAAATGAATAAAACGAATAAGGTTGGCACTTACTTTAATATAACTATAAATTAATTGTATCAAATAACTTCTGTCAAAGGTATTTTACACTCAACAAACTAGGGAAAATTTGAAAAGAAAAGGGAAAATTTTGAGTCATTTGAGGGAATTTTCTTAAGTAAACCTACGGACACTGCATGAAGTATAAAGGATTTATGAAGAAGAGTGTGAGGTAAACAACGTTGGTAATTAGTGCTTTACATAAGCAATAAATACATTCTCTTTATAAGATATTTCGACTACAATTCGTTTGCTCTTAGCACCTCACATATTCTGGAAATGAAGGGAAGATTAATAAAGAAAATTGAACCTATTGCAACGTGTTCATTTTGACAGTGTCCTATAAAGCCTAACAAGCGACCCATGCACTCAAACACATGCACGAAGAAACCTTCCAACATGCATGAAAAATGATAAAATCACAGACAAGTTGATGGTGTATGGCCTCATTTATGCATGTTGAAAGTTCTGAAAATTTGTAAACATGCATGATGGTTTCGCCGTTCTTTATGCATGTTTACCGTGTATGTTCTGGTTCATGCCAGTTGGTTGCTTAACATTTAGGTCCGCCAATCACCACAGCGGAAGAAACCACGTGACTCCTTCGTAATGCCAAGGTCGTTAAGTTGGACAGCAAGTTGGTACGTGTTATGGGCAAAAAAAATTCTTCCAGCATGCATGATGAAACAAATCTTTCATGCAAGTGTGTACGTCTATAGCCCCTATTAGAAAATACAAATCTGTTGAACAATAGGTTAATTCCATCTTCAGTAAACTCTGATTGTTGCAAACAATAATACTCAATTATTAATTGTAATACTGGGATAATGTTTGCCTAGTTACTACTTCTGACTTAGTAGAACAGTCTACGTTACGTAAACTGTTTTGACATTTATAAACCCAAACGGAATTACAAAAGCTATTATAAGGTGAAAAGAAGGCCAACTTGAGAATTGCTGAATTCAAATAAATTCTATGACTAAATAATTACGCACAAAATATGTCAGATCACAGGAAAGGCAAGGATCATGGCAAACCAAAATCTCAATCCGCCAAAGCTGGACTTATCTTTCCTGTTAGAAGAATTCATGGATTATTACGCAATGGAAACTACGCTGAACGCGTTAGCATGACCGGAGCAGTTTATTTGACTGCTGTTATGGAATACCTGACAGCTGCATTATTGGAACTCGCTGGCAATGCTGTAATGATGGAGAAGAAAGTAAGAATAACCCCTCGACATGTGCAACTTGCTATAAGCACCAATGAGGAATTGAAGAAGTTATTGTTAGGAGTTACGAATGTTGGTGAAGGTGTGGTACCACATATTCATTCTGTATTTCTTCCCAACAAACATGCTGCTGACAGGAAGTAAATTTTGAAAAAGTAAAACTGCTTGACTCAGTTATATTAAAAAATTGTGCTTACAAACTTTGAAAATTATTTAGTGATATGGGTTCTCGAAAAAAAAAGTCTAGAAATTTATAATGTACTATATTATAGTTTAAATTGTGATTTTAGAAAATTACGCCTATCATAACAGCACCGTTGAAAAGTTTTCTTTGACTTATTTACATAGCAGTTTCTATTTCTTTTCCTTGTTTATATAACGAAAGACCGAATATTATGAAGAATCAATAAACATTTAATAAATTATCGATTTAATTGTTTATATTCTTTTAGTACATAATATGGGTATGTTATAACTACTATTCCATTCGGAGATAAGAATTTTAGTCTATTTACCTATCAGAACTATCTAAGTGGGACCAGTAGTTCACCAGCGCCAGTTACTTCACCTACTTTTGGCAAGGCGACCAGAATTTTTACTTGCAAAAACAGGACGCATACGATTCAACGAGGGGGGAAGTAAATATCTGACTTTCAGATTGCATTTTGAGAGTCAGTAGTGTTTTCAATTTACAAAATACACAAGTAAAAGAAATAACAGTGATTCAAATTTAAATACTACCCAACAATGCTTCTAACTACTTGAACACTTAGAATTCCCATTCAATTCCCAGTTAAACCACAGAACACTGAATTCACATTTGTACATTCAGAAATTCCATACACGACTGAACCTTCCCAATGAGTGTTGGTACGGAAAAGTGTAGAATTTGCATTGACCATTTATATTTTGAATAATAATTACGGGACACCTGGGTCATTTTTGCTTAAAAACGGGACATTTAGGCGTCCCGTTTGAGAATCAGAAAAAACGGGACAATGGTTGAAAAAGGGGACTGTCCCGACTAAAACGGGACGTCTGGTCACCTTGACGTTTGGGGATATACGAAATTGAAAATTAGCACAGAACGAAGGAATTTGAATTTAATATATCACGCATTGGTGAGAGTGAACTGAATAATAATGGCTAAATACACATGCTCAGTGAAGCATGAAGGATTTTTCCGAGCGGTGAGGGGGGAAGAAACATAGATTCCAGAGGGAGAACAAAAGACCGATATATACGTTTTGATGCTGGTATGAACAAAGAAATCGGGTTAGAAGGAAGTTCCCCTTAGGGGAATAGCCCCCTATTTTTCAACTCTTCGGGGGTTTAAAATGTAGATTTCGATTAGCTGTGTTCAATGACACCATTTGATTTCTGGAACTGACCGCTTCAAGGTCAAATTAGGGGCCAAAAATAAAACGTTTGAGCATTTGGGCAATGCGGACCAGTGACCGACTGGGACGAAATGAGTGTCATTCGATTGGTATCCACGCGTACATGAATAATTGATATGCCATTTTCTCGAAAAATTTATTTTGACCGATAAAATTAACGAAAATCCGGCATTTTGGTCTATTCATGCCTGTAACCGACTGGGAAGAAATGAGTGTAATTCGATTCATATCCACACGTACATGAATAACTGATATGCCGTTTCCTTGAAAATTTTATTTTGACCCGAAAATTATCGAAAATCCGGGATTTTTGGCAATATGGACCAGTAAGGGACCGCAACGAAATGAGTGTCGTTCGATTCGTGTTCACACGTAAATACAATTAATAATACATGGGACCTCCACAGAGAGTCATAAGGTCGTATATACTGTACGAGTTCAAACTCGGGTCAAACACCACTGCAGCGTTGCGGAAGATATGCCAGGACTTTCATGAGGATGAGTACGCGAATAGTACAGCAGTGGTTTAACAAGTGTAAGGACGGTAACGAAACACTCCAAGACGCACACATGTACAAAAATGAAGATCTTCAGACTATAATTGAGGCGAACAGTGGTCAGACATGTGAGGAACTTGGACTACAATTCAGTGTGAGTGCGGAAATCATTCGGTAACATCTCCATCAACCTGGAAAGCATTATAAGTTGGATCGATGGGTCCCACATGATTTGCTTTCGTGCCAGCAGACACCTGTGTTTGTTTGCTGTCTCGTCTGAGAAAGGAGCCATTTCTGGACAGGGTGCTGACATGTGATGAGAAATCGGCCCTGTAGGAAGTTCCCGGCAGCGTCATCATTGGTAGTATCCCATGAACCGGTTCCAAAATAGCCGAAACCAACACTGCACCAGAATAAGGTCCTCCTGTGTTTGGTGGACTGCTCGTGGGATTGTGCATCGGGAACTGCTACCACTTGGTCAGAGCATCAATGCAACTGTGTACTATCAGTAGTTGAGCCATGTTCAAGAAAAGCTCAAAACTCTGAATCCCAAAGGAGTCCACCAGTTACAGGGCAACGCTATGCCCTACGTGGCAAGGATGATCCGGGACATCATTCTACGCTTTGGATGGGAAACACTATTGCATCCGCCATACTCCCCGGACATTGCACCGTACGATTATCACCTGTTCCATTCCTTGGACTATCAACTTAGGGGACGCCAGTTCAAATCCCTAGTAGAGGTTCAAAATGCATTTGATACCTTCTTCGCTTCACGGACCGCCAAGTTCTACCGCGATGGAATCCATGGCCTTTCTGAACGTTGGCAGAAGGTCTTTGATTGGGACTATTTTTGATCTTCGAGATAGGTCTTAGGTGACATATAGATGTTCGAAGATGGTAGGTGAAAAAGCGACAGAATTTTTTTGGTTACCTTTATAGAATGAGGCCAACAGTTTTAAATGAGGTCTGAACCATTATAGTATGTTTGATGTTTCCTACTGGGAATCGAACCCAGGACCTAGTGCAGTAAAAGACACCATGCACTACTCACTAGACTCCTAGGTAAGAAGTGCTTTAAAGAGAACAAATAAATTTCGTTGAGAGTACGTTATTGTTTAGTTTTGTATACTTTAAAATGGTTAGAAAATTAGTTGAGCTCCTAAAAGTGTAAATATTTGGAGCATCAGAGCACAATGGAATCAAAGCTGTGAGCACAATGGGATCAATTACTAAAGCTGTGAGAAAAAGAGACATTAGTTTGTATATTCTGTCTAAACACAGGAATAATTCACATTATTTTTTACATTATAAGAGTTTTTTTTTTCTTTTACAATATCTGAACATGAATCTTTTACGTTCCGAAAGGAACTTCTGGCACAGATCTTAAAGATGAAACACGTCCAAAATGACCAAAAAGTGGACTTGATTCCTTTGTGCACTGAATGTATAATTTGAAGATGAGTTAATATGTGAGTAACAAATGTATTGACAATGTACTACGTAAGTTGATATTACATGTATAACGAAAGTTGAAGTCATCAGAAACAAAAGTGAAGTATGATTTGTGGAATGTTATTATTCATTCGATAGGCAGCCTATTTTGGTTAACTGAGTAACAGTAATAGCCTCTGATATGGATGAAAGCCTTTTTTCTGGGCGCACTAGATAATACATCAGAGAGGAGGGCATAGCGTGTGACATGGATGAAAGCCTTTTTTTCTGGGCGCACTAGATAATAGATCAAAGAAGAGGACATAGCCTGTGACATGGATGAAAGCCTTTTTTCTGGGCGCACTAGATAATACATCAGAGAGGAGGGCATAGCGTGTGACATGGATGAAAGCCTTTTTTTCTGGGCGCACTAGATAATAGATCAAAGAAGAGGGCATAGCCTGTGACATGGATGAAAGCCTTTTTTCTGGGCGCACTAGATAATAGATCAGAGAGGAGGGCATAGCCTGTGACATGGATGAAAGCCTTTTTTCTGGGCGAACTAGATAATAAATCAGAGAGGAGGGCTTAGCCTGTGACATGGATGAAAGCCTTTTTTCTGGGCGCACTAGATAATAAATCAGAGAGGAGGGCATAGCCTGTGACATGGATGAAAGCCTTTTTTTCTGGGCGCACTAGATAATAGATCAAAGAAGAGGGCATAGCCTGTGATATGGATGAAAACCTTTTTTCTGGGCGCACTAGATAATAGATCAGAGAGGAGGGCATAGCCTGTGACATGAATGAAAGCCTTTTTTTCTGGGCGCACTAGATAATAGATCAAAGAAGAGGGCATAGCCTGTGACATGGATGAAAACCTTTTTTTCTGGGCGCACTAGATAATAGATCAGAGAGGAGGGCATAGCCTGTGACATGGATGAAAGCCTTTTTTTCTGGGCGCACTAGATAATAGATCAAAGAAGAGGGCATAGCGTGTGACATGGATGAAAGCCTTTTTTCTGGGCGCACTAGATAATAGATCAAAGAAGAGGACATAGCCTGTGACATAGATGAAAGCCTTTTTTCTGGGCGCACTAGATAATAGATCAAAGAAGAGGACATAGCCTGTGACATAGATGAAAGCCTTTTTTCTGGGCGCACTAGATAATACATCAGAGAGGAGGGCATAGCCTGTGACATGGATGAAAGCCTTTTTTTTCTGGGCGCACTAGATAATAGATCAAAGAAGAGGGCATAGCCTGTGGCATGGATGAAAGCCTTTTTTTCTGGGCGCATTAGATAATAGATCAGAGAGGAGGGCATAGCCTGTGACATGGATGAAAGCCTTTTTTTCTGGGCGCACTAGATAATAGATCAAAGAAGAGGGCATAGCCTGTGACATGGATGAAAGCCTTTTTTGGGGGGCGCACTAGATAATATATCAGAGAGGAGGGCATTTTTGTGTAGATTACCACTTGTGAATCTATAAATACTTGTACACTGCTGAGTACACTGCAGTACTTCTACACTCTCTCTCCTCACTTCTCCTCTTACCAACTTTACTTGTTTTCCTGATTTGTTTCTTTGAGTTGTGAAGTCGTTTCCTGACGATATCACCACCTGCAAATGAAGATCATGCACAATCTCAGCTCTTGTCAATGTTATATACACATAGGAGATTAAGTTCCCTTATTTCATTGGTCGTTGGGCTTTAGAAATAATAATATCCTAAAAACTGAACCAGTATAGCTGAGTAACATTTTCATTTAAAATTGAAATGTTTTCTTCAATGTATACAATACTGCACTAATTTGGCTGCAATTGATATCTAAAAGTATTATTGAGAAGTTGAATTGCACACTGAGGTGCCTTGTTATTTCACAGATTTTAGCAACACACACACACATACGCACAAATAAAGGTCTGTGTAGGGTATGGATTCGATATATTTTGTTACACAGAATCCAGCTTTTCAAACCCAGAACGATGAACCGTGTCAGTTTTTTATGGGTGAAAAATTTGAGCGATTTTGAGTAAGTGGACACACCTTTTCGTCCAAAATACAAAATTGACTCGGTCAATGGTCCTAGGGTTTCGAAAATTTGGATTGTGTGTAACAAAATATACTAAATTCATACTCTGGGGTCTGCTGAACAGAAATTTCGTTGTTTGTATGGCTGTGTTATGTGTATCCTCCCGATCCAAAGTCGCTGAAGTTTTTCGATCATAACAAAATAAAAATGACCCGATCGATCTTCCTGGGGTTTCAAAATTTGGATTCTGAGTAACAAAATACATACTTCGGGGTCAGGTACACAAAACTTTTATTTTGCGTTTGTGTGTGTGGTTATGTAATTATTCAGAAGTTGAATTGCACACTAAAGTGTCTTATTTCATTTTTTTTTTTTTTTTAATAATCGTCGAACCCGAATTTGGACAATCTAACAGTGTATATAACTGAGATAAGAATAGAAGTGTAAAGTTCTTATTTGTTCGACATTTTATTTTTAAGTATTTAAAATACTATTTTTCACAGTCTTACTTTTAACAATCTCTGTGATCCAGTTGTTTCGAACACACATGCTTCTAATCTTTGTACTTTTTTTTTTTTACTAGCATGCAACATTACGTATATACAGAAGAAGTATATTTTATGTTTTGATCCTCGCCAGTTAGGTTATTTCTACTTTTCCGTAAGCCTCAGAAGCCATTAGCTGAGCAAAGTAAACAGATTAATTCTGCGTAATTGGCTATTAACGTCTAGTGTTTAGTCACGTAAGTGGTTGTATACATTTTTATTACAGTTGACTGAAATTTTGTCAATATCATTAGTCAACCCAGTAGAAGGAAGTGGGAAGTCGAATTCAATTTATGGTTTTTCACTGTTTATTTTTGAACTGATGCGTCTGTGTGTGTGTGCATTACTTGCCAACCAAGGTTGCTAGTTTCTTTTTCTAATGCAGTGCTAATGTACTAATCATGTTAGATTATTTGCTTTTAGATTTTTCTTTTAACGTATAAAGAATCACTATTTACTTTTCGTTTGTCTTTTCGGAAGCCGGAAAGAATCTCAGCAGAAAAACTAAGTACCAAAGTGATTTTGAACATCATCAGAGCTTTAAGGTTTAAAATTGGAGACGATTTTCGTGTTCATCGGAGCCAAATGTGTCATCTTTGGTTCACGGAACAGTGGCAGTTATAGCCCGGGGGCGGGGAACCTAGGCCCCATAGTCTTTGCGTAACAAAAATAATTTAAACTATTATTTATATATTTTTGAAAGCGTGTAGTAAACTCAGAATGTACCTATCATAGTCTGGGATCTGGCTGGCTTTTACCTATTAGAACCGCCACTGTCGGAGAACGAAGATTTGGTTCTGTCTAGAAGCTTATTTATTTTGGATTCTACGTTAAACTATATGATTCTACATCCACCGCTTATATTCTTACTGGACGAGTGGTTTCAGCACTTGAAAGAGATGTTAATAATTTCAATCTATGTCATAATTTTTGGTTTCCTATTTGCTGAAGTCTCTTGACATAAATATATGGAAGTATGTAACCATATATTGTATATTGAGGCTACCTTGAGGAAAATAGTTCCAGATTTACAGGGAATTCGTGGATAATATGCTTTATAATGGGAACACCATGCCAAGACTGGCGTTTCAGCGTTTTCGGAAGGTGATGTCGATCGTGCAACGGGTTAACAATGTTGCCACCAGGTGATTCCGAAAAGTAGCTGAGTGACGCACAACACCAAGCTAAAAAAAAGAAAAAAAAAAGAAAAAGAAAGAAAAAAAGCTAAACTGACTTAAAAGTATAGATAAATGTATAGCCAGTAGAATTTAACAATAAAATAAGTGAACAATTTCCTAACTTCAGTGTATTAAATTAAAGTATTCTGTAATATTCTCTTATTTTCTAATTAAACACTTTAATATTCCCGCTTTAAAATGGTTTGCTTCCTCATTGACTAGAAGTAGTAAAAATTTCTTAAATTCTCTTCTTCGTTTCTATGTAATTCTTGTGCTAGTTTTGACTACATCTTTGTGACATTATTGACCTAGGACCAAGGGCGCCCAACAGGGGGGAAAGGTGGGGCGCTCGCCCCCTCCCCTAAGAGGAAATAGTACTTGGGAATATCGAAAGCCCAATAGAATTTTTACATTAGATATAGCAAAATTTGAAACTATATTTGAAACCTCGCTTATATTGGCCCCACTTGAAAACCACAACATGGGCGCCCTTGCCTAGGACAACAATAAACATTCATATTCCAAGCTAAAAATGCACTCGGAGGAGTAAATCATACACAAATTAACTATAGGGACACAAGTTTCCGGGCGCACGTGTGTGGAGTTCCTGCTTCCATCGTGTTCGTGGGTTTTCTGGAGTTCTCCCTTTTCCTCCAACTATTTCATTCCACCAATTCTTCTATCATTATTAACTTACATTAATCATCCGTCTCCCTTAGCCTAAAGGTTATAATTGTAGGAAGTATAACTGAAAGATACCATTTCATTTACAAGAGTTTCCGCACACCGATTTTACTATAAGACAGTGGGCCTTACACCCTATTAAACTTTGCAAAAATAAAAAAAAGTGGGCTCGTAAAGCATCGCAAACCATGAAAAAATCAATTGTAACCAGAGATGTGCGTCTACGCGTAAAAAACGATAATTTACGTTTACGTGTCAACTATGCGTAGACAATGTAAACAACGTAGACTATGTAGAATATGTCAACAACACGTAATTTAATATGGCGTCGTGGACAATAAAGGAGCTTTCTTTTGTCGTTACCTTGCGAAATTGCGTACAAAATAAAATGCCTAGATCAGCGAATAGTAACTTTCGAATACTTAGTTTCGTCTTGATGAAGGAAAATGAAAAATATTATGCATTTTGTAAAATATGCCAGAAAAAATTGGCAAATACAGCAGCTTCAAGGCTGAAAGCCCACAGGTGAGAATTAATTTTGTAAGTTTCTTTATAAAAGCAGTGCTCGAAGTGGAAAATCTAAGAAAGTGGCATGTGCAGAGCAGAGTAAACATAGAGATTAGATAATTCCCTCTACTTTTTATGTTAGTCGTTTCCCTAATCTTTCGCTGCACCGAAGCAAAACAACTGAATGAGGAAATATGAACAAACGAGCAACGAAATTCTTCCTTACATTTGATAGTGGTTGTCTACATAGTCTACACGGGAAAAGGTGTAATGTAGATTACGTATAGATTACAGCAGACAATCGCGTAGACGTAAAATTATAGTTTACGGCACATCACTGGTTGTAACTGCTGTCCCTATTGTCAAAACTAAAACGTAGATTTTGCGTTTTAGTTTACGCAAACCGTTACGGAATGAACCCTCGTGATGCATATGTGAGAATAATATAAACATGATGTCTACCTGGTAGGCTATCCAGTTATGTATACTATTCGTAGAGCAGAAAGTGTTTAAACATTGTGGCACTGCCGCAAAGATGAAAAGAAAAAGTAAGATTGTTTGCTACTTTTGACTGAATGTAATTATGGATTTTTAGAATAGAAATGGCCAAAATATATCGATAATAAACAGTAGAGAGATTTCAGATTTTACCGGGTGCGGGGGGGGGGGCGGAGCAGATTGTTCACTGACATAAGAGTTTCGCGTTTTTTAGTAGTACATTATTGTACAATTTAGTAAAAAGCATGTGTTTTTTCAAACTCAGGGGGGTGGCAACTAGATCCTTGTCCTTTCCAAATGATAATAAGCCCTAATATTTAAAAATTAATGTACAAAAACATAGAACTTCAAATTAAAGAAATCCACAGAGGTAATAAATACTAAAAGAGTTAAAGTTATAATTGCCAGAAGTAAAAATTGCGAGAACTTTCTGTTAATTTATTGTAGGATTTTAGCGTTAGAAATTCCATTCAGACAAACATGGAACACATCTTTTCATATAGTACGACCTAGATTGTAAATTGTTCAATGCTCTGTGTTCTACAGGCTTCCTAATTTATACAACGAAATGTCACATACAAACCATAGATTTAATTAATTCTAAAATTGTATGTAACTGCACTATGACGTCATTTTAAGGGATAAATTCTAGTCAGCTATTGTCAACCTTTCTTGTTATTACTTAGATGTTGTTACTTTATTATTATTATTATTATTATTATTATTATTATTATTATTATTATTATTTATTAGATATTCCAGTATAAACTGGCATTCAGATGTACAGTCCGCAGCAAAAAACCTGCAACATGAGCATGTAAGTTTATTGTGAAACTACGCCTAACAGTTCAGCGAATCAATATATAGTTTAAGTGTCACGAATCACGCCAGGAGAAATCTCAGCATCCTTCCCTGCACACTTATTTTGGAGCAAAAGATTTCGTTGTTTCACAATATACTTATATGTTCATGTTGCAGATTTTTTTGCTGCGTACTGTACCTGGAATTAGGCTATGTTCGTAAATATGTAAACAATATATAACTGTTTTCTGTTGTAATACTAATTTTCGCAGTTATGTTCTAAACCCCTCCGTCACGGGTACTCTTCACTAGTAAAATCAAATGAGTTTAAATTTTGATATGTTGTACTAATATAAAAATTTAGAAGTTCAGAAATTCGGTGTAAAGAAAATAATTCATTTTCTTTTTGACACGTTGTTTTGGTTTCCTTTTATGCATTTCCAACAATCATATTCATCAACTTGGGTTAGGTTGCTGTTCCTTATCACATTATTTCTACACAGAGAAAAAAAACGTGTGTGGTGTACGTACAAACGTATGGTACATGCGTAAATCCTGTAGTTTTTGGACTTAACGTACTACTATAAGTAACATCCTTCTGCAAGCTTATAACTGAAAGCGTATTTTTTATAATACTTTTCTTATAACTGGTCCATCTATACGTACTTTCCGTATGAACGTCAGGATCTCGCATACAGATGGACGTATACATAACATATAACTGACGTAAGTAACACATGTATACGTATGTAATATGCGAAGACAGTTAGATGTCAGACACCCTGAATGGCATGATGTAACATTTAAGCGGGAAAAGAGCAGTTAAAATGTAGCATATGTATAACGTGTGCTCCGTACAGATTTCCTTAGTAAACGTATCTATTCCGTATATTTATACAATATACCGCCGTCCGGATAACGGATTTTTCTCAGTGTGTCTAATGTTTCTTCTTTTACTGGATACACAGAATCAACTTAAGTAATGTTTTATTTCGTGAATACAGTTTAAAATTTGCCTCCCTGAGTTATAATGTATTTTTGTACGTTCAGTTGATAACCATGAATGAAAATGATCATCATTATGAACAGGTAGACGTCGGCAGATGAAATATGTAAAGAGCGAATTTATGTTATTAAAGTGTTATGCTGTGGATTGTAAAGTGACTTCACAATGATATAAATATACTTCTTACTTGTTTTAGATAAAAATGATGAAAAACCATTATCGCAAGTTTGATTATCGTAAATGGAACACATTCTGTATGGTTATCGTTACCATGCATTAGAAATGGATGTACACTAATGTTCAAGAAAAGTTATATTGAAGAATTACTACTTCAGCCTTGATTAAATAAAAGTTGCATGTTATAAACAGTTAACGTTTTGGTAGAAAAAAAAGACATTTCTTTAAAATATGAAATAAAATTTCGGAAGCATTGAACAATTCGCCAGTCATGACTCCCAAGAAATTTTATATTTTAAGCCGTTCTGTGGTTCTGGGAAACGATGTATAAGCATAAAACGAAAATAATAACTAAAAAAAAGACATTTAAGTTAGAAGAACTGTTTCATTATGTGTATAACTATAGTTACAGTATAATATCGTACTTAGAAAAGGAAACTTTGTGAAAATCATGATATTTAAGTGGTATTTAATAGACAATACAGTCAAATAGGGGTAGCTAATACATTTTAACAGTGTAACGACCCGCTGTGGCAAACGAGACGCATGTTACAAGTTGTAAGACGCCATTACCCTTTATCTCTCCTCAATAAGTACCCTTATGTTGCACAATGTGTACGTTTTGACCCCACCACTGTGTTGGGCACCCAAGAAAACCTCCAGATATGAAAAATGAAGCTTCTATCTCAAAAAATGGTTACTTCAATTTTTTTGAAAAATTGTTCAATTTTGAACTTTCAGCGCTAGTAATTCAAATATGCTTGCGATCGAGGATTCCTCCGGATGTCTAATTGTTTCATATGTAAAAAGGAGTCGAATGATCACAGCGCTGATATGAAGTCAGAGTGACACCCGGGAACTTCCCTAGTGAGAAGATTCATTTTATTCAGCTCAATGAAATGAAACCACGTTTTATTGTTTTTGGGCCTTGTTCTTCTCGTTAAACGCTAATAAAATTGTGGACTTTGATTACTCAAAGTGAATTGGTTTGGAGCGTTGTTTCTTGCCTTACAAAAACAAACTTATTTACTACCTTGACTGTGTTGATATGGGATTATATATTAAAGTCATATTTATTTATTTTTAATATCTAAATACTCAAGTAAGGTAAACTTCATTTTATACTGGGAAGGAATATAAGTTAAAAAGAAAAACTCAAACAAAAAAAGTTTGAAAGGCGACATTGAATATAGTTGAGTACCGCCTATATATTGAATGATTATATTCAAAATAATTGATACGAGTTAAACTTTCCTTATCAACACCGACGAAAAAAAAAACAGATTATCGAGAGCCGGTCGCGGATTCTCTTGACAATAAGCGTGAAAGTTCATTGTTCACCCATCCAACTATAGGTAAACTAACCTGGCAAAATGCTTATAAATAAAGTTAAAGGGCACCTTCTTTTAAGAACATATCAAAGGCAGTAGAAGTAAGACTTCAACACTTTTAGATTAAGGAACTTTCAAAATGTCATGTATTCAGAACCACAGCCTAGTCACTTTTCCCACGAGGTTTACCCAAGTACCTATTTCACAGAGTCTGGCAGAACCCTTGAACCGCACTGGAAGGAGGGTAGAGCGAGAACAATAATGATCCTTACCGGAAATCGAACCCAGACCCTTTCGTAAATAGATCCCTTACCGACTAAGCCACTGCGCCTAAAAATGCTTATAGGGACACGTAGGTGCGTACTCAGGGACTGAGCCCTAGGGGTTCGGATCTCCCGAATTCATGACTTTTTTTGTAAATGTAGTCCAATTTTGGGAGTAATTTTACAAATTTTAATATAACTTAATCTTATATTGAATTTGGACCCCCCGAAATAAATTCCTGCGTATGTCCGTGAGGACACGCTTAATAATATTAAAATGAAATGAAATGAAATCTTTCATTTTAACGTTCCACGTTATTCCTTTCGGCTAAGGAAGACTATGAGGTAAGTGGATGATGATGGAGGAATTGGTGAAATGATAAAGTGGAAGGAAACCACAATACCACGAGAAAACCCAAAGACACGATGTTGTCCACCACAAACTTACTTAGCCAGGGATTGAACCAGTGGTGTAACTAAAGGTTTGGGGGCCTCCCCGCAGACAGCGTGGAGTGCGGCTCCTTTTCCACATCTCACTTCACGATTTGGGGGCCCCCTGATGGCTTGAGGCCCCCCGCAAATGTAAGGTCTGCGGGACCCTTGTTTACGCCCCTGGATTGAACTATCGATCCCACGCACCAGAGGTAAACGCTCTGCCACTGAGCCACCGTGCCCCCTAATAAATATTATTAATAACAATGATATCATCGTAAAGCATATGACAGAAATAAAATATCTACGCGTATACTGCTAAAGATGGCAACACTGTAACCTGTTCCGCAGAACGATCTCCGTAGGTTGGGTATTTCCGAGAGCGACGACTCCGCTAGATGAACTTGACACTCTCCATTCGTCACCTGTCGACTCTTCTATCTTCTTCCTTTTCCGCTTTTCCCCCCTCAAACAATAAACATTCCCTCTCTCCACAAAGCCTCTTCACACCTCTGCATGCGACAGAGCAAAAACAGACACTGAGATATGACTACGGCTACATTCCACAGAGCAGGTTGCCGCTACCAAGGGAGACATCTAGTGAGACACACGATTTAACTCACGGCACCTTGAAAGTTATATAAATGATAACCGTTATCAACTGTTTTCACATGCCCAAGAAACATAACTCATACTTAAATAAGTCTAACAATACGTATATACAATACTTACAATAGACCTATAAATTATACATTACGTTTAAATACGCCTGCGTGTGTACGTATGCGTTTAAACCAGGGGCGTAAATAAGGGCCCCGCAGACCTTGCATTGTGGGGGGCCCAAGCCATCAAGGGGCCCCCAATTCCTGAAGTAGGAAGTGTCTACGGGTCTGCGGGGTGGCCCTCAAGCCTTTAGTTACCCTATTGGTTTAAACCACACAATACCTATAAGTGTACGCATAATTCATGTTTGAATCAGACTTAGTACACATAGATCATACTTAAATCAGACTTACAACGCTTATAAATGAACGTATAGCGTGTACAGGGTGTTCCAAAATAACACCGACAACGTTTGGGAGGTGATTCCTGACACCAAGATAAGGCAAAAGTATAGACCAACCTGGTTGCACAAATGCTTCCTTTCGGAGTTATAGCCTGCCGAAAATATTAAAAAATGAACTTTAAAGGTCCATAGCTTCAAAACTATTGGACCTACCGTAGTCGGGTCAAGACTTTATTTAGAAACTACCCCATGCCGTAAATGTCGCCAACACCTTGTGGCCCACTTGCCGGTAAATGTCGATCGATGCTATAGCGACGCGTCGAAGGACTGCAGCTAGTGTGCCACTGGCGGCAGGGTTTCGTCGAGTCGAAAGAGATATATAGAGTCAAGGTAGTTAAGGACTTCAAGGAGTCAAGGTATTCAAGGTATTTAAGGACTTCATTTTGGTCCGCGCTTCTTCGATTCGTCGCGGAGAATAGCGAAGGGACCAACACGAACTATCGCCAGTCATGTGCATGCGGTTATTATTATATATTATTTTTTCCTGACGAATTGTTCCTAAAGTGAGGAAGGGGGTCAAGAGCGTGTCGCCACGTTCGGCCTAATCCTCGTTTCGCCTAACCAATTATCTGACACTTTTATGACAGATAAATGATAAGATTTGTGTCCGCCATTCTAGGCAAAAAAAGGATCCTCGTTTGGCCTAATCCTCGTTATGCCTAAAATGGCGGATAATAAGAAAAAATCGTGGAAATTCAACCAGAGGGAAATTATATAAGAGAAAATTCCCTAGTATATTAAGAATTAAGAAATGCAAAATATATAGATTAATATTATATTAACTATTTTCGAGGAGTTAGGATTACCAAAACTCCTTTATGTATTTACTAGGACCATGGATATATACGAATATATATGAGTAGGTGAATAGCAAAACCAGTTAAATTCACATTTCAAAATTTGTGACAAATCAAGAAAAACTGTTTAAACACGTCATAATTGTAAAATAACATTAGAAACTAGAGAACATTAACAAATTAAGAATAATGTGAGTGTTGGTCTGTCGAAAGCTGTATAATCACACTAGTCTGTGAATTGCATTATTGAAGAAAATAGTTTGGATTAAACAGGTTTTGCGTATGTAAATGGAAATAACAGCTTTTGCATCTGGACGAGCGGCCATTTTTGTTGAGGCTCAAGATACGAAACCTATCAAAAAGAAAGGGAGTCAGAGTCAGAAATGCCTACTAAAATATTGGGGGAGGGGGGGGAATGTATTATCAACTATACATTGTACAAGATTGGCACAAATGAATATGGATACATAAATGCTATATTAATTTTGTTCTAAATTGAAAACAATAGATCCAAATGTGCAAAAAATTGAATTATGTAACCCCCTTCTCCATTATCATCTACTAAATGGAAATCCATATCGTCTTCGTCCTCTGGTGCATCACCATTTTCTCGGTTTTCTATTCCTCAAAAACCTCTTTGTAAAATGTGAGATTTGAGCTGCTTTCAATCGTCAAACCCTTCGTAACTATAAGCTGAGCTAATTATACCTACCGTATACATTTCTAAACTGAATGACTATATTTTGGAAGAGATTGTAACCTTTTATGGACTAACATAGAGTGAATATTAATTTGCCAACTATCCCAATATATGAATTTGAAATATAGCAAAACAAAATGTGCAAATGTTGAGTTTGAGCAAAACAGTGGCAGAAAGAGAATCAGAAATGATAAGTAAGAGGCAAAATTTTTTAAAATGTTGTACCAGAAGCATGTTATAATTTTGAATGATAATTGACACGAGACATTTTAAGAAAGAGGTTGTGCTGAAGCTGAAAATACCGTTTAGAGAAGAACCTAATCCAACAATGTTCTGTTCAAAGTAAAGAGTAACCCTGAAATACAAAACAAACGACTTTTAACCATAGATAGTCCACTCACCTTGTCTTTTTAGCTACATTTCGTTTCCAGTTTATCATGTGTCTTGTACGTTTTCTAGACAATTTTGGTGTTGTCTGATAACAAAATTATGATCATCGCTGCTTAGAGTATCGTTTTCTTTCGATTTTGCGTGCATTTGTCTAGTAATTATTAAAGAAAAGCAAATAAGCACAGAAAAGTTTCACGAACAGTTAGGTTAAGACCTATAGTGTCTCCATTTTCAGTCCAAGCTGCGCGGTGGCTCAGTAGTAGAGCGTTCACCGCCGGTGCTTGGGGTCCCTGGTCCGATCCCAACTCGCGCCATGTGGACTTTGTGGTGGACAAACACCGTGCTCGTGGGTTTTCCCGGGGTTCTCCCGTTTTCTCCCACTTTCTTCATTCCACCATTTCATTCATTTCTCATCATCACCGTCTCCTTTAGCCTAACCGGCATAACCGTGGGACGTAAAACTAAAGATTTCATTTTCTTTTTTTTCAATTTTCAGACCAAAAATTAAAAAAAAAAATAATGAAAGCACACACTTCAAATTCTGCCAAATAAAATTTCGAATGATTTACGAAGAGTTGCAATAAATATTCAGATTACTAAACTAATCCTATACAATACGAAACCTCAAATTGTTTGTAATATGGAATTAACCGGGTTTGATTCTGCATTTTTCATTAGGTTATTTGCAGGTTTGGGATTTAACAGTTTATGAAACTGAATATGGAAGAGGGATTTAACTGGTTTTGCATCTGTATTTCTCGGTTCTTCACATAGTAGGGAATATTGTTTTTTTCGAAAAATTTCCCTCCAGTTTTATCTTCACGATTTTTTTATAGTCCACCATTTTAGGCCAAACGAGGATTAGGCCAAACGAGTATCCTTATTTCGCCTAAAATGGCGGACATAAAGCTTATCTTTTATCTGTCATAAAAGTGTCAGATAATTGGTTAGGTGAAACGAGGATTAGGCCAAACGATGCAAGATCGGTCAAGAGTAACCCCTGCATCTAAATCATGAAGTGAAACATCTTGAGATGAGTGCTTATAATTGTATGAATTTAAATAAAAACTGAAGCCGATCATTTGAAAGTGAATATGGGAGAAACATAAAATGAAGTAAATAGACACGCGTCATTTTGTTATAAAATTACATGGCGAACGGACTTTATCTGATCTCAAACGGTTATCGTCGAATATACATGGTTATAGGAGCACTCTGATTAGCCAAATTAAAAATACCTCAAGGTTTTATCCCTCTACAAGCGACTTTATCGGCTCCGTGGCCAACTCGGAAGAGCACGCGCCTAATAATCCGAAGGTTGTTGGTTCGCGCCCAGCCCGGGACGCTTTTTTTTAACTTTCTTTTAGTGTTTTTCAGACTCTCCTTAATGCAAACAAATTACGCATATAGGCGATTTAACATATTTTGGAGAGTAATTTTGTTGTTCATTGGCGTTTCGTCGCGTCTCTGCCACTAGTGGGCCGCTGGTGGTGTAATTTTCAAAGTGGAAGTGGGGCCACCGTGGATCGTCGCTGCGGGGCCGCCAATTTTTGGCTAGATATCTCTAGTTGCCCATCGGTGGTGCACTGACGCTTACAGCATGGGGTAGTATGTTGCTATCCAAATATCCATGTGTCAGAATCCTGATGGTCTTGCGCAACAATATTTATAGAGATAGTTGGTGAGTAGTTCAAATTATACGCCTGTACCCAAGCTGCCTCTATAAAAATTGTTGCGTGAGTACCTTAGAATTCGTAAGCATGAATTTTTGAATAGGACACATACTAGTTTCTAAGTGAAGTCTTGACCCGACTACGGTAGGTCCTATAGGTTTGGAGCTATGGACCTTTAAATTTCATTTTTTTATGTTCTCGACAGCCTATAACTCCGAAAAGAATCATTTGTGCATCCAGGTTGGTCTATACTTTTTCTCTTATCTTGGTGTTAGGAATCACCTCCCAAAGATTGTCGGTGTAGTTTTGAAACACCCTGTACTTAAGTCAGACTTACAATCTCTCTAAATGTACGTCGTACCTAAGGACTACAGTGCATGAGAAGATGGGGTGAATGCCAGTTCGGAATGGACGGGTTTTCATGAAAAGGTTCAAAAGGATAAATAATTATGCAACATGATTCAAGTCCTCATAAGAGTATATTTCTTGAAAAAAGGCAGTAGAGCATTTTGTGTTCTCGAATTTCATGTGAAACACTGTAGTTAGTGTTCAACTAAGTTTCAGGTCGAAGTTCGTACAATGTATGTTTTATAGGCTTTTGGACAGCTCTAGTTTTTCCCCACAGGTCTGTATGAACTCTTTTCTTACTTTGATATTAGAAATCATATGTACAGTTCATTGGTACCCTATATATAATTCCTCTCTTCTGGACATCTGTCTCCTGATAACTAAAGATTGAAAGTTATAATATGAAGGATTATCATATGCTTTTTGCGTAACAGTAATTTCTCATGCTCACGTAGTTCTGAAGAAGTGATTAGTATGAATAATTAACAACAAACACTCTTACTTTCTACATTCATCTACAAATTTTGTCATACTTTTTCGATTACCAAATGATTGGAAGTAACATATCTTTAAAAGAATCCAGTCAGTGATGCCAACCTGAAACAATATGAAATCCCACGTCGAGAGGCAAAAAATCTCATTTTACGTGTGAATTTCTTACATAATACTAATTAAAAGTATGCTAAAATATTAAAAATTAAATTTCTCTGTATTAGTCACTTTTTACAGTATCTAAATGAATAAGCCGTAAATTTCGATCTTTTCGAAAAATCAAATATATGCGGCTTATTATCCCTTTCCGAGAAAATAAGGTCAAAAACTCCCACGATATGGGATTTTTCGCACAGGTTGACATCACTGAATCCAGTTCCTTATTATATATAAGACTTATCTATCTATTAAAATGCTACAATAGCAACAAAGGCGCCTGAGCTCCAACCTATAACTTTGGATTTCAAACCTTTGATTTTATGTTATTTGTGATTTCAAGTTTAATAAAGACAAATATTTTAAAGTATGTGTACTTTAAATAAATTATTTAAATAGATCCATTTTTCATAAAGTTTATCCTTTTTTAAATTAACGTTCAAAGCTTTTGTATTTTATTAAGCCTTTTCCCAAAATCAATGCAAATCAATTGTGCTGCCATCTTTGAAGTTTTTTAAACTATACGTTTCTGGACGTTTATATGTTTGTGGCCAATCCTTTCGACAATGAGATGTCGGAAACTACAGGCTCTAGAAAGATGACTTTTTCACTGATCGATTGCAAATTTTATGTAGATTGCCCAGTTCTAATTGAATATTTAAAAAACATGACCATTATTTCTTTATTACATTTTTACGGGTACACTGGAGGTGTTGAAATTAGGAAAAAAATCTAAAGCATCATATCCTATGCATTATATATTCCAACACCACATAACTGTATAAGGGAGTTGCATACCTCAGGTGTTTGTTTCATGGCCAAATGATAATGAAAAACGAAGGATAACCATTTCTCCACTCTAAGTTGAATCTTTATTGCTTGGAGTGTTTTGTCCAATGAACACCATATATCACTGGCATTATAATTAATTGTGTGTGTAATGTATTTGCTTATACATACTGCATGCATAGAAGAAAGAAAACACTGATCATACATAAATTAAAAACTCCAACCGGAAGTAGGCTCAAATCTTGCAAACGGTGCGAGATATAGAAAAAGTAATCGAAAAAATCTACCCTTTATGGTATTTCTTGCCAATTTTTATCAAGACGTCTTTCACTTGTGTTTGTAAAGGGGCATGTACAGATGTGAGGAATAACAAGGAGATTCATGCTCATATGTGAATGATGCGCTGTGTAGAGAGTGCAGGCTCAGCTAGTCTATATATTAAAATTCTAGGTTTATATGTTTGTCTCCAAATAAAAGTTTATATGTTTGTCTCCAATCATTTCAACAACGAGATCTCGAAAACCACAAGTGCTAGAAACGTGCCGTTTTCACTAATCGATTTCAAATTTTGTGTAGATTGTCCACCTCTAATTGAATATTTGAAAAACCTAACCGTTATTTCTTTAATACATTTTTAGAGGTACACTGGAAGTTTTTTTTTTTTTTTTTTAGATAATAGAAAAGCGTCATATTCTATGAGCTATACATTCCAACACATCATAATATACAGGGGCTGTATACCTCTCAGGCGTTTGTACCATGGCCAAATTAAAACATTTCTGCAGGCTAAGATGAATCTTTATTGCAGTGTTTTACCCAATGAACACTATATATCACTGACATTATAATTAATTGTGTATGTAATGTATCTGCTTACAAGAAGAAAGAAAACACTGATTTTATATGAATTAGAAACTTCAACCGAAAGTAGGTTTAATCTTGCAAACAGTGCGAGATATTGAAAAAAATAATCGAAAAAATCTCCCCTTTATGGTATCCTTTGCCGGTTTTTATCAAGACGTCTTTCACTTATGTCTGTAAAGGGACATGTACAGATATTGTGAGAAATGACGAGGAGAAATGCTCATATGTGAATGATGCACTGTGCAGGTTCAGCTAGTGCTCTTTCAAATTTTAATTAACCTCTTTGAGTTTATAACTATTTTTCATAATCAGTGGTATCGGGTGATCTTTTTATAATAAACTCTTTTTTTTAATAATCTTGTTCAAGTCTAGCATGCAGTGTGGGTGGAATAGATTATAAAATCTCCTTCCCGATATCCCTGATAGTAAGATAAATCCGTGATGAAATTCCTACTCTACTTCAGAAGAACTGTACTCTAAAAAGTACGTCCGCCGAAAGCATCTAATTATCTTAATTAACTCTGATTTTCAATTCGTTCTACGATATCAAGAGAGTTACTATTTAGAGCACTTACTTATTCCCGTCAACAAAGAATATTTCTGTTCATCCAGATTGTTTTTACAGTACTTTCTCGTAGATTATTAAGCTGTTCTTATAACAACTTATAGCCGCTAATTGCACAAATAATAGAAAAAGAACTGAAAAATTAAAGTTTTGAGTTGATGCTTTCTTTTGTAGAACATTAGATCAATTTTCATTCTTAGAAGTCTGAGAAAGGAGAAAAGCTAAGATAGCAGAAAGGCTGTTGAGAGAATTCGAGTAGTTCTTTTTTTTCTCTTTCACCCTCCTTCGGGCGATGAATAAAGGATAGCGAAGAGGAGATAACATTCCTCAAGTCTCTTTCTCTCTTGGCCACTGAAGATACTAATCATCTTCTCCCCCATTATCCTTCCAAGTTTTGTTAAACCCCAGGAGATCTTGGGGTTCTCTTACCCCCACTGTCTTCTGCTGCTTCTTTTACTATTCATTTACATGGAAATTCAATCGTTCTCTGCTCTCCTTCTTTCAAAGTTCTTGCATATGGATGCAAATCCAACTACCTACTCATTTTTTTTTTTTTTTTTTTTTACTTTCTTTTGGAGTACGACGAATTTTGTCGTTACCGCCCCGTGGAAAAGATCTAATCCGCCTACTAGATCAACCGGTTCACAAACCTTTTCCTCCATATATATAGATTTACGGCTCAATTCGTACGCTGTCTATAACGTATCGTATATAGCTAATCAAATCCATTCTATGTAATCAACTTGGTTTCGTTAGGAACCAACATTGCTTTCTGTTCCTCTTTTTTCTCTAAAGCATATTCGTAGGAAGTTTTTATGACCACCTACTCACTTCATTGAGGAAGGGAAGATTAGCTTTCAACCATACTCGTAATATTGACACACGTTTGATATTTCAGAATTTTCCTTTAAGCCATAAGAGAGAGTATAAAATTATGAGATACATACCAAAAGTATACAGTCTTGCCATAGTTCAAACACTAACAAAGATTGTAATTACACTTGAATTAATTTTTGACTTTCAATGTTAGCTGCGGATAATCTTAAGCCTCCAACTATGTCCATTTTTAATATATTTTCCTGTGAAAGACAGCCTTTTTTAAATATTGACCTTAAATGATGGTTTTAACAATCATCATCATTATAGATATTCTGGCAGTATTGGCAGATAACTTGCTGCATCTGAGAAGTTTCCATGTCCATGGTCTTCCGCTAATCTCTTCGTCTTCACGTACAATTTTTCTTTTTGATATCGTCCATTAATTATAGTCCCTTCGCCTCCTCCTTCTCTTTCCTGTCACCATATCCTCTAGCACGTCCCTTATGATACAATTGCTTCTTACGTTAGCCAATGTCCCAACGAGTTTCTCTTCCTCTTCTTAATAATATCTAAAAATGTAGTTTTCTCTTCTCCAACACTTCTAACACTCGCTCATTCGTTTTCCGCTCGACCCAGCTAATTTTATCCATTCTTCTCCATACACACATTTCGAAAGCTTCCAGTCTTTTTCATCATTTTTGCGTTATGTCCATATATCTGACTCATACAGCATAATATTCCACACGAAGCATTTTATGAGTCTTTTTTCTCAACTTCTCTTTCTACTGTTAGCAAGCTAGGGAAAAATAGACTGGTGGTGTCCCGTTGCTTTCCACCTCGCAGAACCCCAGCCGTTAATATCACTCTTACCACCCTGGAAATAATGTCCAAGCTGCCGTACCAATCACTATGATTTCCGCCAATTTGGCTACTGGGAAACTGGTGCCATCTCCCAGAACACTCTTCGTCTGGGTACTCCATTTAGACCGATTCGGTAAGGGTGGCCTTTCTGGTTGTGAACTATCTCCGATCTAGATCTAAATTTCACTGTAGCAGACAATCCTCTTCACCTGACACATAAGTATCTACATAAAGATGGTGTTTAACGAGGAGTATTTCATCACAGAGGTGAGTAATAAAGATTTTTTCTACATATTATGGACAAGGTATCGATATTCACCGTCAGTTGAAGGATCTTTATGAGAACACTGAACTTGCTTACTACTCTCTCCGGAAGTGCGTATGTGACTTAATGAAGAAATTTTAACTTAAGATCTTAGAAGAACCGGAAGCCCGATTTGTGCTATCATCCAAAAAAGAAAACTGCTTCTGTTAAGAGCTTGGTCATGGTGGACAGAAGAATAATTGTTGATGATATCTGTAACCTTACAGGGTCCTCTCATTGCATCGTGAAATGAATTTGAACAGACCACTTGAAGTTGTCAAAGTCGGTTAACATCAAGTCCTTCGATAGCTGAATGAAGGTCTTCGGATAAGTTTTTTTTTTTTCTTTTTTGAACAGAATAAGAACATCCAAGTAGTCCCTCATCCATTCTTCTCCAAAGAACTATCGTCCAGTGACCTCTGTGTGTTTTGAAACCGAATGATGCATTGTGACGCGGACATTTTGAGTTCAGAAGTCCTCAAAAGTGACACTATCCAATGTCCAAAACGTACCCTATAAAAAGACCTCTCAGAAGCCTTTGATAGTGACTTCAGAGATTGCAATGGTTGGCAGAAGTGGACCGGATTCGTGGTGAAAACTGACAAAGAAATATATTTTCTCTGACTAGAAAATTGAAAACTCTGGGAGATATAGGAAGAAGGCACGTATTTTTGGTGTGAACCTTGTGCACGGAATAAGAAGCTTGTTTTTTTGTATGTGAACTAAAGTCAAATTTTTCAACTCTCGAACAACTATGTCCAATCCGATGAAGCAGTCATTTACAAAACACCAACGAATGACGTGATAGTATCCATTTCCGCATGAATTGATTAATTAGTAATAATCACGTTCTTAACCCAGTACCCTTTGCTGGGTTTTAATATTTTATAGTTAGTATATATGTGAAACTCTCGGACTTGATACTGACTTTTCATGCCTTACGTTTTGTCTTTTATTTATTTATTTTGTTACGTCAATCAGAATCCATACAACAAGCTTTGTTCATTGTTTCTGTACAATTATTAGGAAATAAACCATAAGCCAAATTTCCTATCTAAACTCAATACCGCATTAACGTTGGCCCGCTTATCTCACAAGGTACACCTTGTCTCAAAAAGGTTGAGCGCATTCTTTATTGGTGTTTTGAGGCAAAAATTTTCTAAGTCCAGCTTCGGGTATCTTCGGGAAAAAGTAAGCCAGGTTCGAACCTCCAAGCCAGCCTTTGCAAAAGGGTAAAAGTTTGCAGATGTGTTTTTCTTCTTTTAAATATAATAAGACTTGTTACCAAGTGTTTAAAAAAGCAACATTGATTGAAATACTAAATGATACAATATTTCGAAACGTTTTTATTAATGTGAGCACATGCTTGTTTGTCATTTAGCTCTCTATACGTAATGGAACATTTAAATACGTTAAAGAATCTTTCCATATGTAAAAGAATGCTCAAAATTAAGAAATAGAACATAATTATCGCCTGAGTACTAAAATAAAAGTCAAAGTAGAACAGAAACTGCGTTTGTAATGGATATGAATGTCATAATTATCATGAGATCCATTATACATCGCTAGAAGCTTAGTTCTAGAAGTCCTTGTGTTAGCTCATTGGTAAGCTGTCGGATTTCAAATCATATGGTTGAGAGTTCGATTCTCGTCTGGGCCAATATTTTTTTTTAAATTATATTTTCCGCAATGCATGAAAAATTATATAAAATAATTACACTAAAATACATAAGTTGTTTATATATAACATAATAATTGCAGAACATAGTAATTATTATGTTTAAAATATAACATCTGAGATAATTTTCACAGTAGGTCGGTATTATATATGAGAATGTTAAATACAAGTTAGGAAAATCGTTTAATAGCAATAAATAAGTTATGTAGTGTATTTATTTGCAGCTATTTGTCATACAGATTTAACTTCTCAATATTCTCATTACAGTATGTTATTTATATTCGTGAAATACAGTATATTCCTACGGATATAGAAAGTGTATAAACAGAGTATCCAAAGTCGTATCCTGCTTCAAGACACATAACTTTTCCCGATCCCCTTAACGTCACGGGAAGAAACACAAATTCTCTTTAGAACGGAATGTCGTTACTTAGAGTCTCATTCGAATACGTTGAATATACTTTTGTGTATTCATCTCTCTCTCTCTCTCTCTCTCTCTCTCTCTCTCTCTCTCTCTCTCTCTCTCTCTCTCTCTCTCTCTCTCTCTCTCTCTCTTCGCTTTGTTTATGTGTGTGTGTGTGTTGCGGAATATCCCAAGTTGAATACAACATTTGCAAAGTATATGAGCATCATTGTCATCGAATACCAGAAATTGAAAGTCGTGTTTCTTCAGGTTGGGTTTGCGTGTTCATGTTAGTTCACTGGTAGAGTACGGACTTGCCACTGAAGAGGTCTTGAGTTCAAAGCCTACAGCTAATTATCATTCTTTTGTTAGTAGGATTGCACAGAAATCGGATACAAGGAGTGGTTTACTTCTAGAAATATTTTCAAAGGCGTTTAGGTAGCCCTGAAAAGGGCTTTTTTCGGGAGTTAAGGCGGGGACATTAATATTGTGTCCAAGACCCTTCTGAATTTATTACACGCCCCATTCTTCTGGGCATGGAATCTATTACATGGGTGACAAATCTATCTCCTTCCCCTACCTCCAGCCATGCTTCGGAAACAAGATGCCACAGGTCATCCTGAGTTCTTGGTGGATCTGCCTCAGGCCAACTTTCCCTTAGAGTACGCTTCACTTCTGCCCACATATTTTCCATGAGATTGAGGTCTGCTCCACGAGAAGGCCAGTCGATTAAATCAATCTCAGGGTGCCCTGCGAACCATTCATGAACCACACGGGAAGTATGTATTGGCGACTGGTATTGCTGGAACTGAATTACACCATCAGGCTGAAATACTCGTACAGATGGCACCATGATATTATTGATAATGTCTAAGTACTGAGCATTGTCCAGATGTCCTTCAATTCTATGAAGCTGTCCTGCTCCGCGACTGGAAATCCAACCCCAACATAAAATAGATACATGGCCACTGCGATTGCAAGCAGCCACATATCCATGGTCATATCGGGTGCCTCTCGGACGATACACAAAACGGCGTCCCTCCTTTGATGTTGTGTATATGGATTCATCTGAGAAAACTACGTTTTCCCAATTGAGACCCACATTCGCCTGTGCAAACGCGAGACGGTAAATTTTGTGGTCGTCTGAGAGTTTTTCCTTCACGGCAGCAACACGGCCACGTAACCCAGCATGACGAAGCCTTCGCAGAGCTGTATGCTTACTACCAGGAAAGAGAGAAGCTTCCCTTAGCTGTCCAGACGTCCTTAGTGGGTCTAACCGGGCTTCGTTTACTAATCTCGCATCTTGGGCTTCGGTTGACACATGCGGACGACCAGGAGATCGTAAATTACCAGTCTGACCTGTAGCACCATATTTCCGAATCCATCGCCTTCCTGTAGAGGCCGGGACACCTACTCGCCTGCTAGCTGCAGTTGCAGAATAACCTTCCAACTCCCATAAAGTAATTACTGCTGTACGTCTATCCATAGTTACCAATGTTCTGAGCTGTGAGAAGGAAGCAATAGGTAAAAGCTAGTACCTGACGTGTGATTGGTTACTTGCACGACACGCCTATTGTGGGGAACAGCGTTGCCAGATCTCGCATAATGATGCTAGATCTAGCATAATTTGCATGTCTCTAGCATCTAGCATCTTGCTTTTAGCATCCTGCCCAAATCTAGCACAATTTCAGCAAGTTATCAAAAAGCCGTAAAACCTGGAGATGAGAAAGAAGTTGGTCGTGGGAAGAAAAAGAACGGCAGAAATGTATCCTGTTCCATTGATTCATACACTCGGTAAACCATACAGGCAGTCTTATTTTCCGAAGTAAGTTCGGAACGGCTTTGGGCTTTTTTTTTGTGGCTCCACCCAGGGTTTTCTAATCCTTTAACTCCGAGACATGGGCGGAGCTATGGGGGCCATTCTCCCCCCAACTTTTTGGCAACTTCACCATCTTTATTTCTGACTTCATGATCATATTTATTCCTGAAATGACAGCTCCGAGACCGACCAAAAATCTGCCCCCCCCCCAGCAGACGATTCCCAACTCCGCTTAAGCTGCGAAGTAATTTTCTTTCAAAATATGTAAACAAAAACTTTGCATTCATTTATACGATATATACGCCATTGAGTCTGACAACGACTGCAGTAATTTAGTTGAGTTAAAATTTTGGTGCGTAAAGTATTGAGTTCTATCCATGCATTCTTCCTCTGTGTGTATTTTAAGTTACGTTATCGTATCTCAACTTCCTTTTTTTAAAACTCCTGAATTAGTAATTATGAGGATCTAGCATAATTTGACCGAATCTAGCATAAGTTCGATCAGGTTTTGGAATAATTCCGAGCTGTGAGTCTGGCAACGTTGGTGGCGAACGACTTGGTCAACGACTCGCGAAAGAAATCTGAAAATGATGAGCCGTAATAATAATATTAAAAACAGTTTTTATAAAGAAATATTAATACATACGAAAAGCTGTTTAAAGAATGAATTGTTATACTGACTTTACACGTATAAAAACATATACCATATACCAAACAGATTGAGCGATATGATGATAGCTGTTCTGAGACGAACACTTTCGAAGTCCAACTTCGGGTATCTTCGGAAAACAGTAAACTAAAGCTGCTGGTTCGAACCTCCAAAGCCAACCTTAGTAATCGGGAAAAGATGTACAGATATGTTTTTCCTTCTGTTAAATATAATAAGACATGTTGAAATGGTATTAAGTGTAGAAAAAAGTAACATTGATTGAAATACTTAATGATACAATATTTCGAGACTATGTATTCACACTCTCGTTTCGTCATTGTGATTTCCATACGGAAAAGAGCATTTACGTATGAGCTCAGTTATATTTCAGAAGCAGATTCCGAAAAGCGGTCATGTTAGCTCAGTGGTACACCACCGAGTGTTTAAATCGTGAGTTCGATACCCGTTCAGGTGAGATTCTTTTATGATATTCTACTTTCCTCAATGCATGAAAATTATGTAAAATAGTTACATTACAATTCATCAGTTGTTTATATATTTTCATACCATCAGTTGTATATATGAGTTGAATATATATATTCATATCATTTCACGACATAAGTAATTCTTATCTTTAAAATATATTAATAACATCTGAGGTATTCACAGAACGTCGGTGTGTTATGTGTGAATATTGAATACAAATTTAAAAAATCGTGTAATAGCAATAAATAAGTTATGTAATGTATTTATTTGCAGCTACTTTCATCGCAGATAACTTCTCAATATTCGCATTACAGCATTTAGGTCGAGCATATCGAAAATCGGATCGTGGTTCAAGACAAAAAAACTAGCTAGCCCCAAACTGTCACGTAAGAAATTTACGAATCGCAAAAGTAAAGTGAAGAGATTGAGAGCGGTAATTCCTTAATCGCTCTCTCTCAACTCTCTCTTATCTGCATTTATACATATAAAAGTGTATGTATGTATGTTCCATCATAACTCATGTGTGCCTAGAGCAGGGTTTCTCAACCTGGGAATCGCGGCCCCTAGGGGATCGCGAAGATAGGCGGAAGAGATAAATATAGTTAGAATCTAATACCAGAAATTATTTTTAAATATTATTTTTAATTTTGTTCTGATAGGCATACTTTTATTTTTTATACACACTGTAAAGAACAATAAAAAATAAGTCTACTGAACATTTTCAAAGGGTGTAGAATTCGTGTTACTATTCGGTTCAAAGTCTCTTGTCGTCGCGAATTCTGTCGAGAAATTTGAAGCTTAAAATATACAAAACGATAATCATGCCTGTTGTTCTGTATGGTTGCGAAACATGGTCACTTACTCTGAGGGAAGAACATAGACTGAAAGTATTTGAGAACAAGATCCTTAGACGAATATTCGGACCCAAGAGGAACGGGAATGGGGAATGGCGAAAACTTCATAACGAGGAACTACATAATTTATACGGTTACCCAACATTGTTAGGGTCGTCAAGTCTAGGAGGTTTAGGTGGGTGGGTCATGTAGCTAGAATGAAAGAAAGTAGAAACGCTTTCAAAGTCTCGACTGGTAGACCCGTAGGAAAACGACCATTAAGAAGACCTAGGCGCAGATGGGAGGATAATATTAAGATGGATCTCGCAGAGATAGGAATACAAAGTAGAAACTGGATGCAATTAGCTAAGAATAGAAGTCAGTGGAGAGCTCTTGTGAACGCGGCATTGAACCTCCGGGGTCCATAGGCCATAGAGTTAGTTAGTTAGTAGAGTTGTTTAAAAATGAATTTAAATCAAAGAGGTATGATATAAAAATAATGAGAACTGTATATAGAAATACTAGAAAAATACACATGAAACAAAACCTGCACATTGAAATACAATTAAAATTAAAACCTAATGAGATACCTAAGCATGGTGTAATTTCACTAGTGCAGCAATGCCCGGTTCAATCTTCATGACGAACATTATCAAGCCATTTTCAACTGATAAGCGATTTCTTATCTTTGTTTTAATGTTTACCATAAAAAAAACACACTTTCGCACAAGTACGATATAGCAAATGGAATTATTACTTTTAAAGCAGCAATCACCAGACCGGGATATTCTTCTCTCCTCATCAGGCAGAACTTGTCCAAGTCTTCGTTACAGAAAACAAGTTGCAAAGACTTGTCGCATGATCATTCTATTATTTGGTCAAGAAGTTCTGGGCTTAGATCGGATACGTTAATGGCCTCTTCAATGAAGGAGTTTAACATCCATCTTGAACCAGCACCTTCGTCGTTGGGAATATAGATATTACAGTTACTGTATCCACTGTCAGTGCCGGACGCCTAAAAAAGGGGCCACACATTTCGGAGGAAGTGTGTTACTCATGTTAGGAAAGTGCATGTGCACATGTGTAAAATAGAAGGAAAACGTAATAAAATGTGCTCAAAATTAAGGAAAGGTAGGGTTTATTTTGAAAATGTTATTGAGCTTCGTGCCAACCATGGTGGCGCTTCGTAGCTAGTCTGTCGACGTCACTCATATATACGGTGACATCGTACTATACTCTCGCCCCGGGCAATGATTTTCCATGGCACTGTTCACTATAAACAAAAAAATGGATTCTACTATTATAGAAATAGGTATGTTAAAAATCCCACACAAGCTTATTATAAAACAAATTATAAAAGGGTCGCTGGCAAGAGCGTGTGATAAAAGGGGATCGTGATAGGAATTAGATTGAGAACCACTGGCCTAGAGTAATTTTAACCACATTTCTTATAGTTTCAAAAAGAGTGCTGTCGGGTTACCTATGGTGAATGGGAGGGGGATACATATAAAAGATTGCTAGAAAATGATCGATGTTAGATTCATAGTTTTCGGGGTCGCTTAGATAAATAGTGAGACTTTCAATTTCGCTTAACTCCGATTAAGCTCTCATTAGTAGGGATGGGCACGAACGACTTTTCTTTGAAACTCGACTCGACTCGAAACAGACATCTTTGAGGTCTACTCTTGGACTCGGCGCGAAAAATATCTTCCAACTCGACTCGGATTAGAGTCAAGTCGAACCAAAACGAGCCAAATCCTGTGTGTAGTCCTACCTAGACAATACATAGACAATAATTATTCTATCATCAATTATACTACTGTTACTACAAATAATAATAATAATAATAATAATAATAATTATTATTATTATTATTATTATTATTATTATTATTATTATTATTATTATTATTATTATTATTATTATTATTATTATGACAACACCGTGTACAAACATGAACGATAGATGGTTAATAAAGGAATACTAAAAGCTAGTTGACTGCCGACGTCGGTAGTCATGAAGTCTACAAGGCAAGGACATCGTTCATTACCCTAAGCTGTGAACGTCGGTGGAGTACAGATGGTCAACTATTAACCTCTCGCCAGAAATTGGTGGCCCCGCAGCGACGATCCGTGATGGCCCAAGTTCAATTTTGAAAACTTTACTACCAGCGGCAGAGACGCGATGAAACGCCAACGAACCACAAAAATTACTCTCCTAAAATATGTTAAAATGCCTATATGTGTGATTTGTTTATATTTAGGTGAATCAAAAAACACAAAACAAATACGCCGGGGTGGACGCGAACTATCAATATTACGATTACTAGGCACGTGTTCTTCTGACTTCCCCACGGAAACGATCATAAAAAGCTTGGTTGTTGAAGGATAAATCATTGACGTCTTAATTTAGCCAATCAGACAAACCCCTACATCTTGAGTTCTAGGAGGTGATACCGTGAACCGTTTCAGATTTATTGCTTTCTGGTGGAGTACTATCCATGCGCAAAATTTGAGCATAATAGCCGACATGCATCTTCGGTGCCTCTTATCTTTAGTACAATTTTAACCAGAGATGGTGTGGGTCAATGAAAATTTGATCCACGACCCACCATGACCCACTATCACCCACCACCCAAATGACCCATTGGCCCACTCTGACCCATCAACCATCGTGATCCACTCTGACCCACCACCAACTATGAACCACTTTGAACCATTGCGACCAACTCCGACCCACCAAAACCCATCGACATCAACTCTGACCGATGACCCACGTCCTCCTCTCCATTGACTAAAGAGATTACACTTGTAATAAAACAAGACTGTGAAATTATCACTTATCGGAGTTTGAATTTCTACCGTCATTGGCTCAAGCACCTCTTTGTTACAATACTGGTGGATCTGACCTTTACGATATATAATGGCAAAGTGTTTCTCATTTTCCGAATTAAAATGAATTTAAATTTATCATATGTAATTATTTCTTTGTTGCCTTACAGACACATTTTGTAGAAAATAAGGTGAAATTTAAAAGTTTCGAATCAAGGAAAAGTAGACCAACGTAAAAAAAAAAAAAAAAAAAAAAAAATGAAAATGCCCATGTAATTACGTTTAGAATACAAATTTTATGGCCATTTTCTCTAACTTTATGGCTTGATTGCCTTATGCTCGGAACGCTCCATATATTAAACACCAGCTTCAGCAATTATAAATAGAAAGCAGTGGGTATAAAATTCAAAAAGAACTTTAGTTTGCATTACTCAATTGTTTTCTCAACTAATATCAATCGTTTTCGATTATTTTTACAAATCAACCCACTATTAATTTCCACTATATAGAAAAGGCACCCCCGTCCCCCCGCTCATAAAAGACAGTTTTAAAAAATGCCAGGGCATATTCTCTTTATTTTTAATAAAGAGTTGTATGCTGAATTTCAGCTCTCAGTTGAACGGCTTGTGAGATACTAAATTTTTCGCAAAAATTCGGACTTCTACTCCCCCTAAGGATATGTATTATAATGAAAGTGACACGCGTATGATAACTTCCCAGTTGGGATTGGAGCCTGATTATATACCAAACGTCAATTCATTTGACTTTGCAATTTGACCGTGATGATTACGCAGACATAGTTACTTTCAATTTTTTATGATACATATCCTTATTTCATATGTTACAGATGATTCAAAAATATTTTTTCAAGCAGTTAGCTCCTCTAGAATCTCACAGGCTGCATCCCAAAATCCAACTCCTACTATCCTATGACAATCCAAAAGTGACTGAACTTTTTTTATTAGGAACAAATGACAAAAGAAAAATGGAGATCTTGAAAGTAAAATGTAGAAAAGCTCGGTGCCCCCAATAACTACATATTTCTCCGCCCCTTCATTCCGAACTTAAAAATAAAACTTAATTCGAATATGGTTAATTACTGAATTTATTACAGTTAAATTCCACTCACTACATGCTATAGCTACAACTATGTAACAAAAAATAACAACTGTGAAACATGTTCTGAATTACTATTACATTTCTTACGCAATTATTAAACATATTAGAATAGTAAAAGAGGATTGTTCGTGAAATAGTATATTTGCTCATGATTTTTAACTTTTTCATACGGAAAAAATTAAAATATTATTCAAGTTTTAAAATTTGCACTCTGCAAATATGTTGCCCTCTAGGCAATGGGACTAATGTGGACTAATGGGAAATGCTACACTGTTAGCGGCGCTGAAAACTTACGATTCGATTCTAATATCGGTTGATTTCGATATCTTTATGTCGCTACGTAACCACCCTGGGTGCTAATGGGAGCTTAATTGGACTTGAATTGAAAGTAGAGCTATTCACCTAAGCGACCACGAAACTATGGATTCGATACTAATATCGACCCGTTTCTAGCATTTTTGATATGTATCCCGACAGTACTCTTTTTCCAGACTGTAAGAAATATAGTTAAAATTGCTCTAGATATATTAGAATTATGTTGAAACACACACATAAATCCACTTTTATATTCTGTATAAATAGAGAGTGAGCGAGCGAGCGAGCGAGAGAGGGCGACTTAAGGCATCACCACTTCCACATTGCAAAAGCATATATCAGGAATTGAATTGAAAATCTATGTAAAGACTTTCTGCTGTGGCATGCTTCATAAGCACAATTCCAGTCTGCTCACGTGACCATTGGGGTTCATGAATTTTTTTGCGAGCGTTCCGACTTTGGATTCTCTGTTTATACCCTCTGTTTATGCATCGAATAACTTTTCAAGAACATAAATGACATTCTGTATTATGAATGTTGAGAATTACTCTCTATATGACAAATAGCTGCAAATAAATACACTACATGATTTATTTATTGCTATTGAACGAGTTTCTTAACTTGTATTTACATCCTCATATATAATACCGACCTACTATGAAAATTATCTCAGATGTTATATTTTAAACATAATAATTACTATGTTCTGCAATTATTATGTTATATATAAACAACTTATGTATTTTAATGTAATTATTTTATATAATTTTTCATGCATTGCGGAAAATGTAATTTTAAAAAAAGTATTGGCCCAGACGAGAATCGAACTCTCAACCATATGATTTGAAATCCGACAGCTTACCAATGAGCTAACACAAGGACTTCTAGAACTAAGCTTCTAGCAACGTATAATGGATCTCAAGATGATTATGACATTCATATCCATTACAAACGCAGTTTCTGTTCTACTTTGACTTTTATTTTAGTACTCAGGCGATAATTATGTTCTATTTCTTAATTTTGAGCATTCTTTTACATATGGAAAGATTCTTTAACGTATTTAAATGTTCCATTACGTATAGAGAGCTAAATGACAAACAAGCATGTGCTCACATTAATAAAAACGTTTCGAAATATTGTATCATTTAGTATTTCAATCAATGTTGCTTTTTTAAACACTTGGTAACAAGTCTTATTATATTTAAAAGAAGAAAAACACATCTGCAAACTTTTACCCTTTTGCAAAGGCTGGCTTGGAGGTTCGAACCTGGCTTACTTTTTCCCGAAGATACCCGAAGCTGGACTTTGAAAATTTTTGCCTCAAAACACCAATAAAGAATGCGCTCAACCTTTTTGAGACAAGGTGTACATTAGGGAAGTGATCCTTTGGGATTCATGTAAAGTTAATTCAAATGCAATGTACTCCGCGGCCCAATGTGTATTATACTAATTTTAGCAGCCCATGCCGCTAATTTGCATATTTATGGGCCTTCGTATATCCAGAATTCAATCATATATTACTATAAAGCTCGGACACAAAATTGCTTTTAGTTTTTTTAGATGTAACTGGACAGGAATATGAGCATATGCAGAACAAACTTTATCAAGTACAGCTTCTCTGACACATGTTACCCACCCCGGCCGCCATCTTGGATCCGCCAAATTGGATTCAACTTGTAGTTTCTCAATGGGAATAAGTGATACATGAAATTCATCTACAATTTTCTCGAAAATTCACTGGTGTTGTGGATTTTACCGTAGCTTGTACCATTTGGAAAGTACTGCATTAAATAGTGGTCGTGAATCCAGGTACTCGTGAATAGACAATGCAGAGTAATATCAATAACGCTTACATGATTGATGTTGACAAATCAGAACAATTTCTAACTGGAAAAATACTGTAGATATAAACACACTCTTCACAACGTCGATGTCATAATCTTATTTCATTTCTGTGAGTGATTGTTATTACTTCCATATTATACTATAAAAAGGAAGTATTGTATTACGTTTAAAATGCCTAATGCAAATCCAGATACGACCAGATTAGGGTGAAAACCTACCATTTCCGTATTGATGTATATGTGTCTGTATGTATTTTACGTTCATATATACGTATGTATATATGATGTCCAATTTAGGTCATTCGATTTACAAAAACATAACTTTCTCTTGGGTTGGCTGGAAACAACACTGGAATTTTCGTAATCCAACAACCGTTTAAGCTCGATTGGTATACACCCAATAATAAAGAAAAATGCAACATTGCCATGTCAGTGGAGGACAAGATGGAATTAAATAATCTGGAGCGTGAAATACCCTGGGCCAAGGAGAATAGAAAGGGGAGCAAATTAAAGAACAAAAGAGCAGACCTATTTGCAGGGCCCACCACAACCCACACTTGGCAATCAAAATGCTCTCTTCATTTTTTCATATCTTCAGTAGTTACCGAGTTGGCCTATGGCAAGGGACTTTTGACTAACTCGGTATCTATCTATCTATCTATCTATATCTATATCTATATCTATATCTATATCTATATCTATATCTATCTATCTATCTATATCTATATATATATATATATATATATATATATATATATATATATATATATATATATATATATATATATATATATATATATATATATATATATATATATATATTCAAAATAAATTTATAAAAATCCTGGCAATCAAAAGCAAAAATTTAACAAAAGTTGTTTAAAAAAGTAAGTATTTATTACCCTATTTTCGATTGTGATATCACTTCTGCTAAGCAGGTCTCTGTAATATTGCAATTTGTAAACAAAGGAACCGCTAGAAACGTAAATAATTCTATATTATTTTCGATATTTTGACAGGCGATTTTCTGTCTTCGATATTTTTACTTTCGATATTGTGTCATGCAACCAGTAAAGTGCTCCGCGGGGCTTCTTTGCCGTAGGCACCGCAAAGGCTAATGCTGTCTATGTACGAAATTAACTTTTTCGACATGAAACGGGCATCAAATGTGTAAATCCACTGAAATCTCAAATGCGATTATTTTCACGGTTATCAAACATTTCCCCCTATTATCGTCGCTCGAAAGTAAAGCTACAAAGAAATAAAACACTACATAAAAGAATATTAGACGTACAAAGGGTGCGTGAAAACTCCGTTGCTATTTTTCTTAAGTAAGAAGAACACAATATTGTATAACCTTCCGAAATCATGCATTCTTAGCCGTGTCAATCTACACAACTACAGCGCACTAGAACTATTTCTTGGAAAAGTAACAAATTTCATTCAGAATTTTATAAATTGGTGGGCCTGTATTTGACAATAGTATCGATTATATCTAAAACTCTATGACACTCCTTTTCCTGTCCTCTAGTAATTGAAAAAAAATACACCAACACTGTCTTGAGAAAAATATATATCTTCTCTGGTGCTTCTTATTTCGTTGTCAATCTTATTTTCTTTTGCCAGCTCCTAGACGTCAACCCTCCTCCATACAAAGAATGTCCAAACTTAAGTCAAAACTCGAGGGTTTTGATATTTTCACATGATGTTTTTCCACCATAAAGTACACTTAGCTCCTCTAGTTCAGGTCAAACAGGGACCTCATGTATCAGAAGTGAGAACTATACCACTGACCCTTCCTTAAAGGGAATAAAAAATCTTTTACAAATATCTCTATTGTATTTTTGTATTTATGTAGCACATAATGATACATAGTGGGGTGGGAGAGCACGGAAAATTTAGGGTGCCAGGTTTCCATAACCCTCTTTTTGCTATGGGCCTGTAATATAAAACAAAATATTCTTATTTGTAAGCATAATTTCTAAGATGTAATTGAAAACAGGAAAAGAGAAATTGTTTGAGGCATTAGATGAGAAGAAGCTATATCAGGGACGCTGTAGAGGGTATGGTGGCAGGAGCTGAAGGAGGTTAACGTTGATGAACGATACCTAAACAGAAAAATCGTACGTGGAAATGGAAAGGTCAGCTGAAGACTGTGGAGCTGGAAACTTCTCAGTTATGGCAAGTGACCTGCCAATAATGGCAGAACAGTTATGAAAATAATAAGTTCGATGACAAGATATTAAACAATAGAGTAGGAACATGCGCGTAAATTCTATAACCTAAAATTTTATGCTTTATTTCCATTCGTTAAACGCAATATTCTCTCTTATCATTTTATTTCTCACGTCAGTAAATAACTCTCGAGCAAGTCAATGGACTAACTGATACAGGACTGCAAACTTTTGAGGCGTTCCGGCTAGGGAAAGCTAAACTCAACACAAGTTACTGCATTCTGAACACTCAAAAATTAGATTGAGGTGTTCGGATAGTAATACCAAACTGTAACCAGTCTGTGGCAGCCACTTTTTGTGCCTAGATGCTTATTTTGTGGAAGTAGTTCCTCTTTCCTTGGTTTCAGAAATGAACGATTATTTTGACACTTTAAAGTGGATTTTCAGGAAACAAGCCTTTGTTGAGTTCGCTCTAACTACACATAGCGCCTCTTATGAGTAATATTACTCTCAAGTAACAGTCAATTCGTCTCCTGATTTCGTGTAAGAAGCTACAGAACGTAATTCTACTTTGTGGAAAACTTTCTATCACTTTACTAGTGCGAATACTAAAATATTTAAAGTCATATTTCGAACTAAAATAGTATTTTGGTTCACTTTATAGTAAAATGAGTGTTGCACTGATTCATATTGTTTGTTTATGTATAAACTGTTGTAACTCGCTGTCAATTACTTCTGCAAAAATGGAATATTACAGCTTTACGTCCCACGATTATGTCGGCTAGGCTAAAAGAGACAGTGATAATGAGAAATGAATTCAATGGTGGAATGAATAAAGTGGAAGGAAACGGGAGAAACCCATGAAAATCAACGAACACGTTGCTTGTCCACCATAAAGTCCACTTAGCGCTTGCTGGGATTAAACCAGGGACCCCATGCATCAGAGGTGAAGGGTTTATTACTGAGGCACCGTGCCCAATCAATTACTTCTGTCACTACGCGAGTAACTACTCTTCAGTACCTACTACGCTTTAAAACTTTGAAAGATTCTGTCCCTGCTGCTCGAGTATTTGTTATTCTCGTATAGTCACGAGAAACTCCAGAGTGAAATATGAATAACCATGTAGAATGTATTTGCAAATATAAGTTGCTGCATCGAAACGCAACATGTTCAGAACTTACTAATGCAGATTGAAATAGATCCGATTCCAACACGTGTAAGTGCCAGAATGTAGATGATGTTTGATGGAAGATTTCCTGGAATTTGACCTGAATATCTTTATTGAAACAGAACTCTCAAAGTTGAAGGTGGAATTGTTTGTGGTTTGTTTATTGTCTACCAGGGAGTCTTTGTCTAGGAAGCTAGTGATTAGAATTATCCCTTTTCTCTATTAAAGAGATTAAATTATTTCATTCCTTGCTGAATTATATAAAGCTTTGTTCTTGATATTCTGCAAAGATTAATTATTTGGTCTCTTTTAACTAGTCATTTCCCAGTGAGAATGGACTGCCGCTTTATCATCAACCCACTGTTTGTGTGAAAGAAGAACGGTTGTCTTTTCAAAAAGCTGCAAGATGGGTTACTAAGCTGAGATCAACAGACTACACCAGTATGTGTAATCTTGTGTGTTTAATGTTGGAAATTGAGATGTTCTATCTCTTGTGGCGTTATGGATTTTGTGCGTGCCTTTGGCTCTGGAGATTCAGGCATGATTCCCGGTAGAAGTGCATGTGGTGTAGATCACACACAAAAATTTAGATCAACGTGTTGTGTAATTTTGGAGATGAAAAGTAACATCAAACTCGAAACTATTCATCATCAATAGTACTCTGCCATTATTGACATGTCATTTAGAATAAACTGAAAAGTTCCCATGCATCACAGTCTTCAACTAATCTTCTTGTCTCTATGTATCAATTTTCTGTTTTAATAGGTATACTGCCATCAACTGTATCATATTTCGCTCTCTCCCATTAATCGTTTTACTGATCCTTCTATCATGACACAGTTTGTTCTAAGCCAATGTCCCAACAAGATTATTTTCTTCTTTTCAATTGCATTTAATATTGTTCATCTCTCCCGTACTATTCCTAACACTTCCTATGCATTTCCCGTTCGCCCCATTTAATATTCTACATTCAACAACCATTTTAGATAAATAGAAGGAAATCACAACAAAACAGCTGAACAGTTTGAAATGAATTTTTGAGCATAGTTTAGCACTTGAGTGGTGTTCTATAACTTTATTTAGCTATCTCAAGTTGAGATAATTGACAACCAATGTCCATTGAATAGGATGCCAGGAATGTTAGATAACCCACATGACATATTTGTATTAAGTGTTGCAGACTTCATGGCATCTTCTGTTCATATCCCTACGCTTTTTCTCCATTTTTTTTATCTTCTTTACCTATTCTCTATATGAAGAAAAGAAAAAGCGCAGGGTTCTATTATGGAATGACATTCTATCTACTTTCCATCCCCCACCTGTAACCCATTTCAAGCTATCGCGCCTGCCCAATATTCAACTTTGAATTTATCAATCGACTTCTGCTCCACCCTGAAACGAAGAAAGTCTTCCACATAACGCGAAGTCGACTGACGCACTTCAAAGTGAAATATTGACAGGTGCAATAGCTTGGAATGGATTGCGGGTGAAGGATGGGAATTGGATAGAATCTCATTTCATAAAAGCACTGTAACAGTTACAGTGGGCATTGGAACAATGTTAGCTGACAATGAAATGTTGTCCGAAAAATTTGTCAATAAATACAAACACAGAAATCACATCGTTCTATGATTCAGCGATGTCCATGGTAACTGTTATGGTGTTGATATAAAATGGGATTTTATCCTCTTCAAATTCCCAACCCGCAACCCACTCCAAAGCTATCACATCTGTACAAGAATCAACTTTCAAATATGGAAGTCGGCTCAGTGCCACCGTGTTAACTGCTATGTTTGTTCATCTGTTGACAGATAATCAGAGCGAAAGGGATAAAAGATAGAGAGAAATGTTTATATATATATATATATTGTAATATTATATGTGATGTTGTAAACAAACAATTCCACGCATCAGTGTTTACAAACACCACCACGTGGTTTGGCAAGAGGATCTTCCACCATATGGATCTACAGTCACATGCAGACGACGGCTTCTGGCCCCTCCCACGGAGCAGAAGACGACATCGGAGAAGCAGCACCACCGCCACCCAAACGACCCTATAAATTGGATGTACAAAGGCAATTCAGTACCAGTTTTCTGGTTACCCTCCTCTAGTCTACTACGGGACTACGCCTATCCTGTCTCCTGGCTTAGACTGCTACGGGGCTCTGTCTGGGATCCTAACCTCAGCCGCTTAGCCTGCTACGGGGCTCTGTTGGCCACTTAACCCGCCTCTGCTTGCTACGGAGCATTGGTTCCTTAATTCCACTCCTCTTAGCCTGCTATGGGGCTTTGTTGGAGATCCTATCTGCGACCTGACGGTCAGAGATCACCTATAACTTACCTTTGATACTAGAGAGATTAAATTGTATAGTATTTTGTGAAAATACTTTTATAGTGGAAGCTTTTATAATAAAACTGGTAGTGGGAGTCGATTCCGGACGCTCTTTTTGTTAAATGCTCTACCCACAAAACCTATATGAGACAAAGTTTTACAATATTAGGTTTGCGTCATACCACGGATCTCTGCGTTTAATCGAAGCTCTCCTTCCACAGGGTTATTGTTTGGACCCAGATGGTTCAGTTCAAGAAGGTTCTAATAAGTGGGCAAACTTAGCAGATACAAGCCTTCCGGAGATTAACAAAAAGTGTTATCAGTCATCTTGGTATACACCAATTGCATGTCAATTACATAATCATTTGTTACAATCTGTTCTTGTTCCAGAAGATAAAGCCAGGCTTCTTGCTGCCTCGTCTCCCGAAGCGGGTGCATGGTTGATGGCGATACCTTCTCCGCCTTTAGGCCTTCATTTGTCAAATGAAAGCTTTCGAATTGCTGCAGCCTTACGTTTAGGCTTAGCAGTTTGTGAGCCTCATCGCTGTCCAGCTTGTGGGGATGAGGTTAACCAACGTGGCCTGCATGGCCTTTCATGCATGAAGAGCGCTGGTAGATTCGCCCGACATTCCTCGGTAAATGATATAATACTACGAGCCCTCAACACAGCTGGATTTCCTTCAATACGGGAACCTTCTGGTTGCTGTCGTTCGGATGGAAAGCGACCGGATGGGATGACACTGATTCCATGGATGAGAGGTAAATGTTTATTGTGGGACTTCACATGCGCTGATACATACGCTCATTCAAGTCTCCCTCTGTCAGTAATGAACGCTGGAGCTGTTGCTAATCGCAGAGAAGCTGAAAAGCAAAGAAAATACAACAACCTTCTCGAAAAGTTTGTTTTCACTCCAATCGCTATTGAAACAAGTGGTGCTTGGGGTGCAAGAAGTCTAGAATTCATTAGGGAGGTAGGAAGGCGCATTTCTTGTGTTTCCGGCGAAGTTCGCTCCACATTCTATCTAATACAGCGCATATCCGTTTCTATCCAACGTGGTAACGTCTCGTCGGTCCTTGGCACTTTACCACCTGGCAAGGAACTGGATGAGGTGTTTATACTCTGAGAAGAATTGTCTTTGTAGAAGAACGTAATCAGAATCTAATTGCTTGATATTGTAAAGATTTTAAATATATTTGAGATGACAGGAAAAGGTTTTGTAGCTGCTGGTGCTAAACGTAATTTCCTGTTGGTTGGTCTATATGACGTCCTTATCCTCCCCCCTCCCTTTCTGAAAAGTAATTTTCTATTTACAATTTGTTTCCAAATATCTTATATTAAAGGTCAGCATGTTAAAGGGAATATAGTCTGAGTGAAGCATGAACGAATATGTCATTTGATTTCTACCTTTCTATTAGTTTCGTTCTTCTACGGATGCAAGTGTTCTTTTATTGTATTTTTTCTCATCTTTCAGAGGATTTCATTTCGATTTCAATATTTTTGTTGTACTGATTATGCATGTAGATGCTTCCGTTGTTATATAAAATAAAATATAATATAATATAATATAATATAATATAATATAATATAATATAATATAATATAATATAATATAATATAATATAATATAATATAATATAATATATTGGCCAGGAACCAATCAAAAGAAAGATCTCTTCTCTTAGCTGTTGTATGTATATACGATTGTACAGTTATCCTGTATCACATAGTGTCTCCAAAGAGTTAGTTGGTGAAACTGTAAAACGTGTTGAATATATATATATGGTGTTACAAAAATATGTTAATATTTTGGGAAGAGATTCCTCACATGAAAGCAAGAAAAAGTTCATATTGACCTGTACTCAAAAGTGAATAGTTTCGGAGTTATAGGGTGCCGAGAACGTGAACTTGAACGTTCATAGCCCCACTACTATGGGACCTTTCGTAGTCGGGTCAAGATCTCACTGAGAAACTGGTATGTGAACTTTACAAATATCCATGTTTAAGAATGCTCCAGTACTTGCACACCAATTTTTAAAGAAGTAGGTGAAGAGTGATCAAATACTCTCCCAAACAGAGTCTCCAAAAAATGATTGTGCAAGTACCGGAGGTTCTGAAAGATGGTTCACATACTAGTTCCTCAGTGATATCTTGATCTGACTACGATCGGTCCTATAATAGTGGAAGTATGGACCTTTAAAATTCATTATTTTTCACGTTTTTGGCACCCTATAATTAAGAAGCTATGCTCTTTCGACCACAGATCCGTTATGAACTTTTTTCTTATTTTCGTGTGAGGAATCTATTTCCAAAATATTGTGACAATTTTTTTTGTAACACCCTGTATAAGAGAATGTGCTAAGCTAATTACATAAAAAAGGAATGACGTTTATAAAAGTAAACAAATGGTAAGACATACAAGATAGCAAAGTGTTGCTTTTAATACGGTACCAGAGAGTAAGGCTTATAAACGAAAAGATAAGGTGAGGTGTCGAGAAACAAATGGTGAGATATCTAGGCACAAATAAGCGGGCTTATAATACGCTAGAGAGACACCAGAATGAATTTAGCCTTACTTATGTATGGGAACAGAGGGTGATATTTATTCACACGAATATACTTTACTTCTCTCGTTCACTTACTTTAAAAAAAAAATAGCGTGATAATTTGGTTCTAATGACAGAAATTATTTTGTCCAATATTGTTCGTTCCAACATGATTATCTCGTTTTCCTTGCCATGATTCCTTCCTGTCCAAACTTGGTGTTTTCTATAATGCATTTTTCTTTTTCAGTTAAGAGACGTCAACTCTTTTTTTTTTTTTTTTCCTTTCTTTACTTTATTTTCTCCCTTTGGCTTTTGACGAGACTTGAATGTTAAAAGGGGTGCTCCAACAAGTAGCATAAATCATTCCCAATCCCTTTGCCCTACCACATCTCATTTTCAGTATTCATCACGCATTCTGACTCTGAACGTTCAAATTTTCTTGAATTACAACAGAAATCGTAGGGAACAGAAAGAAACGGCAGTTGTGCAGAACCAATAGAAAGAAGAAGGTCGGCAATATGATTCGATTGAATGATATAAGACAATTTTATGAATAGGCAAACAATACGGATCGATATTTATCTTATATCTAAAAGAGAAAAGTGATCCTAACTTCTTAATTTACTCGGTTATCCCCAAGTTTTTTTAAAATATTTTTTTCTATTGCGACTACGTCACATGACGTCAAATACCTAAGTAGTATAGCAGAAGCACGAATGTACTTTGGCAGCTTTCACTAGTATAACTCATTTACATTTAATTTACCGAATTTTAGCGGAATCTTAATTTACCGGAATCATGTGAACTATTTTTAAATAATAATTGTATTTAGTTTGTAATAAACAAAATAGTTTTAACATACAGTTATTAAAATTAAGTAATAATGTTACTTGAAAAGTAGTTCACAGGATACCAAAACAACATGATACGTAATCAAATGCAGTTGAGTTCGTTCCTCTAGTCGCTGCCGTAACTTAGATTTTGGGGGAAATGTTATTCTGGCAACACTGTTGTTTCTATGGATGGCATCACTGAAAATTCTTCAAGTTCATATTTTCTGTTGTAGAATAACATTATCTATGATTGTGGTAAGTTGCAGTTCATTATCTCCTTTCATTTATGAAAAACATGCAAAAGAAAAATGGTAAATTTTGTATTATTTTTAGTATATTAGGCTCTTAAAATGAATAAGTGCGATAATGTGTTCTGCACAACATAGCGAACGTGTATTTTATGTTTACAAGTATAAAGCTACTAGTGTGAAACCATGACAAGTGTTCTAAAATACGTAAGTGCGCTGTTTTTAGGGATATAAAGTGTTTTCCCCATATCATTGTTTATGCACATACTTTCCGTAACAAACGCACCTCCGCTCTACCAAACGGAGTCCCTGGTGCGTTCCTATCCTGTCTCGGCTAGATAAGCAAGCTAGCTTTTAATGGCCACATAGTACAAGTTGATGTTTTTCTCACTGTCATTTTAATGGCATACAGGTACGTCCTGACGCATAATTATACTTACATGGGGAAGTCGTCCTAAAGTGAATCAGTAACTTTTATGGAAGAAACCCTATCCTAAGAAACTATTTCTAAAGCCCCATGAGTGAATTTTCTGATTAAATAATTGCTTATAATACGATACAAGGTAATAAGGTTCCACGTAATCATTTGCATGCTACATCAGTTGGCAAGCATATTATTTATGTGTACATAATTATTTTGGCATGTCTTCCGTTACTAACAACAAAAGAAAAAGAGAGAAATAAAAAGGGAAAGAAAGAAAGTAGTGTAAAAGAAAAAAATCATCAAGAATCTAAAAAATATGTTAACATGGTGTAAAACAGAATAGTCAAAAGATATTTCTTTTTAATAAAAACTTTCGACTTTCATGTGTAATGAATGTAACATCATGTATGAAAATACTTTGTATTATGTTGCCTATGTACCCTAATAAGCTTTTAAATTTGTATTTTGTGGCCTTGCTGTTTTTTCATATATTTTAAACTATCAATATACCGTATTCATATAATATCCAAATTTTTATATTATTATTTCATATTAAAATTATGTAAGATATATCAATTCTGGTTTAGTTTATCGCGTCTATAATGTTTAGTATGATTCATATGCGTTTATTTAATATACAAATAAGTTCATTCTATTTGTTGCTTGCTGATTGTCGGGTATTGAGATTATGTATATACTAATTAGGAAATATTTCTTTCTAATATAGTCTAAAGAGAAAAATAATATATAGAATACTCATAGCTAGCTCAACTTGCAACTCTGTTTAGTTGGAAGAGAGTTTTAGACATAGCCGCTTTGAAAAACAAGTATGAGAGGAGATTTTTCTGTGTTTCGTTTTTGTATGGATTTTTGCTTTTACAAGTCTATCTTTGTTCTGGAGAGGGTTCATCCGAACGTATATAAGAGGCCGCGCTAAGTGGTCTTGGCAGGAACTCCTCCTAATTGACCCAAGCCCAATTAAAGAAGGTGGGCCTTCATTCTCGAGAAGATAAATTATAAATTACTCAACCAATAGGTTAATTATTATTCAAGTAGTCTGAAACGGATAAATTTCAGGATTAGGCAATCAGCAACAGCAGAAGTTAAACAGCGAATTGTAGTAATTGGAGGCGTTTGACGGCACAATTCATGACTAGCATTCTTGCCAACTACTTGGAAAATACATAGACCTTATAATCATGTTCCCCACCACATCACTGAATTCCAATTTCGGCTTTTTTCAGAACCAGGAGTAGTAGATGTTGTGATGTGCTTCTGGAGACAGAGCGCGTCAGCTGGCTGGTTGAGAGACATTGAGCGATCACTGACTGATATCTGTCGTGCTCTCCAAATACTTTGTGTGTTACCGTGACCGGAGTCCCGCATGAATGTTAGAGCACAACCATTCGCACACGCACGGTGTGCACCGTGGATTTTCCTCCCAGCTTGAGGAAAATGGGGTCCTGCTGAGGGGCAGAAGAACCAGAAGATGTAGTCTCCTCCTTAAAAGACAAAGCTCGTGTAAATAATTAACAAACTTGAATGCACTGTGTAGCTTCTAATAACAAGAATCTATCCTGGCTACTCATAGTGAAATGCCTCATGACTTTCAACATTAGCTCTAATCCGCTCTCAGTGTTTGTTAAACAATTCATATTCCTGTCCTCTAGCGGAGCCAATTGATGATCAGCCTGAATTGACAGCAAAGAGCATCTGGTTTCCTGCCCTTTGTTGTTTGGCCTACAGCTTCGGCTTCTTTTTCAGATGTTAGAATCTACCAGTTAGAACCTACCGGTTTTCTCAGCTTGCTGAGTTTTATCCGTCTACACTCTCGATCTTATTAATGCTATTAGGCACCGTTTCTTCATCTTTTGCTTCCAGAAGCTTGGTAGATAGCCTCTCGCGGGTACTAGGAGCCAGCAACTAACATATCATATCTTACATGTTCCTTGTTGACTAAATTAGTGGATGCGGGACCTGGAAAATAGATAGAGGTCTGTGCCAAGATGGGTACTGCAAGATTTGTGGGACAGTACCCAGAAACATCCTTTTGTTTCTGGTCTTCGCGAATAATTTTGGTTGAGTTTCTCGAGGATTTCACTTCAGGAGCAATAGTTCACTAGAATTACAGCACATGTAGTCTCGCATTTGAACTGTAGTGTCACATTTGAACTATTAAAATGGCTTACTTGTGAGTCCCTATGTTAAGCTTTGCAGCAGGCAGCATATCGCCAGAATAAGTTATTTGTGAGGATGTGTATCAAATTAAAGAATATAGTTTTTAGTCAGTCCGACTTGGCCGTAGTTATGGTTAGTTAAATTTAACCCAGGATAGGGAAATAGAATGTTATGGTAAATTTTATTAGGACATATAGGTATATATTTTGCGTTTCTGGTCTTTCAACATCTATAATCATGTTAGCGAGTCAGGTATGTAGTATGACGTCCCTCACGCTGCCCCCAAATTGGAGCAGAAGAAATGTATGAAGAAGGAAGGTAGCGGTCTGCGATCATTATGATAGGTACCTTCCCGGCATCTGTCTGCTGTGAAGAGAAAAAACTCACTGAGATGCCTGTCCTGAAAAAGCTTTTTACATTTATTCGACCGAATGTTCCCACCGGGAATCGAACCGAAGACCGCTCGTACCAAAGACAACAACCTTAGCGGCTAAGCTACGCGGAGCCATAATTTTCAGCAGGTAATTTTTTGTAAGCTTTCAGAGTCATCGTCCGTTAGTGGATATTGGTATTTCCATATTTTTAAGGGCATTTAAGTAATATCTGGTTTCCATGGTAACAGAACAGGTCTTAGAAATAAGAGCGGGAGCCTTGCTCTGGATGAGAGCAAGAAGAAATCTTGTGTTGTGCAGAGTGACTGTTCAGCTAGTTGCGAACTTAAGGTGCTTGCTTAGGTTCTTGGTGCGAGAGCTTGCAGGCCGTTTCAAGTTGCTAATCCTAATCCGTATTACCGTACCTCAATAGAATGTGGTGAGAGGAAATGTTTTCGTATATCCAACTAATCCAGTCCTTTTTTAAGTTATTTGATTAGCTAGTTATACTGCTAATGGTAATAGACAAACCATGATTAGGGCTTTAGGCTAGATCGTTTTCTAAAAATACAGGAGCTATCTTTAAGATATTGAGAGAGTATGATAGTTTGTAAGAAAACGCATGCTCAGCTCTCTCACGTTACTTTATAACATAACATAGTTACGTAAAATATACCATACATGTTTAGTTTATTAGAATTACTTAATTGGAAGTTATCAATTCATAAGTAGGTGGCTAATACTTGGGAAATACTCTAGATTGGGAAATACTCAGTCTCTTAATCTAGGATTAATAACTTAGAGAAAATATTTTCTCAATTAGAGTACTGATTTCTAGCAATAAAGTATATCTGTAGAAATTGGAGAAATAATTTATCTATCAAAGTTTCCCTGAACCAGTAATGTTTATTGTATTGCTCTTTTGTAAATACGCTAGATAAATGTGCCGGGCAGTTCAGTTATTTATAGGTGAGTCCAAATTACGAAAAAAAATTAAGAGTAAGTAGTAATAACTAATATTTTTAAACTTAACAAGAATGGCTAAGAAAACTAATTTTTCTCTACTTCTATTTTTAAAATCGCAAACCAAGTACTGATCTGTCAAAACTTAAAATAAAGTGTACTCCATCTTATAAAAGGGACGTCTATCAGGTATTTTTAAAACGACGTAAATTTTAAAAAAAAATAGTAATTGAAGAAAGAAAATCTTGAAAAATACTATGAATATCAGGTGAAGAAGATCAAGGAAGAAATTTTCACAGTACGAGAAAGCCGCCATATTATTGATAGATACCAGGTTAGAATTATCCGTGAAAAGCTTAAAAATTGGTTTAAAAGATATTTGGTATGATTGTGGAAAGATCATTCGAAGACCAAAATGAAACGAGAAAGCAGTTATTCTGTAGATTATTCCGTGAGAGTATAGAAATTTTGATCGAGCACATTCTTCCCAAGTTCATATGTTTATTACCTACAGCTATAGTTGGTGTTATTTTCACCATTCCATTTTGTTATCGCATAATGTTCAGGACCTTCGCTCAACTTGGTTGAGCTAAATTGTTGGGTTATAATCCATATCTCATGATACTTAATATTTTGAACTGTCTGCTCACTAGTTCCAGAGCATAAATTTTTAGGAATAGTTTTATTCACGCAGAAATATCATAATATGATTTGGCAAAATGCTCCCTGTGATATGAGCATAAATTATTTAATTATTTTTTTAAAAAAGAAAGAAAACCATTTGAATTACAATAACATTTAGGACCACGGTTTTGGATAAGCCTAAAGTACAAGAAAACTAGATGAAATTACTTTCGACCCCTGGCTCCTGATAAAATGAGCCTAAATCGCAGAAAAAGATTTTAAAAAATACATTGAGAATTTCTTCAGCCGTTCATGTATCATGCAGATTTTATAACTCTAGCTCCAAATGGTTTCAGCTTAAATTCCTATTAGCTTTATATCTTTATCTACTGACACAGAAGAAAATGTAGTGTTTTGTTCAGCACTTCAACAACGTGTTTGTTACGGCCAATATCATGGAAAATTTTGAAAATTAGACAAATAATTTGAAAAGTATTAATGAGATATAGACCAGGATTGTTCCCTTCGACATTGCATCTCGTAGCACAAATCTTCAGACAACTTTAACGATCTTACGCACTTTCATAAGATAATGATGACATGGTGTCCCAGCATTTGAGGAAATTTTGAGTCTAAAATAAGAAGTATTTGACACACTATGATTGTGGAAATGATCAACATTTAATACAGCTCAGATTTAAAATAATATTATTACTTTCTGCGCATTCAGTTATATTTGTTATTTCATAATGTAAAATAATCATTTGAAAAAAAATGTCTTTGTTCTGTCTTCCGTAAAAGATAAGTTGTGATACCAATATGCACAATGTTTTCATAAGATCATCCTTACTTATATATACTCTGCTAATTGTGAAAATTGCAACATCAAGAACGAATGACGAAAATTTACTGGATTTATACAGCTCAATATGACCTACGAACGATTACAATTTCAATCAATTGCTGTATGCTTGACTCCATTAAACACCACTGATTTTGTGCGTAAAGTAATCCCTTGTGCTATTTACACATCAATCAGGTATTGAAGAGTGAACAAGTTTGTAAGAACCATGTAGCTAAGCGCTACACTGCTTCGTTAACGTAAAGTGATGACTGTGTTTGACTGCATCTGTTTGTTCGGCTATGGGAAAGTGGAAATTGGTACTCGACAGGTCATGCCACTATAAAAGGTCATGCTTGTCTGTAAGCAGTAGCCAGAAGCACACAAAAGGACCTCTTGCATAGGGATAATAAACTGAAGAATATGACTACACTACGGAATGACAGACATATATTTTCCCATGGCTGTGACGGACGTTACAATGTTTTCTAGAGTTATTACACAGGAATATAATCATGTGGATTGCCTACATTCATGATTCAGAGGTGTCTACTGAGCGCTGAATTGGCGGAATAAATATGCCTTTGGTCGTATTCTATTGACACATGAAGAACCACCTAAAGCTCTAGCTAGGTTTTTGAGTTTTATATTAGTATAGCATTCGTACAACCACGTTGTATCATATTTAAAATATTTTTCACAAAATTTTCAATTAGTATAATTTGACGAATTCAACTCATTTGCATATTATTATTAAGGTAGGAGATGACATAAAAATTAAGACTATTCTAAAACCTACGTAAAATTCTGAATATTTTAATAAATATTTCTGGGCATTACCGGTATCTATGGCCTTAAGTCCGTCACATATGGGAGATGGCGTTCTTGTGCAAGCACATTAGACGGAGAGATTCGTTTCACAGTGTGAAAAACTACGCTAGACTTTCAAAGTACGAGAATTTAAAGTTAACATTTGAAATAGTAAATCTACAGATTCTGATGGTTGAAATAGAAGGAGACGGTCAGAGATGGAACCTGTTTTTGGATGCTGAATCCAAATCAAAACAAATTCTCATTATCCCTTACAATTTTTACCATACAAATATCAATATTGAAACCAGAAATAGTACTAAAATTCTACTACTTCTGGTAGCAATAGAGGAAAAACGTCAGAAATGAAATCTATTCTTGGAGTCCTGAATCAATATCAAGAAAACTGCTTTTCTTTTATGGCGATCAGTGATAAAACCGAAAATATTGGCTTACCACCAATTTCGTTTTGAATAGAAAGATAAAGGTCGAAATAAAACTTATTCTTGAGAAGCTGAATCCACATCAAAAAGACACTTCGCACTTTCTCTTATTGTTGAATGAAGAGATAAAGGTCGAAATAAAACTTATTCTTGAGAAGCTGAATCCATATCAAAAAGCCACTTCGCACTTTCTCTTATTGTTGAATGAAGAGATAAAGGTCGAAATAAAACTTATTCTTGAGAAGCTGAATCCATATCAAAAAGCCACTTCGCACTTTCTCTTATTGTTGAATGAAGAGATAAAGGTCGAAATAAAACTTATTCTTGAGAAGCTGAATCCATATCAAAAAGCCACTTCGCGCTATCTCTTATTGTTGAATGAAGAGATAAAGATCGAAATAAAACTTATTCTTGAGAAGCTGAATCCATATCAAAAAGCCACTTCGCGCTATCTCTTATTGTTGAATGAAGAGATAAAGGTCAAAATAAAACTTATTCTTGAGAAGCTGAATCCATATCGAAAAGCCACTTCGCGCTATCTCTTATTGTTGAATGAAGAGATAAAGGTCGAAATAAAACTTATTCTTGAGAAGCTGAATCCATATCAAAAAGCCACTTCGCGCTATCTCTTATTGTTGAATGAAGAGATAAAGGTCAAAATAAAACTTATTCTTGAGAAGCTGAATCCATATCGAAAAGCCACTTCGCGCTATCTCTTATTGTTGAATGAAGAGATAAAGGTCGAAATAAAACTTATTCTTGAGAAGCTGAATCCATATCGAAAAGCCACTTCGCGCTATTTCTTATCGTTGAATGGAGAGACAAGGATCGAAATTAAACGTCTTCCAACATGCAGCCTGGTTGTGGCAGTTCAGTTAGACCGTGAACGTGCGTGAGGACAGAGTGAACATGGGATCTCCATAGAGCATCATAAGAGTGTGTATGCTGTACGAGTTCAAAGTTGGATCAAACGCCACTGCAGCGGGGCGGAAGATATGCCAGGCCTTAGGTGAGAGTGTCGTGACTACGCGGACAGTGCAGCGGTGGTTTAACAAGTATAAGGACGATGACGAAACATTTGAAGACGCACTACGTGCCAGAAGACCAATACTTGTACAAAATGAAGATTTTCAGGCTGCAATTGAGTCGAACAGTGGCCAGACATGTGAGGAACTGAGAATACAATTCAATGTGAGTGGAGAAACCATTCGGCAGCACCTCCATCAACTTGGGAAATACTACAAGTTAGGTCGATGGGTCTCACATGATTTGACTCCGGAACAGAAGGAACGCGAGCAGACCCCTGTGTTTCTTTGCTGTCTCGTCTGAGGAAAGAACCATTTCTGGACAAGGTGTTGACATGTGATGAGAAGTGGGTACTGTACGAAGCTCCACGGCGCCGTCATCATTGGTTGGCATCCCATGAACCGGTTCCAAAACAGCCGAAACCAGCTCTGCACCACAAGAAGGTCCTCCTGTGTGTTTGGTGGACTGCTCGCGGTATCGTTCATTTTCAAATATTACCAGCTGGTCAAAGCATCAATGCAACTGTGTACTGTCAGCAGTTGAGCTGTGTTCAAGAAAAACTCAAAACTCTGGAGCCATCACTTCTGAACCGCAAAGGGGCCATCCTGTTACAGGACAACGCTAAGCCCCACGTGGCTAGGATGACCCGGGACACCATTCTACGACTAGGAAGGCAAACACGTTTGCATCCACCATACTCCCCGGACATTACACCGTACTATTATCACCTGTTTCATTATTTGGACAATCACCTTAGATGATTGTATTTCAAATACCTAGTAGAAGTCCAAAATGCACTTGGTACCTTCTTCGCTTCACGGCCTACCAAGTTCTAGCACGATGTATTTCCAGAACATGCTTTGGCTTTCGTTTTAATTTTCTCGGTACAGTACAGTACATTTAAGATATCCATTGCAAAGTCTCAAACCAAATAGAAGATTCACATGACCATGCGGAGGCAATGTTGTCCTCAAATGAAGAGGGAATTTGCTCTTCAAAGGGTTGTTTATCATTTCGGGAGGAGGTGAATTCCTTAACCAACGAAACTACAGCTGTATTTTTGTAAAATTATTAATGAAAGCAAACAAAGGTGGTCATTTTGTTTTCAGGTGTTTGCGTTTTTCTGAATATATCAGCATATATTTGTTCTATCAAAATGAAAATTGCGGAATAAATCTCTATTTCAAATTTCCTTTAGAAATAAGAAGCTACTGAATCATAATGTCATAGGTATCACTTTTTTCTTCTAATAGAAACAAACCCCGGACTTTCAAGCGTTACCAATGTCATTTGAATGAAATGTGTTTTGAACTAAACATCCCTGGACGAAATGTTTCTTGGACCAATTTTCTTTCTGACGAAATGTCCTTTGGACCAAATGTCTTTTGGACGAAATGTCCCTTGGACCAATCGTCTTTTGGACGAATTGTCCTTTGGACCAAATGTCCCTGGACCAAATGACTTTGGACTAAATGTCTCTGGACGAAACGACACCCAACAGTTTACAATGCACTGAGCAGAGTAAGTCGGTGTACCGTAGTGGGTTGGTGGATCAGGGTGGGTTATAGTGGGTCAAAATGGATTACGGTGGGTGGTGGGTAGCAGTGGGTCACGTCCTGCTGACCCATGACCGACTGACCCATTCCATCTCTGCAGAAAGTAGGGATGGTATCGAGACGAGACGAGACGAGACTTTGTACAGTCTCGGTCTCGTCTCGGTTGATAAATAGCGGTCTCGGTCTCGGTCTCGTCTCGAGTGAAAAATCGCCGTCTCGGTCTCGGTCTCGTCTCGGTCAATAGATGCTTGTCTCGATCTCGGTCTCGGTCTCGAGGACCAAATCTCGGTCTCGTCTCGAAAGTCTCGAAATAAATAGTGTGAAATTAAAATTGTGAAAGTATTATTATCGGACAGTCTGTCGTTTCCGCTTCTTATTTTTTGCTTTCATTCTTGACTATTATGGTATGCTGTACCTCTTCATAGCTAATTTGCTAGCGCTAATGCTTTCCATGCGTGTGTTCCAGGTTCAGTCATCTGTGGACAGTGGCGGAGGTTGGACGTTAAAAGTGTGTGTGTGGGGGGGAAAAGACATGATCTGAATATTTGATATCAATGTTAGTTTTCCTGGTTACTTGTAACACTTTGTTTAACGAAAGGTTGTATAACTAATAGGATACTATCTTTTTCAGTTAAAATACCGTATATCGTATTTCATATTTTATTAAGTAAATTGACAAGAGAAACGCAAGTAGACACTAGCCCTTTGTACTCTTAAACAACGAAGGTGTAAGAAGAGATTTGATTCCTTGCTCATGAATATCTGTGTGGAAAATTGTGTGATCAGATTAGAGGCATATTTAATAAATTTGCAAAACAAATAAACAGAAAGGATAATATTAATCAAATAATCATAGTAATGAATAATGGAGCTTGTTTTGCAAAAGTTATGTTGAAACTGGAAATTAATGAACAACTTATTTTTAATTCCACGCATGCTATTATATATGTTATTACTCTTAGAATGACAGTGAATACTACAAGCATATGCTACGACATTTAAAGAAATACTTTTGCACCTTCCCGAAACATGTTCGCTGCCATTAAGTACAGTTTTCACTTTCTTGGAATATATCAAAACTCAGCAATACTTAGTGACTCCACTTTTCAGTTATACAAAATAATCCTAAAATCTAGAATTATGCTAAATTTAATAAATTGAATTGTATATACAAAACTGTATATGCACACCCCTAAACTCCTATATTATACTGCAAAATTAATATTCCTTAGGGTGGGTGCGCCATATATGGAATACGTTTCTAATATGAAATACCAGATTATTTTGTCTGCTATGTTCTGCCACTGAGTGGACTGTACGTAAACTTGTACACCATGGCGCCCTCAATGTGCGCATGAGTGGTTTGCTGCTGAACGATAACAAGCCATTTTCTTTTGTTGCAGAATATTTTTCTGAAGAACTTGAGTTTTTCGAACGTATCTTTCCAGACTGCTGAATGTACGCAAAGAGTTATGTATTATTGTTGAGTTTGTGATATTTAGATTACATATATAGTGTACCATAAAGGCATACAGATTCAATACATAGAGAATCACGTATGCGTGTGTAGGAAGAGAACTATCCAAAATGGCGATTTTTCCCAATATGGAATACTAGCAGGATCCTAATATGGATATTCCTAATTGTAATAACTACTACTACTACTACTACTACTACTCTTAAAGAAACAAATAAATAAATTTATTAGCTTAAGGAAAGGAACAAAGGAAGTGTTCGGGCCTCCAGCTCCGAGATCACATCGGCCTTTAAGTTAAGTCTACGAATGGGAAAGGACTCGACCCTGGCCTAAGGAAAAGTATCATCCTGGCATACGCCTAATGATACTGAGGAAAAGCAGGGAATACCTCACCAAAGGCCGGCGCCAGGATAGGCGGTCTGGGCAGGGATCGTGCCCATCCTCGAATTATCCAGATATTGCATTATAGTCAAATGAACATTTTGTGTTCTAGTATTCCATTTTAAGTACAGGTGGTGTTCCATATTAGGAACGGGGTGTGCCTAATATGGGAAATTGAGTTTCTTTCAATTTTGTAATATTGTAAAATTTCATTAATGAGGAACAAACTTTCATACCTGTATTTTGTTTTGCAAAGGTACCACAAGTAGTATGATGTATAATATTTTTATTCTGGAATACGCATTTCTGAGAAATAAACAAGAAACAAAAAGTATTCCATATTCGGTGCCTTTACCCTACTGAGCTCCTTCGTGGCTAAGCGGTTAGCATAAACGCCTTTGACGTGGGAGACCCGGGTTCGATTCCCCGGGGGAGCTCACGTGGTTCGGACTCCACGTTGATAATTAAGTCCACATCTTACATAACTTCGCTGCTGAACAGGATGTTAAACTAAAAAAAATCAAATCAAAATATTCCTTATTATTAGAAAGAACAAAATACATTTTAGGAACTGTCGATTTTTGTGCAATTAAAGAATAACTTGTGAAGGACTTCTTTTCTTGCGAAATGTTATTTCAATTAGTTCCAGAGCAGCTGACTAACATATCGAGAACTTGCAAGAAGAAATTAAAGTACAGTAGAGCGTCGATTATCCGAACGTCGGTCAACCGAACGACCGCTTAACCGAACTGTGTACTCGCTCGCACCTGTTACTCTCCCACCCTACCGTCCATCATCCCCCTCACTTCCAAACCAAGTTTCCCACAGTAGTCGCCGCACTGAGCCACCGCTGGCGGAACATTGCTTCTAATGGAGCTTTCATAAGGCGCTGCTGACCGGCCAAGCCGCCAGTCGCTGTGTTTCAACAATCAGCACACTTCTGTCGGTTTGGCACTGGCTGTAGAAGTCCAGTCCAGTAGAGTGCAGTACAGTACAGTACAGTTCGATTATCCGAACAAACCAGTTTCCGAACACCCATGTCCCCCAATTACTTCGGATAATCGACGCTCCACTGTACGCTCTAATTGTGGCGCTCCAATAGGTTAATTTTTGGTCCATTTTTAGTAGCAGTTCAAACGCAATTCCTGTAGCTTTCTTAATTCCACGGAAAGACAACCAATACGTACTCATGGAACGACAAATATTTTATGGCACCATTTTTATTCTATGAACCAATAATACATACAAAACTTTATATTTCCAAATGAAACTATATACATTAATGGGTAATTTCAAAAAAGTGGGGGGTAACTGCCCCCCTTTGCCCCCTAACCGCCGCCCATGTCTGTTGGTATATCATATCTGGAATAAAACCCTAATAGTAACCCATATTTCACTTTCTAGCAATAGACTTTGTCTCAAATAGCCTCACTACTGCCTATACAATTAAACTCTATTAAATTAACTCCAGTACTATACAGTAGTTTATTTTCTTCCTTTGAATCAGAATTGATCAATACCTCCTAACGGATAACACAACACATAGCAGCTCGAAAGTATTAAATCGGACCGAAATTGAAATTTTACAATACCTCATTTATTGTCCAATACATTCTGCTTTGACTGTCATTTCAAAAACAGAATATAACTTTCATGATCTTAACAAATAGGGTAAATTATTACTACAATATATTTTGTTTCTAATTGATCAAATGCTTTATTAGCGTTTCATATATACGTATTTAATTTACACTTTATAACACGGACTTCCTGAACTTTGTGGTGGGAGCTAAGACACCCACCTTTGTTGGCGGGAGCTCATGTGGTTCGGATTCCACGTTAATCAGTAGGTCCACGTCTCATATAGCCTCGCTGCTGAAAGGGACGCTAAACTAAAATCAACTCAACCCACCTTTGTTATGTGTGGTCTTGGGTTGAAATCAACAAACAAGTTAGATTCAAAGTCCGATATTTCGCATATTTCGCGTCTCAATTTAAGTACATTCTGTTTCTTATACGAGATCGTAAGGTCGTAATGCATTACTATGCATAGCCGTAACTAGGCAGGAGCAACTGAGACAGTGTCCCGGGGTCTTCACCTGTAAGAGCGTCGAGAAACCCAGTCAGGCTTACAAAATTTCTACTCTGAGAAATATGGAAAGGATAATACGTAAGAAATTGAAGAATTTAGTGCTATAATTTAAATAAATTGTCATGAATACTGCAGATCTATCTCTGTACGCTAGGGAAAATGTCGACCCTCGGTGGCGACGAAATCAGCTTTGGGAATCCATAGAGTTATTGTTACTCATCTAAGTAGGACAAAGCAATAATTTGTTTCCTTTTTCAAATATCTTGTTTTACTCTTCGTACTACTCTTCGCAGTAGTTTATGTGAAGTATATTTATTTATTTTTATTTAATTTAATTTATGTTTTGCTCTCATTTCAATGATGTCTCGCAGAGACGTAAGCAGACTACAGCAGAGCCGTAAGCAGCACGCTTAACTACAATTCGCGTGGTTCCAAGTTCGATTCCCGGTGTGGGTACAGTTGAACGACCAAAGTGGTTCCACTATAATCAGTAGCTCCACGTCTCCTTTAGCCGCCCTAGCATAACCGTGGAACGTTAAACTAAAACAAGTTAACCCAAAAATCAACACAATGCGTATTACTAACTGTAAGTCTTTGAATAATTGCATATACACTGAAGAAAAAAACCAAGTCGAGATTTTGGGATAAAACGAGGATAATATGCTTTTTGTTGGGAACACTATGACAAGACAGTGGTGTCAGTCTTAATACTGGGTGAAACACCCTCATTTCTATGGCGACATAGTCAGTAAGTGAGAGTGATGCTTACTGTTCTCACAGGAGTAATTGATGCTCTCACTTACTGACGTACGTAGCCACATGAAATAAGGGTGTTGCACCCAGTATTACAATTGACGCCTGTATATATATATATATATATATATATATATATATATATATATATATATATATATATATATATATATATATATATATATAAAACAACACCGACGATTGGGAGGTGATTCCTGACACCAAGATAAGACAAAATGCTTCCTTTCGGAGTTACACACTGCCAAAAACATGAAAAAAATGAATTTTAATGTTCCACAGCTCCAGTGGCGGAGCCAAGGGAAGGTCAGGGAGGCCAGGCCCCCTTGCTCAAAAACTTGGCCCCCTAGTGCCCCCCACACAGTGATATAGCTACAGGTTTACAAACGCTAAGTGAGTCGTAGCCACAAGTGAAACTACTACCAAAACATCTCTCCACAACAGAGTTATCAACTGCAGAATACCGTATGTTGCAATAGTCTGCGTTCCGAACTGAAATGAAATCAAGAATTACGTCCCACGGATATGCAACTAGGCTAATGGTGACGGTGACGACGAAAGATGAATGAAATGGTGGAGTGAAGAAAGTGAGAGGAAACGGGAGAACCCCAAGAAAACCCACGCACGCGGTGTTTGTCCACCACAAAGTTCATTTGACGCGAGCTGTGATCGGACCAAAGGTGGACGCTCTACCACTGAACCACTGCTCTGCGTTTCGAGTAAAATAGCTCTACTAGTTTATGTTCGTAGTACAGCAAGATCTAATTCACCGAAATCTGTGGGATGCATGCATTGATCTCACCACCTGAACTACCTTTTAACCCCTGTATCTTATTGACGTAGTTATCTCTTTTGTTTTCGACAAAGAGCCAGAAAGAAAAGCAAAATCAGTCGGCATTCTCATTTGCTTCAATGCTGAAATTTATACTAAAATATGATACACTTACTTACAAATAGCATACACTTTAGTAAACCATTACACTTGCGTTGGACGAAAGAAGTGTTCGTACATTACCTATTACAATTCGTACAGTAAGTTGTTAATTCTCATTGACTATGGTGACATAGAACAAATGCATAGTAATCATTAAATAATTTGGTACTACTACTACTACTACTACTACTACTACTACTACTACTACTACTACTACTACTACTACTACTACTAATAATAATAATAATAATAATAATAATAATAATAATAATAATAATAATAATTATTATTATTATTATTATTATTATTATTATTATTATTATTATTATTATTATTATTATTATTACAGTTTATCTACATAATAATATAAATAACTATTGTTTGTATCATACTTGGAGAGAACGATCCATTGAAGTTTTACAGTATTTTCATTGAGTACATTGCTCTGTCCTGATCATACCACCCTGTCTGGATTCCGCATTCTTTAGTATACTGCCGGGTTCAATGATAGAAAACTGCTGAATTGAACCTAGGAAGTGACTTCTGAATAAAATCCAGACTACAGGAAGGCTACGGATGATTCTGGTTGGAACCTCGGTCCGTCGTCTTTGTGATCAGAAGTGAAAAGACATCCAACGAAAGGAGAAGTAGTGGGCCTGGTATGGACAGGAAAAGAGGTATGTACACAAGGTCTCTCTAAGTATGATATGACTTTCATCCTAGGCCAATAGACTAATTTCTCAATAGGAAGGGAATAAATCCGTATATTGAAAGGTATAAATTTGAGTCTGTTCATTTAATTCGCTTAAATGTTAGTTCATCAGTGCATCCCCAATTCCTTATTACTCTCGCATAAGACTTGCCACGATCCCAATTAAGCATGGTGGAGATGCTGGGTAACGATCCCAATTAAGCACTATTTATATTATTATGCGGTATTAAAACAAATCTGGAACTTGTGATATTTATTCACTTCCATCATTCCATGAGGCAAACTGGTCTCATGTGTGCAAGAAGGAATGTTTCGAACTGGTAAAATTTGAGATGACTACTGCCTATAACCTTGAGCTTCGCCTTATGTCCAATTCTATTATAGCAGTCAACCTCCGCCGTCACGTCTAAGTGGAGTAGTCACCTGACCCTTGCTCATGTTCGGCAGCAATCACGAGCACTAGGTTTACTCACAAAGGATGTCGCGGCATGTTCTGCGAACAGCTTGTTGTTTACAGTTTCCATTCAACTTTCAGAAGTAATATTCCACTGTATAAATATGATAAACAGACTTGTTTCCTAGTTCGCTTTGATTTTCTTAACGACTACTAAAAATTAGGTAGTTATCGTATTTCTGCTTTTTTTTCTTTTAATAGTGCTTTTGGATAGGATAGGCCTAATGGATAGAATAAGATATGCATATTCAATGATTTTTAAATTATTCAGTACATTTTAGCTTGTGATTGAACCTTACAAGTTTTGTGAGTATATGAATCAAGTTTTTCCATTCATTGAAGATGCCCCCCTCAAAATTTTCGTGGTCCCTTCACTGGCCCCCTTGAAAAACATTCTAGCTATGCTACTGCATAGCTCCAATACTATGGGATCTACCGTAGTCGGGTCAAGACTTCAACTAAGAACTAGTATGTGCCCTATCCAAATATCCATGTATCAGTATCTTGCGGTACTTCTGCAACTGCTTTTACAGAGGTAGTTGGTGAGTACTTAAAATTATATGTTCTTAGCCAAACTCCTTTCTTTGAAAATTGTGAGTACCGCAGGATTCTGAAACATGTATTTTTGGATAGGTCACATAATAGTTCCTAAGTAAAGTCTTGATCCAACTACCGTAGATCCTATAGTATTGGAGCTAGGGACCATTAAAGTTCATTTTTTCATGTTTCCGGCAGCCTATAATTCCAAAAGTAAGCATTTGTGCACCCAGGTTGGTCTATACTTTTTGTCTTATCTTGGTGTCAGGAATCACCTCCCAAACGTTGTTGATATATATATATATATATATATATATATATATATATATATATAGATAGATAGATAGATAGATAGATAGATAGATAGATAGATATAGATAGATAGAGAGAGAGAGAGAGAGAGACAGACAGACGGACAGAGAAGGCTACATCAGCAGTGGATTTTGTTTCGGGAGAGGTTTGAGAAACGGGTAAGAAACATTTGTGCTGTACGTGCAGTGCGAAAAATAGTCACAAATTTATTTCGGGAGGGGCTTGAGCCTGATAGGCACCCCCTAAATACAGGACTGTACATCAGTCAACCGTTCCCATATTATCTAACACTGCGACGAAAGAAATTTTGAGGAAGACAATTTTAATTTTTATCAATATTCGAGACGAGACCGAGACTTTCGAGACTGACCTAAGTCTCGTCTCGGTCTCGTCTCGATTTATAGAGGCCTGTCTCGGTCTCGGTCTCGTCTCGGTTATATAAAATCCGTCTCGGTCTCGGTCTCGTCTCGATATATAAAAGCCTGTCTCGGTCTCGGTCTCGTCTCGATAATTCGAGACGAGACCGAGACGAGACCGAGACTAGTCTCGGTCTCGGTACCATCCCTAGCAGAAAGCATAGCTCCATAAATCTCCCTTTCTTCCCTGATTATTTGCCTCAGAAGAAAAATCACACTGTATTTACAGAATACGATAATAGTCTACCAATAGAAAAGCAAACATGTACTGTGAAAGAAATATAAAGTCGTCTTCTGTAATGAAAAGTCCATAACTAGAAAACGTTTTTCTTTTGTTTCTTCTAAAAAAATATAAGGCAAGCTACTTCTGGGAAAAACTGCTTCATAAAGCCTACACAATGATCAAGTCAATATAAATGAGAGAACTAACAGTGCAGTCACGTTTTTAAGATGTGCTTCCAGACAGTGCCACGTGGTAACAGAACTGCTTCGTAGAAGAAGGAAGAAAAAAACTATATGAACTAGAAAATTTAAGAATTGCCATTCAGAAAATACTTAAAGTCATGGCTAAAAAGAAGTATCCCATTGTTAAGATAGGTTAAAATTTTCCAACTAAATTTTGAAAATGGTATCGTAAAATGAAGTCTGGAGGTGATAACAATTATTTACAGTAAGAACACGTGATATATTTTCGAAGTCGTACTTATGATTAGACTTGGACTCGATATGCACTAACAAACGTTAAAAATATGCATGCAACTGTACACTATAAGTTTCAAAAATATGTACTCAAATGTGCAGTAAAGACGTAAAAACGAGGTGAAGGATTTCAGTTTAACGTCCCACAATTCTGTCTTTTAGACTAAGGAAGACGATAAATAAGACAAGTGAATGATGATGAAAGAATTGGTCAATGATGATGTGGAAGGTAACGGGAGTACTCCGAGAAAACACATAAACACGATGTTGTCCACCAAAAACATACTCCCCCGGGGATCGAACAAGGAATTTCACCCACGAGAAGTAAACGCTCTACAGCTGAGCCACCGTGGCTCCTGCAGTTAAGAAACAAATATGCGCTATATTACAAGGTACAGTGGTACATATTCAATAATATAATTCTGCCTTTTATTGTGCAAGTTTTTTTCTTGCATCTGCTAATGTACGTAGCCATGTTCAATATGAGTCACAGCACAAGGAATTGGTGTACATGTAGAAGGAACAAATATAGGAAATCAAAGCATTTCCTTGTAAAGGAAACTCTTTCAAACATAAATTCCCGGCCAAGTAAGTTTGTTGTGTACAACATCGTACCGTGAGTTTTCTCGGGTATTTCTGTTTCCTGTCATTTTCTCATTCCACTAATTCTTGCATCATCATTCACTTACCCTAATTACCCGTCTCCATTAGCCTAAACTGATAGATTTCATTTGCCTTCAAACCCTTTTTGTAGTTATGTAGGCACAAACGTAACTACGTACAACGAACTTTTCACAACTACCGACCATGATTCTATGATTGTTTTCTGCCACGCATTGTGAATATATTTTCTTTTAATATTGGCGAGTGTTTTTGGAGAACCCCCGATATTCAAAATTTACTGCAAAAGATGATTAAAATATAAAAGCATTCTCAAACTATGCCTTGAAAATATATTGGTCAATTCTTTCGGAAAATGATAAACCATCTTTCCCAAATACAAAGGTCACGTTGCCATAATATGTAATAAAAGAAAGAGTAAAAAGTTACATAATATATATAAAACATAATATAGTCTCTTATCTCAAATAACGCATTTCCAGTACTCATCTCAAGAAAACGTCGCACTTCTGCCTACTTCTCTCTCCAGCCACAAAATAATCGATAACTTTGAAAACAACAATGTTGAAAATTTTGCATAATTTAAAGAGTAAGTGCCACTTGTGGGCAACAATCGACTACTGTACCTAAAGCTCTCATCCTGCAGAGTAACATTCTAATCGCTCTACTGCTGTGTAAATGAGAGCGATTGGTCATCTTTCCCGTATGGCCATCTCACCCAAAGTTACCCTATTTTCAGTTAATCATTCGGTTTGGTTGAATGATTAGTTGGCCCTCTCCTCCCCTAAATTGCACCGTCAAAGTGAAATTATAAAAACATCCCAGACCCACACCTCGTCTATGTAGCAAATTTGATCGAGATCAGTCTCGTAGTTCAAAAATTATCAAGTTTTGTTTATTTTTATATATCTCTCCCTCCCCCTCCCCTACATTGTACCATCAAAGTGAAATCATAGAAGCACTCCCAGGCCAGCACTCTTTTATATATATATATATATTTAAAAGATTTATCTAGCATCTTGACATATTTAGGGCGTCACGTGAATTAAGGCGTAGGGAAATACGGTCTTGAAATTCAGATTGGAAGTAGCCGATGTGCCCAACTGAAAATCTTTCTCATTCCCTTGGATTGAAATAGTCAGGAAATTCAGTTTAATAAACCATCTCAACACTTTGCCCCCTCTTTCGTTAGAATAATGAACTGGGGAAATAAGTATACTTCACCAATTTAAACCCTAAAAAAAAAGAAAGAAAAAAAAATTTTGTGTTCTGTGAACTGTAAAGACCATTTCGTTTTATTATTGAAGAGTTGTTTTCTCTTCATCTGTAAGTTTTCTTCCTATTCACATCTTTGATTTCTTTTTTTCATAATTTTGTTTTTTCTATCAACTTAAGTCAAAAAAAATCAGAAGATAAAATTGCAGAATAGACGTTCCTCTTATCTCCAATTGTAATACCAACTTTTTTCTTGACCCACTTTTTCCTGACCAGCTTAGAACTCTTGAGCGCCTACTTTGAAGTATTAAATAATAATAATAATAACAAAAAAAGTCGAACATTTTCAAAAGGGTGAGATGGAAAGATTCTTTTTTGTTTTTACAAAAAATACTTATCGTGTATATTTTCAAAAAAAAAAAAAAGGAAAAGTCTCCTTTTTTATTCTTATCGCAGTCCACTCCAGAAGAAGTGTTGTTGCATTACAAGCCTTCATTATACCCAATACCATGGCTTTCTTTGTAAAGACGGAACACTTGTTACCACTCAATACAATTTTATTCTTCTGTGTGTGTGTTTTTTTTTTTTTTTTTTTTGTTCCTCTTTTCTCTCTGTTATGTTTATACCCTCATTGAATTCTGTCTCTTTCGAGGAGGCATTGTATTGGAAACGATTCACTCTTACTTTCTTTTCTTCTCCTTTCTTTATTTCTTTCTTTTATATAGTGAAAACGACTTTGTAGTATGTAAGTTAAGGAAAACAAAGCTCTTTCGCGACTTCTATTCAAACATATCTTCAGGAGAAAATCTTAGTTTAAAAAAAATCTTAGAATACCAGATGATTGGCACCACAAAATCTACTTACTATAAAACTTGAAACGTTTTATGAATAACAACTGAAAACTGAGAGAACTCATTATTATGATAAGACCTACTTATAAAATATTCCATGTTTGAAATCGTGAAATAAAATGACAGAAAAATATATTTGATTTTCTCAATAAATTAACTAATTCATACTAGCTTTGTTACCTTAAATAACTTAAATTAGAAACACAAATCGATTAGCAAAGCAACATTTATTTTAAAATAATAAGTGCGCAAATAACACCAAAATCTTATCCACGAAGAAGTTCAATGTCGACTAAATGCAGGGAATTCGTGTTATTACTCAGTTTAAAAATCTCTTGTCGTCACGAACTCTGTTGAGGAATTCGTGTATATCTGTCGTGACTAGTGATTATACGACCAGCTCAGGTTTGCACACTTTCGAGTGTTTGTAGGTGACTATGTGAAGTATGTTGACATGCATAAGAAATTGTAAAGAGGACTATCATCTTGAAGATCTAAACTCGGATCTCATGAGAAAGGGAGCTGCAGCGAAAGATGTGGTATAACGCTGAGATTTTTCGTAATACTCTATGTCTCTGATGTGTGTGGCGAACGTTAGACCACGGTTTAAAGTCACACCCAAGTATTTGGCGTGCATAGCGTGAGGAATACGTGAGTTCTCATAGGTTAGGTTTCGAAGGGCGCGGATGCGTCTCCGACTGTGAATGACAGCACAGCTTTTGTCTGCATTGATTTTGATTCTCCAACGTTTTGCCCATCCCTGAAAACCTATGAGTTAACGTTGCATGTAGATGTAACACTGTGCAAGTGAGCTACTGGTCGTGAAAAAGCAGTATCTTCGGCGTACGTTGCCAAAAAGCAATATAGTAAGGTTGGGAGATCTGCCATGTACAGATTATATAAAGCGGTGAAAGTGGAACCTGCTTTAATAGGTCTAGACGTGTATTTGGCTCCGTCAACAGACACATGAAATTTTCTGCCAATGACGTATGAACGTAGTAAATCCAGAAGACGATCTGGAAAACCTTGCGTGTATAGTTTATATAATAGTCCTGCTAACCAGACTTTATCAAAGGATTTTGGGATATCCAGGAAGACTCCAAGGGTTTCTTGTTTCTGTTGAAAGCCACTATTAAATGATCCACTACTCGCACGAGTCGTGTAGTAGTACTATGTGGGCACGAAACCATAACTGATGCAATGGTAGAAGGTCTCTAGCAACTACATGTTGTTTCAGCCTACAGAGAAGCACACGTTCAAAGAGTTTACTTAGGTTTGACAGAAGACTTATCGGCCTATAGTTTTCTAGAAACAATGGATTCTTCCCGGGTTTGGGAATGGTGATAATATGAGCTTCCTTCCAGGTCTTCGGGAAATAGCATAATTGAAAGACGGCATTAAATAAATAGGTTAGAAAGACCAGTAGTTTTCTGGTTGGAAGTTTTAGAATCTCAGATCGATTCCTGTAGGGCGTAGATGCCATCTTTGCAGGCAGACATTTGGTATGTCTTTCTATTTCTCGAGATGTAACTAAGATGATGTCATGTGTAGGATTTTGTGTATTTATGTTATATAGTGTGGTTCGATTGTGCTGTTTGAGATAGGGATTAAGCCGTGCTCTGTTGGGCTGGAACTGTTCTTCCAGAGAGTCAGCAAATATATCCGCTTGCGACTGAGGGTCTTGAGTCAGTCCTTGTGGTCCTTGAAGGAGTCTAGCTCTGGAAGCATTTGTAGCATGCTGGAAGGATTTAGAATATGTCCAAATTTTGTTGTCATTTACTGTGACATTTCGAAAAGTGTCTTCCCAGTATTGTTGATTTCGTCGCTGTGTGAGCACCTTGAGCTTCGCATGCAGTTTATTCCACAATGTCTTGTATGCTGGATGTAGTGTGTGTTGCCATCGGCGTCTAACCCAACGTCTTAAATGAAGATAGATCTGCAGATGTAGACTGTCGCATTGACCTGTGTGCGTTGCAGAGATTATGGCAGTGGAGATCGCTGCCTCTCCTATTCGTAGTGCTAACATGATGTGAGAAACCGCTTGATTGATGTCCTCAATGGTGGCTGGCCGATCTCGTAGATCGATCATAGTATTTAGTTGTTGTTTAAATACATCCAAATCAGTTTCTATTTGCTTAAAGATAGGGATAGAATGGGCCATGATGCGGTGTGAAACGTGAAAATAACTGGATCGTGATCAGAGTCTAAATCTGAAATGACATAAGGAGTACAGTACAGAGTACATCTTGCAAAGAACGACATCGAGTTGTGCGCCGAACTTTGGATGATGAATTAGGTCTGGCAGGACACTGATGATGAAGTTGGACGTGAGGAGATATTTATGTAAAGCGTGTCCAGCACTGTTTGGAGTAATGGAGTTCCATTCTCCATGCTTAGCATTAAGATCTCCAGCTAGGATGACTTTTGGCCCTAAGTTAGCAATAACATCAAAGTCTGTGGGCTCTAGTTGTGCGGCCAGGGACCTGTACCCGGTGATCAATATTAATGGAACGCCTGGAGTTATTAGCTCAACAGCAAGGGTCTCCAATATAAGTAGGGGTGGGATTGTAATCAACCTTACTGGGAGTGCCTTTTCGATTATTTATAAGTAATAAACCCCCTTTTTGTCTGCTTACTCTATCATGTCGGTAGACAATGTAATTGGGTAGTCGCCAAGTAGTGATCTGAGCAGTAAAGTGTGTTTCTTCTATAAACATGACATCAACTCTGTGGTGTGTGAGAAATCTAATAAGCATTTGTTTCTGCTCCTCGAGATCATCTGCATTCCACGTAGCAAGGATAAGTGTACACAGAGAACCGCCATCGTTAGAAACTGCCATCGTCAACCATTTCTGCTATTGTTTCTATTACTGCTTCAGCCTTGGAAGCTGAGTCTGCTGCTTGTCGGAAACGGGTAATACCACGTTTAATATGCGTTATTATTCTTCGGAAATGTACGCCCTTGAGGAATGAAAGAATGGACTTTAAGTTCATATCTTCTTTAGGACTCTCTTGTTGGGCAGAAGCTGATTGGATGTGGGAAGAAGTGGAAGCTTCAGCGTCTTCATTGTCCGTAGCCACAGGTTGGATATTAGCAATAGTGGGAATGGAAGTTGATGGTTTGTTGAAACTTTTCTTGGTCTTATCTTGAAGTTTTCTCGACTGCTGGGCCGGCAATTTAAGAGCCTCGGAATAGGATTTAAATCCCGGCAGCCATAATAATTTGCCAAGTTACTCGCTGACAGTTGGCGCAAATGGCAAGTGTGGAGGAGTTAGCTTTACTGCAGGACAGGGTGAAATGAAATTGTGCACATTTGAGACAGCGCGAGTGCGCTTGGCAGGTGTCTTGTGAATGTCCCAAGCGTTGGCATCTGTAACATTGCAGCACTGAGGGAGGCTTGATGGTTCGATTTGGACCTTGTAATGAAGTAGGTTGTTAATAGCATATATCTCCTAAACAGCTGCAGTTCGTTCCTAAGCAACCAAGAACAGTGGCATCATAATTTTGCAGTGGCATCAAAAATGTATACCGACCAGTTTAGTCGTTTTCCCGTAATAGTTAGTTGGACAACCTCCCTCGATGTTATTATTATGCATACTATATTGAGAAAAAATGTAGAAATTACCCCTTTCCTCTCTTAAAAGCAGAATTTTCAAAACAACACTGAAGCATGTATTCACTTGTTATTAATAAGGAGTTATATACGAAATTTTATCTTCCTAACGAGGGGCACGTGAAATACAAATTTTTTGGCATACATTTCAAATCCCTTTTAATCCCCTTAGGTTACATATTGGGAAATGTGAATGGACAGGACACTCATAAATTCATTTCAAACGGTTCAACAGTTTTCTCGTTTTATTAACTAATACTCCTATTAGATTAGTAACCTGAATTTATGTTGGTTTCAGCTGTTCCTCAGACATAATAAGTATTTATTAATACTTTCTAAAGATTTGTTAGTGCGAGTTCTGCACGATAATTCACCACAATTCTGAAACATCGCTCCCACAATAACTAAAGATGTAGATTATTTATGGTACATAGCTGAATCTCCTCCGTGTTTCTGTACGATTCAAATCATCTACGAGTGTTTTTTCATACCTTATTAATCGCTTCTCGTATTCCTTTATTCTGAAACCGTTACGTGGGAAAGCAGAATTCTTATGTGCTCCTGCGAAATATTCTTGCCCCAAGCAAGTTGATCTTCCGTTTCATTTGGAAACTATCAGTGAATTTCATTACGTGTTTTCATTTTCTTTTTAACAAACCTTAATCAGTCGGAGGTCGACGCAATGAATAGAATAGCCCTTTGACCTTTCCACTGTGGCCTCTTCTGGTGAATGAAAGTAATTCAATCCTTTTGGTTTATATGTATTTGTATCTGTGTATCAAATCTCACAACCTAAAGCGTACAGCAATATTTCTCTCTTGCGGACTCTTGTACTCAACTTTTCAAAAGTGCTCTAGTGTTATTTTATTCTCACTGAAAATAAACAAACAACCTCCTGAAAGTTTGTTGTATTGTGTTTGAGAAAATCAATGGTGCTTTGTCCGACTCTTCAACAGGAAACTAATGTTCGGGTTGTATTACTACAAGTTGTTATTTGAAACTTAGTGTAATGCCATTATTGCAGGAGGCTATATGAGCACTTGACTTTCCTTAAACTTTGTAGAAGATAAGAAAAATAAATAAAAAATGTTTCAAAACATGCTTACCTTTAAAAAATATATCGTGTTAAAAAGTATAAGGATTTCAAGAAAATAAAAGAAATATTGTTTAACAAATACTGTTTAAGGATGACCAAAAACAAAAGCGTGGGGAGCGCTCTCATGTACGAGGGGTGTCCAGTAAGTTATCTACCTAGATAGGAAGGGAGGAACGGAGCATATCACGCACGCTAAGGTCACTGTGAGGAACCCCGCTGCGCAATTTGAGGTCAGTCGGGGCAATGCAGTGACCGTGAACAGAGTATTTGTGTTACGCCGCGTAGCCAAGGTTTGTGTGACGGCCCGGAAGGTTGAAGGCTGCTATTGTTAACTATGGTTTCCAAGTGTTGAATCATCCTCCCTACAGTCCAGACATGGTCCCTAGTGACTATTTCCTCTTCCAGTACCTGAAGAAACACCTGCGGGGACAACGTTTTTCGTCGGACAGACTGTTTCTCAGTAGTTTGCAGGCAATGACAAAGACTATTTTTTCTCTGGGATTTCTTCGCTGTCCACAAAGTGGTGACGGTGCACAGATCACCATGAGGTGCATTTCGCCAGCCCCCCCACCTTGGAGTTTCGAAAAAAAACCTATGCCAATCGTTTGTGCTACGTTTGTGCCGGAATGTACCGCAAAAATTTTCGTTTGTACCACTTCCGGTACGAAGTTATAATAGTTTTAAAGTGGGGGGCTGGGGAAACGGCAGCCCCCCCCACCTTGGAATTTCGAAACGAAACCTATGCCAATCGTTTGTGCTACGTTTGTGCCGGAATGTACCGCAAAAATTTTCGTTTGTACCACTTCCGGTACGAAGTTATAAGGGTTTTAAAGTGGGGGGGCTGGGGAAACGGCAGCCCCCCACCTTGGAATTTCGAAACGAAACCTATGCCAATCGTTTGTGCTACGTTTGTGCCGGAATGTACCGCAAAAATTTTCGTTTGTACCACTTCCGGTACGAAGTTATAAGGGTTTTAAAGTGGGGGGCTGGGGAAACGGCAGCCCCCCCCCACCTAGGAATTTCAAAACAAAACCTATGCCAATCGTTTGTGCTACGTTTGTGCCGGAATGTACCGCAAAAATTTTCGTTTGTACCACTTCCGGTACGAAGTTATAAGGGTTTTAAAGTGGGGGGCTGGAGAAACGGCAGCCTCCAAACTTCGAATTTCGAAACAAAACCTATGGCAATCGTTTGTGCTACGTTTGTGCTGGAATGTACCGCAAAAATTTTCGTTTGTACCACTTCCGGTACGAAGTTATAAGGGTTTTAAAGTGGGGGGCTGGAGAAACGGCAGCCTCCAAACTTCGAATTTCGAAACAAAGCCTATGGCAATCGTTTGTGCTACGTTTGTGCCGGAATGTACCGCAAAAATTTTCGTTTGTACCACTTCCGGTACGAAGTTATAAGGGTTTTAAAGTGGGGGGCTGGAGAAACGGAAGCTTCCAACCTTGGAATTTCGAAACAAAAACTATGCCAATCGTTTGTGCTACGTTTGTGCCGGAATGTACCGCAAAAATTTTCGTTTGTACCACTTCCGGTACGAAGTAATAATAGTTTTAAAGTGGGGGGACTGGGGAAACGGCAGCCCCCCCACCTTGGAATTTCGAAACGAAACCTATGCCAATCGTTTGTGCTACGTTTGTGCCGGAATGTACCGCAAAAATTTTCGTTTGTACCACTTCCGGTACGAAGTTATAAGGGTTTTAAAGTGGGGGCTGGAGAAACGCAAGCCTCCAACCTTGGAATTTCGAAACAAAAACTATGCCAATTGTTTGTGCTACGTTTGTGCCGGAATGTACCGCAAAAATTTTCGTTTCTACCACTTCCGGTACGAAGTTATAAGGGTTTTAAAGTGGGGGGCTGGAGAAACGGAAGCCTCCAACCTTGGAATTTCGAAACAAAAACTATGCCAATCGTTTGTGCTACGTTTGTGCCGGAATGTACCGCAAAAATTTTCGTTTGTACCACTTCCGGTACGAAGTAATAATAGTTTTAAAGTGGGGGGACTGGGGAAACGGCAGCCCCCCCACCTTGGAATTTCGAAACGAAACCTATGCCAATCGTTTGTGCTACGTTTGTGCCGGAATGTACCGCAAAAATTTTCGTTTGTACCACTTCCGGTACGAAGTTATAAGGGTTTTAAAGTGGGGGCTGGAGAAACGGAAGCCTCCAACCTTGGAATTTCGAAACAAAAACTATGCCAATCGTTTGTGCTACGTTTGTGCCGGAATGTACCGCAAAAATTTTCGTTTGTACCACTTCCGGTACGAAGTTATAAGGGTTTTAAAGTGGGGAGCTGGAAAAACGGCAGTCCGCCACCTAGGAATTTCAAAACTAAACCTATGTCAATCGTTTGTGCTACACTTGTGCCAGAATGTACCGCAAAAATTTTCGTTTGTACCACTTCCGGTACGAAGTTATAAGGGTTTTAAAGTGGGGCGGGGGCTGGAGAAACGGCAGCCTCCAAACTTCGAATTTCGAAACAAAACCTATGCCAATCGTTTGTGCTACGTTTGTGACGGAATGTACCGCTAACATTTTCGTTTGTACCACTTCCGGTACGATGTTATAAGGGTTTTAAAGGGGGGCTGGAGAAACGGCAGCCTCCAAACTTGGAATTTCAAAACAAAACCTATGCCAATCGTTTGTGCTACGTTTGTGCCGGAATGTACCGCAAAAATTTTCGTTTGTACCACTTCCAGTACGTAGTTTTAAGGGTTTTAAAGTGGGGGGGAGGGCTGGAGAAACGGCAGCCTCCAACTTTGGAATTTCGATACAAAACCTATGCCAATCGTGTGTGCTACGTTTGTGTCGCAATGTACCGCAAAAAGTTGCGTTTGTTCCACTTCCGGTACGAAGTTATATGAGTTTTCAAGAGGGGCTGTGGTAACGGCAACCCTGCACCCAGTAATTTCGAAATGAAACCTATGCCCACTCTTTAAACTACTTTTGAACAGGAACGTTTCGCTAAACTCTTTTCTGTACCACTTCCGGTACAAAGATTCGAGAGTTTCAAACTACGGGGCTGCCGTTTTCAAACCCCTCTGAGTTTCGAAACGAGACCTATGCAAATCGTTTAACAACATTTGTGTCGGAATGTATCGCAAACATTTTTGTTTGTATCACTTCCAGTGCAAAAGTATGACAGTTTTAACTAGGGGGCTGCCGTTTCCAGAACCCCCCATCTTGGAATTTCGAGATAAGACTATGTCAATCGTTTGTGGTACGTTTTTACCGGAATGTACCGCAAAAAAAAAAAAAAAGTGCCTGAAGTTGGCCCCCCACCTCTTCCAAATTACACCAAACGTTGCACATCGTTAATGCATCGTTAGTGCACGTCAGTGCATTTAGAACTAACGTTAGTGCTATCAGCGTTTACAAGATATTGAAGAATTTGGTGGGGGACCAACTTCATATGAAGTTAGCCCCCCACCCATCTTTATGCAGACAGATTTTCACTAAACATAGCGCATCGTTAGTGCACTTAAATACACTAAGCACTACCGTAAGTGCTACCATATTTTGGGATTATTCAAGATTTTCGGTGGGGGCCAACTTCAGAAATATCAAATTCTATACAAATAGAGATAGAAACATGGGGTTGACGGTAATCGTTAGTGCATTGTTAGTGCACTTAAACGCAATAAGCACTAACGTTAGTGCTACCATATTTTGGGATTTATTCAAGATCTTTGGTGGGGGGCCAACTTCAAAAATATCAAATTTTATACAAATAGAGGTAGAAACATGGAGTTAATGGCAATCGTTAGAGCGTGATTAGTGCACTTAAATGCACTAAGCACTAACGTTAGTGTTACCACATTTTGAAATTTATTCAAAATTTTTGGTGGGGGCCATTTTCAGAAATATCAAATTCCATACAAAGTGTCAGTATTTTCAGGAATCAGTAACGAATGCACTAATTACTTTGTTAGTGCTTGAAGAGGGCGCAAATTCACGCTGACCACCAAAGATATTTTACTTGTAGCACCTACACTAATTAAGCACTAACGTTAGGGGTTGGTGCACGAAGAAGCACTAACGATGGACTAAGGATTGTACTGGAAATGATTTTTAGTGTTTTTTAATTTGGCAGAAATTTGACACAATGAAAAGCTCCCCTTAAATTTCTTATGTGAGTTTCCTGAGATGTAACTGGATATAACTACACTAATAGTGAAGCACTAACGAAAACGGCTCTAATTTTTTCGTTATCGGTTGAAGTGGGGCGCCAAGTTCATGAAAGCTTCCAAAGGTTTTTTTACTTGTAGGACCTACATTAATGAAGAACTAACGTTAGGTTTTAATGCACTAAGAAACACTAATAATTTCAGTAGAAGAGGTCATTAGTGCTTTTGATTTTGGCGGAAATTTGACGCAATGAAAAATTCCACATTAATCTCTTATGGGATTTTTGTGGCATGTAATTGGCCATATCTACATCAATAGTTAAGCATTAACGGAACTATGAGTGTTTTGCAGAAGCGCTAACGATACATTAACGAATGGACTTATTTTTCGTTACTGCTTGAAGTGGAAACCAAGTTCACGCTGGCCCGCAAAGGTTTCTTACTTGTAGCACCTACACTAATGAAGCACGAAACTTAGGTGTTGGTGCACTAGGAAGCACTAATATTACAAGGAAAGAAAACTTTCGAATTTATCGTGAACTTAGCCCCCACTACAAGCACTAACGAAAAAATTAGTTTTATACGTTAGTGCATTGTTAGTACTTCTAGAAGATACAAGTAGTTTCGTTAGTGTTTCACCATTAGTGTAGAAATGGCCAATTATAAGTCTCAAAACTCCCATAAGAAACACATGGGAAATTATTCATTGTATCAAATTCCCATCTCATTCAAAAGCACTAATTACCTCTGTTAGTGCAATTGTTAGTGCATCGTAATTGCTTCTTAGAGCACAAACACCTAACGTTAGTGCTTCATTAGTGTAGGTGTTACAAGTAAAACAAAACCTATGGGGAAGTCAGCGTGAATTTCGCACCGACACTTTAAGCACTAACGGAAAAAATAGTCCAATTCGTTAGTGCTTCTATAAAGCACTAACAATTTTGTTAGTGCTTCACTATTAGTGTAGTTATGGCCAATTACATATCACGAGACTCACAAGAAATTTAGGCAAATTTTTCATTGAATCAAATTTCCGCCAAATTCACAATCACTAATGATCTCTTCTAGAGCGATCGTTAGTGCATTGTTAGTGCTTTTTAGCGCATCTACACCTAAGGTTAGTGCTTCATTAGTAAATGTGCTACAATTAAAATACCTTTTGAGGCCAGAGTGAACTTAGCGCCCCCACTTCAAGCACTAACTAAAACTTAGTGCCATTCGTTAGTGCATTGGTAGTGCTTCTGGAAAACACTAACAATTTAGTTAGAACTTCAATATTAGTTTAGTTATGGCCAATTACATGTAACGAAACACATAATAAATTTATGGGAAATTTTTCATTGCGTCAAATTTCCGTCAAATTCAAGAGTACTAATGATCTATTCTAGTGCAATCGTTAGTGCATCGTTAGTGCCTCTAGAAAACACTAACAGTTTCGTTTGTCCTTCAATATTAGTGTAGTTATGGACAATTAAATGTCACTAAACTCCTATAAGACATTTATTGGGAATTTTTAATTGCATCAAATTTCCGCCATATTCAAAAGCACTAATGATATCTTCTAGTGCAATTGTTAGTGGTTCTTAGTGCACCAACCCCTAACGTTAGTACTTCATTAGTGTAGGTGCTACAGGTACAATATCTTTGGAGGGCACGGTGAACTTGCGTCAACTTCAAGCACTAACAAAAAATTAATGCCATTCATTAGTGTATTGTTAGTGCTTCTAGAAAGCACTAAATGTTTGTATGAAATTTGATATTTCTGAAGTTGGTCCCACCAGAAATCTTGAATAAATCCCAAAATATGGTAATGCTAACCCTAATGCTTAATGCATTTAACTGCACTAACGATGCAACAACGATTGTCTTTAACTGCATGTTTCTACCTCTATTTGAATAGAATTTGATATTTCTGAAGTTGGCCCCCATCTAAAATCTTGAATAAATCCCAAAATATTGTAGCACTAACGTCAGTGTTTAGTATTTTAAGTGCACTAACGATGCACTAACGATTGCCGTTAACTCTATGTTCCTATCTCTATTTGTATAGAATTTGATATTTCTGAAATTGACCACCCTACCAAATTTTTTGAATAAATCTCAAAATATAGTAGCGCTAACGTTAGTGCTTAGTGCGAATAAGTGCACTAATGATGCACTAATGATTGCTGTTAACACTATGTTTCTACCTTTATTTGTATAGAATTTGATATTTCTGAAATTGGCTCCCCCACCAAAAATCTTGAATAAATCCCAAAATATGATAGCCCTAACGTTAGTGCTTAGTGCTTATAAGCGCACTAACGATTCCCGTTAACTCAATGTTTCTATCTCTATTTGTATTGAATTTGATGTTTCTGAATTTTGCCCCCCACTTTAAAACTATTATAACTTCGTACCGGAAGTGGTACAAACGAAAATTTTTGCGGTACATTCCGGCACAAACATAGCACAGACGATTGGTATAGGTTTTGTTTCGAAATTCCAAGTAGGGAGGCTGCCGTTTCTCCAGCCCTCCCACTTTAAAACCCTTATAACTTCGTACCGGAAGTGGTACAAACGAAAATTTTTGCGGTACATTCCGGCACAAACGTAGCACAAACGATTGGCATAGGTTTTGTTTTGAAATTCTTGGGTGGGAGGCTGCCGTTTTCCCAGCCCTCCCACTTTAAAACCCTTATAACTTCGTACCGGAAGTGGTACAAACGAAAATGTTTGCGGTATATTCCGGCACAAACGTAGCAAAAACGATTGGCATAGGTTTTGTTTCGAAATTCCAAGGAAGGGGTTGCCGTTTCCGCAGCCCTCACATTAAAACTCGTATAACTTCGTACCGGAAGTGGTACAAACGAAATTTTTTGCGGTACATTCCGGCACAAACTTAGCACAAACGATTGGCATAGATTTTGTTTCGAAATTCCAAGGTTGGAGGCTTCCGTTTCTCCAACCCCCCCCACTTATAAACCCTTATAACTTCGTACCGGAAGTGGTACAAACGAAAATTTTTGCGGTACATTCAGGCACAAACGTAGCACAAACGAATGACATAAATGTTGCTTTCAAGTTCCTAGGTGGGGGGCTGCCGTTGGCCCAGCCCGCCACTTCAAAACCCTTACAACTTCGTACCGGAAGTGGTACAAACGAAAATTTTTGCGGTACATTCCGGCACAAACGTAGCATAAACGATTGCCATAGGTTTTGTTTCGAAATTCCAAGGTTGGATGCTTTCGTTTCTCCAGCCCCTCCACTTCAAAACCCTTATAACTTCGTACCGGAAGTGGTACAAACGAAAATTTTTGCGGTACATTCCGGCACAAACGTAGCACAAACGATTGGCATAGGTTTTGTTTTGAAATTCCTAGGTGGGGGCTGCCGTTTCCCCAATCCCTGCTTTAAAACTCTTATAACTTCGTACCGGAAGTGGTACAAACGAAAATTTTTACTGTACATTCCGGCACAAACTTAGCACTAACGATTGGCATAGGTTTTGTTTCAAAATTCCAAGTTTGGTGGCTGCCTTTTCTCCAGCCCCCCACTTTAAAACCCTTATAACTTCGTACCGGAAGTGGTACAAACGAAAATGTTTACGGTACATTCCGGCACAAACGTAGCACAAACGATTGCCATAGGCTTTGTTTCGAAATTCGAAGTTTGGAGACTGCCGTTTCTCCAGCCCCCCACTTTAAAACCCTTATAACTTCGTACCGGAAGTGGTACAAACGAAAATTTTTGCGGTACATTGCGGCACAAACGTAGCACAAACGATTGGCATAGGTTTTGTTTCGAAATTCGAAGTTTGGAGGATGGCGAAATGCACCTATCACAATGAGGACTACATCGAAAAACAGTAATGACTAAGTAAGCCTATCTACATTCCTGCATTCCTTTCTGTGTAGGTAGATAACTTATTGGACACCCTCGTACATAAAGTCTTGCCCTGATTACAAAAACTTCTTACAGAAGAACCGTTTGACATAATAATGTAGGCCTAAATACTGGTCAGTTACATAGGTTAGTATTACAACTTTTTTTAAGACCACTTACGTTACTTACGTTACTGATGGGCGATTTGCTTTCGTGATACCACAGCATGCATTGCGCTTTCTCCTGCTTCGATGCCATTTCGCCAACTAACCCGCGCGCGCCAAGTATCGTACTGCGTCACTCTTGGGTAGCGCTAGTGCCATCTATTGGTCTTTAAAAAACTTGTAATACTAACCTATGTAACGGACGAGAATTTACATTATTCTGTATAACGGTTATTCCGTAATAGATTTTTATAATCAGGGCAGGAGAGAGATCTCCATGCTTTTCTTCTTGATCATGAGTAAAAGATTCTTTTTTTTAAAAAAAAAGTACTTCCTTGAAAAAAAGAATTATCTTTATTTTCTAATTCGACTTGTTTATTTTAAAAGGAAACGAGCTTTTAAAAATATTTTTATGTTATTTTATCATTATAATTAAATAAATTTTCTATTTACGTTTTATTCTATTTGATACATTTATTATTAATAACCTATGTTATTTTCCATACGGTTCGTCTCCGTACTGTCCACCTAAAAATTATTTTTAGTTAATAAATATATAGAAACATAGTGTATAGAGTAGGGGAATGTAGTGTATGACCGAAAGCCTCTCAACCTTTATACGACCCAAACCATCAGCTCAGAAACCTGCTTGGTCATAAGCCGTTTCGGTTCTGTGCTGTTTCGGTCCTGCGCCGCTTCGTAATTTAACTTTTAATAATGCGCCTAAAAGAAACAATGGGGCTTATGCTGAGTCGTTTGGACGTATGATTTAGCGTCATACTAAAGGCCTGACTACTGCAAGAAACCTATGTTAGTCGAACTCTTTAGCATGACATTAATCACATGTCAGAACGTCTCTGCATAAGGCCCAATATTTTTATCTGTTTAATCTGTGTTGCTATAAATTATAAACACCTGTCGGTCCTATGCCTGCGCGAGTTACATACATAGACTACGTACAATCAGTGTTCGTAGGTTTCCTAAAGAAAATTTCCCACGACTAACACAAAAAATTCCCTTTCCTTATCAGATTTTCCCTAGTTCGTTATGTGTCCAATTCTTATGCGACAAGTTATGTCATAAGATCCTACATTAAAGGAAGCGCCATTTGTTTTATTTATTTGGGTTTTGCATTTTTTTTCCCTTCACTTATTTTTAACAAGAGGTCGCGATGGCTCAGTAGTACGTACAGCGTTCACCTCTGGTGCGTGAGGTCCCTAGTTCCATCCCAACTCGCAGCAAATGGACTTTGTGGAGGACAAACACAGTGTTCGTGGGTTTTCATGAGGTTCGTTCTCTCATTTCGTCCCACTTTCTTTAGTCCGCCATTGCATTCATTTCTCATCCTCACCGTCTCGTTCAGCCTAGCCAGTATAAGCATGGAACGTAAAAGTGAAAGATTTTTAACAAAAAATACACACAAATACGCCCAGCCAACAATGTGCAAATTATGCTACTTTGAACACACAAACTAATGCTATTATATTAGTTTATTTCTAATGAACAAAGAAAAATTTAAGCATTTATATTGGTTAATCAGTTAGCACCAGAGTTTCCCTAGATTTTTCATGTTTTATCGAAAAATTCCCTTTCTTCCCCCTTTTGCTAAATTTACCTACAAATTTTCCCTAGATTAGGGAAATTTCCCTGAAATTACAAACACTGCGTACAATCGAAACGACATACGACCGTAACGGCGCAGGACTGAAAAATCTTTTAAGTTTTACGTCCCATTCTTATGCGGTTAGGCTAAAAGAAGACGGTGATAATAGAAATGAATGAAAATGGTGGAATGAAGAAAGTGGGAGGAAACGGGAGAGCCCCGAGAAAACTCACGAGCACGGTGTTTTCCACCACAAAGTCCACAGGCGCAGGACTGAAACAGGTCTCTGAGCTAAAGTTTCGGTCGTATACCAGAGAGGCTTTCTGTCCTACGCCACATTGTCATATTTAATACACTATATTTATATATATTTTTAAGTAAAGGTAATTTTTAGTTAACAGTATGAAGATGAACCTATAATAAATAATACGTAAATAATAGATGTATGAAATAGAATAAAACGTAAATAGAAAATTATATTATCACAGAACTTATGTCTTTGGGCAAGAATTCATCATTGTATGAAGTCCAGAAATTTGTTAAATTAAAGTTGTACATTTTGAATACACGCTTGGTGCTGTTCGTCTTTGTGCGATTCAACTAAAATTATACTCAGTTGAAAAATATATCAATATTTAGGAATGGAATATGGCAGTAAGAATGGAATATGGTATTGTCATCTGACTTACGTCGCTGTGCTAAATTTTATCATTGTATGACGTAGAGAAATGTAAAAGCTTTCTTCCTACTTTTTTAACTGAACTTTCCTAAACCATATATATTGTAATATTCGGTAGAGTAACTGTACAGGGGTTTTCCCTTACCTTTTTTATTATAAAACTTTGTTATACATTTTATACATTAGATTACAAATAAGTAATTTCCCTAATAGTTCTTTCCTCTATAAGTTGGATCTTCTGTCCAGAGCAGCTCGAAGATTTCGGGTATGTTGGTTAGGAACGTCCCTGCCCTTTGGAGATGGGTCTAAAGGAACATCTTGCCCGATGCAGCTCAGAGGTAGGGTAATATATCTTGTCCAATGATGCGCGAATATGGGTGAGGATATTTTTTGCCCGATGTAGCTCACAAGTAAGGGTAGAGGAGTCTCTTCCGCCCAGTGCGACTTGGAGTGATAGGTAGGATGTGACCAGTTGATAACTGATGACTTCTGCCTTGAGGTTTCCGCTTTTATAGTCATTTTTAAGCGGAGCCTATGGATGGGTTGAAGGGGTCCTCTTCGTATCTCTTCGTGCCTTCTGCGTGTTCCCTCGGAGAAAGAATCGGTTGGATGATTGCCGGTGCTTGTGTCGAGGCATGTTCTGTTGTTCACTAATATGAGGGAATATTGCAATATACATATAAACACTGAAGGCACGGGAACTCAGTACTAGAGAGTTTACTTTTTTTGCGTTTACTTAGTTCCCTAGTTCGATCCCAATTTATGTAAGTTTGTGGTGGATAATATCTTGTCTATGGGTTTTTGGAAATTCTCTTTCCACCTACATTGGGGGCGCGGTGGCTCAGTGGTCAGTTGTGTATTCGCTGCCCATGAGATAGCACGTCTTTCGCTGGTGCTTCATCCAGAGTCTTACCGTGCGAGTGGCATTGAACGCGCCTAGTGCACTCTGTGATTGATTGAAATTTACGCTTTACTTGGTTCTAATATCTTTCAACCTGTGGTGACTAGTGAGCTTCATTTGGAATTACAACATGTATATCAAACGTATGAATACATTAAAATTAGGATTCCGTGCAATTCCTAACCGTCCCTCCACAATCAAAATCCATGAGTTTATTCAAAACACATATCAGTTAAAGGAAGAACAAATACTAAGTCTCGAGTTGAATATTTATCGTAAATGTGTATATATTAAGTTATTGTCTGACTTGTTGTGTGACAAAATGTTACGAGCACATGGAGATAGTGTTAATTTTCAAGGCAATAGTGGAACATACCCAGTGACCTTAGAATTAGCTGATCGGCCTTTAACCCATGTGCAAGTACATGCTACTCCTACGGAATATAGTGATAATGATGTCACACGTGCCTTGTCTGTTTAAGGAAAGTGTAAAAGTATCAAAGATGAAATTTATGAAGATACCCATATTTATACGAGTAAAGTTAGATCTGGACGAAAGGTTGTGACTATGTACTTGTTCAAGCCTATGCCATCATTAATTGATATTCGTAACCAAAGGTTCATCGTAACTTTTTAGGGTCAGGGCCGTACTTGCTATTATCGTTAATCACGTGATCATTTATAAGACCAATGTTATCGTCAAAAACGGGCCATTGTTGAAACAACAACCTTAGAACACACTGAAAGTGCTAAGGAACGCTCTCGAGATTCATAAACCCGAGAGATTACTGTATTTAAACCTGCTACTTCTTCTTGCTTACTTTGACTTCAGATGTGGACTTCCCAAAGTTAATGACTGCTCTTGCTACCACTGTGATACAGGGCCGTCCCGAAGCTACTGCTCCGATAGTGGTTAATAATAACGTTCCTAACCAACCATGTACCGGAGAAATTTCTGACAATTTCTCTGCCACAATCAGAACAGGGCCTCATCTCCAGCCCCTCCAGCCTTACATGGTGCTTCTCCACTGGCTGAGTCAGATCTTTCACAGACACCTCACATAGTCAGTGATCAGGATATAAAGAAGATATTGCTAGAAAGTGCTTTGTCCTCCCCTAGTGTTGTTGATAATAATCAGAATCCAAAGTGCATCTCTAGTGTATGAGAAGTTTCCTCTCTAAGTCCAATGTGTACAGTTCAGTCCAGGGAAAAAGATCCCATTTTCTCCCCTTTGAGTTATCCTAGTGGGAAAACCCGATGTCCGGAATTCTTAGGAAGCCTCACAACGGAAGAAAGCAGGAACAGCTATAGCTCAAGTCAAACAACCTATGAAAACGGATCAGGTACTTTCAGAATTATTCCCTAGAATCACCTGGTCATCTGTAGTGAAATTAGTAAATACTTAACATATACCTGATATCGAAGTTCCTACTTCAGGTGAGTCACCAACAGTTTCTAATTCTACCCGAACATTCAGCAGATCAGTTCTTGCAGAAAAACAATGGTGCTTTATTATAAAGTGCGTTACTAAAATTCGATTCCTTTTTTACTACTATACTTATGAGTACTATCTTAAAACTAGCAACTATAAACATTGACGGCATCCGATCACTAGTAAAGATTGAAGCTCTCAATGACTTTTTACTTAAATCTGAAATAGATGTGGCTTTTCTTAAAGAAGTTGGTCCAATAATTGTAAACGTACATCCATCGTATATTGTATATAATAATTGTACATGTAATAACCTTGGTACTGCAATTTTGGTTTAAAAAAAAAAAGGCTTCCCCCTTTCAAATGTAAAATTGCATCCTAATGGTAGAATTCCTATAAAAGGTCAAGTTAATGATACCACACTTATCGATGTTTATGCGCCCAGTGGAAGTAATAATAGAAAAGATAGGAATATGTTTATGCAAATGAGGTAGCACCATATTTTAGTGGCACAAATAACGTTATACTTAGAGGTGATCATAATTCAATAATAACTCACAAAAGAGAACCGACTTACAATTATTGTCCTACATTGAATGAATTAGTAAAGAATTTGTCCTTGGTAGATGTGTGGGACTTTAAACACCCAGACTTACAGGGAACACATTTATTACACAAAATTCAACTCTAGAATAGACAGGCTCTATGTCAATGATACCTTAAAACCTCAAGTTGTTACTGTATATCGATATCCCATGTGTTTCACTGATCATCTCTGTTTAATAACGGAAATTAAAATTAATGACAAGAAGCTTGTTCGAGGACGCGGTTATTATCACATGAATGAAAGTCTGCTTAACGATGAGACATTTTGTCAGTTCTTTTCTAAAAACGTGGAATTATTGGCTTAAACAAAAGAAATGGTTTAAAAGATATCTTGAGTGGTGAAATCAATATTGTAAGGGAAAAATCCGAAATGTTTGTAGGTGGTATTCCTCTGACACTTATGCTGATAAGCGGAAATTTTATAATTTCTATTACAGATGTCTCTTAGAAGCACAGACAGAGGCTATGACAAATCGCCCCGCCCTTACCTTTCTACGTAAATACAAAGCAAAATTATTACAATTCCATAAACGGAAAATTGAAGGGATTAAGTTACGTAATAAATTTCCAGTGTTTCCAGAAGAAGGACACTGCTCTCTTACACATGTGTTAAAAAAAGCCAAACGTTGAAGGAGGAAACTAATCACGTCCCTAACAGATGCGCAAGGCTCTTTGCAAACTACGAAGGACAATATTCGCAACAACCTGTGTGATTATTACTACCAGTTATTTGGGATAGATTCTGCTACCTACTGCGGCAATAAATTATTTGACAGTGTGCCTACGGTGATAAATGATGAAGACAATCGAATTTTATGTGCCTCGTTTATGAAAGTTGAAATAAAAAGAGCTGTGAATGCTGCGAAACAAGGGAAATCTCCTGGCTACGACTCTATCTCTGGCCGTTTGTATGTTAAATTTTGGGACATAATGCGCGATACACTAACATTGATTGTGAATGAATGATTCTTTGCTTCAGACACTACAGAACGTCCTAATACAGCCATCACGGTATTTATCCCCAGAACTGCTCAACCTTCTAATGTTAGTCATTATAGACCTATATAATTTCTTAATTCAGATATAAAAAGTTTTAGTAGATGTATCAAAAACCGTCTCATGGAATATATCTATACGTTATTACATTATTGGCAATATGTGGCTGTTAAAAAGAAAACCATCTATCACCTTCTGTTAACTACTTGGGATAGTATTACTATTTGTAATGATTGCGCTCTTAAAGCGGCTCTGATTAATTTAGATTTTAAAAGTGGCTTTGATAATATTGAACACTATGGTCTGTTTTCAGATAATTTGGTTTTCGTGATGAATTTGTTACCTAGATGCAACATTTTTATAAAGAGGCACATACAAAGTTAAATGTTAATGGTCACCTCTCCAAAAGCGTTCCCGTCAATCGTTCAATACGACAAGGTGATCCCCTTTCGATGCTGACTTTTGCTATTAGCCTTGCTCCCCTGTTATATGCTATGGATAACCGCCTAACAGGTCTAAATATTATTACACCTGCTGTAAAGGTGGCTTGTTACGCAGATGATGTAACAGTTTTTGTATCCTCAAAACTAGATTATTCTTTCATGATAGATTGTGTTCATGATTATGAGATAGCATCTGGAGCTAGATTAAATGTCTGTAATTAAAAGCACTAATTACATCCGTCTCATTTTATCGTGTTCCATCTCTGTGTCACTTTGACTGAATTAATGTTCATACTTTGTGAATGAAAATAAATCATAAAATGTTAACTTTAATTCTTTTGCACCTGCAATTCAAAGGAAGCTTGCTATAATTACTTGCGAGCTACCATTGCATAATGCATTGGTGGTTCATAGACAATACCAATAGAAGCTATATTTACTTAGTAACATACGAGATTACTATAGCAACTTAACAACGTTATAATAAATATTTTCTTTCCTTCTTCTTTTTGAGCTGGTACAGAGCATGACGTATTTTTTGCTAATTAAAATTATATGTTATCGTTATCTATTGCAGGATCGTATTTTCTGCTTTTAATTTCCAATAGAAACAGTTTCTGCAATCTGAGTTAATAGTAATATTAGAATTGATTAAATGGGATCGCGGTGCTTAGTGGTAGAGTGCTCACCGTTGGAGCGTATAATCCTTGGTTCGTTTCTTGGTCCCGCCAAGTGGGCTTCATAGTGGACACACACCGTAGGTGGGTTTTCTTTAGATATTCTCGCTTCCTCTCATATTCATTCGGTGAAACCGTTTATAATCCATTTCATCATCAGCATCTCCCTTCCTCAACTTCGGTGTATAATCATGAGAAGTTAAGCTAAATAAACGGCCAACACGTTTTTGTGAGATACATATTTCGTGAAACAAGCATGAGGTAGTAGAAATAGCAACCTACAAACTTCTAAATTTGCACATTCTTATCACTTTAATGATGTTAAACAGTTCCCTTCTAGTTATATGATCAGCGCACTCATCTTCGTCGCGAAAACCCGGAAAATGGAAAACGAAATTATTTTTTTCAGTTTAACATCCAACGATTATGTCTTTTAGACTAAGGAAGATGGATGATTAAAACAAGGGATTGGTGATGGAAAAATTGATAAAATGAGAATGTGGAAGGAAACGATGGTGCCCCGAGAAATCCCACGGACACGATGTTGTCCACCACAAACTTACTTGGCCGAGGATCGAACCAAGGACCCCATGCACCACAGGTGCGGAAGACCCAACTTCGATTCCCGATAGGAGCTCATGTGGTTCAGATTCCACATTAAGCTGTAGAGTAAATCTCGTATTAAATCCAATAAATCTCTTATTTATGTAGATTTATAGTTGAATATCAAGTATTTGTTTACAGCGTTGGTTTGTTAGAAAGGATGAGCAGATATTCTCATCTCCTATTTTTCTTCAATTAAAAATTATTTCCGGGAGGTTGTGCATCTTCACCAGCTCCCCTTGCCTGGTCTCCAAGAAGTCCCTAATTGACGACACCAGACAATGCTCTCTGGAGTTTCATAAAGCAACAGGTAAGAAACACTCGATATCACACAACGCAGGAATTACGAGCATCTGTGGAACACGTTTTCACCCTCGCGACTCCGGAGTATCTCCGCAAAACCTCTGCGAGAACTTGGCGCAGAATTCAGCTGTGTTACGACATGGATGGTGATCATATCAATGTTTATGACTCTTAAGACTTTTTAGACTTCAAGGTAACTGTGTACAGACATTCTACCATAACTAACACTATACTGTTGAAACCAAGGAGGGGTACGCCCACTTTCGGACCACCCTGTACTATACTTCCAATATCATTTCTATGGTAATAGAAGAAAGCAATGAAATGGCAAAAGATGTTTTAAAACAAGATGTAAGTCTAGTAGTAATAAATTACTACAGTAGAGTTTTCTCTTGAACTTTGAAAGAATCTAATCGTTAGAATAATATAATGCGAGAAGTTGTCGTAATGGTGAGGGAGGAATACTGAGTAAGCATCTAAGTAAAGTAGACAGAACTTATTGATCATAGATTTCTGATTCTAAGAATTAAGGATCTAGTGGTGATACAGGCGCACGTAAACAACCACGAAGTAAATATATATTATGGGCAAATACAAGATATCAAACAGAAAGCTAAAAGAGGTGAAATTGTACTTGTCACATGAACATTACCCAAAAATGATGAAAAATAAGTGGAAATGTGGGTGGTGTGAGAAGAACGCAGAAAACTAGTTGGTTTGAACGGAAAACGTATGAAAGATGTTAGAAGTGGTGGGAGAGAAAAGAACAGTTTTAGATATTATTGAAAAGAAGGAAAACTGGTTGGAATATTGGCTAAAATGAAACTGTATCGTGAAGGACGTGCTAGTGGGTATGATGGCAGGAAAGAAAGGGAAGGGGCGAGGGAAGCTACAATTGATAAACGATATAAAACAGAAAAATCATACTTGAAGACGAAGAGATTAGCGGAAGAAAGTGGAGCGTGAAAGCTTCTCAGCTGCAGCAAGTGACCTTCCAATAATAGCAGAATACCTGTGATAATGATGATGTAAAATTAAATTTTAGAAGAACAACAAAGTTTGGTGAAAATAAATTTAGAGGCCGAAAGAAGTAGTCAATTTTGGCACGTACAATTTCATAAGTTCAAGAGGAGAAGGTATACATTAAAATTTTCAGTAGCTGGTGGAAAATCTCATAAATTATATTGTGATTCAGAAAAGATTTCGAAGAAATTTAAAAGAACTTTCATTGAGGCCGACATATTCCCTGGCCATAGTTTTGTGATGATCAAAGAGGATAGATATCCAACTGAAAATGTAGCCAGAACAAAAACAGGGCATAAGAAGATGAGTGCTGGAAAATTGCAAAATGAGGAAGTGAGAAATCGATTCATGGAAAAATTTAATGAACAAATTTAATGAACAATGCAAACAAGTAGATAGAAGTACTACCATGATACAGGAACACTCGGACATCTTTAGAACACGTAAGTTTTCATAGCTTTGTGCATTAACATACACAGAGAGTGGGTCCTGGGAGTCCAGACGTCCCAATCTAGACTTTTCCGTAAACTTAGTCCAATTTTACAAATTTAAATGTAATTAACACTCATATTGAATTTGGACCCACCCCTGACAAGCCTTGGACCACCCCAAATAAATTCCTGTGTATGTGCCTGGCTGAGCATAATATTTTGTTATTTCAAACAAAAATGATGTTTAGTGACGACTGGAGCCTGATGTTCGCAAGGGCGATAAGAAAAATTAATTTCATTCACCCAAAATACCAAAAATATATTTCATAGGTGTCAAAATAACGGCAGTGATCGGTCTACGTAGACATCTACGTTTATATCTACATGAATGTGTGGAAAGTGATACATGTGCGAGTATCCGCGTAATTGTGCAGAAAAATTACAGGTATGTTGCAATGTGAACCTTGAAAGTGTATGTATATACAAAGTGTGGTACATAGAAGCTACGTGATACACGAAACTTAAATTATCGGAGAATTCTATAGGAAATACAAAAACAGGAAGAACATAGAAGTAGAAATGAACACAAGTGTCCAGTATTTTCTATGGTTTATGGGGTACAAAGTCTTCGCCCTTTGCGCTGTCATTACTACTGTAATTGTCCACATTCTATGAATCATCGCAACGAAGCCAAATGTAATAAGAACCTGTACTTCCACCATTACAAGGACCGCAAATCTAGTATCTATACGTTACCCACCTAATCCAGTCAGTTGGGCCCTTGCAATTCTCTAGTTTACACAGCATATGTTATCTTGTTATTGATGTTACCTTGGTCCTTCCAGTGTTATAGAAATTGGTCTTGACCTTCGCTGCAGTTCGGAACTAGTAGGACCGGCAGTTGATGACAGAATGTGGCTAGCGGAACTATGTTGACTTATGGATGCCGACCTCACTACCGTTTGGTCGCCGATGAAGAATCTTGTGTCATATCGAAATTACAATGGGTGTCCAATGGTAACTAATTGTAAAGCTTTGCATACATCAGGCTGCGGAGGAAGTAGTAGGGTAGCGCGAACTGAAACCACTTAATAAACCACGGGTTACAAAAGAAAGATAAGATAGTCTTGAAAGTAGATAATAGCAAAGAATGTGAAAAAAGTATAGTAATTTGGGGAAATATGTTCACGTTAAGGAATTACATAATTGGTGTAATTACAAACGAGAAGAATTATCTGCATGAAAATTACTCATATTATATTTTGGTTCTTCTTTTCTCATAATTTTTCACAGTTCCTGGGTACCTGTAACGTAGTGTAAATAAAAATGATTTTAAAAAAATTACTTCAAGTGTGCATTTTATCCTAATATTGGGGTAACATGCTCATATACGGGGAATAAGCGCATATGTAACATTGAGAATATTACAGGAATATACTGCTCCAGGATCTAATTGACTACTCTGGCCCCAAATATCAGATTTTTATCAAATTTTCAACGTCATCAGAATAAATATTTGAAATGTAAATTTCCCTTCTCTTAAAACCTGACAAACTGTCACATCAATATGTCCAATTATACCAGGTGCTGAGAGGGACATTCGCCTTACAATGTCAAGAACAAAAGTAGATTTTTAGAGAGAATTGTGACGTGCACAGGTACGTACTGGTATTAGATGGCGCTAGCATCATGACGTACGCACGCACGTCAGTGGTATGGAAAGGGTTAGTAAATCAATATACATATAACTAACTAAAACTAACTAACTCTATGGCCTATGGAACCCGGAGGTTCAGTACCGCGTTCACAAAAGCTCTCCACTGACTTCTATCCTTAGCTAATTGGATCCAGTTTCTACTTTGTATTCCTATCTCTGCGAGACCCATCTTAATATTATCCTCCCATCTGCGCCTAGGTCTTCCTAATGGTCGTTTTCCTATGGGTCTACCAGTCAAGACTTTGAAAGCGTTTCTACTTTCTTCCATTCTAGCTACATGACCTGCCCACCTAAGCCTCCTAGACTTGACGACCCTAACAATGTTGGGTAAACCGTATAAACTATGTAGTTCCTCGTTATGAAGCTTCCGCCATTCCCCATTCTCGTTCCTCTTGGGTCCGAATATTCTTCTCAGGATCCTGTTCTCAAATACTTTCAGTCTATGTTCTTCCCTCAGAGTAAGCGACCATGTTTCACAACCATACAGAACAACAGGCATGATTATCGTTTTATATATTTTAAGCTTCAAATTCCTCGACAGAATTCGCGACGACAAGAGATTTTGAACCGAATAGTAACACGAATTCCCTGCTTTTAGTCGACATTTAATTTCTTCGTGAATATGATTTTCGTCTGTTAATATTGATCCTAAATATTTGAAAGTATCTACTTTATCAAAAGTATTATTTAATATTTTAACGCCTCCACAATTTGCCGTATTACGGTCCCGACGCACTTCCATGTATTTAGTTTTCTCTGCATTTACTTCTAAACCCATGTCCCTGCAAGCGTTTAATAAGATCTCTGCATTTAATATACATATAACTACAATATTTAATTGTAGTTATAATCATGTAGTATGTGTCAACTAGAAAACAAATATGTGGGTAACATACGGCAACTACATGGATTCTTTTTAAATGAACTATACATACAAATACTGATAACTGCATCTAGAAACCAGCATCCTACAGTGATCGCAAGGAGACATGAATCTTGACCTAGATCTACCGAATTCATCCCCGCCCCTTAAGTGTTTTGGTCGACAACTCACATTTATGAAATTTGGCCAATCGCGTTTCATGTGCTATACGGAGAATATCTGAAGGTACAGTGTTGCCGGATTGCAACTATCGCTTCGTTTATTTTTGTTGTCATTGTTATTGTCTTTGTTTTATATTTTTGCTGTAATTATTATTATTATTATTAAAATATAACTTGAATAGTTGTTCCAGTTAGTGTTACAGTTCTTTAAATGTTATTTCTTATTCTATAGGGTATGGTGACGGGAAAGAGAGGGAGGAGGCGAAGGAGACTACAATTAATGGATGATATAAAGACAGAAAGATCATACGCGAAGACGAAGAGGTTAGCGGAGGACTGTGGAGCATGGAAGTTTCTCAGCTGCAGCAAGTGACCTGCCAATAAAGGCAGAATACCTATGATGATGATGATGATGATGATGATGATTGGCACTCGTTCACAATACGTCCAAAGTTTGGCAACCTTATTGGTGCACTTCTGATATTTGACCTTTTCTTAAGCTACATTCGAAAAGCTGCTCCACGAATCGTACCAAAATCTTCCGATGTATTTATTACACGTGAAGCGAAACAACTGTATGATTGATGTAGTGTCCAGGCTTGTGCTCGATATAGTACTGTTTTTGCGAAACAATTTTTTTTTATTTTTCTATTTCTTTTTTTTTTAAACCATGAAATAGTAAGTCAGGGGAAATAGGAGCAACGTCTAAAGAGGATCTGAAGGACGTGGTTATTGACAATTCTGATTGAATTATCTTTGCAACTATTAGTATCCTTTGGTGAGCCTCTTATTCCGAGATGATGAATCATGGGTTCTTAACCAATAGTGTTAGTAACTGCGAGTACAATGCTCCAGAAGAGAACAAGTCATCTGCTGGTTTTTACTATACATTACAAACAAGGGTCGTTTGGATTCTAACAACAATAATAAAAATACTTCGTATGGTACACGAAAGTCACAAATAAAAATTATAGTTTAATAAATGTCGTCATTCCAGAGTTGTTCAGGAGACTGGAAGAGCCAATTCGATTCCAGGAGATTCGCAGATATTTTATTGATATAAATGTCTCCATTTTTCTTCGTAGGGTTTACGTAAAAGTGCATTTTAGAACATTTTAAATGAAGTAATAAGAAAAGCTTGTTACTAGATACTTATAATATGTATTGTATTAAGTGCGTCGGGACCGTAATACGGCAAATTGTGGAGGCGGTAAAATATTAAATAATACTTTTGATAAAGTGGATACTTTCAAATATTTAGGATCAATATTAACAGACGAAAATCATATTCACAAAGAAATTAAATGTCGACTAAAAGCAGGGAATTCGTGTTACTATTCGGTTCAAAATCTCTTGTTGTCGCGAATTCTATCGAGAAATTTGAAGCTCAAAATATATAAAACGATAATCATGCCTGTTGTTCTGTATGGTTGCGAAACATGGTCGCTTACTCTGAGGGAAGAACATAGACTGAAAGTATTTGAGAACAGGATCCTGAGAAGAATATTCGGACCCAAGAGGAACGAGAATGGGGAATGGCGGAAGCTTCATAACGAGGAACTACATAGTTTATACGGTTTACCCAACATTGTTAGGGTCGTCAAGTCTAGGAGGCTTAGGTGGGCAGGTCATGTAGCTAGAATGGAAGAAAGTAGAAACGCTTTCAAAGTCTTGACTGGTAGACCCATAGGAAAACGACCATTAGGAAGACCTAGGCGCAGATGGGAGGATAATATTAAGATGGATCTCGCAGAGATAGGAATACAAAGTAGAAACTGGATCCAATTAGCTAAGGATAGAAGTCAGTGGAGAGCTTTTGTGAACGCGGCACTGAACCTCCGGGTTCCATAGGCCATAGAGTTAGTTAGTTAGTTAGTTATTGTATTAAGGATTTCTGAAGGCAAAATTTAACTATCACTTGAAACTATTATTGGGAAAAGAGTACTGTATAATTATTCTTATTTTAAAACATCGAGATCCCATCTTTGTCAGAAAGCGTAATTTGGAGTTGCAATACTATACGCTTCATTTCTTTTCTTTCTTGTTAAGGGCCGCGGTATCTCAGTGGTAGAGCGTTCACCTCTGGTGTTTGGGGTCTCGGGTTCGATCCCAGGCCCCGTCAAGTGAACTTTGTGGTGGACAAACACCGTGCGCGTGGGTTTTCTCGGGGTTCTCCCGTTTCCTCCCACTTTCTTCATTCCACCATTTCATTCATCACTCATCATCACCGTCTCCTTTAGCCTAACCGGCATAACCGTGGGACGTAAAACTTAAAGATTTTTTTTTCTTGTTAAGTACTTGTATCAGAGCATTTTACATATGTCATAATAAAATTACTTGCAAACTGAAGGGTTTTCACGCACTTTTAAATATTGTTTATAATAGTTTTACAAAGTTTCTTTGTAATACAGTAAATGCTTTAAGAATACAGTGAGTCCTCAGCACATACTGTAGTGGCTTCGGAGATATAGGGCAATTTGTCTTAAGATATAACTGGAATCCCTTCGTTCATTGCAGCTTTCAGGGTAGATCATTAGAAGGAGTCTCCTTTGCTCATTGCAGTCTCGGGAGACAATTATAAGATTTCTTCATCGCTCATTACAACTCCGGGAGAAAGGTGGTTATAGGTTATCTCTTTTGTTAACTATAACTTCCAGAGAAAGGATTAGAGGGACTCTTTTTAGACCATTACGAGCCCCGGAGAGAGAAGTTGGTAGGTTAATGATCGACTGTTAACTGATGCTCCGTAGCTCTTGAAGTCCTCTTTTACGGATGTCCTCTGAAGGGGAGGTCCGCGAGGAGAGAGTCGGCCATCTTCGGTTTTCCTCGGATCCATCTTCGTGTCCTCTTCATATCTGCTGGTGTTTAAATTTGAACACGATAATGTGTGTTCGCATGTGTTTACAGTAGTTGCTTATACGTGAGAGTATGTAACCGTATTGTATTAACCGACTTCAACGAAAGTTTTAAACAAATATAAAATAATAAAAGCGCTAAAAAGTAGAAAATGATAAAGTACTTAAAAGTACAAAATATCACTATCATTATCTATTTCTTAAAAAATTAAAGCCTGTGCCAAACAAACAAATTAATGCTCAATATAAAATTAGTTTAAACGGTAATTTTGATAGACATTAATTTTTTTAATTGATTTGGCACAGATTTCAATTTCTTATAGATAATGATAATGATATTTTGTGCTTTTAAGCACTTTATTATTTTCTACTTTTTAGCGCTTTCATAATTTTATACCTTTTAGTGCTTTCGTTGAAGTCGGTTAATATTGCTTTTTTTAAGTTTCTATTTTGTATTTCTTAGTGTGTTCTTGAAGTCGATTCTATTTCTATCAAGTTTTTAATTTTTATATTTTTTCGTTACCACAGTAGTTTAGTTAGATACCTAAACTAAAGGAACAACACTAACTTCCTTTAAAAAAAATGGTTGCCCTGTGAAACATGCGTTACAAAATATGTATATAAAAATCGTGTACATGCTACAGAATTATACACGGTTTGAACACTATCATGTGTAAGGAGTTTCATGGTCTAATTCCAAAGGTTTTCATTAGATCATGATAACATTTATATGGGGCTACCAGGAAAGTATGCTCTTTCGAAAAAGAAAAAGAAAGAAAAAAAGAAAAAGAAAGAAAAAAAGAAAAAGACAATCATCAAAATTACTAGAACTGGTTGAAATTTTGCGTGAACATAGATATGACATATACAGCCTGTTTATTGATATGACTGTGCTTATTAACATAAATAAGATGTTTTGTAGAATCTGAATCCCATAAACTTCACCCTCAAATAGCTTATCTGCTTATATAAAACATGAAGAATAGCCACTATACAGGATATTCATAAAATGATGGAATTTCGTAAGAGAATACAATAGTGGTTAATTATCTTACATGGGCATCGCCTACTGATAGATGCAGGAAATTAATTTCAGTTCGACACTAAATAGTAGTCCATCGTTAAAAGAATTTGTAAGTGGCGACTAGCTGGTTGCCAAGCAACTTCACGGCGATCTGTCACTCTATTGCTAACCCACTACTACAGTAGCAATGAGTAAATTCGCTTTGTGTGACATGTGAATTGTAATTTGAATTATTTTCTGAATTGTGAATTGTAAGAAATGTAATCTGCTCGAAGCACTATCCCAGTCGTAGGTCTCGTTTCGCAAACTGATCTACCTTTAACCCTAACAGAATGCTAAGGCCAAATATTGTTTCCAGATTTCCATTTCCTGATCTATTAACGTACATTCCTCATAAAAAGGAATAGTTTATATGGCAAGGGAGAATGAGGATGAAACTCGTTTAAATTGAAGGCCTCTAAGTGGTGTGTAAATATTACATATTTTTAAGAGGAAATAAAGGAATTTTGACAAATAAGGAAACATTGATTCAAGGAAATTAAAAGAGAATAGTTGCATTGGAAAAAAGAATGAAGTTGTTCCAAACCGCAACACATATAAACCTGAACAACTACAAGATTTTTCACCATCAACAAAAATAGTGAAACCAGCACAGAACGCCCTTCGTTCAAAAAAAAAAAAAAAAAAAAAAAAAAAGAGGAAGAGAGAACCATTGATGCAAAACAGATTAGGCTTTAGCCAACTTACTGCTTTATGCTCCAACTTATAGCTACCATTATGTTTGATTAAATTCCGCAAACTTGGTGGAGTGAAATGGAAATAAGTGAGATATATTGTTTCGTTGCAGTATTTAGGAGCTACAGTACCACTTGATTATATGACCCGCCTACGCGTCTTTGGCGCAGAAGTGCCGAGTTCGATTCCCGGTGGGAGCTCATGTAGTTCTCATACCATATTATTCTGTAGATGTACGTCTTACTAGCCTCCATGCTTAAGGGGGCATTACACTTCTATTCAATCAACAATCATCCTTGTATTTCGTATTCTGATGCATAAACAAAAGGGCCAATATTTAGCAAATATTCTAAAAAGTTGTTGCGTGGTCCGAAGAAGTACACATTAAGTACTTGTGTATAATATTCTATTTAAACTTCATAATTTCATTCACTATATTTATATGTAATAAAGAGAATCTTTGTTTGTCTTGCACTATAATGAAATAGACTAGATCATTTTCAATCATATTCACGTTAGTTGGATTGAATTCTTTCGCATCTTATTTCTTTCATTTCTTAGGAACTCTTTACCCTCTGCACCAATAATCTCTACCATTTTCTTGATGTCTCAATGGTCTTCAATTGAGCCTAGTGTCAGCTTTCGGATCTACTGCCAGTAGAGAACGTTCCATTGCTAGTTTAAAATTTCTGCAGACGTCCGCGATGGCTAAGTGGTGGGGCATTCATTTCTGGTGCGTGCGGTCCTGGGTTACTCCAAGCTCTCTGCAAGTGGACTTTGTTGTGGACAAATACTGTGTGAATGGGATTTCTGGATTCTCCCGTTTCCTCCCACTTTCTTCATTCCACCATTTCATTCATTCTCATCATCACCTTTAACATTAGTCAACACAGCATAATTGTGGAACGTATGTGACCCTACCGAAGTAAGCATGGACAGTCGCATAGGGTAAGGTGATCCCAGTCGAGAAATCACCCCACGTTTTGTTTGATTAACTTGTGAAACTGAAGAAGAGAGAGAGACAAACAATAGTTCACTAAATTCACCAGAATATTGCAGAGTCCATATGACATAAAGCTTTCTTTCACTTGGAAAATCACTTACTTGCCGCGAAATAACAGATTTAAAAAAATGATCATTAAGAAATATATCACTATGTTCTTCATTCGGGTTAAATGATAAGCTCTTATGAACGAATATATCTTTATAGGAATTAAATAAACCAACGAATGTACAAAACTTCACAAATCTTGAACACTGGAGTCTTTATGTACCTCAAACATATGCTTCTAATGAGACTTACACCTTCCATTTATACGTCCACAGAGTCACAGAAATCCATTTTTTTTATCCTCCTATTTAGTATTAATTCGTAGAACAACCTTATATCAAAGTTTAATCAAATTTCTATTAATAAGAAGAGCGAAATATCACAACTCATTACAGAATCTCCTCAAACTCGTCGTAATAATGTGGATTTCGTTTTGTATCCAATTCTACACTAGATATATTTTACCCTTGCTATCACCAACTTCAGTATGAAGCGGCCTTACAGATCTTTCACATACATGATGGTATAGTTCGTCAACCAACCACTTGGCGGCGCTGATTAACCCTTTAACAAAAGAAAACTAAGACGCAACTCTAATACTATTCTCGTTATTTTTTTATTTTATATATAAAGTTACGACACGTAACATGAAATAGACTAGATCATTTTCAATCATATTCGCGTTAGTTGGATTGAATTCTTTCGCATCTTATTTCTTTCATTTCTTAGGAACTCTTTACCCTCTGCACCAATAATCTCTACCATTTTCTTGATGTCTCAATGGTCTTCAATTGAGCCTAGTGTCAGCTTTCGGATCTACTGCCAGTAGAGAACGTTCCATTGCTAGTTTAAAATTTCTGCAGACGTCCGCGATGGCTAAGTGGTGGGGCATTCATTTCTGGTGCGTGCGGTCCTGGGTTACTCCAAGCTCTCTGCAAGTGGACTTTGTTGTGGACAAATACTGTGTGAATGGGATTTCTCTGGATTCTCCCGTTTCCTCCCACTTTCTTCATTCCACCATTTCATTCATTCTCATCATCACCTTTAACATTAGTCAACACAGCATAATTGTGGAACGTAAAACTGGAATATTTCATTCCATTTCATTTTCAAATTTCTGCACATTGAAATAATAGCGTGTCATTATTGTGCAAAAGGACAAATCTTTAATTAAATTTAATGAATATTGTAAAAATTATTGTATTATTAACAGAATTGCCCGTTTCTTGGACAGAAGTAAAAAGATTTAATAATATAATGCCGGTAATTTGAATATTGTAGTATTTGATTCTCTCCCTCTTTAGAAGCGGAATTTTTGATCATGATGTAACTAGTTTTTGCTTAGCTTTAATGATGAGTTTATATACTGAATTGTACACCTACAACTTAAGCGAATTCTCCAACTTAAGACAAATCCTCGAATAGGTCCTTTATCCTTTTCTGAATACAGCCTCGAAGACTTGGATCTTATAAAAAAAAATCTTGTTTCCACCTTGAGGAATGAAATTTTTGAAAATTGTTAAATACAAATTCTCTTATTTTAAATTCAGAGTGAAAATACTGAATTTAACACCTCCAACTTAATCGAATCCTCGCATTCAGAATTTTCAGATTAAAGTGCCAGAAATATGAATATTATAGAAATTTGAATAGGCCTTTTTCCCGTAAGGAACATAAATTTCGAAAATGTTGAACACCTTCTTTAGTATTATGTTGAACAACTTATTTTTAATTTGCAGTTATGTGCCGAGTTTCACCTCCCTAGTTTTACGGATTCATGAGGTATTATATTCTTGGTTAAAAAGAGAACGAAGAAAAACAAACCTCCCGTTTACCCTCTTAGTACTTTAAAAAATACTTTCTTATACTTAACTTTCTTGACGAAAGGAGTTTCATGTTCAAATTTCAAGTTTTAACTTTCTAGTTTTTAGTTTTCTGCCCTGGGCATTCATGAGTGAATGAGTAACTTTTTTATGTAATATTAGTGTACCCATTCCACATATTACATTAACATTAACATTATCCACTATTTATGAACTGTAGTACATCCACTTAAAAACAATAAATAAGAAATGAAATGTGGTTTGTTTGATTTCTTACAATATATTGCAATAAACTACAGACTTAATAAACGCTTGTTATTTTTATTTTCTTTCAGTTGTACAATTTAGGAAAAATTCTGTGGGGTTCGCCAATACCCCAGTGAGAGTTTAAGGGTTAACAATTCATCCTTTTACAGCATTCAAGTAATGTTAATATTAGTTATATATACACATAAGGCTGAGAAAATTTTCCCAACAATACTATATGTTGTAAATACAGAAGGTATACAGAAGGTCGATCCGCGTATATATGTCCAATTTTGAAATAGCACTAACCTTATGAAAATCCATGGGACCACCATTGGTTGTCTTCAATGTGATGGCCATGTGTTCTCGTTCTGGTAATAGCCATTCACCGTAACTTCCACTGTAGAAGACTACGACGAAGTACAGGAGTGGAATCTTCTTCCATTCCTCCCGGCAGGCTTTCCAAAGGCCCCCGAGAGTAGTGACATGACGAGAAGAAAGTGCCCTTTTCAGTAGACCAAACCCGCAGAAACCCATGGGACTGGCATCTGGTGATTTCACTGGTATATCATGAAATGGAATAGCACGAATACCGGTGTCTGTCTCCATCTGCTTCAGAAAGTTCTGGGTAGAACGAGATGTATGTGAGGAGGCCTTATCCACATGCACAGACACTTGCTTTATGACATGCCCATACAAACGAGGCAGATCTTCTGTATAAATTGGGGTCAGTATATGTTGCTGAAATAATGCAGAGTTGATTTTACAGTTTTTAGGGACCTGACGAATTGTTAACTTGCCCTGATAAGAGTAACCGGCGACAACCATAAATCCATTCGAGAAAGTTGCTTTGCAATGACGGATGAACGCAGGACGGCTTTTGCATCTCGCGAAGTGTAAGTTATCGAGCAAATTTTGTCACAATCTGATAGATACACCCATGCTTCATCTAGTGTGGCCACAAACTTCCACTTTTCCCCAGATAGATGGCGTTCATAGAGGCACCTGCTGTTGGTCTTTCTCTCACGGCTATGGGCCGCACTTAGGTAATGTCCATGACTTTTAAAGACCTTCCGGAGGTTTAATTTCCCACTCAGGGCACGGTTAACAGTTGACTGTGGTATGAGGAGTCGAGCTGCCATCACACGTTGCGGAGGGGGATTTTCTTGTAAGGCCATTCGCCGCAACTTCTGAGCTACTTATTTACGAGGGTCGTTCCGAAATTAATTCCTCCTATTTTTTGTGTTGACTTTGTATGTCCATGCCAGATGTCGTTTGTGCAGTGTTAATGCTTGAACCTTCTTCTTTTATTTACAGCTGGTCCCATTGTTCTGCGGTAGTTGGCGCCAGCTTAGGAGTGTTCCAAAATGGAACCTGATATGGACGTGCGTATAAAACAACGATGTGTGACTGAATTCCTCACTGCTGAAGGAATTGCTCCGATTGAAATCCATCGACGCTTGGTAACGGTTTATGGAGACGATACAATAGACGTGAGCAATGTACGACATTTTCAAGGTGTTGGAAAAGGGTGTTAATGACAAGTCACGATCCGGTCGACTCTGCACAGCTGTCATTACCTCGCAATGAAGAGCGTCTTGATCAACTCATCCGTGCTGATCGTCGGATAACGACCAGAGAATTGTGTACAAAGCTGAACGTGGCGGTCATTTTCAAGACTCGGAAGCTGTTGTCAACGCTGTAAGGAAGTGGTTAGCCTCAGCTGGTTCCGATTTTTACAAACGCGGCATGCAGGCTCTCATTCATCGTTGGCAAAAGTGTGTAACGAATGGTGAGAACTATGTGGAGAAATGACAGCCTGTAGCTGAAATATTGCTCTGTTTAGCTGTGCTGTTGTTATTTATGTATCTCCTAAAAAAAATGGAGGCATTACTTTCGGAACGATCCTCGTAATTACAGTTTGACACTTTAGGCGAAATAATGCAAATAAATGTGTTTATTTCTCTTTCACAAAGAGAGCAATAACAAATCAAATGTAAGCAGTATGAACATAATTTTCATGTACTATTGTGGAAGAGAGAATGAGCCCTAAAGGAAATGGTTAATGGCAATTAATAAGAATGAATATAACGATAATGTCATATTGTAGTTAGTTCAAATGTAACAGCTGTTCAAGTTTGCTATGTTATGATTTAGAGGGACAGCATTATTTCATAAGTTACAAGCAATATGTGGGTCACTGTTAAGAGTTTGTGTGTCTTTGTTAAGACTAGATGTGTTAGCGTTAGGAGATGTGGCATTGAAAAATAAAACAACAACACATACAATCTGTTCCTTAACAGTGTATATTTTTATATACAGTACTTACGAGGGTGATTCAGAAAGTACGGTGATACCAAGATGATAACTTTATTTCTGTTTGACAGATAGCACCGATGCAGGTATCAGTGGAAAGCTTGCAATGGTAGCTACAAATGGTGGCATCATTTTTCAACATAGTCCCCATTACGGGAAACACATTTGCGCCAACGCGATACAATGTTTTTCATGCAGTCAGCGGAAACCTGTGGTGGTTGTTGGCAACACCATTGCCGAACTGTTGCTTCCACCTACACGTCACAACTGTAGCGTTGTCTCTTAAGATGATCTTTAAGTTTGGGGAAGAGCCAAAAGTCACAGGGCGCAAGATCTGGACTATAGGTAGAATGTCCATTAACCTCAGACGCTGTCGTTCTTCTTGAGTTGTATGGCTTGTGTGCAGACGAGCATTACTTTGTGTGATGCAAAATTGCCTGTTTATCTTCGCGAGTGCGTTGCAATCTGGCCCGCAGTCGCAATTAATTCGTCCACCTGATATTGATGATTCTCATTAGAGGCTGTTGCGGGCCGTCCATTACGGTAATGATGATGGAGATTTAATGCAACTGAACGTTGGTCTTTCACAGTCCTTACCCACCTCCACACAGCGCTGACGTCAAAACAGTCATCCACGTAAACCGCAGTCAGAAATTAAATGACATCCCGCTGTTTCAACCGGATGTCATCACTGAATGCCATGGATTTCTCCATTACTCTAAAACAAGAAGAGATATGAAGGTGACACAAATACTATTCTATAGCTTAAACATCAATGCATTAATGATAAACAGTTCAGAATATTTGCAGTACTATTGGCCAAGTAGTAGGCTTAGAGGCATTTCTGTATCATCTTCGTAAATTAGAGGTTCGGGGAAACATAATGATATGTCACATCTTCTAACTTTCGTGTAAACTGGAAAAGAAAGTTCAATATTTCCATGCAATGTAATGTAATGCAATGTAATGTCACATACTAAACAAGGTTCTCCTTTCATCTGGACGTACATTTCCGAAATTAAACTACCTACATACTGTTCTATGGTTCAATCCCAATCCATTCCACCTAACAACTCAATTTCACTGGAGTTGGCGCTTACCATTGTGTTCGTCCGAGCTTCTCAAATATCTAAACAATCTATTCCAGCAGAGAAAGAACCAACAACTGCATCAAATTGGAAATAAACGGCATACTTCTTAATGCTATAAAACATTTTTATTCAATTTTCTCGAAAACAATAATTTCATTTTATATCTCATTAGAACCATACAACTCTTGTCGTCTTGTTAGTCATAACACAGCCACACACACACAAAAATAAAATAAAATAAAATAAAATAAAATAAAATTAATTCTAAGCACCAGACCCCAGGATATGTATTCGATGTATTTTGTTATACAGAATCCAACTTTCTAAACCCCAGGACGATTGATCGTGTCAATTTTTTTATGGGCGAAAAGTTAAACGGTTTTGAATAGGGAGGACACGTTTTTCGCTCATAAAACAAAATTGACACCTCCAATAGTCCTGGGGTTTCGAAATTTGGATTCTGCATAACAAAATACATCGAATCCATACCCTGGGGTCCATTGCATAGAACTTTTTTTTCTTTGTATGCTTGTGTTATATGTATCCAAAATTGCTCAAGTTTTTCGCCCATAAAAAGAAATTAATTCGGTCAATCGTCCTGGGGTTTAGAAATTTGGATCCTGGGGTTTAGGAAATCCATAACCTGGGTGCCGGTGCACAGAATTTTTATTTTCTGTGTGTGTGGCTATGTAATGAATAGCTTAATGTGGGCTTAATGAAATATTTACAAAGAACAAAAGTCTATTTTGTGGATTCTTGAGTAAAGAATTTAGAAAAACAGTCATACAGTGTTTCGTATGGAATATTGTACTCTACTGGGCAGAAATATAGACATTTCGTAAAAGCAAGCGGAAAATACTGGAAATGTAGGTGTAAAGAAGAATGGAGATAATTGTTGAAGTATGGAGACAGAAAGCAAATCAGGAAGTGTTATAAATAGTGGGAGAGACAAGAACAAATATTGTATATAATTGAGAACAGGAAGAGAAACTAGTTGGGATATTGGGTGAAAAGGATCATTGAGGGACGTGCTAGAGGGTGTGGTGCTTGGAAAAAGAGGAAGGGAGCAGAAGAGGCTACAGCTGATGGGCACTATTAAACAGAAAAATTTTAGGTGAAGACGAAGATGTTAGCTGAAGACCTCTGAGCTTCTCTATTGCGGCAAAGGAATCTGAGTATTTTTCAGTGCATCAGTTTGACCTCAATAAGTGACATGGTTGTCGTATAGCATCAATTTTTAAGTTTAAAAATTGATTGGTTTTTCTCCATTTTCTTGAAAACAACGCAAGTTTTTACGCTTACGCAATTATTTTGATCAGCTGTACTGTACATGGCGCGTACAGTCCACACAATATTAAGTCCATTTGTGATCATTTTGGTTACGTTTCATCTTTAAGATCTCTACCTGAAGCTTAGGGATGCGCACGAGACAAGATTTGAGGCTGTCTCGTCTCGAAAATGTGCTGTAAAAGTGATGTCTCGACTCGAAAAATTTATTCTTTTCTATTGGAAGAGTTGTGTCTCGATTCGAATTTTGTCAGGAAAATTTTGTCTCCACTCGTCTCGTGCGCATCTCTACTGAAGCTCCTTTCAAGACTTAAATGATTCATATTCAGATATTGTAAGGGCTCTTATAATGTTAAAAAAAAAACTGTTAACTTTTCTATATGTTTAACATCTTGGCTGCCACCATGTAGATGTTGAACATTATCATATGTGTGAAACTTGCAACAGGTCGCCAGTAACACTTCGTTTCATCTTTGTTTTAAGCGCATATGATTTCCTCTGTATATGGTTTTGCATATACGCGGCGAAGACATTAAATTACTTCTACACCATATGTATGTAATTTGCTTACACACCTATGAAATAAACGCGACAAAAGGTGCAATATATTGTTTGTGTATGGAAAATCATACACGCGGAGCTACGCAGGAGAGACATGTGTATGAAATTCCATACACATGGCAGCCAACGTGTTAAATGTCCCGTACAAACTTTATGTATCTTTTCTCACAGGTGTGGTAATTGTAATTGATTCTCTTGTGTTCTGAATGTCCCATATGTCTCATCTTCGGACATTTTTTTAATCCTTAAACGCTAATACATAGGTTGGATAAAAAGTAGTGGCAACACCGTTCTTATGTCAAAGGGAGGTATGTCAGCACTACAAGAGCTCCATAGCTAATAAGGAAATGCGAGACGATGAATTGTGGTGAGTGGTAATGTCTGTAGTAATTCAGTCAAAAGCAGTAGTGCCGTAAAGTGGAGGAGGAAAGGGAAAGCGCCATAAAAAATGTGTTTCGAAAACACGGACAACATGTGTGGCTTAAGATTGAAGTGGCATGTAGGCGCAGTGCATAACAACGTTTTCAGGGATGCCGAGACTACCTTTTCGCCAAAATAAAGAAACAATTTCGCGGGGAGCAATTAGGGATGGGCAAAACCGGTTTATACAAACCGGAAACGGGTTTCTAGAAAAAAACCGAAATCCGAAAAAACGACATTTCGGTTTTCATCTAAACCGGTTTCGGTGAAAATTTTTGGAAAACACATAAAACTATTTCTATGGACACGGAATCGGTTTTCGGAGAACAACGAAACACTATTCTGGTCAGAAATAGAACAAAATTTGTAAACTTAACCGGTTTTAAAGAACACCGAAACCGGATCCGGTGAAAATTGAATCGGTTTTGTAGAAAACCGATAACCTGTTTCGGTGAAAACCGAACTAGTTTTAAAGAAAAATGAAACCGGTTTCGGTAAAAGAAAAAAGGAACCGGTTTTTGGAGAAAACCAAAACCGGTTTTTGAAAATTTTCGGAAACCTGTTTCGGTTTTTCTAAAAACGGAAAACCGAAAACTATTTTTTGTGGCCACAACTAGAAGCAATATGAGACAAGATAAGCCATCATTTGTGCTATATGACGTTCCCTATGGGACATCGATAAAGATTAACGCGCTGACCGTGTTCGCCTTCCACGCGTGTGGCAGAAGGTGACAAAGATGGGAGGCGATTATATTGAAGAAATGTAACAGGAATTATTCTATACATCAAGCCAGATAAGAAATTATAAGAATGTTGTACTACTTTTTATTCGGCACTTGTAATAGCATATTGTAGAATTGTTATTTTAATGTCTAACTTTTGCCTATTTTTTCTATCTTTGCAGGTAAATATTCGTCAGTTAGTGCCGATTCCTGTCCTACGCGATCTGTGCTTCAATTGAAATGTAAGTTAAAGCAATTCTGGGGTTCAGGGAAAGAATATGAGATATTTATGCTTGTTGTCTAAAACTGAGCAGATGTCTACTTTTACCAGTAATTATCACTTTTTTCTCGATTGAATTCTTGAATAACTCTTAAACAGTTACGCTGTCTTCTCCGTAGGATGGAGTTGTAGGGTAACTCTTCGACGGCAAGCCAAACAAATTAATACATAATTTAAAATAAGATGGATATTTTATGAGACATTGATCTGTTAGCTTGGCACACACCATTTTTTTATAAGTAAATAGTAATGAATTAATTTTTCCTTTTAAGTGCTTTATTATTTTTATTTTATGTTTTTAGAGTGTTTATTAAAATTGTTAATATTGTTTCTCCTAAAAGAGTTTTTATTTTCTGCTTTTTAGTACTTTTGTTAAAGTAGGTTAATATTATTTTTCTAACAGGAGTTTTTATTTTCTCCTTTTTAGCGCTTTTATTGAACTTGGTTAATATTGTTTTTCTAAAAAGAATTTTTATTTTCTGCTTCTTAGCGCTTTTGTTATAGTTAATATTTTTTTCTAAAAAGAGTTTTTGTTTTCTGCTTTTTAGGTTTTTGTTAAAGTTGGTTAATATTGTTTTTCTTAAAAAAAAAGTTTTATTTTATGCTTTTTCTGTTTTTGTTTAAATTGGTTAATATTGTTTTCTATCAAGATTTTTATTTTCTGCTTATTGGTGCTTTTGTTAAAATTGGTTAATATTACTTTTGTAAAAATATTTTTTTTTAGTTTTTGCTTTTTTGTGCTTTCGTTACACTTAGTTAATATTATTTTGTAAAAAGATTTTTTTTATTTTCGGCTTTTTGGTGCTTGTATTAAAGTTGATTAATATTCTTTTTCTAAAAGAAGTTTTAATTTTCTACTTTTTGGTACATTTTCGAAGTCGGTTATTTTTCTTTTAAGTTTATTTAATTTTTGCACTTTTTCGTTACCCTAGTAGATACTTAAACTAAAGGTAGGACACTAACTTACTACAAAATGGGTCGGTCAACGATACATGCGTGAACATACATATACTGCACCATAACATTCTTAACACAATCTTACTTCTTCTTCTTTGGCCAGCCTCAAGTTCGTTTCCCACTCATTTTTATAGCATCTACTCAGTGAGCTGTGTATTCCAAATGTCTTCTTGTTACATGTCCAAACCATCTCAGTCTACTTTATTGCAATTTTTCTACTACTGGTTTCATCTTTACTGTTCTCCGGATCACTTCATTCTTAATTTTGTACTTCCGCGTCACTTCAAACATCCACCACAGCATCTTCACCTCCGCAAATATGCAACTTCTTTTTCTCTTTCTCTTCTTCGTCATCCAACATTCTGTTCCGTATAATGTGACAGGTCTTACTACCATTTTGTAAACTTTTCCTTTAAGGCGTGTTGGTACACTATGTTCAGACAATACTCCTTCCGCTTCTCTCCACTTTGTCCAACTGCTACTAATTCGGCTGGTTACATTACAACGCGTTATGGAATTATACATTGAGAAAAAAATCACATGTTGCATAAGTAAAAACATACGTTACATATGTAAAAATCCTGATGTTTTTGGACTTCACGTACAGCAAACATATAACTGAAAAAGAATATTTTATACGTACTTTCCGTATAAGTTTTCCGAATAAACGTACTTTTCATACGAAAGAAAGAACTGTATATAGACGGCCAGGATCTCATATACAGATGGACGTATATAACGTATAGCTGACGTATGTAATATACGGGAGACTCTTAGATGTCAGACATTCTGCAATGGCATTATGTAACATCTAAGGATAGTGCATTATATAAGATCTGGATAACGTATGCTCCATACTGATTTCTGTACTAAACATAAGGATACCGTATAGCTATTTGTAGAATATACCGCTGTGAGGATAACAGATTTTTCTCACTGTACATCAACACACACACGGTATTAACTATCAGCTGTTGGGGAATTTCATGTCCTAGCTTCAAAGATTGTTATCAGGTTCTGATATAATTTATATGGAACCTCCGAAAAAGCGTACTCATTGAAACTTTAAAAAAAAATAGTCAAAATCGATACATTTGTGGTATTAACAAACGACATTCCTCTGATTTTGTATTGTATACAATGTTACTTTGTAAATATGTCATCTTTAACCATCCTCGGCATTCTTGCCTTCTTCTCTTTTCAAATGTCCTTCTGCCTTTATACCAATTTCCAGCACTGTAAGTCGTTGAGAAGTTTTATGGTGTAACTAAAATAAGTATTGTTAGATCCTCATAAAATTTATATGGAATTATTGGAAAAGTATTGAATTTATTTGAAAGTTATACTTGGACACACACACATTGAAATCAGTTAGTTTTTCACAAAGCTCCCGTTGAGATGTTCCGTAACCTAGCTCCAAGGACTACTGTCAAATCCTAATGAAATTCTTTATGGAAGCACCCGAAAACTATATATACTCATTCAAACAAACAAAATAATAATAATAATCAAATTCAGTGCATTTATGTCAAAGCAATGCGTAAAAATAAATAACGGATTTCTCTGAATATCTACATAATTTGTTCCATATACATTAGATACTCTATTTTCAACCTACTTCAGAAAATAAAGGAGGTTCTCTTTCGACATGATTGTACTTACATATGTACGAGGGGTAATAAGAAACTAAGGTTAGAAGGCCGATATTTCTGGAGTTTCGTCTGTTACTGAGAGGAGTGTGCGGTAATTTTAATGTATGGTGTTGGTAACTGCGCAGAGTTTCATCCATCCGCCACCTATGTCCTAGTTGTATGTAAACACAAATTACGAAGGACATACGTTTGGGAAAGTAATCTCGCGAAGAAGTCCGCTCAGTAATTCGTTTTCTGTGAGCGAAACGTGTATCCACGGCTGGTAGAGGTTTAAACTGTCAGCAAATGTCACCGAAGGTGTCATCTTCCTTCACAACAACGCGCGCCCCACATAGAGCCCAGAAGACTACCACGATGTTGAAGCAATTTCGCTGAGACATCATCGACCACCCTCCCTTCAGCTCGAACCTCGCTTTAAGCAACGTTCACCTGTTTCCGCACTTCAAGGAGCTAGACCGTTTCTTCGCTTCAAACGAGGAGGTGGAACACTTAGTGACAACGTAGCTGAACACGCAAGGACAGGAATTTACCAAAAACGAATCTTCTATCTCGTCCCACGATGCGAAAAAGAAAAAGAACCTAATGTATGTAGTCTCTGTTGGCTGTATTGGTTGTGTGCGAGCTGCTGTGCAACCTTACTTTCCGATCATCCCTCGTATATGTACAAACGTGTCGAATGAGAACTTATATTTTATGAAATCTGTTAAAAACAGAGTGTCTAATGTATATGGAAAAAATTATGTAGTTATTTAGAGAAATTATTGTTTTTAAATAATTTGTCTTATTAATATATTCTTTTCAACATTTCAGCTCTTATATTAAGAAAATACAGAACACACATTCAAACGTAAATACATCGAAGTAATAGAGCGAAGGGCATCCTAATAACACAAAAAAAGTCTATATGTAAGATATAAAACGTACAAAAAACACACACAGATCGATAGAACATTTTTTCTCTCTCTTCGTATTCGCATGAGATAGGATATATTGAAGAGCACATAAAGAAAGTTAAAAAAAAAACTCCTATGAAAAGGATATGTCCACTTCTATATTCCTTTTTAACGGCCATCTTCACGATATAACAAAAGAGATAGAAAAAAGTGAAAGAAATATTTAACAAAAAAACAGAAAAGAAAATAGAAAAACTAACAATGAAAATAACCAATGAAAACGAGAGGATACACTCTCTCACTCTCCTTTTGAAAGAGTGGAGGGGGTAAAAAAAATCCCGGAAATAATAAAACTGAATATAATATAGCAAAAAAGAAAGCGAAAAAAGAAAAAAAAGTAACTCGGGTGTTCTGCTGGTTGCTTGGTGCTGGAAGCCCTTCGTATCAGTTTATAAATTTCGCCCTGAGAGCTCGCAGAGAAAATTCTGTGGAGGAAACGGCGAAAGATAAGCGAAACTTCATCTCAGTGAAAGCAAGGGAGGAAAAAATGAAAAAAAAAAAGGATACATAACGTCGTGTGTTAGCATGGAGTTTCTAAACAGAAAATTAAAAAAAAAAAAAAAACTTTTTTGATTTAGCTTGGTTCATAAAGTTGTAATCATCTCCAGTGGACAGATTAAAACACGAAATAAAACATGACTGGTTTTGTTGTCTTTCAATTTTCTTTTCTCTTTCTTTCTTGTCTTCAACGAACTTTAAAAAGTTCGTTACTGAATACTGTATGTCTATATGTCTGTCTGTCCGTTATTTGAGATTTTTTTCAAATTTGATACCTCAATTCGAAACAACATCAAACACTAGGGCTATCTGAGAAAGTGGTAGAATTTTTCGCATCACTCTTATCGTTCCCGTGATATTAATCAAAAAATGTCAGATTTCGGGAGATTTAAGGAGGCATATCTCGGGAACCATAAGTCGTAGAGAGATCATATTCGTGTTGATCAATACCTAAGAGGATAGTGAACATTTTGGAGAGTGTAGTGATAGGATACATACCAAATAGTAACCGATGGCCACTAGCTAACAACCCACCGTTCCCCAGATGTTGCCCCAAAACTTCGAATTTAGGGAGATTTAAGGAGGCATATCTCAGAAACCGTAAGTCATAGAGAGATCATATTGGTGTTGATCAATACTTAAAGAGAATGGTGAGCCGTTTGGTACCAAATAGTAACTTGTGGCCACTGATCAACTGACTACTGGCCAACTGGCCACCGTTCCCCAGATATTGGTCAAAAAAGTTTGAATTTCGGGAGATTTAAGGAGCCATATCTCGGGAACTGTAAGTCATAGAGAGATGACATTTTGTGAATTTTTGCGAGAAAGAAGGCGCGGATAAGATGATTTACTTTTACATGTAGGAACAATCAGAGTTATCTTTCCCGCTCCATCTCTCCATTCTTTTTAAGTTCGTTCTGGCAATGCTCTTGGAGCATTCTCAACTGGTTTTAGTTAAAATGGTATGTTGTCAGATCATTTCAAAGGAATGATAGATCGCGGCGGCGTTTGTAAGAACCTCGCGTATATACATTCACTCCTAAACATCCTTTTCTCGGACAATATGTGTTTGTTTTCATCTTAAAAATTACTTTAGCCCGTTCGTTTTATTTGTTATTAATTAATTTACTATTAGATATTCTAAGTTTCTCTATAATTTATGTTTTAGAATATTATGTAATCTCTTACTCGATATGTTCTCTGTAAACATATTTATTTGTTCTAAATAAATAAAAATGAAAGTGATTATGTTTATGACTTAATAGCCCTTGAACCACCCGATCGATTTCAAATTTTCAACATATATCAGGTTCGGGCCTGGGATTGTTTCTACCAGTTCACTTTGGCGGTGCAATTTACGGGAGGGGAAAGAGGGGAGATATATAAAAATAATCGAAAATGACCGATATTAGAGTTGAATCCATAGTTTTTGGGGTCGCTGAGACGAATAGTGACACTTCTGATGCCGTTTAAATCCAAATTCAGTCCGCATCAGTACTCCTAAGGGGGATGGTGACATGTAAAAATAATTGAAAATGACCGATATTAGTGTCGAATTTATAGTTTTTGGGGTCCTCAAGATGATTGATGACAGTTTTGGTGCCCTTTTTGTCCAACATGAAACGTATGTTCACCGTGCAAAGAACGGGCATTCTGCTATTCTGTTTAGAATTTAATATGATAACTAATCATGTTGACAACTACACTGAGAAAAAAAAATGTAGGTGGCATACTTAAAAACGTAGGTTACATTCGTAATTCCTGTAGTTTCTGGACTTAACGTACAACCGTATATAACATCCTGCAGCAAACGTATAGCTGAAAAAGTATGTATTATACGCACTGTCTGCATAAGTGCAATGACGTCATTCGTGTGACGTCATCTGCAGTAACAAATATATACGGAGGTGATATCTAGCTTTGTGACGTCAGGATCGTATGTAGCATGTGGGTTAATAATGACGACACACACTGACTATCAGGACGGAGCATAATTTCAAGAAGTATGCAATATACGTTCTTTACGTATGTTTCTTTCGTTCAACCCCAAGACAGCATCTATATTGTACTTGTGCCCCGTACGTACGACTAGATACAGTATACGTATTGTACGTATGTATTATACAGATTTTCCTTATGTCGCACACAGCTTGTCCAGATACAGCATACAGAATATCCATATGCACCATACAGAGTGCACATATGTAGCTTACAGACTGTATGCATGCAGCATATAGATTATACGTATGTCGCGTACAGGTTGGCTATATGTAATGTATGGATTGGATGTATATAGCTAATAGGTTGTCCATATGAAATATACGGATTTTACCTGTATCGCATACGTATTGCCTTCTTGTAATATATGGATTGGACATATGCAGGATCTAGATTGTACGTATAGTGCACCATTATTAAAGTGCTGCAACATACTGCAAAATGCATGATACATTCTTACTGTAATGTTGTCAAATATTGTTTTACTCTGTATGAAAACTAAATAGCTTAAAATATGTTTGATCTCCTTTGTGCCCATAATAATAAAATTAACAATCTTAGTTTGGAGCAGTGAAAGTGTCCAAAGAAATGTATTTACCTGCAGGGTGTCCTATAAGTTTGGATTTCCTGCTAATTCGTTGGGAAGCTACTGCAAAGCCAAGTGTTGAAAAGTGACACAAGCGTTAATTTTAAAATTATGGGCACAAAGGAGGTTAACCATATGTTAAACTATTTTCGTTTTCATACAGAGTAAATCAATATGTGATATATTACTGTAAGAATTTATCATATGCTTTGTTGTTAGTTAGTTCCAGCACTTTAATAATAATGCAAAATGCACAGCCATATACAATCCTATATTCAAACTCAAACAACTTCTCTGTACATTTTAATTAACAGTTTTTTTTTTTTTTTTTTTTTTTAATGTCGCAACAATTAAAAGTATGGTGTCAGCTGAAAACGTGTTCGCTCACAAGATAATTTCTACTCAGTACTCGCCATAAAAATGCAACACCAAGAAGGAGGCTGGGTAGCTGCGCCAAAGTTCCCAGGCCGATACCTAATAGTAAGTGCAGAATACTCTTAAACGTCCGCCGTATTCGCTGTGCGACAACGTGGTGACAGCGGAGGCGTTGTGCAGCCATCGACTAAACATATTTATCCTTCCCTGCTCTAGACATTCTGCAAATTTGGATTTTCGTGGGTGCATCCTTCTTAGTGCAACATTTTAAGCAACGAGCGGATTAACAGTCTCATACATTGCTTAAAGAAAGAGCAATGATTCTCAGAATTACTCGGAAGATATTATATATATATATATATATATATACAATAATTTAAAACTGTTATTTCAAACTTTGCAATTCAGAGCACGAAAAGAACTATAGCTAAAGGAACACTGATTTTAGCCAGATAGTAACTAGTAAACTCAATCACACTCAGTACCATTAGTTCATGGTGTTATCCGTAAGTCAGAGATCATGGTATCTCATTTCGTGTAGACTTTTGCATTTGTTTAATGCTAAAAATGTATTTTATCGCTACTTGAACCCAGTACCATATATATATACCGACAGGACGTACCTTAGTCACAAGGTGACATGAGTGAAACACTAAACTATTCGATTGACACCTGCGGCCTTGTCAACACTAGAGAAAGTTACAAAGTGATTAAGTAAATACGGAACATAGTTCATACAAAGTATAGCGATGTATGAAGTCTCCGTTTCATACGACTTGGATAAAGGATACATCTGAAATTGCAACAAAAAATATATGATTTCTCTGGATAATTTGGATTAGTCCAGAATTCGAACACATATACGTTGGTAAGTCGAACTTTTTTTTTTTTTTTAACTTCTTTCTTCGGATTCCCAATAAAGTTGACTACTGAAAAGCTGAGTTACAGATTCTGTATTAAAACAACACCTTTGCTAGACATGTTCAGTATACACATTGTCTTACATACAGAACAATACATTAGTTATTAATGCATGTCTGAAATAATAGTGCTTCGTATAGAATTTTACTTCATTCAAACGTAATAGCACGAAGATAAAAAAATATTGCGAAAGATAATGTTCTTATTACAGAGAAAAAGAGTTGAAATGACTTAACAGTAACAAACATTTTCTTTAAACAGAGACAATATTTTATTCTAATTTATGGAAGAAAGAAATAATTTGTAGTACAGTATCTTTATTAGGGTTATATGTTCGTACAAAAGAATGTAAGTACAATTGGGTCTGTCTTCAGAAAGGACGTACTTTTAGCCACAACCTACACTGCTTCTTTTCACTGTCTTTCAAGCAGAATCCTGGTTTGATGCACGAAATACCTGAAACAAAAATCAGAAAACATTTAAAATGTTACATTCGGTGTGCTCAACTTGGTTGTACTTAACAATACAAAGTATCTTAACATTTTTGAGATTAAATGGACAAAATCTGTTCGGTCAGGTATGGACTTTTAGGTTGCACATAGAAAAATTACGAAGTGTTTATTGATGCTGAATAACAACTCAAAATGTATTACTATTCAAAAGTAAGTGGGTACCCCAATGGTGTTCGGGGTACCATGGGGTATCTAATGTCTGTATTTTTTTAGATATATGGAAATGTATGTCTCTAAAATGTAAGGAACTGACATCTGTTTACCGAAAACCTCAACTCGGTAAGCCTTATGGATATTGAGATATGGGAAAATAAAGAGCGACACCATAGAAGTGTGGGGTTTGAGTACTAGATGGTGCAGTTTCGGAAATGTAATTACGAGGGCTTACAACAACCTCAAAAGTAATTTCAATTAAATACACTACACACACGCCCTGATGGGGCTTTTCGGGTACCATGATATTCGCAGAACTCTCATTTCTAAATATTCTAAAATATGTCTTAATAACGTTTTAAAGAACGTTAGAGGTGTGTGTTTGCCGAAACTGCAAGTCGGTACGCCTAACAGTTACCGAAATATGGTGAAATAAAAAGCGACACCATAGGTACGTGGAGCTTGCATATTAGACAGTACAATTTAGAAAATTAATTAAAATATGACTATCAAGATATTGTCAAATAAAGGGAGGATCCATACAGTTATGGGATTTTCGTGTTAGGTGGTAAAGTTTCCGAAACCGGTCATGGAAAGTTAATAAGCATCAGTAGCAATTTCATCTTAAAGTAATTAGGTACTTCCATGGAGTTTAAGAACATCATGGGGTCTACCAAGGTTAAATTTTAAAAGCTTTGGAAAATATATTTTGACATTTGTAAAGAGTATTAGAAATATGTATTTACCTAAAATTTCCAGCTAGTACATCTAGCAGCTAGAGAGACACCATACAATAAAAGCGTATTAGATCTTGAAATTTCAGAAAACAATTATTGATCCTAACAAAAGTTAAATAAGATGGTACTTCTATGGGTTAAGTGACTACCTCAGACTTGTCAGTACAATTTCGATCGAAAGATTAATTCAGCTCTAAATTTTCTTTGGACAATTCCAAGCGTTCATCGGGCTCTGAAATAAGTGAACATTTTTTGTCAATATCTAATATAGCAAGCGAGATATAAGAAATTATTTTATGACGTCGTAAAAATAGAGACCCACATGGATTTGTACTTTTGAGTCTTTGCTGTAAGAAGAAATTTCAGAAAACAACCGTATATACCTTAATAGAAAATTAAATGGGCGGGAGCACGGTGGCTTAGTGGTAGAGTGCTTACCTCTGGTGTATTGGGTTCGTGGTTCGATCCGCGGCCGTCAGTTTGTAGTGGACATCGTATTCGTGGGTTTTCTAGGGGTACTACCTCTCCTCCCACCTTTGCATTCCATCAATTCTGTCAACAACATTCACTTGCTTTAATCGTAATCTCCCTGAGACTAAAATGCATAATCGTGGGTCGCTACACTGAAATATTTCCTTTTATTTAATTTTAAAATGAAATAGGGAGTTAAGTATGATCGTATCTCTATGGGATAAGTGAAAACTCCAATAGTTTCTGCAAAAGAAGACTAGTTAAAAACCCTACCACTAAGCTACTGTATCCCCGTCCATTGAATTGTCTATTAAGGTATATACAGTAGTTTCCTGAATTTTTTTCTTATGGGAAAGACCCAAAAGTACAAATCCATAAAGATCTATTTTTACGTCATAAAATATATAATTCCTTATATCTTCTCGACTATCTTAGATATTGACAGCGACTTTTCATTCTTTTGCACAGCTCGATGAACCCTTGGAATTGCCTGAAGAAAACCTAGGACTGAACTAAATTTTCGATCGAAATTGTACTAAGGTACTCATTTAACCCATAGAAGTACCCATCTGATTTAATTTTGTTGCGACCAATAATTGTTTCCGAAATTTCAAGATCTCATACGCTTTTATTTCAGTGTTTCTCCAGATGTTAGATGTACTAGCTGGAAGTTTTGGGTAAACACATATTTCAAATATTGTTTACAAATGTCAGATTATATTTTCAAAAGCTTTTAAAATTTAATTTTGGTAGACTCCATGATGTTCTAACACCCCCTGAAGATATCTAATTACTTTAAGATGAAATTGCTACTGGTGTTTATTAACTTTCTATGACCGATTTCGGAAATTTTAGCATCTAACACTAAAACCCCTTAACTGTGTTGGTCCTCCCTTTATTTGACATCTTGATAGCCGTTAGTCATATTTTAATTCAATTTCCGAATTCTAGCGTCAAGTATGCAAGTCCCACATACCTATAGTATCGCTCTTTATTTTCCCATATTTCGGTATCCATAAGGCTTACCGAGTTGCAGTTTTCAGTTAAAAAAAAAAAAATCAGTTGTTTACATTTTAGAGACATGTATTTCCAAATATCTAAAATGCAGAAATTAGGTACCGCATTGGAACCCCATTGGAGTACTCACTTACTTTTGCATAGCAGGGTAAAAACGCCAATGGTTCTCACTTTAAGGTTGAAAACATACTATTTTGTCTCTTCTCTGAGCATCGTGAATCTGTCGGAGCTGTACCATAGTTGGAAGGACTCACTGATCCTTCCTATAATGACCATATAGTCAGAATTCAAAAAGGAGTAGCCGTTGAAGGAAAAACAATATTTTAAAATCCTTGCACCAGTAGTCGTCACCTTAAAATCAAAATGTTCCAGTAGTAGTCAGGATTTTCTACCAGTATTCGTCACTCAAATAACTTGATATAATTTATTCAAAAACGCACTGTGTATCAGTTTAGGGTTAAGAATACAATATAAAGTAGTAAGCTTAATAACTTTGCATCACTTTTAGCACTCAAGAAAGAAAATAGAAACGTTTTTACATACTTTTTAAAGCAATTTCAGAAAGAAAAATGTTAACTGAATTCAAAAGTTAACTGTATATCACTTTCACGTTAAGAGTACAATATTAAATACTATGTTTAATAACTATACATCACTTTAAACACTCAAGAATGAAAATAAACGTTTGTACATTCATTTTAAAAACAATCTGAGAAATAAAATAAGTTAACTGAATTCAAAATTTAATTATACATCACCTTAAGCTTAAGAATACACTATAAAATACTGAGATTAATAAAAAATGAAATCTTTAACGTCCCACGGTTATGCTGGTTAGGCTAAAGGAGACGGTGATAATGAGAAATGACTGAAATGGTGGAATAAAGAAAGTGGCAGGAAATGGGAGAACCCCGAGAAAACCCACGAGCACGGTGTTTGTCCACCACAAAGTCCACACGGCGCGAGCTGGGATCGAACCAGGGACCCCCTGCACCGGAGGTGAACGCTCTACCACTGAGCCACCGAAGAGTAGACGACTGAAGGCGCAAGTAGCATACAAATTTATGATGCTGAAGGCGTTATTTTTCACAGCTATGGAGGAAAGAGATAGAAACAAAAAAAATAACAGGAAATCTATGTTTTACGTCCTACGAATATGCTATGTAGGTTGACGGTCAGAATTGAGTAATGAAAATTGATGATCTTGGAATACGATTTGGCCGAATAACGAGGGAGAAAATAATCATTGATTAAATATTAAATTGAAAAGAATTAACCTCCTGAGACCCGAGCATTTATTTTTCAAGAACTTTTGATGAAATTTTGTATATTAGATAACAATAGACCCAAAAGTACCTATTTGGAAACCATTTTGTCATACTGCTTTCCTATTGGTCGGTATTGGGTCATATTGTATGCAGTACTTTGGGTCTCAAATAGGTATGTACTGCATACAATACACGAGGAAAGTTGTATATTTCCCTTCGTAATGTAAGCATAAAATATGTCAATCAATAAATTTGAAATTTACTGCACTATGTTTTATTTTCTGAGAAATTATTCAATCAATGTACCTGGATCAGATGCGCCCATAACCCCAATTGTCTTCTTCCTGCCTTCAGCAGACAATAGAGCCACCTGTAGGTAAAAACAAAAACAGCTGCCTTTTCTGCAGTGATTTCGACACTTCCCGAACATAATAACCGAGATTCGGGAATGTTTTTAAATATTGGTAGCCATGACCGGCTTTCGAAAAATGTATTGTATGCCATACGGAGGGTCTCAGGAGGTTAAGAACCTGATGCTTAAATACTTATCTATCCGGCACCCATCTTGATCCCCATAAAATATCATGAAGTGCTTGATTGATTCTAAACCCAATAATAGTAATAGTAATTTAACAAGAAACACAGAATATATAATTTACGCACCTTGAAATGTAGAAATTAATGATTGTAATCCCCAGCTTTCCAATAGACCTTTGATTTCTTCAAATGAAGATTCGGATATCTTGTTTCTTCTCAAGCAATAATGGGTTACAATAATCAGTTGCAGTCCAAAGCCAAGTCACTAAGTGAAGCATGAATATAAAAGAATTCATTAGTTAGATGCATACAAAATCCTACGCATGTAAATCCGAATCTACTTATATTAAATTGTAAATTTAAACAAACTAAATTATACTACAGTTATAGTGACATAAAACATACATTAAATAAGGTATACAGGGTGTCTCAAAAGTCCCCTGACATAGGGTAACTCTGTTATTATCAGAGTTACAACAAAATGTAGGAGAGGAAAGCATCTCCAAATATGATGTTTTCAATCTAAAGTGAAGGAATTTTTAAAATCGGATGACTCGTTTGCGCTGTACACTCTTTATGCGCCTAATGTGAAATGAAAATGCAACGTTGCCATTTACCTGGACCTACAACATAAGTGAATGAAGTTACTTTCTTTTGCGCTAACATTTCGATGGCCAGCCCCCGTTTCAAACAGGAACTTCATTCACTTATGTTGTGGGTCCAGGTAAATGACAACGTTGCATTTTCATTTAAATTTGGGTGCATAAAGAGTATACAGCACAAATATCTCGTCCGATTTTTTTTGAAAAAAAAAAGTGTTCACTTTAGATTGAAAACGTCATATTTCGATATGATTTTTCCTCTTACATTTTGCTGTAACTCTGATAATAACAGAGTTACCCTATGTCAGGGAACTTTTGAGACATACTGTATACATCATAAGAAGTTCCTTTCTAAATTCTACACGGATGTGGTTTCATTGAATGTGAGGTGGGTGATACACATTAGGCCTTTTGGGAGTACATCACACGGACGACCGTAATTTTGTGTTCAAAATTTTTATTATGAACTGGTGGGATATGTGATACATATGGCCACGGGCTAGAATTTTCTCAGTATGTCAAAAATGCAATCAGATTTCATGCAGCTTAATTTGGTGAAAAGCTATTGCCAATTGAACGTTACATTTACCTCTTTCTTGCAGATGTTAAACCATGCCGTTAGCACGTGAGGAATGGATCGAAATAATAAAACTGTGGGACTGGAGGAGTATATGTGCAGTGGTTGCCGATTGCAGAGTCATCCACAATGTGACTCTGTGTCACATGTTTCAGTGCTACAGTAATTAACTAAATTTGAGAAGACGAGCACATTCGTGAACATACATCGTAACGGTTCAAACTCACGGGCCCTTTTTCCTTCCCCATTTTGAACCGGTACATGAAAATGCCATTTTCTCTATGTTTGCCTGCGCCTATTTTGAAAATTCCTTCACTAATCGATTTCTCTCGACGAGTACTACAAGAATCAGTTAAAATCGCACGGGCCCTTTTTTCTTCCCCATTTTGAACCGGTACATGAAAATGCGTTTTTCTTCATGCTTGCCTGCGCCGATTTTGAAAATTTCTTCACTAGTCGATTTCTCTCGTTGAGTACTACAAGAATCAGTTAAAATTTCGCGGCCCTTTTTCCTTCCCCATTTTGAACAGGTACATGAAAATATGATTTTCTCCATATTTGCCTGCGCCGATTTTGAAAATTCTTTCAGTAATCGATTTCTGTCGTCGAGTACTACAAGAATCAGTTAAAATCTCGCGGGCCCTTTTCTCTTTCCCAACCCAATATTTTTATATATTTTGAATGTATTCAAGTATGGAACAAAAGTGTTTAATTAATTCCCTTAGTAGGCTTCTCAACTTAATATTTTTCAACTTAAATTTTATTTGTTTTGATTATTTATTTTCTTGTGACTCAATATTTAATTGCAATCGTTCATTGGGGAGAAGGGTGGCCATTCTCAAATATATAAATATAGTATTCTTAAAATTTATGTCTTCTCGTATTATTAGTTTCTTCCACTAGACCTGGAAATTGCAAAATTAATACCTGGAAAACCTGGAAAATTCAGGGAAATTGAGTTCCATATTTATGTATGAACCCTGCTATTTACAATTTTTTTCGAATAGGGAGAATTGTACAAAAGGGTGTTTTGGGAATGGTATAACAGTAGGTTTCTGGGGGTGTTGTTCGAAATGAAATAAAATCTTTAAGTTTTACGTCCCACTATTATGCTTGCTAGGCTACAGATGACTTGGTGTTGTTCGGTGGGGGTCAATGTTGCCAATTTTGGGAAAAGTCACTAAATCAGGGGAATTCGACCTCAACGATAGCGTAGGGTGACCATAAAATTTTCAGTTAATAACGGGATAGGTTCTGGCTTTTAGATCTACCTTTGTTCTTACCAGTGCCTTGGGGCCGCGGTGGCTCAGTGGTAGAGCGTTCACCTCTGGTGCTTGGGGTTCCGGGTTCAAACCCTGCTCCCGCCAAGTGAACTTTGTGGTGTACAAACACCGTGTGCGTGGGTTTTCTCGGGGTTCCCCCGTTTCCTCCCACTTTCTTCATTCCACCATTTCATTCATCTCTCATCATCACCGTCTCCTTTAGCCTAATCGGCATAACCGTGGGACGTAAAACTCAAAAATTTCATTTCATTTCATTTATCAGTGCCTTGATATCAGAGTTCCCCCTCTCTCTCTCTTTGTTACTGAGCGGGTACTTATGAAAAAGGAAAGACACGTTGAAGTTTGTTCAACACACAACCAACTGCTAAATCTCTGCTGTCTTTCGAGCAGTACTACGAACTATAGAGTATGTTTAATATAGGGAATTTCAGTTCAATTTTTGCCTCTTTGTTGTTCTTAATACTTTTAAAAGGAGTAAAGGTACTGGGTTTGTTATTTACTTCTTTCATTTACATAAAATGGGACGAATACTACTTTTTTCCATCTACTGACAGGAAGGCCGGGAAACGCCCCTAAAACGGGACTGTCCCGGTCAAAACGGGACGTATGGTCGCCCTACGAATAATTTTTCCGATTGGAGACTTTTATGGGTGATTTTTAAATGACGATTCAGCTACTTATACATTTAGCGACTTTTTGCTGCAAACAAAATTTTCATCTGTAGAGAGGCATTATTAGTTCAAAACAGTTTTTGAACTAATAATGCTTCTGTTTGTTCTTTTTTCTGTTTGTTTGTTTTAATCAGCGCAAGTGATGAAGAGTTTGGAAATACAGCGTACCCACTGGCCCACAATCCTGCATTGTTATGTTGCCCTTGTCCTCTAACGAAGAAGAACTACAAACTTGATGTCCTTTAGTTCGCAGTTTCCGTTGAGAGACACACGTAATACATCTTTACCGATAGCAAAAAGATTAGCTATAGATGCGTGAATAAAGGCGATGTGGATGTTTGTTATATTTGTTCTTTGGGGTCTTTTAATTATTCTGCAGTTTTTCTTTTACAAAAAATTGCTTAACGTAAGTACTGTAGTGTTAATTATTTCGGAACTATTTTGACTCCACAATATGAACAAAAGTACCCGAAACAATCTGAAATGATCCCTGAATTCAAGGATTGGTTGCGCCCTGTTTACAAAGATGTGAGTAGAAGCAGCGGCGCAAATCTGTCTTCAACATTGGGGGGGGGAAGGGTAAGACCGTTACCATACTTTTTATTTTGCGATGTCCAAAATAGTTATGAAGTTGAAAAACAATGTTGTGGAGTATCAGAGTTGTCTTCAGCATTGGGAAGCTGCAGATTTGAGGCTTATTCTGGGAGACGTCTATTTTATCTCACGTTCCTTTGTAGCAATTGGACAAAAATCATCAAATTTCTCCCAAAAAACACATTTCAAATCGGATTATTGGGGAAAACTCCCCCTCAGTTCCAAGATTGGAGGGGACATGTATCCGTCATCCCCCCCCCCCCCGGGATTTGCGGCAGTGAGTAGAACATATTGTTTAGTTTACATCTACAACTTTAAAACAATGCTTATAGACAATGAATTTCTCGATTATTTTTTATAGCGACTTTTCACCCAAAATTCGAGTCGCCACCTCTCGTTTCGCAAACTTATTGTCAACATTTTGGCAACACTGGTTGCGGGGAGAGCTACAATGGAAATGAAAATGAAATGAAATCTTTGAGTTTTATGTCTCACGGTTATGCCGGTTAGGCTAAAGGAGACGGTGATGATGAGCAATGAATGAAATGGTGGAATGAAGAAAGTGGGAGGAAACGGGAAAATCCCGAGGAAACCCACGCACGCGGTGTTTGTTCACCACAAAGTTCATTTGGCGGGAGCTGGGATCGAACCCGGGACCCCAAGCACCAGAGGTGAACGCTCTACCATTGAGCCACCGCGGCCCTAAGAGATTGAGAGTCATAAACTTAGTCACTTTCAATTTTGTAATATATATATATATACTGTATATATATATTACAGTATATATTACTGTATATATATATTACATCACTGACTGATAACTAAAATGCTTGGATTGTATATATAAAAGTCACCCCCTGCCCGTAAAAAGCTCCATTCAAACTCGGAATCGAACAATTGCATCTGTAAAGCAGTGCTGAGTTGATTTTAACGTTCCTTTCAGCAGCAAGGCTGTATGAGACATGGACTTACAGATTAACGTGAAATCCGAACCACATAAGCTCCGGCCGGGAATCGAACCCGGGTTTCCCACGCCAAAGGCGTGTACACTAACCACTTAGCCACGAGGGAACCCATCTGGGTAATAGTTAAGAACAGGTACTTCTCATCTCCCGTGCACGAGGATACATCTTATTGTTGCACTACCTAAACACCCTAAGTACAAGGGCAAGAACTCAGTCTATTACCTGCTTTTTAACATCCTAGATCAGCGTTTCCTAACCTTTTTCAACTTGCGGCACACTACGGATGTAACTTGAATTCTCGCGGCGCACTCATAGATATTATTATTTGTAAATATAAAACTAGTATTTTTTCTGCGATTATTGATCTCCTTCTCACAGAGAAGAAAGCTCAATCACTGTTTTTTTCCCCGTGGTAAATTATTATGCTTATTTTTCATTCTAATTTAAAAATATAAAACAATTGCAATGAAATATTGGACTCAGGTTTTTAAAACTAAGCTTTCTTGTTCGAAAACTGTATCCAACCTTTCACTAAGAAGTAAGATCACTAAATAACGAACGAACAAACAAATCTTTTTTACTTTTAAAATACAAATGTATTTAATTTGTCGAAAGGATTGAATGTTATTTTAAATTTTCAAGTTACAAAATAGTCTGCAACAATAAAGAAGCAATAATAGTCACAACAATGATAACCAATATATATTTTCAACATTAAAAATGTACAGAAGAGTAACACGGTATGAAACTTAAGGTTGTAGATTCATAGTAGAGGTTCATAGTAATGTGAAATAAAAATATACATTTTTCCTTCGTCTTGCAATTTGATTGCTATAGAATTAATAATTTGCTTCGACTTCCTCGCGGCACACTAGCGGCCCATTCACGGCACACCAGTGTGCCGCGGCGCACCGGTTGGGAAACGCTGTCCTAGATAGTCAATGAATAATTCCTGAAAGTATGGCGTTTCTCGTCCTTCCCTAAATGGGAAGTACGGCTCCTTAAATGTAACCCTCATCTGTAAGGCAGTGTAAGCAACAAAAAATTTAAAAAAAAAAAAAACGCACACTGGATGTTTGCGCAACTGAGGATCAAAACATCCTCAATGGAGTATGAGAAATCGTAAACGTCAATCAAAGTGTGTTTTTGCTTATTCATTACTTCGTTAATAGTTAATTCCTTCTAGAAATAGTGAAACAATACTATGAAGAAACACTAATTAAACTAATAACTATTACGTTGTGTTTCTTACCATACCGTTTTTACCAGCCATAGAATTTGAACCTAGTACTATACTGCATTAGTCACGCCGGAACGACGGGTGAAATTCAAACGCCTGGCACTCGTAGGTGTTGAAGCTGTGTTGTAGTTACGCGGCCTGCATTGGTACTCCTCAACATAAATACGTCACTGCCCAAAACCAGGAAACATCACAGACAGAAGACAGGGGCACAATCAGTGCCTGACACTTCACGAACTCAAACCCGCCAAGACTCAACTCAACATGACCTTCAATTACGTTCTACAGTAGAAACCAAACCAATGCTAAGGCACAAACTTACCAACTTCCTATATGAAAACACAAGAAAAAAAAAATTCAAACTTTTTGGTTCCAAAGTGATGCCATAATAATAATACTAAAAAGGTTTTAATTCTCAGTAACCCAAACATTAATTAACTAGGGAACATAACAAGCAAAAATAAATAAATAGAAATCAAATCAAATTAAATTTAAAAAATAAAAACCTGACAAGTAAGCTCTCCCTGACTACTTTTTTTTTTAAAAATTTCAGTGAGGCTCTAAAATATATCAATATTTTCGTCAAATATATATATTTCAATGTAAACAAGTTCTTTAAACAAAAGAAAGCTCTGTAGTAGAGCGCTTACCTCTGACCTGTTAGGTCCCTGGTTCGATTCCTGCTCCCGACAAATAGCCTTTTGGTGAACACTGTAGATGTGGTTATTCTTAAGACTTTCCAGTTTCCTTACATTTTCTTGATTCCACCATTATCATGTATCTCATCGTCACCTTCTCACTTACGTTTATGTACAATCATGGGGCGTTAAACTAAAAGTAAAAAAAAAAAAATGCAAATATCCTAATAAAAATGAGTTTTCTAGACTACACAAGTGGCCCCGCGTAGCGTAGTTGCTAACGCTCTCGCCTTCGGTGCGAACGGTCCCGGGTTCGATCCCGTTGGGGATCGATTTCCTCAGTCGAAAAAGTATCAAAAGATTTTAAGTCCAGCCATCCTGAATGAGATTTCCTTGGGTTTTCCTCATTCACAGCAGGAAAATGCCGGAGTGGTACCTAACATATAGGTCCCAGGCCGTTTTCTTCCTTCCCCAATCCTTTCTTCCCTTCCTTTACCCGGATAGTGTGCTCATCGAGGGACGTCATCCCTCATATGTGACGGGCTAACAAGGCCATTGATGCCGAAAGCCCAGAGACCTAAAGCCTAAATCTTCACTACACAAGGGAATTTTCGCGCTGAAAACGGTTTCTTAGCAATTATGTTAAGCAGTCCTGTAGTAACTCTGCACCACGTAATAAATCGTCACATATAAAACGGAATGAATAAACACATAACATTCATTTTGCTACCTTGTAACGTAAAATGTTTCAAAACATTAATATTCAAAGATTTCTCAAAATTCAGATTCACCCATTCCATTCTCCTCAATCATTAACGAGTTGTAGTCATAAACTATATTACTTACTTAGTACTATACTAAAGCAAGTTACACTAAAAGAATATATAATTAATGGAATATTTAACTAAAGTAATAGTTAACTAGTGCACTTACCCAAGTTTTTGTTTCCTTCCTCTCTTCTTTTCCGATTGTAACAACCTCGTTTCGCAAGCAAAAGACGGTAGTTCAATGACGTCAGCCATGGCGAAAGAAAGAGTGTCTATAGGCGGTCTGGATCTCACGTACAGATGGACGTATATAACGTATAACTGAAGTACTTAACATACGTATATGTATGTAAAATACAGAAGATTGTTCGATGTCAGACATCCTGCAGCGAAATGATGTAATATCTAAGCGGGTAAAAGGCAGTACCTGTGTAGTATATGGATAAAGTACGCTCCGTACAGATTTCCTTAGTAAACATAACGAATCCTTGTATTTGTACAATATACCGCTGTCCGGATAATGGATTTTTCTCAGTGTATACGTGCATTATGTATATAGAAATAAAAAAGAAGAATATATAACATAATGTCCTACTCGGAATAGAAAACTTGTTAGAAGGCAAGCTATACCAAACTTTTTTTTAGATATAATATTTAAGTGTGTTTCACAACAATTGGATTATACAGGGTGTCCCAATTGAATCTCCAAATTTTCATTTCTGTATTTCTCCCACACTATTTGAGATATCCAAATGAACTAAAATGCACTAAGAAGCTACATTCATTAAGTTTGTATACAAGTATCAAGAAAGTCAGAACATTTCAACATGTACCCCACCCGTCACACGAAGAATATCCAGGCGATCGTCGAGCTCCAGCCATGTGTGTTGGAGCATTTCAGGAGTGACGGTCGCAACACCGTCCTGAATGCGCGCACGAATTTTGCGAATATTCGCTACTTTTGTCGCATACACCCTGTCCTTGACATACCCCCACAAGAAGAAGTCCAGAGGTGTTATGTCAGGCGATCGTGGTGACCATAAAATTGGTCCACCTCTACCTATACACCTCCCAGGAAACTCAGTAGTTAGTGTTTCCCTCACCTCTGTGAATCAGTGAGGAGGTGCACCATCGTGTTGAAAAAAGATATGCGAATGCCTATGCCGAAGTTTTGGGAAGACAAACTGCTCCAACATATCAAGATAAGTACAAAGAGTGTTCAAAAAGTTTTGCACAGTGGTCTCTATTTTTTTTTTACTTTTTGCAGGAGGAGAATGAAATTTTTTGTGAACATACTTGGAACATTTATCTATATACTGAGCCTAGTCAATGTAGCCTCCATCAGTTGTGACGCATCTGGTCCAATGTTCTTTCCATGATGTAAATGCACTTTGGTAAAAATCTGGTGATTGACTTTTACACCATCGCTTGGCACAGAAATAAGGTCTTTCTCACTATCAATGTTTTACCGCGCAGGTGGGCCTTCAGAAGTGTTGTGCTCTCAGGTTCGGACAAAAACAACCATGTTTCATCTTGGGTAATGACGCCGTCAAAACACTGTTTCCACTCTTCAGTAAAGATCGTCATGAGACCCTCGCACACAACCTTCCTCATCTTTTTCATTTCTCTTGTCAATAATCTATGCACCCAACGTGCACAGATTTTTCTGTACCCTAGTGACTGTACCACTGATACCACACTACCCAATGGCAAACAAGTCATTTCAGCAAGCTGTCGTGTCGTCACACATCTGTCATTTTGGATAATTTGATTAATGGTTTCCTTATTCACATCAGTCACTACCGTCAATGGTCTAGCGCATCGTGGTTGTCCAGTAGAGAGGAATCACTTTCTTTAAACCTCTGCAACCACCGCTGGATACTGCTGCGATCCAACGTGTCCTCTCCATAAACAGGGAGCAACTTCCTGTGAATCGATGTGGCAGAGTCATCGCCGGTCTTGAAGAGGAACTCCATCACCGACCGTTGTAGCAACCTAGCATCTACTTCACGGTCCATTATGGCAAATAAAAGAAAATACTTTTATATACCAACTTAGAGTAAATGTTTCAAGTATGTTCACAAAAAATTTCATTCTCCTCCTGCAACAAATAGAAAATTAGGGACCACTGTGCAATTTTGAACACCCCTTGTAATGCCCGTTACAGTACCTTCAGCAAAGAAGAACGGTCCTAACACTGTACCATCTTACATGAGTCCACACTACACATTAACTTTAGGGCTGCCTCTCTCGAACCCGATGACCACGCGAGGAGGTTCTGACTCCCCGATTCGTACATTATGTCTATTGACGTGACCTGACACAAAATGTGGCCTCATAAGAAAACATAATCTTCGATAGAAAGTGGGGATCATTGTCAATGCGTTCCAACATATCTGTAACAAACGCCGCTCGTTGTGCTTTATCAGTGGGCTTCAATGTTTGCAGTATTTGCACTTTGTACGCGTACAACTTCAGACGTTTACGCACAACTCTATGAACAGTTGATTTAGGTGTTCACAGTTCAGGGGAAGCTCTGTGAATGGACTTACGCGGACTTCTTTGAAATGTTTCCGAAATGCGCTGCACATTGTCTTCTGATACACTTTCGCGACCACCACCGTGCTTTTTAGCAACCGAACCAGTCACCAGGACATTCTGTTTCCATACTCGAGTTGTTTTCGCTTTATAGGGTTTTCTCTGGTATTTCTGGCAGAATCTTCGTTGCACTGCGACAATGGAACCAAGTTCTGCGTACCACCACACAATCTGCGTTTTTTCTGCGTTGGTCGCCATTTCACTGATCCTGCTGCTACCATTACACCTGGCGAGATTTTTGGGATCGACAAATTTCTAACAACACTCTGGTGTTTCTTCTACATCTGGAAAAGAAAGAAATACACATACATTAGTTTACCACCACGAAATGAAAATAGGGCGATTCAATTGAGACAGATTGTGTATTTATATAACCTTGTATTCCGGAGCAATCGTAGTTTATAGCACACACGATTGAAATTTCCGATTCATTATTCCCACTACAAGTAATTTCATTACGTGGCAAAGCATAGATGCAACTCACAGTAATATATATAGGGTGTTAATGAACTATACCGTCAAACTGTAAGAGGTGATTCTTCACCCATTGAACATGAATGAAAAATGCATTTTTGGATTGCGTATGGGTAACTTCCTAAACGCTGATAAGAACCACCATCTCCGGAATTCGAAATAGTGCCTCTTGAAATTTGGATTTTTCGCGATTTTGGACAGCCCGAGCTCTGAAACTATGCACTTTTCGCCATAGGTCCATAAGAACTGTTTCTCTTATTTTGATGTCAGGAATCACCAACTCACAGTAATAGGCCTATATGTAAAGAACAGGAGAGGGGAGCTAAATATGTCGCACCTACACTGCATCCGCCCTGGGATTCAGCCTATTCAGTCAAGACGTTAACCAAGAGCTGTATGTTACTTATGCAGGTGCGCACCCACGGGGTGGTCCATAGGATCCGGACCCCTCCCTCAAAATTTCCTAACTCAACATACATTTGTACACTTTCTCAATAAAAGTATACTTGTTTAACAGGGATACGCGCCTTTGGCGTGGGAGGCCCGGGTTCGATTCCCGGCGGGAGCTCACGTGGTTCGGATTCCACGTTAATCAGTAAGTCCACGTTTCATATAGCCTCGCTGCTGAACGGGACGTTAAACTCAAAATTAACTCAATTCAACTTGTTTAACAGGGAAATGATTGATTGATGTAGCATGAAAATTTGATCTTACATTTCATCTGCACTCTTTCTCTTATAGAAGCAATCTAGTTCTATGATTTCTTCTGAAAATATAGGTGGAAGTATTTTACAATTACTTATCGTCTTTTCGGACTCAGAACAGTGTCCGTTCAATACTACATAGACTTGTAGTACTGGACCCCCTTCCTCTCCCCCCCAAAAAAGCTTAGAACTTTGCCAACAAATTTTCTGAGTATGTGACTATATGTATGTATGCCTATCTTGAATCATGCTATACAAATTGTTCTTTGTTTATTGTTATCGACAAAATATTATTTGTAATAACATGATTCAAGATAGGCATACATACATATAGTCACATACTCAGAAATTTTTGCTCTATGTTTTAACAAGCTGGAGTGCAATGTGTACACTACGTGAAGGGATTCGGTTTGTATGGAATGATATTTCTCAATATTGAAACCGGAAGTAATAGTAAGTTTCTGCTACTTCCGGTTTTAGTAGAAATTAGAGTACAGCTCCGGACGCATAATTAATTGCAGAAAACTGTTTTTGTCTCTCTCTATTGCATTTCTCACTCCATAGAGATCAACGTTAAACCGGAAGTGGTTCATTTTTGCCACTTTTGATTTGAATAAAATTTAAAGAGAGAAGATGGTGCCTATTCATAGAATGCTAAATCGATTCCAAGTAAAGAGTACGGTTCACCGCTTTCAGTTCTTTCTTACAAAAATGTTTATTTGTGAAATATCAACAGAATTGTCTGACTTGTTTTTTTCATAAAATCGTCCGAGGAAAACACTCTTAAGAGTGAACTACCCCCTTCTTTTAAGCAAGTTTGATTAATACCATATTGTAGGTTTCTTAATGGAACATTTATTTATGAAACATATCAATAAAATTGTCTAATTCGTTTCTGAGAAAAACATCCGGGGATATCTTACCCCAAGAATAAACTACCCCGTCTGGATTTTCCTTAGTGAAACAATTCATACAGCAATATAGGGTTGTTAATGTAATATTGATTTATGGAAAATGAACAAATTCGTTAGAGCCGTTTTTGAGAAAATCTTTTTTTTTTTTTTAATTTTCATACTTTATTATACTACCCTCATTTGTGTGAGTAGGGAAAGAATTCGAAAAAAAAAACTGAAGAATCTTATTAAAACCTTAGTTTTAAGATTTATACCAACAGATTGACAGATATCGAAAGATCGCTTCGGTATGTAGAGGTTGAGAAACGTAAAAATCCGTTGAAATCTCGAATTTGATTTTTTTCTATCACGGTCATTATAGTTTCTTCTCTACAATCGTCGCTTAAAAGTATAAAAATGCTTCTCGCTATATGTTATTGCTTTTTCTCTACATAGAACAACATTGAAACCGGCAGTTGTAGTGAAATCGGAAATCGGTCACTTCCGGTTTCAGTAGACAGTTAAGTATGGCAACAAAGTATATTTTGGGACGCTGAATCAATTACATGAAACCGCTTTGAGGGATCTATTATCGTTTTGACTCTATAGTGTTGAACAAGAAAGCATTGATATCTACTACTTCCAATGGATCGCCTTAACCATCGAACTCGATAGCTAACATTTGACTCTCTCCGCCTTATGCAGAGTCGTTTTGGTATATGATTAGCGTCATACTAAAGGCTGGGCTACTGCAGGAAACAAATGTTAGTCGAACTCTTTAGTATCGTACTAATCACACGTCAGAACGACTCTGCATAAGGCCCTCTATATCCTGGTCAAAATTTAAGATAATCCATCAAGTAGCTCGCGAGATTCAGGGCTGGCTTTAAGCCGATAGTTCCCAATCGGGCCCCGCGCCTAAGGGGGCTCCTCGCTAGTTCCGCTACTCTACTATCTAGTCTAATCTACTCTTCAGTGCCGTTTTAACAGCTTATTAGACCACAGAGCAAACAAGTGTGTTGTAGTCCCTATGACTAAACTTTGCTCCTAATACATGTCATTCTGTCCACGGGGCCCCCCAATGCTTGCGAGGCCCCTGGCCAAGTGGCTATAGTACTGTTAAGATGAATCTGCTAATCTCAGTTGTCAAGTACACACAACAACATATTGCAATACAGGTTCATCCATGGACTCCACAAGGGAGGGTATGGCCAAGGGCGCCGATTTCTCTGTAAATTGGGGGGGGGCATTCAGGTGCAGAAGGTATATATATATGAGGATTTTAAGACAAATTGCATTCAAATTATGCCGAATATTGTATATTCATAAATACAATAGGGGGCCCACATAAGCTGTGGGGGAACCCGTGCCCCCCAGGATCGGCGCCCTTGGGTATGTCCTTTTCCCAGCAAGTAAATGAATAGTTTGTATTAAGTTTCCGGGCATAAGCAAATATTTTGTGAATTTAATGCTGCAGTAGTTTCTTTATGTCTTTACGTTTACAATTTCTGTTGTAAAAGTAGATATTATGTCCAGGGAGTATTCTGCACACCCCAGCACTCCTATCCCTCTCCCAAATTTCCTTACACACACCCTTGTGCGTAAAAATACTTTTTTTTTTTTTAGTTTCTGTAAAAATGTATATCATTATTCTGGGTGCACACCCCTTTTATTTTGAAAACCCCACTAATTAAAAGTTTCTGGCGTTCTTACTGATTATGTCATGTAATACTACTATGAATACCGAGAGTCAAATACTCGGTATCAAATACCAGTCTCGGTACGATTTCTTTGCCTTCCTCTTACTATAGCTATATTAAAAATGCAAAACCACAGGACAAACTTTGCCCTCTCCTGCGAAGTCAGTAAAACCGAATGTATACTAGTGCGAACTGAATATGTGCTTGCTTCTGAAGATTTGTCTTCTAACTCGAATAATCCAATGGAAAATATGTCATCCATTTTCCATCAGTTCCTTAAGGTTTGTCACATCGTATCGTCACATTTATTTTTTTTCTGCAGTTGATAACGAATTCAATCTGATTATATCTTTCATTAGTAGCTACATACGATGTTCTCACTAGCGAACGTCATTTTTTTCTGGCTTGAATTCTTCTCAAAAAGCCGAAACTGTTAAGAAATCTTTGAACCAACAAATTCATATCGATGTGCATGTCATTATGTCTTACAAATATAAATTATGGAAACATAGACTTCACCATTGTATTTATCATAAAATTCTATCCCAACTTGATATATTACAGGACCCCTTCCTATTTAAAAAAAAAAAAAAGTCGAGCGAGATACAAGATGGCCGACTTCAAGATGGCGGCCATGATAAAAAATAACCTCAAATAAATGTCTACTTCCTCCCGCTGTCGATTAATGTGTTTTTGTTTTTCATCCCTTTGCCCGTTTTACAAATAAAATGAAATTTTCAAACTTGAAACACATTGTTAGGACTTATTCTGATCAATCAGGTTTTTGGCCACTGTGGCCTTTTTATGGACGGAAGCACTTCAAATTTTGCTTACGTTCGTTTCTTGATATTCCACATTTCTCTGCCAAGTTTGGTTAAGAAACTAGATTTTGACATCGATAGGTTTAGTTGTAAGAGAAGAAAACTATCAAATACTGGTACAGAACCTTAAACAATTGCGAGGCACAAGGGTGAAATATGTATTTTAAAATTCATTTGCTGTCTGCATTTCCATTTGAATTATTTCTATGAAACTAGCTGTTATAAGCAATGAACAGGGTGAGTAATATATATATATATATATATATATATATATATATATATATATATATATCCCTGCTATAGGTTTTACAGACCTTGGTGAAGTTAGTTGTAAACTTAGGGCCCTGCAAAATGTTCGTAATCGGGAACTGCACCACTTATAGCTGGCCCTGGTGAGATTTGTTTTCTCTCCCGGACAGACGGACACATAAACAGACATGGTCTAGTCTCTCGGACAGATGAACACGTGAACGGACATAGTTTTGTCTTCCGGACAGATGGACACATGAATACATATGATTTTGTCTCTCAGTCATATGAACATATAACAAAAATGGTTTTGTCTCCCCGATAGAGGGACACATAAAGAGACATGGTTTTGTCTCCAGGACAGATGAACACATAAACAGATATACTTTTGTCTTTCGGACAGACAGATACATAAACAGACATGGTTTTGTCTACCGGACAGGTGGACACGACAGATATGATTTTGTCTCTTACACAAACGGACACATAAACAGACATGGTTTTGTCTCTTGGACAAACTGACACATAAACAGACCTGTTTTTCGGACAAACGGACACATAAACAGACATGTTTTTCGGACAAACGGACACATAAACAGACATGTTTTTCGGACAAACGGACACATAAACAGACATGATTTTGTCTCTCGAACAGATGAACACATGAACAGACATGGTGTTGTCTTCCGGAGAGACGGACACATAAACAGACACGGCTTTGTCTCCCGAACAGTCGAACATATGAACAGACATGGTTTTGTATCCCGGACAGACGGATACATAAACATATATAGTTTTTGTCTCCCAAATAGACGGACACATGAACATACATGGTTTTGTCTCCCGGACAGATGGACATATAACATACATGGTTTTGTCTCCCGGATACAGGGACACATAAAGAGACATAGTTTTTTCTCCCGGACAGACAAACACATAAACAGATATATTTTTGTCTTCCGGACAGACAGATACATAAACAGACATGGTTTTGTCTCTCGAACAGATGAACACATGAACAGACATGGTTTTATCTCTTGGACAAATGGACACATAAAAAGACATGTTTTTTCTTCCGGACAAAGGACACATAATCAAACATGGCTTTGTCTCTCGAACAGATGAACACAAGAACAAACATGGTGTTGTCTTCCGGAGAGACGGACACAAAAAGACACGGCTTTGTCTCCCGAACAGTCGAACATATGAACAGACATGGTTTTGTATCCCGGACAGACGGATACATAAACAGATATGTTTTTTCTCTCCCAAATAGACGGACACATGAACATACATGGTTTTGTCTCCCGGACAGATGGACACGAACAGATATGGTTTGTGTCCTAAACAAACAGACACATGAACAGACATGGTTTTGTCTCTTGGACAAACAGACACATAAAACAGACAGGGTAAATATGAAGTAGTTTCGGTTGGTCATCTAAATTCCTTAAAAATTGACCCTCTTCTGGTCTATGTTCTTATGTCACAAGAAGTGCAACCATTTTCTCTGTAAAAGAAAATTAAATCAGCTACTTCATACTAAATGTAAGAAAGAAATTGCCTTTTGTTGGAAAGGACGGGGAAATCTTAATATAGAACGACTAAAAAATGTAAAAAAAAAAAAAAAAGAAAAGAAACACATGTCAAGACCTCCGCCCACCCCACACACAAGAAAAAGAAGATTAAAAAATCTGACAAAGATATTCTGTGGATCTTCATTCAATCTGCGAGAACAGAGGGAGCGAAAAAAAAAGAAGAAGATATTTCAAATTGTCTGTCCGTTGTGGAGCCCACAGAAAGGAGCAAGCACCTGTTTCCGTTGCTGACTATGGAAAAATATTCCTACATACATAATATGCATAAGGAGCAGCTGACAGCATATGTTATGTGACACACATGTTTTCGAGCAAAAGAATATATTGCAAAGAATCGCATCTTTCCTTGTCTTAGCTAAGTAACACAAAAATTTTACCAACCAACTGTTGGCTCGCTCAGAAATTGGATATTTCCTGCTCTTTCTTGTCCAAAATATACGTAGAAATGTCACAGAGATAAGAATGAAGATATGTAAATAAATGGATTTGATGTTTTACCATAAAATATTTTTCGAAAACTAATAGTCCTTCGAATAAAAATAAAATGTAGTTTCATTTTAGAGTTGTCCGCATTGGGTCACTATTAGTGTCTCCATATATAAGGCTGCCCACTGTTGATATATGAAATTCACTGTCTCCTCCAAACTTCCTAATCCAAAAGTAGGATCAGCTAGCTTATATTTATGTTCTATGCATGTTACTATGGCTACAATCTCCTTAAGCTTAATACCAACTCAAAAATAAATTGGGCTATTTTATTCACACATTTTTTGTTATTCATTTCGTGTTATAACGTGAAGTTGCAATACAAAGCCAGCAGGTTTACCAACCACAGGGAACGTATGTTTTATCGTACACTTTAATCAACCATGGTATCTAATATCTTAAGAAAAACACCCGATTATCTACGAATTGGTTAGACCACCTTAGCTCTGTTAATGTATCCAACATTGTAAATATTTTCTGCACTCTCCTTTTTTTTTCTAATCTCTCTTAGCAACCTTTGCCTACAAGGTACAGTTTTTCAGTAACCTTGTACCTCTTTCCTGATATAAAACTGCTCTTCCAAATACTTTCTATAACAGAGATGGAGTGGGGCAGTGGGTCATGGGTCAACATGACGTGACCCACTGCGACACACCACCCATTGAAATCCACCAATCTCCATGACCAGCCAACCCACTCTGCTCAGTGTATTGTAGACAGCATATTTTGAACTTTGGTTAATTTGTCTACGTTTTACTTTCAAGGTCTCTACTTTTCTTCTCTTTTTTTATTTATTTCTATTTACTTACCTGAGATAAGTGTATCTAACGTAAATGAAAGCACTTCAGGCACTTTTAGATATTGATATTTGTAATTGTAATAATAGCAAGAGAACTTATTACTTGGCTTTCGACACACAGCATGTGATTTGCACTTTATTTTCCTTTGCGTTGGTCTACTTTACCTTGATTTGAGACTTTCAAATTTCATCCTATTTTCCACTGAAAAATATTTGTAATTCAACAAGTATATAATTATATATGGTAAGCAAATTGAAGTTCATCGTAATATGGCACATGACAATCATTTTACCATTTTATATCGTTCGATTAGTGATAATTCCACAGCCTTGTTTTATTACAGGTGTAAACTCTTTAGTCAATGGAGAAGAGGGCGTGGATTATGGATCAGAGTTGATGACAATGGGTTTTAGTGAGTGGGTCAGAGTGGGTCATGGTGGGTCATAGTGGGTCGTGGATCCCGTAGGTCGTGAGTCATAGTGGATGTGGGTCATGGGTCAAGTTTTCATAGACCCACGCCATCTCTGTATAGAGTGAGCATTAGGTACGTTTTACAGAGAGAGGTATACGTTAGATATTATTTGCGCAAGACAAAATTTTATTCTGCCTTACCAGTATAAAATGAGTGATGTGCGCTAATTTTCAAATTTATGTAATGGATTAGTTGATTGTTTGATGATGTTCCGCTTATTTTGAACTAGTTGTAAGCACTTATCTTCGCCTTTTAATTCAGAACCTGGATAAAAAAAAACATTTAAAAAACGCAGAAGTCGTAGCCCGGTCTTAATTCAGAACAGTAGCGTCATTTCAGGTATTGACAGAAGAGGGCAAACTTATCCACGAACATTAGTATACAATTTATTAAAAAACAAATGGCTCTCAAACTGGGGAGTGATTACTCCCCTTGCCCTCCCTAAATGACACCACTAAATGACACCACCTGAATAAAAAGATAGAAAGACGAATGCCTTTATTCTATTGCCCAGGTATTTATCCTTTGCTGTTATATAAACCAGTAAAACAAAGACGTAACAATGGTTGCATACATAGAAGGGGTCATAGAATTAACCAGAGAAGAAACGAGCGTACCTTTTGACATCCTCAATCCCTCCCTTCGAGCCAAAAATCGGGAAAAACCTTCGTGCACGATTAGATATTGTAAAGATCTATGTCTGGTGGCTCGAGGTGACTTCTTTCTATGTAAAAATGTAGTCCGAAGACACACACACATTATTTTATAGGTAAGTATAGACTATAATTTTACTGTAGAAAGAATTAAATGGCATATATGGAAGAAATTTTTGAACAAAGCTAGTCAGTGCTTTACCTTTATTAAAAGTATTATATTGTTCGCTCCGTTGGACTTAGGAAAAGCTCTAGAGAAACTTCAGCCAGGATGGCCGACAGCTGGATGTAAATTTGGTGCCTTTAGCATTACGTCTATATAAGACATAGGTTTAAGCTTAGCAAAGTGAGATCCCAGTTACATGAGATTATATGAAGAATCTCACGGATTTCCCATACAAAAAACTAGATATATTACCATTTAACTACGAGTAAATGCTACCCTTCTATCCCCAGAGCAGAGTTTCTCAACCTGGGGGTCGCGAAGATAAGCGGAAGAGATAAGTATAATCAGAATCTAATACCGAAAAATATTTTTAAATATTATTTTGAATTTTGTTCTAATAGGCATATTATTATTTTTATACATACAGTTAAGAACAACAAAATATTGATCTACTAAACATTTTCAATAGGTGCAGAGTTGTCTAAAAATCAATTTAAATGAAAGCAGTACGATATGAAACTAATGAGAATTGCATATTGAAATACCAGAAAATTAGAAATGCAACAAAACTTGCATTTTGAAATACAATTAAAATTAAAAGATAATGAGATACCTGAGCATGGTGTGATTTCAATAGTGCGGTAATTTCCGGTTCGGTCTTCGTGATGCACATTATCAAGTCATTTAAAATACTCAATAACTTTTTAAACAACTCTCCAAGTTTTTTTTAACTTAAATTAAAAATCACTTTATTTTTTTTAATTATGTGATTCAAAATTATGGGAGTTATGAAGTTTTAAAATTTTCAAACGGCTTCCATTTTGAAACAGTATGACGGCTCGGATTCGATATTTGTAATGTAAATGAACTGACCACATTTGGTTTTAATCCATCCACTTTTAGGGATGTTACTGTATCCATTAAATACAAGAAATGGATACTATAATTATAGAAATAAATGAATATCGTGAAATCTCTGCAATAGTTATATTAAAAATCCAACACAAGCTTATTACAAACCAGAAATTACTATATATAAGAGAGTCGCTGACAAGAGGATGTGGTAAAATGGGGGGTCGTGATTAGGGATGGGCAAAACCGGTTTTTTTTTATAAAAACCGAAAACCGGTTTTTATAAAAACCGAAACCCGAAAAACCGACATTTCGGTTTTCTCCAAAACCGGTTCGGTTTTTCACCGAAACCTGTTTCGGTTTTCTCCAAAACCGGTTCGGTTTTTCACCGAAACCGGTTCCGGTTTTCTTCAAAACTGGTTCGGTTTTCACCGAAACTGGTTTCGGTGAAAACTTTTCGAAAACACATAAAACTATTTCTGTGGAAATGGATTCGGTTTCCGGAGAACAACGAAACCCCATTCTGGTCAGAAATAGAACAAATTTTGAAAAAAAAAAACCGGAATCGGTTTTGAAGAAAACCGAAACCGGACCAGGTAAAAAAAACGAACCGTTTTCGGAGAAAACCGATAACCGGTTTAGGAGAAAACCGAACCGGTTTTGGAGAAAACCGAAACCGGTTTCGGTGAAAAACCGAAACCGTTTTTTTAAAATTTTCAAAACCCGGTTTCGGTTTTTCTAAAAACCGAAAACCGAAAAACCGGTTTTTGTGCCCACCACTAGTCGTGATAGGAATTAGGTTGAGAATCGCTGCTCAAAAGGATCACTATATGTAGAAAAGTGCAACCATTAAGGAACCCAAAAAAAAAGAAAAGAAAAGAAAAAAAATTTGAAAAGAAAGGAGTATTTTACGCTTCATTTTACCTCTTTTTCTTTGGGGGCGGGGGAAAGATCCATCTGGTATCTGATCAAAGGCCCCGTCGACTTGAGTTAAGATGCATAGATATACGTTTAAGGATATATCCCACCTGCACCAGGGCTCTCTCACCCGCATGGATTGTGGGAATGTCTCCTATGGTTTCCTCTTCTCTCTCTCTCTCTCTCTCAATTTCTACCAGAAAAGAAACAGTCATCTTTTACCACCTACCTTTTCTTTCCCTTTTAGTTTCCAATCAGTGCCATTCTTTTCGGCGCCATTGAGGAGAAATGTCCTCACTTTTCTGTGATTCACACATACATACAGAGGCATCTATACACACACATTTTTATACTCCCTTTGAAGGTAAAAGATCTGGGAAGAGAGATGTAAAACAGGTGAGAGATGAGTAAAATCAGAGGAAGGAGAAACTTTATATAAAGAGTTAGCGAGACCAAAGTGAAACGTCAAAAGCAAAAGGAGGAAAGGAAAAAAATGTTGTGTGCGTAGCAGTTTATCCAACTGCAAAGTGAAAAATATGTTTAAATTTCTCAACTTTTTTTTTTTTTAATCTTGACATTATATCTTCATCAACTACATGGTGTGTGTTAGTTTTTAATATTTGATGATATTATATATATATATATAGGTTGGTATGGTTGCCAAACATTGTCGCTTGCTTTGAGGGAAGACCATAGACTAATAATGTTTGAGAATACAATCCTGGGACGAATATTCGGACCCGAGAGGAACGAGAGTTGGAAATGGCGGAAACTTCATAACGAGAAACTACATAATTTATACCGTTTACCAAACATTGTTAGGGTCATCAAATCTAGGAGGCTCAGGTGGACAGGTCATGTAGCCAGAATGGAAGAAAGTAGGAACGCTTTCAAAGTCTTAACTATAAGACCAATCGGAAAACGATCATTAGGAAGAGCTAGTCGTAGATGGGAGGACAATATTAAGATGAATCTCGCAGAAATAGGATTATAAAGTAGAAACTGGATCCAGATGACTAAGGACAAAAGTCAGTGGAAAACTTTTGTGAACGCATTATTGAACCTCCGGGTTCCATAGGCTATAGAGTTAGTTAGTTAGTTAGTTATATAGGTGAAAGTGGTGTAAGTTCTTTTTAAGAGCTTGGTTTACCAAAAACTCATTTATATATTTCTCTGCCTGTCCGTATTTCTGAACAACAGTGGCAGATACCAGTGACTTCACTTTGGAGGGGCTCTTGGTTGCAAGTGTGTGGGTTCATGAACGGAAGCACAGCAACGAAAATATGCCGCAGGTGATGAATAAGTTGCGTTAACAGTTCAATAATGAGCCAACAAATCGTCAGACTTTGATCACTTGGGAGAAGAAAGCTCTTCGCCTGGGAAGTGTTTTCGATGCCCCTCGTTCTGGTTGTCCATCAACACGAAAGGGAACGTGTGCAGAAGTTAATGCGTCAGTAATGTGTTCACCCTGCAAATCGACCAGATAGCGTTCTGTTGAACTTGGAATTACAAGGAGCAAAATGCAAGTACACATGAAAATGGACTTAGGCCTGCACGTATTCCGGCCAATGACTCGTAAAGCCGCAGCTGCTAAAGGAGGAAAGCATGGAAGCGTATCATACTGTGCAAGGATAATGCAGGTGCACATACACTCGTTTTGCACTGATAGTAGAGTCGGATTTAGGTTTAGTGGGGCCATAAGCTGTTGAAGGTAATGGGGCCTTAATGTTTCCAGTTGAACGTAGGCACCCTATATACAGAAATTTAAAAAAAAAAACTAGTGATATTTTAGGAAGAAAGCTAGCAGAAGGAGCTTCATTACTTACATCATAAAAGCCTATCCTATAGAATAGGAAGCGCTGTTACAACGTATATATACATTTTATTTCTTTTTCTTATACTTTGGAAATGTATATCCAATTTTTCCTTTAGTTTTTTGGGGGCCCCAAAAGAAATAAATGAAATTAGATCTTTGAGTTTTACGTCTCACGTTTATGGTGGTTAGGCTAAAGGAGACGGTGATGATGAATAATGAATGAAATGGTGGAATGAAGAAAGTGGACGGAAACGGGAGAACCCCGAGAAAACACACGCACACGGTGTTTGTCCACCACAAAATTCACTTGGCGAGGGCTGGGATTGAACCCGGGACCCCAAGCACCAGAGGTGAACGCTCTACCACTGAGCAACCGCGGCCTCGGGCCCCAAAAGGGTGGGGCCCTAAGGTATACCTTGTTTAGCTTATACGTAAATCCGGCACTGTCATAACTGTAAGTATTAAGGATGAAATGCAAATGTAAAAGGACTTTCTGGTCATTCTGTACAACACTTGTAATTATAATTACCCTCTGTTTCCTCTTCCTTTAATTATTCCACTAATTCTTTCATCGTGTTTAACTTGTATTTAACATACATCTCGTTTCACCTTGTATGATATATTCTATTTTTCGACAAATTAAGTCAGAAAAGGAGAGTAAAATTTTAAAATAATGATTTTGGAACTGATATCAGTGCTCTTATTGTGGCTTATTCAAAATCAACATAAACTTTTTTTTAAAAAAAGAAAAAAAACATACTTTCTCTAATAGAAATTGTGTTTAATATAAGCAGTTTGTTTGATAGGAGACAGTATCTAATGCTTAATGGGGGATCCGAATAAGGTTTGACCCCAATCTATTATCCCTATTGGAAAGAAATATTAAACAGCACAACTGACACATTTGATTTTCAGTGGAAGCTTATGTTGTTCGGATTCCAGCGTCTTCATTATGTTACTAAAATAAAAGTTTAATGTTTCTATTAAATGAGAGCGTAGCTCATTATTAGTAGCGGCAGAGAGTTATACTCATTTTGTAGAGCTCATAAAATTCAAAGAAATGTAAATTAGGGATTATAGTTAGCAGACATTATAAAAGACTTGTTTATGTAGCTTCAATTGTAAGGTGTATGTGAGTGAGGGATACAGTAGAAACTTAGGAATTGACCCTTATAATAATTACAATTTCGGTCTCTGCCAACATGAAAACTGACTGTAAAGACATGGACATAATTCGATGAATAACTGACCAGGACCGTTTCCATGGGGATCTAGGGGGGCCGGGCCCCCTAAATTTTTGTTGGCCCCCTAAAATTTTTATGGTAGGCTTCCAAAAGCACTATAATATGATGATGAACTATAATATGTTGGATCGGACCCCCCTAACTTGTACCGCCCCCCCCCTACATTTTTGGGCTGGCTACCGGCGTGTAACTGACTATGTTTGATTACAAATACCTAGTGATGGGCAGTGGGAATATTCCCGGTGGGAAGGAATTTAAAAATGGGAATATTCCCGGGTTTTTTCCCTGACCTATAAATTCCCGGGAAGGAATTTATTTTCATTTCTTTACTTTATCCTCCAAATTATAAGAACCATATGACTAATTACTTTATTTTAATATATTATGATTTACTTCTAAGTTTTTAAGGAGTTTGGAGGTCAAAAAATTTAAAATTATTTGACGGTACTTTATTTAACTAATAATATGCTTTTTAAGTTCTATTTCCATTTGCACTAAAAAGTATGGTAATTGTTTAGTATTGGAGGCCAAATCTAGCAAAAAGTACCGATTTACGGAAGAAATGAGTTGATAGTGGTGTTCAAGTAGTCAAGAAAGTATCGAACACATTTTTGTAAGGCAGTAGGGGATTTATACAAAAGGGAAAGGTAAGTGGAAGTGATTTATGTGAGAAATGAAAGTCAATTGTTGGTAACGAAGATAAAAAAACAACGTGCCATGCGGGACTCTAGCCCGTCTTCATTCGCTAACGCTCGCTTCGCAATGCTGTCTGAATTTAATATTGGTAACGTAATTTAACTTATGAAACCATAAAACAACCGTATCAGAATAGAAAATCGCAAAGATGTGGGTGCAAAAGCTGCCCCCCAATGCTAAAGAACAGCCAAAATTAGAAAAGTACTAATTTACAAATGATGAAAAGGAACCATTTTGTAAAATAATGTAGAGTTATGTAGAAATAGAGATGAAGTACTATTAATAAACCTTTAACCACCATTATGAATAGACGTCGGTCTGTCTCCTCTCTCCGACTTGAATTTCTGAAGAGGTACTCGGACTTCTTTTACATGTGAATTAACGTATGGAATTTCAAGAAATAATTAGAATGAATGGTCGTGTACGGCAATGTTACGTGCTAAAATATAAAGATAAGTAAGTAAATTTTGTGAACACAAATATGTATGCGCAAATGTTGAAAAATTGGTGAGACATGTATCTTCTAGCATTTATCCAATCTAATTGGTTTATAACATTTATAAATTTCATGCGTTTATAATATCAGTAATAGAGTCAAGTTGAGGACTTACACTTACATATAAATTTATACTGTTACCATATAATTTTTTCGCACATATTTAATTGATAGAACATATTGTAAATAAATATACATTTATGCGTACTCTCTAAATATAGTAGAGTGTTAATAAAATAACATAGTACCGTTCAGAATATATAGATTTTAAGAATCCTCAGTGGACAACAGTAATAATATGCTGTGATATAAAAATTAATTCAACTTTGAAATTATAATATAGTAATAGAATGCAAATTTCTTTCTGATTGTTCATAAATTCCCGGATAAATTCCCATTTTGGGAATCTTCCCGGGAATATTCCCAGGGAATATTCCCGAAAAATATCTTCCCGGGAATTTACCCATCACTACAAATACCCTCTATTCTTACTTTTTCAAAGACAGAATGAGAAGAGATACACAACCAGAAAGATTATATATTCATACATTCTATCAACTATCAACTATCAAAGAATGGGGAACATTGTGTGAGTGTGTGTAAATTTACAACTTAATACAAACGTTTCCTCAATGAGGAAGTCAGTAGACAGGATTGGAGTATAAACAATTCTGATACTGCGTCAAAAAAGTAATCTGAGCAATAATACCAAAATGCTTTCCTGAGACATGCTGTGATTGTAGGAATGCTTACAAACATTAAGCTGTAGATACGTATTTCATATAACCTCGGTACTTGAAGAAAAGTTAAACTAAATTAGATAACTCATTACACATGAGCGAAGTGGGGAAACATAATGGCGAGCAAACTGAGAAAGAAGGTTCAACATTTCCACCTGCAGGTACATTTCTGAAATTAAACTACTTACATGCTATTCAATGGTTCAACTCCAACCCACTCCACCTAATAACTCAATTTCACCAGTAGTGGCCCTTATCATTATGTTCGCCCTAGGACTGGATTAAGCCACCTGGAGAGCTGGGCCTAGAAAAAATATGTGGCCAATGCTGACTCCATTTAACACATTTCTGTGAAAGCACAGTAGGAAAGTTAAGGGAATATGTTTCATATTTTTGGTCATATTTTATTTTATGGTGATGATTGTATTATTTTCATGAATCTATTAGATAGCCATTTGAGATTTTGATCAGAGTGGAGGCCCCTATTCACCTGGAGGTCCGGAGCTATTGCTCCCCTAAGCCCCCCTTAATCCGGCCCTGGTACGCCAGAGCCGTTCGTGTATACACAACGCGGCAATAAGAGAACGAAACTGATTTTTTGGTACGCGTAAGTTTTCCATAGCGATGAATTTTGCGTGAGACCTTGGAAACACGCGCGAAAATTTTTGGATTGGACGACTGCTAGTATAGTACGTGACGCAACTAATTATTAGAAATAGCCAATTTCGGAATTTTTACCTTCTAGAATCCATAAAGTAAAATCGGAAACATTCCGGAATTCGGAAAAATTCCGATTTCGGAAAAGATCCGGATTTCGGAAAAAAATCCGAATTACGGATTTTTCCGAAATCCAGAATTTTTCCGAATTCCGGAATTATTCCAAAATACGGAAAGTAAAATTTCCGATTCTAGAAAAGCAAATTTTCCGGAATCCGGATTTTGGAAAATTTTGTCCATCCCTAGTATTTATAGACTAGTGTTATGATACACCAACAAATGGTTCCGTTTCAACAATAGAACGAAGAGTGAATATCAAGTTCTATGCACTTTGTAACGAAAACATTTGACATTATGAAAAAAGTTTACGGGGAAATTACCTTTATCGTTGTCGTGGTTTTCAAAGGCAAAGGGGAGTCAGAGCTGGAAGGGAGACTGTGGAAGATGAGCGCTCCTAGCTTTCTCTTCTTTAAGTCCTCCTCTTATTATTTAACGACCAATGTCCCTATTCACTCCCATGAGTTCTGATATAACTCCGAGGCAGTGGCGCCAATTTCTAAGTAAGGGGATCGAGACCCTAGGATCGGCGCCCATGTTTCAAGACTTGCATTTCGGTCATTCACGACTTTCGGTCAGTTGTTCGGACAGACCTGTTTGGACCTGAGTGCTGCCATTTTCCACAAATGTCGTTGTTTCATTATTGAAATGGTGACGAGATACTAAAATACTAGTCTATACTTAGCTAATTCACACGTTACACTGGTGACCGGATGACCTCGAATTTTCTGCAGTTCTTCCTAAGGTCACACATTCTTCACTAGGGCCCGGAAGTTGAGGAAAAATCCTCTTTTTTACACGTGCCTGAAGACGAGGCTTAACATAATATATGTTCATTTTGGGTCATTATAGGCTAGAAAAAGGTGGATTTTATTTGTTCTTTTTTGCCTTTTACGGTGGTTATTTTTTTGTTTATTGGTCTCTTTTTAAGCTTTTTATAAGTCTTTATAGGGTTTTTTTTTTTTTTTGTACTTCATCTTCGGACAATAAATTTACTGGCCATTAACTCGAATCACCACCACCTCTTAAACATCTTTTCTTTAGTAAAGAAAATTCAAAAGATAAGACATTCTTCAACGACTGGACTGATAAGACCGGATCTGCAACAATCACAAGTCAAATAGGGAGGCGTAACAATGTCCTCCAGCAAGGGGAGTGAGGGTGGAGAAGTTTTCTTATTTTAGTTTTTACTTCAGTTTGTGCAAGGACAGTTCATTAACCTACCAGAAGCTTGTATTTCTTGAGGTTTTAGATCCTTTTTTTTAGATATTTTAGGTCTTTTCATAGGTCCTTTTTAGGCAATTTTAGGTTCTACTTCCGAGCCCTACTCAACATTATCAAAACCTTATGTTTCTATACTAACTCCTCAGCATAATTGTTTGGGATTATTCATATTGTACATTTGGTCCTATCCGGGCCACATGAGTGCGAAGATTTCGGAGAATTGTTCTGTGCTGTTGTGAAGAGAAATGTGTTTGTGTCGTCCTATATGTGTAGGGTGACCTAATGGTCAACTAGAAAAAACGGGACACCTTTTATTTCTGGATAGGTTGCTCCCCTAAATATATTTTTTAGCCTCTCCGTTTTTTCTCTCTCTCTTTTCTTTTTTCTCTCTCTCTCTCTCTTTTTGTATTTCTCACAGAAAAAGGGCAAATTTACAATTTTTCGTTTTAAAACCTATTGATATGTTGTGGAATTAATTAGATAACAAGTAACTATCAGCAGCTAACAGAAAATGAAATATTTGTAAACATTACTAAAAATATATGAGCGCTCAAATCTGTTACCGACATGATTTATAATTACTCTCAGCATCGGATACCAACTCCTTTTATTTGTATTTTGTTACTATTAAACATTATTTCACTTACAACTAGTTTTCTTTTTACTCTCACTTTTATACTTCTGTACCTTTATTCTCCTTTGGTAGTAGGTTACATCTTAGTCAAATCACGGAAACACTGTACTGTACTGATGACAGCGCCTCAATCTTCCACTGCCCGAAACAGAGAGTAAAAACAGGTTACATTTGTTCTTCATAACACTTTCAGTCCCTTGCACTGTCGTCTGCGGAGAGGGGAGGCCTAAGAGGGAAATCAATGGAACCACCACATCCAATACCGCAAACGTCGTAATGACGTTGCTCAGTAATTAAAGATATATTCCAATATAATCAATACCTTAGAAAATAAATCATATAAATTAAGAAATGTTAGCGATTCGAAAGGTGTCTTGTACCCAATGTACGTAAATACGGGACATTTTGGCGTCCCGGGAGAATTTTTCGGGACACCGGGAATGGTAGTGAAAAAACGGGACAATCCCGTTTTTACGGGACGTTTGGTCACCCTATATATGTGGTGCTATCACGTACGTTGAACAATAATCACGTATTTTGTGTAGGCGGACAGCTGTTGTACCAGGACCAGGCTTCTGGAGTGTATTTCATAGGTAAAAAAAAAAAGAAAAAAAGAAAAACATCATCTTCAGGTCATTAGTTTTTTTTTTTTATTCTTCATATTTCTGCGTAGCATTTAATCATGAATGAATCACACCAGCGTCTTTTAAGGCAAAGATCTGCATACAGAGGCCAGTTAACCAGAATAAACACTTTTGTTCAGGGCTTTGATCCAAATGAAGGCAATATAGAAGAAATACGTGCACGCTTAAAACATCTAAATAACGTCTGGTCAAAGTTGCAGGAGGTGCAAGATACTATTGAAATTGATCAAATCGAACCCGAAGTGGAAGCAGTTAACACTCGTGCAGAAATTGAAAATGTGTATTTTTCTTTAGAGGCTCACATGCAAGCACTTGTTTTAAAGCATGGAAATAAAGAATCAGCTGTTAATAATAGCACTAGCAGTAGCGCACAAGTTAAATTACCGGTCATACAGTTGCCTGTATTTGACGGGAACTGTAAACATTGGTTATCATATAAGGACACTTTTATATCTCTTATTCACGAGAATAAAGACATTTCCACAATACAGAAGTTTCAGTACCTCCGAACTTCTCTTAAGGGCGAAGCGTTAAACCTAATTGAAAATTTACCAATTACCGAAACAAATTATTCAGTAGCATGGCAATTACTCGTTGACAGGCATTCAAATAAAAAGCTAATTGCTTCTTCTTACATTCACGAAATACTACAAAACAAGCCAGTGTATAAAGAAAATATAAGTGAACTTTGCGCTTTTATAAATACAGCTACTAGCAATATAAATGCGCTACAAGCACTTGAGCCAAACGTAAACCTCACAGACGTAATTTTGACCCAACACTTTGTATCAAAATTAGATGCAACTACTAGAAAGTCATGGGAGCTTCAAAATACGAATTCTAATTTTCCTGCTTTATCAGAATTCTTTTCGTTTCTCGAGAAACGTTGTCAGGTGCTTGAGAACATGAGAACTAGTATTGATGGTGTGAAGCAGGGTAGTAGCGTACAAAATAAGCAAGCAAAAAGTATTCAGTCATCAAAGACTTATTTATCAACATTTTCAAATGCATGCGAATTTTGTAATAGCCAGCATCCCTTATATTCTTGTTCATCTTTTGTGAATGCGGCACACAGCCAAAAGTTAGAGTGCATTCGTAAAAATAAATTATGCATGAATTGTTTGAAAAGTAATCATTTTTTGAAGAATTGTAAATCGAGAGGTTGTAAAAAGTGTTCCAAAAAGCATAATACATTATTGCATGTAGACGTAACAAAAGACAAATCAGTGCGGTTTCCAAGTGTAAGCAGTGCCGTGGTGCAAGAGCGTAGTAACAACTCAGATTCCAGTGAAAATTGAGGGCAAGTGTCATATTGTGCATTAAAGGCTAGGCCTAACGCAAGAGTGTTGTTATCTACTGCAATAGTAAAAGTAAGGGATAACAAGGGAAATTTGGTTCCTTGTCGCGCGCTTCTAGACAGTGCTAATCAGACCAATTTCATAACAGAGAATTTGATGCAACAATTGAACATCAAACGTTATAGACAGTATACTCCAATTCAAGGTATAAATCAAGCAATTTCTAATACAAAGTACTCTGTAGATATTTGTGTCCATTCATGTGTTAACACATTTTCATTGAATATAAGTTGTTCAGTTCTCCCTCACATTACAAGTAAACTACCGGAAGAAAGAATTAATTATGACGATTGGAACATTCCCAAGGACATTGTTCTAGCAGATCCCACTTTTAATACGCCTGGAGACATAGATATTCTTTTAGGTGCGGAAGTATTCTACATAATTATGAAGTCAGGACACAAAACACGGCCAGGTGATTTTCCAGTGCTTCAGGAGACAGAATTGGAATGGATCGTGGCAGGACGCATTCCTCAAGAACGTGACCCCCATATTCCATTAACAACATGTTTTGTGAAGACAAACATAGATCTACAGCAACAACTACAAAAATTCTGGGAACTAGAAGAAATTACTGTTACACCTAGATCAAGCGAAGAGCTTGCATGTGAGCGACATTTCGTTCAGAATACAACAAGAGATCATACAGGGCGCTTTATTGTACGATTGCCTTTGCTTGAAGACCGTACAGTTTTAGGCGATTCTTATCAGCAGGCATTGGTTAGATTAAAGCAATTGGAAAGAAGATTCGATCAACACCCGGACTTTGAAGCTAAATATACGGAATTCATGCAAGAATATGAAGATCTTGGTCACATGGTAAGGATAGATGAGAGTAAAAAGGAGGACGTCAGCGTTGCATACTATTTGCCACATCATGCCGTTTTTAAGCCCACAAGCTCTACAACGAAGCTCCGTGTAGTGTTTGATGCTTCAGCAAAATCTGACAGCGGAAAAAGCCTCAACGACATTCTCTTAGTTGGTCCTACAATACAGCAAGATTTGTTTTCTATCGTTTTGCGCTTTAGAACTCATTCAGTAGTATTCACTGCAGATATCGCTAAGATGTATCGCATGGTCAATGTTCATCCAGAAGACACGCCATTACAACGTATATTGTGGAGAAGATCTAGAAATGAACCGATTCAAGTTTTTGAGTTGAAAACACTAACGTATGGTACGGTATGTGCTTCATTTGTGGCCACAAGATGCCTACAGCAATTAGCAGACGAAGAAGAATATAGTTACCCTGTAGCAGCAGAAATATTACGTCGAGATTTCTATATTGATGATGTTTGTAGTGGCATGAGCAACATACAGTAAGCTCTAGAGGTCCAGAAGCAATTGATAGAGTTACTGGGAAAGGGAGGTTTTATACTTAGGAAATGGAGTTCGAATGATCCAAGGTTATTGGAATCCATCTCGCCAGAGCTTCGAGAAGTGCAGCGTCCAATCCAGTTCCATGAGGGCCAAGGCGTCAAGGCATTAGGATTGTCATGGCATCCAGACAAGGATATATTTCTCGTTGAAAGCAAGACGTCACCATGGAAGGTTCAAGAGTGCATTACTAAACGCCAGATTGTTTCCATCATTGCTATATTCGATCCACTAGGAATAATTTCACCAGTTGTCATTTCATACAAAATATTTTTGCAAGAATTGTGGCGGCAAAAGGTTCAATGGGACGACAATATACCAATGGAATTAGCAAAGAAATTGACTCAATTATACAAGCAGCTTCCATTAATCAATCAGATTAAATTCGACAGACATGTACTCGTTCAAGGAGACATAGCGGAGATTCAGATCCATGGTTTTTCAGATGCTTCTCAAAGAGCATATGGAGCTTGCATTTATATGCGATCGATCAATCAACAAGGAGAAATATCAGTTAAGCTATTATGTGCTAAATCACGTGTGGCTCCAGTCAAGAAAATTACTCTCCCACGTCTGGAGTTATGCGCAGCAGTTGTTTTGGCAAAATTAGTTCACAAGATTTTACCAATTTTAAAATTGAACATAAGTAGCGTCCATTTATGGACCGACTCCCAAATCGTGTTGGCATGGCTAGCTTCTCCGTGTAATAAATGGAAACCTTTCGTGGCCAACAGAGTAGCTCAAATTCAAGACTTAACTGACGTTAGCTGTTGGAAACATGTAACTTCTTCAGACAACCCTGGAGACTTGATTTCAAGAGGAATAGATGCAGTTTCCATAAAGGACAATCCATTATGGTGGCACAGTCCACAATGGCTTTCTAGTTTAGAATCTAATTGGTCAGTGACAAGTAAGGATTCATTGCAACCAGATCAAGTTCCAGAGAGTAAGGGAACCATAACATTGACAGTCACTTTAGACAATTGGTGCAATGGAACCATAACAAGATTCTCAAAATTGTCAAGGTTAGTTAGGACAATAGCATATTGTAGACGTTTTGTTCATAACATCAGACACAAGCAAAACAAACTAACAGAAGATCTTTCAGTACAAGAACTCCACACAGCGCTCCATGTTTGCATCAAATGGACACAAGAAATTGGGTTTCACAGCGAATTGCAGCATCTTCGTAATGGAAACATTGTTCTGTCAAGAAGTAAATTGAACAATTTACATCCATTTTTAGATAGTGAAGGCATGATCCGAGTTGGAGGAAGATTGGAGAATAGTCAGCTTCCGTTTGACGCCAAACATCAAATAGTTCTGCCTTCAAACCAACACTTGACAAAACTTATAGTTGAAGCAGAACACTTAAGATTACTTCATGCTGGACCCCAATTATTAATATCATCACTACGCCAGAAATATTGGATCATCAGGTGCAAACAGGTAGTAAAACAAGTGATCCATCATTGCTTCACATGTTTCAAGTTAAAGGCCAGTGGTTCAAAACAACTTATGGGACAGTTGCCAGCAGCTCGTGTGCAGCAAGCCAGACCATTCCTAAACGTAGGCGTGGACTACGCTGGAGCGTTTTACATAAAATCAGGAGCAGTTAGAAATAGATCTGTACGTAAGGCATATGTTGCATTATATGTTTGTTTATCCAACAAGGCAATACATCTGGAATTGGTAACAGATCTTAGTGCGCAGTCATTCATAGCAGCTTTACGCAGATTCATAGCCAGACGAGGAAGATGTCTCAATATATACAGCGACAATGGCACAAATTTCGTTGGAGCCAACAACGAATTGAAAGAATTGTATCAGCTGTTTTCATCAGATCCTTTTAGTTCTCAAATTCATGATTTTACATCGACCGAAGGAATTCAGTGGCACTTCATACCACCAAATTCGCCGCATTTTGGAGGACTATGGGAAGCCGGTATAAAATCAATGAAATACCATCTAGTTCGTATTACAAAGGGTGCAGTGTTAACATATGAAGAGTTTGCAACATTACTCACACAGATTGAGGCCTGTCTCAACTCTCGACCACTTACAGTGCTATCAAGTGAGCCTAACGACATCAGTGTTCTCACCCCTGGACATTTTTTAATTGGAGAAACACTTACAGCTTTACCAGAGCCTAACCTCACCGATCTACCACACAACCGCTTATCTCGTTGGCAGAAGATACAACAACTAAAACAACATATTTGGAAGAGATGGTCCCGAGATTATTTACATGGTCTTCAACAACGCTCTAAGACAACTTCACCGCAACACAATCTCAAGGTCGGAGATGTAGTTTTGCTGATTGAAGACAACGTTCCTGCATTGCAGTGGAAATTGGGCATCATTGAAAAAGTGTTCCCAGGAAAGGATTTCTTAGTTCGTGTAGTGACGGTTCGTACTACAACTGGAACATATAAACGTTCCATCAACAAACTAGTTGCATTGCCATATAACAAGGATTAGAATTGAGATTTGAGTAATCTAAAAATAAGTACAGTTCTTCAAGTTTTGTGTTTGTTTCGTTTTTTATATGTATCATTTTGTTTTATTTGGTCAGACCTTAGCTGACCAACAGGGGGGAGTATGTTTGGGATTATTTGTGTATTTAACAGTGTGTGTGCCTTTAGCTGGCAACAGTGTTCAAGTTGCTTAACGCTTTTCTATTGTTTTGGGAAGAGTGTGTGAGTGTGGCAGCAAGAACATTCAGTTTTGTGGACCATATATCATGGTCGAAGATCATACAATACAGCACAATCAATAAGCCATCGTATCAAAATCATTTACAACTAAGGACCTTGTGAACATGTTTATTCTCGTGTATTATTTTTGTGTGTAAACTGAAGTTGTAATCATTAAATACAGTGAATTTATATTTGGTTGCGTTCATGTGGTATACGAACCAAGCCTTACAGTCCACTAGTATGACCATTGTTTTTAGCATTGTCATTGTACTTGAGTGAAGTTACAAATATATACATTCATATTGTACAATAACAGAAAAATATCTTCCCTAATAACTGCACTGCATATTTATCAAATTTCTAGATATATCCTCAAAGACCAGTCAACACTGCTATTGTAAAAATTCAAGAAATATAACACAACGGAACGGAAAGTGAAAAGGAGTCGGTTTGGTTTATATTTTGAAGATACCATTCCTGACATTCGCCTAGGGAACTGAGGAGAAATTGAAAAAATCTCGGTTATGATGCTTGGTTATACAATTCAAACCCAGGATTTCTCAATCGTGAAACAAGAATGGTAACTACTAATCAATGCTCGCCCATTAGAAGTTAATGATCTTTTCTTCTCGAAGAAATGGAGAATAGATAAACATCAGGTTTATCTAGTAAAATAATTGCCTTTACTCTTAAAATAATATCATAGTTGGAGACACTGTTAGGAAACCTTCACATTTGCTCCCTCCTGTCCATGAAGCACTCGAAACGTTAGCAGAAAATCAGATGGGATGCACACAGGCTGAAAGGGAAAATAACTGCCAAAGATCTAGTTCTCTTTAGAAACTGGGTTCCACACACTTTTTTTTTTTTTTTTTTTTTTTTTTTTTTTGTTTCACCTCTCCATCTGTGATCTCAACCCGATTGGAAGCAAAAGTTTCAGTCTCTGCATTTTAGCACATTGAAGAAAGAAAGAAAGAAAGAAAGAAAGAAAGAAAGGAAAAAGTAACAAACTCGGTGCCCCATGTTTCTTCCTTGTGCTTTGGTCTCTGAAAGAAATGGCACCGTAAACTCACAATCCCTAAAATTCCCTCGCGAATTTCTTGAATTCAAAGGATCAGTGAGAATAGTTTTCCAGTTCCTTTCTTTTCTCCTCTATTTTCTACTTAAAATTTCTTGTTTCTCTCTGTTTCTATTCGTTCGTTCTCTCTTCCTTTTTATCAATCTTTCAATGTCTTTTGTTCATTCTGTAAACGAATTACCTTTATTTCGTCTTTTTTTCTTTCTTATTTGATTACTTTCTACTAGCTTTGTCTCAAAGTTTGGTAATGCAAACTCAAAGTCAAGTGATTGTTGCTTTTATCTAAAAGTTCCCAGCTTCGATTTCATCCTTGATATTAAACGTTTAGTATCTCATCACTTTCTTGTTAACTTAACAATTCTGTGACACAAGCAAACGAAGGTTTATGTCCCTAAGAGCAAAAGCTCTTCAGCCCATCTTTTGATATAAACCCAATTCAGTCTGTGTTTTTATTACTCACCTTCCAAACATCTGTCTTTACATTATAAGTCCATTGTTTCATTTCCAAAGCAGCGCCGTAACTTAGATTTTTTTTCTGAGGGGCAAGCATTAATACACGTATTTGGGTCCCCTAGGAAAAGTTGTTTTTCTAATTCTTGAGGCCACTCTCTTCTCATCTTTCTCTTACTCTTCATGTCCCCTGTGGGCCCTCCAGTACGGCAAGGTCTGTGGGGCCGTTAGTTACGCCCCTGGGCCCCTTCCAGATATGACAAATTAATTAAGGGGATAATATTGACAAATCTCAAAGCCATATAAATAAATATTATTCCTAGGGCCCCTAATAGTAGACATTTTTTACTTAAATAGGTCCAAGACTCGTTTTTATTTTATTTGCCTTTTGTGTGCTGTTTTGTTTATGTAATGTAGTGAACCTGTTTGATGCTTCACTTATAATTTCATGTTCGTATCGTATATGGAGTAAGAAAATTTTGTCTTAAAGTGCACCCCCGGGGAACTTCCCTGGGGGGCAGTTTTCCTTTGCCCTCCACAAGTTACGGCCCTGTTCCAAATGCTCCATGGGTAAGTTCTACCTGTTGGATATTAAAAATGATACCATAGCTGCTTGATAATGGTAATATGAGAGAAAATGTCTTAGAGTTAAGTTTTTTTTAGATTTTACGAGGAATGATAAAAAAAAAAATAGATTGCAAACTCTATTATGACTTATGTGAGAGACATAGCTGGAAGATCAACACACTTGATAATAGAGGGCACTCAATTATAGTCCTCTGTGTACACAGTTTTTGTTCAACAGATCAAGTTTTCTATACCATTTGCATAGATATCTGCTTGAAGTTCTCGTAGCCACTGTAATGCAGCGGTTTTGGACATAATCACATCCCAGATAATGATGGCCAGCCATTTTTTTTGCTTCAGAACAAGGAAATGGTGAAAGTCACTGGGGCTAGGTCAGGGGTGTAACAGGGGTGCTCTAGTAGTTACAAGCGTAACGTCAGTTGTTGAAGTACTGGGTCTAGCGCTGTGTTCAGGGTTGCCATTAACAATATGAGTCCATCTTTCTTTGAAGGCACGACATCACTTTCCTGCAAGTTGCTTTGATATTTAACCTTCTTCATACACTTCTAGAATCTGTCTATGAATGTCAGCAAGTGTAGTGTTTTTGGCCCACACGAATTACACTACTGACTTCACTTCTGCTCTTGACCTATTTTCCAGACAAGTCATCATTGTTAATATCCGCTTCTCGAGTATACATGACCAGAATCTGAAGTCTTCAAACTTGCACCTAGACCAGTGTTGCCAGACCAGTCAGTTGGAAAAGCAGGACATTCGAAGATAAAAAAAAAAAAAAACAGGAGAAAGCAGTAGACACATATAGTGGTGGCGTTTGAATGTAAATACGGGGGAGGTTCAATAAAATTTGCCATTATTACGGGCACAGTAGTCAAAACAAGCAGTTCAAAATTCATTTCCGATGAACTACGCTGAGCAAATGAAAGGGAGAAGTCCCGATTTATATTAATATTATTTGACATGTGTGAAGTAAAACGTAGTGAAAGAGCAAAGTGCAGTGGGAAAATGTCTTTTCATGCACGTAGCGATAACGTAGCTATATGGTACAGTCACACGTGATTATGGAGTAAGACGATTTCTTGCTGACGATCGTGGAGAAATGATCTAAGCCACTCTTCCAACCAACACCCCAATCTAAACAACACTTACTTAAGTAAATCTTACAGAAAGTCATAAAAACGCTAACCATAATGCATATAGAAGATGACATACAGTTATATCCTTTGGATTCATATTATATACAGTAAAGCTCTATAACTATATGCTCTACAGAGCTTTGTGTATTATAACAGAGAAATTTCATCTTTTTATGTGAGGAAATATTGAAAATTCAATATTAATAATAATATATTTCTTTAACTTCTCGAAGAAAAGAAAAAGCAGGAGATTGTTTACTTTTAATTTTCTTTCGCAGTAAATCAGTAGAACGTAGAAAAATCAGGAGATCTCCTGTAAAATCAGTAAACCTGGCAACACTGACCAAGACAGACACGTTGTTAACCTAAAATTAATGTTTCGTTAAGTTACAGTGAACAACATAAAAGTGTTATGCTTTGTAACCTTTCTTCGATCATCCCTCGTACTTTGCATCCTGTATTTCTTGCTTTAACATTTTCGCTTCTCAGATTTTATATTATCTGTTTCTTACCTCTAAACCACGGTCAAGAAAGTTACGTGTAACTGAAGCACTCTGATTGGCCATTGGCGTACCAACGCTTGTATCCCTCCTCAAAGTTGTTCACCGCTTTTAATTGTTACTTTTATTATCAAACAACCTATTAAATACAAAACTATTACATTGTTATAAAAGATCAAAGATATAATACAGTATACCTAATAATACTGTAATCAAGTATGTTTAAATGAAATAATAGAAACAATTACATTTAAACATGCTCAGTAATTATGATGTCAATTTAACTGTGTAGATATGTTCTGTTTTTTTTTTCTGCTGCAAGTACTCCGTATGATACAGCATGTGTATAATTTGCTTCTCCCCGTACGAGAGGGGGAGTGATACATCACTAGCCAATCAGAGTTTTTAACAGCGGAAGGACACGAATATCGTTGTTTATTTCTGTTTAGAAGTAAGGCTGAGCAGATAATAGCTATACCAATTCCAGTTTCATGTCAGTTTACCCCATTTTTGGAAGATGAATATCTGGAGGTAACTAATAAAAGGGTAGATATACGAAATACACGGTAAATAATTCTTTGAAGATTTTATTTTAAGATGAATACAACATTTATTAGAATTGTTGGGTGAAATTGCTACAACGGTACTTTAAAAAGATACTCGTTCACTTACATTAATGAAAATACTCCAAACTTTGGTATTTGGCACATATTTACTCCTTACCAGAACTGTATGCGGAAAAATCCTGGATTCTCTGGATTTTTTACATGATCAAACTTTTTTTTTTTTTTTTTTTTTTTTTGAATTTATAGAAATTCATTATATCTTACACCTTCTTCGAATGAATTTAAGTTAGTGAAAATTGGAAGAAAATTTCAGGCACTGTATCTAAGAACAACCTACCGATATTATGTGGACCAAACGTTCTATATGTAACTGCAGTTCCACTTCTGGCTGGAAACTGCACAGAGAAAAATCCGTTCTCCGGACAGCGGTATATTGTACAAATATACGGTATCCTCTTGCTTACTATAGAAATCATTACGGAGCATACGTTATCCGTATGCTACATAGGCACTGCCCTTAGATATTACATCATGCCGTTGCAGGATGTCTGACATCTAACAGTTTTCCGTATATCACATGCATATACTTATGTCACATTCCTCAGCTATATGTTATATACGTCCATTTGTATGTGAGATTCTGACCGCCTATATTGTTTCATACAGAAAGTACGTATAGATGGAACACTTATACAGAAAGTATTATAAAACATGCGTTTTCAGTTATACGTCTGCTGTACGTTAAGTCCAAAAACTACAGGAATTACGCATGTAACCTATCTTTTTAAGTATGCCACCTACAATTTTTTTTCTCAGTGTGTATTTCCGAATAATCCGCCTGTAACTCGTTTTTATAAATTGATCTCAGAATATGTTCATACTTTTATTCAATATTGAGCTCACAGTGGCACTCAAAACGATCGAAGCGGTTTGACTTCTAAACAGCTTTAGTCTCTGCTCATGAAATTCGTTCAAGTGGGAACTAGACTATTAGTGTGTCCAAAATTATCGCACTACATTTGGCAAGTATATGGAAAAACTGTAATCCGTAATGTTTCACAGCGAATATTATTAGTGCATGGTACTGTCTCATTTATGATTTATTGCCCACAAATGAAAAACTATTTGCTATTCACTGTGTTAAGCAAGTGGATTATTTTTTATGTTGTAACTTGATACTTCGCGTCACATCGAGACATGTATTTCTACAAGACCGATTTGGGATTTCTTTATCGATGTTGTCACTTATTTGTCGACAACCACCATCAGCTTTCTCTTAATATCATTGGTACCCGCAAACCAAAAAAAAAAAAAAAAAAATGAATTAATTAGGTGAATTGATTTTCTACATTCTTATATAGTACAATATCCTACCAAGTTGTCACAGTTAGATTTTATCTGATACTTACAAATGCAGAGATTGCATTTGTTTAATGTAAATCTTCAAACAAAAACAAAGAAATTCAATACTTCTATTAATTTCTAGTGCACTAATTTGTATTTATCATTCATGTGAAATAAAAGAATAAAATCGCAGATCACTCACATCTCATGTATAGAGTCCTTGGTTCGATTCCAGCTCGTGCCAAGTGAGTTTTGTGGTGGACAAACATCTTGTGCTTGGGTTTTCTCGGAGTTCTCACGCTTCGTTCATTTTCTTCATTCTACCATTTCGTTCATTATAAGCAGCATCTCACATAGCCTAAAATGTTCATATTAATTTTATGACATATCTTGCGAAATACGTAATACTGTAATTTTAATCACCCTACTAAAAGTGTATTTTTACTGCACTTTCCAACTTGTTTTCAGAGAAAGTTCCGTAATACAGAGGTAAATAATACCTATAAAAGACAAAAAAGACTGTCCGTGTCCGTACTAGAGAGTGTCCGCTTTAGAGAGGTTTGCCAATATGTTTTTTCCTATTACAGTGTTTGGGGATTACAAAATATGTCCGTTATGGGAGGTGTCCGCTTTACAGAGGTGTCCGTTAGTAGAGGTTTCACTGTATAAATATATATATATATATATATATATATATATATATATATATATATATATATATATATATATATATATATATATATATATATATACTGCTTTGATCAGTTGGAATTTTATTAGTAATCTTGAAATTTTTCATTTCATTTCAGAAAGTATCATAATTTTAGTGTTTATCTTCTAAACTATATTGAGTACTGTCATGTTTTTAATGTTGCAATAAAAACCTTCATAATCAGGATATACCTCAGTATCAATTTCGTTTTAATATGTTACGTTAGAACTCCTTCATGGTTAAGCGGTTAGCGTACACGACATTTGGCGTGGGAGTCCCGGGTTCGATTCCCGGCGAGATCTCATGTGGCTCAGATTCCACGTTAATCAGTAGGTCCCGTTTCATATAGCCTCGCTACTAAAAGGGACGTTAAACTTAAAATCAACTTGACTCATATGTTACGTGATTAATGTGACCTTGTTTCCTGGACTTCTTTTTTCGAAAACTAACCTTTAGAATTTACTGAGTTATATTATTTAATTTAGATCAATTAAATGAATCAATTGGTAGAATTTCATTGTAAGGTCATTTAGCTATAATACACGTATCCTTCCTTATCAGCATTCACATATCATCAAATGAAAGCAAAGTTGTTCTGACATCGACCCGCACCCTCTAATTTCGAAGACTTTAGTGGTAGCTACTAGTTACAACAACTATACTAAAGTTTCTTCTAACAAAGAAAAAGAGAAAGTTAAATATTTCTTTTCAGTGGCGCTTAGAGCGAGAAACTTTGAGCAAAACTTTAGACCAATTAAACCACTTTAGGAATTTCTACAACTTTACAGATTATGTGAGATGGTGTGCAAGTGTGTCTGTATGTAGGATGTGGTTGTGGGTGTGTAGATGTGTTCTATGGTGTAAATACTTCTCTTTTAGTCTTGTGAGAGATCGTAGTCTCCCAATTGCATTGTTTCGCGCGACCAACTAACATACAAGGAAAGTTCCCGTTTGGGGGGGTCCAAAATGCTTCTGGTTTTCTCAGTCAGGCTCTGTGCGCTAACAGATTACTTAAACGTGAGGACTAGAAAGGCGAGGGGTTAAAGGGGACGTGAGTGGAGAGATTACACAATTCCCTACTTTTGTGAGTTCCATTCTCCCTATCACTTCAATTCTCATACCCAAGGCACTCTTTAATATTGAATTTTAGCGGGACTTTGGGTAAATAGGCATAAGAAGACCCTTGTTCTCATTCCGGAAGAATCTTCCAGATATCACGTACTTTGAATCTCCCCAGTTCACTCTAACACGTATAAATGCTTACAAGGCAAGCTGTTGGGAGAAGAGTAAGTTTTATTGATGGAACTTGTAAGCGGATGTGAACAAAATACCTACACACCTAAAAGAGGATATGTACAGGAAGGGGGGGCCAACGCCTCTTGTTTCCCCCTGTCTATTTCAGCCGTCAGTTGATAAACAATAATGGACGCCGAGAGGAAAAGCAATCTAGGAAGTGCGAGGTTGCCTTTGCAAGAGGGTGTTATTGGAAGGTACGTGAGCGGAAGAATCCTACATTTTATCGTGGACATGAGATCCTCTAACAGATCTGGTTGCGGAGAAGAATTAAAGTAGGGGAGATCTTTCCGGACACTTTGTGCCATAATCTGTTTAGGATACCAATACCATTCCTCTCCCTTCTCTCCTGTTGCGAAAATTCGATTTGTAAACCTCCAATCTTCTTCAGCCGAACTAGAAACTAGCTTAAAACACTCAGCGTGGTAAATTACTTTGAAGTCACATTCATCGCTGTCTCGGTGCTTCTGTATTATCTTATCCTTTTCTTCTTAATTAAGAAAGTAATTAAAATTTGTAGGCTCTCGCATGATAGTTGATTTGTATTATTTTGGTATGTGGCACGAATCGAAGTAGAATTAATAAATCAAGCTTTGTCGTATTTTAACATGTGATACGAGTTGAAGTAGAATTAACAAATAAAGAAGTTTGTTGCTTAATACCTATGAATGTAGGTCTAATTGGCCTGTTGATGTATCACCAGCATCGTTTCTAGTTTCTGAAAATTAGATTAAATTTCTTGTTTTTCGTCTCACGATTATGCCTTTGAGGCTAAAGTATATGGATGATTAATGAATGAATGATTATGGAAAATTTGGTGGTATGAGAATGTGGAAGGAAACAGGAGTATACTTGTTAATTTTCTTTACTATGTAATTGCCATGTTGAGTGTGTGTGTGTGAATGATTATGTATAACTGTATAAGTGGTCTGTGTATTCTCAATCTAGTCCTCCAAATCCATTATTGAGTTGCCCACATCTCCAAGATTCCGTACCTTTACTCTTAATTAAGCCTAAGCAACTGTGTAAAGCCAAATATAATCACACATTTAGTTCCAGATAGATTTATTGCTGATTGCTTCCGTATTCTCTTGTCATTTATAATACATATATCAACTAATTTCCACATACACATTACCTAATTTGAGATATCCTTTCCAAATTCCTAAAATAATACCATAAAATCCGAATTACCTAACATCTTGTTACAAATACAATTTAACTGTTTGTTTGCACAGACTATATCCTAACAATTCATGATCATAATATAAATATGTACCATTATTCCGTAGCACAAGTATTTCATATCATAACAGCCTCATTCCATGTAAGATTCATTCCCAACAACCCTCACTGTTGTGCACCACAAAGTTACATAACCTGTGATCGAACCACCGACCCTTCGCACAAGTAGTAAATGCTGTATCACTAAGTTATCGTGTTTCTTTCTAGCTTCTAAGTATCGTCTATTGAAATCTGGGATGGGAAAATACCATACAAACTACACAACCTAGCTTCTGTCTCGGTAATTTGAAAAAAAAAAAAAAAAAAACTAGACTTAACCACTTTGTACGGCATCACATGCACGATAATGTAAGGTTCTCCCATAGCTTAATGGTTAGAGAGTTCACTTTTAGTACAGAGATGGCGTGGGTCAATTAAAACTGGACCCACCACCCACTGTAACACACGATCCGCCGTAACCCACACAGACTCAGGACTAGCCATGTCCCACCATCAAACGTGACCCATTCAAACAACTAATGAATTTAAGTAATTACCTCTACTAGAATTGACAACCCCCCCCCCGCCCACCATGAACCACTATGACCCACCATGACCCAGTCTGACCAACTGTGACTCACTCCGACAAACCACTTACCATGACCCATGATCCACGCCTTCCTCTCCACTGACTAAAGAGTTAATACTTGCAACAAAACAAGGCTGTGAAATTATCACTACGCGAAGTTTGAATTTCTACGATCAGTCGCTCAAGCATCGCTCTGTTACAATACCAGTGGATCTGACCTTTACAATATAAAATGATAAAGTGTTTATCATGGGTAATTTTACGGTGAATTTCAATTTAATTATTATATACAGGGTGTCTCAAAAGTCCCCTACCACCCCTATTAAGATCCAAATGCATGTACTTTCAGCGAATTTGATGTGGTAGGTGAACTTGAGGGTTAGGGGGACTCTTTCTGGCGTAGGTTACCCGTACGGCCGCCATCTTGGGGCTGCCATCTTGAATTTAACTTTCTTATTACAAACGCTGCGTGGGTCATGTGATACATGACCATAGGCTAGAATTTCACCAGAAAACCGAATCTGAAGTCAAAATGCATTGATCTTTATGTTGTAAACAGTTATTCACAATTGAAGTTGTGAGTTTGACTGCGTTTCTTTTGTGCTGCAGGTTGTGAATCATACCGTTAACGAGGGACGAATACATCCAGATCATCAAAATATGGGGCGGGAAGAGTTCCCGCGCAGTGGCTGCCGATTTCAATGCGGGTCATCCACAACGAGCACCTGTATCGCATGTTGCAGTGGCACGGTTATTGGCTAAATTCGAGGAAACGGTAACAGTTGTGGATAGACCCCGTAGTGGACGACCAAGGACAGCCACGGACGAAGAAACAGCTACTGCCGTGCTGGCCTCCTTCTCGAAGTCGCCGCAGCGAAGAACACGTCGTTTAGCAATGCAGTGTGCCGTGAGTTACAGTTCAGTGCACAGGGTGCTCCAGAGGTATAAGTGGCATCCATATAAGATGCAATTGCAGCAACATTTGTCGGAGGACGATCCCGATCGTCGCGTCCAGTTTTGCGAGTGAGCTATTGAGCAATTGAGGGTAAATCCGCAGTTCGCTATACAGATACTTCTTTCGGATGATGCCCATTTCTGCGTAAATGCTGAGGTCAATAGACAGAACATGCGCTATTGGTCCCGTGACAACCGAGCTTGGACAGATCCCTCGAAAATGACCGGTGCAGAGAAAACTATGGTATGGGCAGGCATATGGGGAACAAAGATCGTCGGTCCGTTTTTCATTCCAGGAATGTTAAATGCAGAACGATACCTAGCGTTGTTGCATTGAAACATAATGCCCGCTCTGATGTCCAAGGATGATACCTTCCCCAGGTTCTTCCAACAAGATGGTGCACCTCCCCATTATGGCATCCAGGTGCGTCAGTTCCTGGATGAACAAATCCCTGGGATGTGGATTGGTCAACGTGGACCAGTGGAACGGCCTGCCTGATCACCAGACTTAACCCCCCTTGACTTCTACATGTGGGGGCAAGTGAAGGCTATGGTGTATGCTGTGAAAATTAGTGATGTTCGCCATCTGGAACAACGCATCATGGCTGCCTGTGAACAAATATCCCCAGAAACTTTAATACATGTCCATAGCAATTGGTAGAAGCGTCTAAACACGTGCATTGCCCAGCACGGACAACATGTTGAGAACATTATGTAATACGAAAGTCACACCTGCAATTGTGGATAACTGTTTACCACATAAAGATCAATGCATTTTGACTTCAGATTCGGTTTTCTGGTGAAATTCTAGCCTATGGTCATGTATCACATAACCCACGTAACGGTATAATAAAAAAGTTAAATTCAAGATGGCGGCCGTCCGCGTACCCTACACCAGAAAGTGTCCCCCTAACCCTCCAGTTCACCTACCACATTAAATTCGCTGAAAGTACATCCATTTGGATTTTAATAGGGGTGGTAAGGGACTTTTGAGACACCCTGTATAGTTATTACGTTGTTGAAATACAGATACTTTTCAGTCGAAAATAGGGGGAAATTCGAAAGTCTCGAATCAAGGTAAAATAGGCCAACGTAAAGAGAAAAACACTAAAATTCGACTGTGTCTCGAGAGCCAAGTAGTAAGTCAAATGCTATAATTACAATTACAAATATCAATATCCAAAAGTACCTGAAGTTCTTCACTTAGATATACTAATCTCTGGTAAGTAAATAGAAACAAATGTAAAAGGAAGAAAAATGGAGGCCTTTAAAGTAAAGCATAGACAAATTCACCAATGTTAAGAAGATGCTATCTACAATGCATTGAGGGGGGCCGCGGTGGCTCAGTGGTACAGCGTTCTCCTCTGGTACTTAGGGTCCCGGGTTCGATCCCAGCCCCCGCCAAGTGAACTTTGTGGTGGACAAACATCGTGTGCGTGGGTTTTCTCGTGTTTTCCCGTTTCCTCCCACTCTCTTCATTCCAACATTTTAATTCATTACTCATCATCACCGTCTCCTTTAGCCTAACCGGCATAATCGTGGGACGTAAAACTTAAAGATTTCATTTCATTTCATAAAATGTTAACCCGGTCTTTAAATGTATGATTAAGTGTATCATTTGTACAATAAGATCTTGAGGTTGAACTTAAAAATAACAAGTGAATCAAGAAAATGTATCAGGGTAACTTTAGTTTTTTTTTTTTTTTTTTTTAATTCATATGCGTAGCAAATTGACTTTCATCTTTGACGCTTGAAAATTATGATTAAGAGTAACGTGATGTAATTCCCAAACATAAAATGGAATAACGAAAATCGCTTGTTTTTACAGTGCATGAGACTGCTACAGTACAGTGGCCGCGACGATTCGTGAAGCCTGGGGTTGAGGGCCGCGGTGGCTCAATGGTAGAGCGTTCACCTCTGGTGCGTGGGGTCCTTGGTTCGAGTCAAGTCGCCCGCGCCAAGTGAACTTAGTGATAGACATACACCGTGTGCGTGGGTTTTTTCGTGGTTCTCCCGTTTCCCCAACTTTCTTCATTCCACCATCTAATTCATTAATCATCATCACTGTTTCCTTTAGCCTAGTTGGCATAAGTGTGGGGCGTAAAACTTAAAGATTTCATTTCATTTCGTGAAGCCTGGGCTCTATATAACGTAAATCATTAAACTGCTTTTCCTCACGTGTAATGCAAGGGAAGTATTCAGCACGATATATAGAGCTGCCTTCCGAACGGACACTAGAGAAGAAGTGAAACAGTAACAGTAACAATAATAGCCCTAATCAAGGGCGCCCATCCCGGGGGGGCGCGGGGCCAGGGACCTCCCAAAGCTCATGTAGGCCCCTGGCATTGTATTTATAAATATACAATATTTGGTATAATTTGAATGCAATTTGTCTTTAAGTCCCTATATATGCCTTCTCCATCTGGATTGACCCCCCCAAATTTACAGAGAAATCGGCGCCCTTGGCCCTAATAGTAAAAATATAAAACAACGACAACAATAATACACTTTTAAACACAACTTTTGCGGCCGCGGTAATTTCAGCGAAATTAGGTTAGAATAGTCATTCTAATTACGAATACGACAGCAGTTGTCCTAGATTGGCTGTAGTTTATCTGCATGAACAGTCAGTATAGGAATACAAACACTAGATATAGAGACAGGGGTGTAGCCAAAGGGGAGCCATCGGGGCCAGACCCCCCAAATGGTTTCCTGCCCCCTTCCCCCTAAATGACCAGCCTTTAAAACATCATAGTAAAATTATTTCCCTTCATTCATTTAAAAGTAACAAAGTTTATTGACAATTAATAATTTACGGTAAAATAGTATGGAGAAATATTGTTTTTCCATACCGATCGAAAAATAGTATGGTATCTCTTCCTTATACCGATCGAAAAATAGGATACTTTTTTGTGATAGCAGATTACACAATTTATTGCGATTTATATTTGACAGTTTGAAGACAAACATTTCAACAAGGTACTATAAATACAGCCATAAAACAAAGGTACTAAACTGATTTGTAAGTACAGTATATTTTTATATGCTTTAACAAGTGTTTTAAAAGACATCAAGGATGGAAAATTTTGTGAGAAACAATGTTTTTATTCAATGTGGATTTCATTCGCTCTCTCCTTTATTTCTACTCAGTGTAATAAAATAATTATGTTTTTTAGTCACGAATAATAAATACATATTTTTGTCAGAAAACCGTAAAGAAATTAAGTGAAATTTCAAAGAAAAACAATCTTGTGTAGATAGGTTCTGTATACAAGGTCTTAAATTTAAATAGAAAGGTAACCAAGAAAAGTTTTGTTGCTCTTTCACCCACCATCTTCGAACATCGATATATCGCCTAACCTGGAAGATCAAACATAGTCCCCATCAGCATCGACAACCTTCTGAAAACGTTCTAGGAGGCCATGGAATCCATCGCGGTAGAACTTGGTGTGCCGTGAAACGAAGAAGGTATCAGGTGCATTTTGGACTATTACTAGGTATTTGAACTGGCGTCCTCTAAGGTGATTGTCCAAAGAATGGAACAGGTGATAATCGGACGGTGCAATACACGGGGAATATAGTGGTTGCAATATTGTTTCCCATCCAAGGCAGAGAATGGTGTCTTGAGTCATCCTAGCCACATGGGACTTAGCGTTGTTCCGCAAACGAGGACCCATTTGCAATTCAGAAGTGATGGCTCCAGAGTTTTGAGTTTTTCTTGAGCACAGCTCAACTGCTGACAGTACACAGTTGCATTGATACTCTGACCAGCTGGTAGCAGTTCCTGATGCATGATGCACCAAACACACAGAAGGGCCTTTTTCTGGTACAGTGCTGGTTTCTGCTGTTTTGGAATCGCTTCATCGGATGCTAACCAATGATGACGGCGCCATGGAGCTTCGTATAGGACCCACTTTTTATCACATGTTAACACCCTGTCCAGAAATGGCTCCGAAATAGTAAATAAACACAGGCGACTACCGCGTTGCCTTCTCGCCCGGAGTCAAAACATGTGAGACCCATCGATCCAACTTGTAGTGCTTCTCAAGTTGATGGATGTGCTGCCGAATGGTTTCTCCACACACTGAATTGTAGTTCCTGTTCCACTTTGTACATGTGTTGGTCTTCCGGCACGTGGTGTTTTCGGGTATTTCGTCATCGTCCTTAAACTTGTTAAACCATCGCTGCACTGTCCGCGTCGTCACGACACCCTCACGAAAGGCCTGACATATCTTCTGTCCCGCTACAGCGGCGTTTGACCTCCATTTGAACTCGTTCAGCATACATGCTCTTATGACGCTCTGTGGATGTCCCATGTTCCCTCTGTCTTTACGCAAGTTCACGGTGTATCTGAATTGCCACAACCAGGTAGTAATGTTGTATATACCCACACCAACAACTGACCTTCGCCTTATCTCCATGCATTCAACTCACGGTGTGAGGTCCGATTGAACACAGACCTCCACGAAAAGGGAGAGAACTTTCTTGGTTACCTTTATAGTTATGCACAAAAGTATAGCGTTTGGTCCCGGACAGAAGTTCTTGATTATGCATAATAAAAACTATCTTGAATATAATTTATGGAGATAATAATAATAATAATAATAATAATAATAATAATAATAATAATAATAATAATGATAATGATAATAATAATAATAATAATAAGAAGAAGAAGAAGAAGAAGCTAAAATAGTGTTTTTTGTTTTCCAGAAGGAAACCAAAATTTTCCTTTCCTTCAGGCCTCAAAAACACTAGCAGCAACACATTTTTTTTTTTTTTTGGCTTTGTACATTGTATCTGGCCCCCCTCAAGAACGACGGGCCCCCCTATACAAACCTGCTGGCTACACCCCTGTATAGAGACATGTAATGTGGACACGTAGCCGTGTGTCAAATAACATTTAATGTGTGTCAAAGAACATTAAATCACATGAAAATATACATAGATCATAAAGAGTGAGACAAAAAAGAATAAGCACCTGATTGCACGTAACACAAGAATAAATTTAACACATGCAAAAGCTCATTTTGCTGGATTTTTTCTATGTTCATCAGTAAGACAATCACGCTGTAGGTTCCAGCAGTAATCGGTCATTATGTGAGTGTCGCACCAGCATTGATATCTTCCTTCCATCATCTTTGGGTCTCGGTGGATTCGCACACCGTATTCCTCACTGTAATCGCCAAGATTGTCGAGAAATCTGTTCAAGGGGCTATGGAGACCATGTAACTTGATACCCATATTAGCACCTATGTTTCTGGAAGCTGTGAGCATATTTCGAACTACTTCCTCATAATTGTTTGTTTGTGGTTCCCGAAGAAGTTTTTTTAACTACAAAAACGAAACTGCACCATGCAGCGGCTTCAGTATCGTTCATGACAGTTACAAAACTTCTCATCATGCATAAGCTTACGGATGTCAGGGCCATCAAATATTAATGCCTTTAGTTTTTCCATACTTTTGCCTGGGAAGGATGTACAAATGTATTTGAAACATTTGCCATCCTTGTCCAAACCCCGAACATGTTGTTTCATAAGTGCCGACTAGATATGCAAAGGTGGGAGAATGATTCTGTCCCTGGCAACTCTGCGGTCGTAATTGATGTTTCCTGCACTTACTGACATATTTTCTCTTAATGGCCATGTGTCCTGCTCCCAAAGCAGACGTTTAGCTCGACTATCCCACATGCAGATAAAGCAAGGGTATTTGGTATCCCCACTTTGCTGTCCTAACAGTAAATTTATCATTTTAAGGTCTACACAGATATACCACTGCTGTTCATGATAACGTAGCATCTGTAAGATCTGCTTAATGTTTGCATACTCTTCTTTAAGTTTTGTCGAGTACCCAATAGGAACAGCTTGAGGAACTGTCTATTTCACTTTCACTGGTACCACTTACTGACTGGCTTTCTTCAACATCGGACAATGCAAATGGAAAGAGGTAGGTAAACACTGGCATTGGAATGTCCACATTGTGAGGCTCTGGTCTTCTCGCTGATTCGAAGTCAGAATATTCTCATTTGTGTTTTTTGTAACAATTGAGATCTTTCATGTTTATGGCACAAAAGGGACAATCATCATGGTAATTCTTCTGTTCTCTACATAGCATGGGCACACCGAATATCAACAATGTCCTTCAACCCTTTATCCAACACCGTATGCACTCGACACAAGTCTTGCAAACCTTAAGGGGCTCCCAACTTTTGTCTTGATCTCCAACCTTTATACCGAAATATGCATATGTTGGCTTCACAAAGTCACTGATGTACCTCCTTTGTTTTGGTCGACAATATTTGCCACAGATGTAGCAAAAAAAAAAAAAAAAAAAAAAAAAAAAAACATCTGAATTGTTTCTACAGCCTCTTAGTGAAGAACAAATCTTTCACTGAAAGAAATGAAGAAGCAAACATCATTTTAGTAACAGAAATGGAAACATTTAAAAACTAAGGCAAATACTATTAATGATGAATCAAATTCGGCACAAAATTATGTCTACAATATCACAACTTTTACCGCATAGTAGCGACATACATGGCATATCTCATTTACGATACTTTTATATTGATCCCATTATCTCAACAGCTAGAGCCAATTTGGCAAAACTAACATTATTTTTGGATTCAGCGTCCACAATTTATTTAGAATCTATTAAAATATTACAGGCCACATACATTTTTTTTTACCAGTATAATGTAACGGAACTTAGCATCAGTCCTACAACACTGCATCCTCAGGATATATCGCAAATGACATCATTTGCGTAAATTACTTTTTGAGTTGCAATCTTCGATACTTTTTAAGACTTTTAGTACCTTTAGAAATATTAACAGTATTGGCTCTGTAGTTCTAATTTTAAATATGTTACTTTTACTTTCACGTAAATAAATATCGGTAGTATATTGCAGCTTTTAAATGTATGTCTTTTTTTTTTTTTTTTTTTTTTTACTAATAAAATTCCAATCATTGCTTATTAAAATTGAAGAAAGAGATTTTTCTTATTTTAAAGACTTCAGGGTTTGTTGAAGAACAAGAGAAAACTTATTAATCTTTGAAGTGAACGCACAGGAGACGAAGCACAAGACTTAAAATGTATAAGAGCTCAACATCATTTGATGACACAAGACCTGAATGGCCCAAGACTTAAAAAGCATAAGAGCTAAAAATCATTCGGCGGCACAAGACCTAAGAATCATTTGGCAGCACAAGACCTAAATGGCACAATACTTGAACGGCACAAAGCCTAAACAGCATAAGACCTAAAAATCATTTGGCAGCACAAGACCTAAATGGCACAATACTTGAACGGCACAAAGCCTAAACAGCATAAGACCTAAAAATCATTTGGCAGCACAAGACCTAAATGGCACAATACTTGAACGGCACAAAGCCTAAACAGCATAAGACCTAAAAATCATTTGGCAGCACAAGACCTAAATGGCACAATACTTGAACGGCACAAAGCCTAAACAGCATAAGACCTAAAAATCATTTGGCAGCACAAGACCTAAATGGCACAATACTTGAACGGCACAAAGCCTAAACAGCATAAGACCTAAAAATCATTTGGCAGCACAAGACCTAAATGGCACAATACTTGAACGGCACAAAGCCTAAACAGCATAAGACCTAAAAATCATTTGGCAGCACAAGACCTAAATGGCACAATACTTGAACGGCACAAAGCCTAAACAGCATAAGACCTAAAAATCATTTGGCAGCACAAGACCTAAATGGCACAATACTTGAACGGCACAAAGCCTAAACAGCATAAGACCTAAAAATCATTTGGCAGCACAAGACCTAAATGGCACAATACTTGAACGGCACAAAGCCTAAACAGCATAAGACCTAAAAATCATTTGGCAGCACAAGACCTAAATGGCACAATACTTGAACGGCACAAAGCCTAAACAGCATAAGACCTAAAAATCATTTGGCAGCACAAGACCTAAATGGCACAATACTTGAACGGCACAAAGCCTAAACAGCATAAGACCTAAAAATCATTTGGCAGCACAAGACCTAAATGGCACAATACTTGAACGGCACAAAGCCTAAACAGCATAAGACCTAAAAATCATTTGGCAGCACAAGACCTAAATGGCACAATACTTGAACGGCACAAAGCCTAAACAGCATAAGACCTAAAAATCATTTGGCGGCACAAGACCTGAACGGCATAACACTTGAACGGCAAAACATCTAAACGGCATGAGACCTAAACAGCACCAGAAGTGAAATTTAGGTCTAGTGCTTATATTTTTAGGTCTTATGCTGTGTAGATCTTATGAACGTTATCCAACGCACATGTACAGGACTAAGTTGAGGCAGAAACAAACACCTCTATTCACCGGCTAGGATTGAGAAAATGTTTCAGTTTCCTCTTCTGTAATTACGGAAAAATATATATCTAGGACAGTAACTACGGAATGATATTAAGGGAGAAGTCCCACCTCCGAAAGAGGGAATGGTAGATTAGTGGTAGATTGCTATCTTTGGTGCGAGGGGTCCTTGGTAAGTCCCAACCATTATTTGTTTTCGAATTAGGTTCCTGGTTTTCCCTGGGGGTTCCTCCAGTTTCTCCTCATTCATTATCATTCCATCACCGTCTTCTTTAACCTATAGGCCATAACTGTGGAATGTAAAGCTGAAAGGTTTGCCACTTCCAAAATATCTCAATTTACTTTATCTTAAAAAATTGAAGTTGATAAAAGGTTTATTTTTAAGTCATTTTAATGAAAGCTTTTGTCGATCTCGATAAGAGAAGCTTCCTAAGCTTTCAACAGGGGGCAGAGCAAAGTTTTGGTAAACCTCTTCTGGATCTTGAAAGATAGCCAATGAAATGTAATAAAATGACTAAGATCGGGTATGCAGATGATACGGTTATAATAGCTAAAAACCGAAGGAGGACTACAGGAGATAATTGACAAAATAGTTGACACTAGAAAACTATATGGAAAGGAAATCAACATCGAAAAGTCGAAAGTCATGAGAATATTCGGTGGAAACACGCCATTACGGATTAGAGAAAAAGAAAGAGAGCTTGAAGAGGTCGATAATTTCAATTAACTGGAAATAGTTTGATGAGAGACGCTTACTACACCAAAGAGAAAAGGTGCACTAAAGAAGCATTCAACAAGAAAATATCACTTTTAACTAGCAGCCTCAATATTGGATTTAAGAAGTTGGTCAAGTGCTATATATGGAGTATTGGACTGTATGGTTCAGAGACTTGGACATTGCGGAAGTTAGAGAAGAAATATTTGGAGAGCTTCGAAATGTGGTATTGGAGGAAAATGGAAAAGATAAGATGGACAGAGAGAACAAACGAATAGGAGAGAAGAGGACATTTCTATCCAGCATTCTTCGTAGGAAGGCCAATTGGATTGGATACATCTTACGAAGAAATTGTCTTCCTCACACCGCCATAGAAGGAAAGATGGAAAGAAAGCGAGGAATAGGAAGAAGAAGAACACAGCTGATCGAAGAAAATATTGGGAGTTAAAAGAGGAAGCTGAAGATTGAGAAACGTGTAAGAAACATTTCCAAGCCAATACAATATATATATATACAGTAGAGCGTCGATTATCCGAACGTCGGTCAACCGAACGACCGCTTAACCGAACTATGTACTCGCTCGCACCTGTTACTCTCCCACCCTACCGTCCATCATCCCCCTCACTCCCAAACCAAGTTTCCCACAGTAGTCGCCGCACTGAGCCACCGCTGGCGGAACATTGCTTCTAATGGGGCCTTCATAAGGCACTGCTGACCGGCCAAGCCGCCAGTCGCTGTGTTTCAACAATCAGCACACTTCTTTTTATGAATAAATTTACTGTACAGTACTTCTTTTTGGCAAATAAACATGTACAGTTCGATTATCCGAACAAACCAGTTTTCCGAACACCCATGTCCCCCAATTACTTCGGATAATCGACGCTCTACTATATATATATATATATATATATATATATATATATATATATATATATATATATATATATATATATATATATATATATATATATATATATATGTGTGTGTGTGTGTGTGTGTGTGTCAGTATGGTATGTCTAAATGAAAAAAAAAAATCTTGAATATACATGAATTTAGTAGAAAAGAAAATCAATCTTTCTTTTTTTCAATACCGAATAGAATATACAGTATTTTAAAATGTAATTAAAGCAGTGAAACCAAAGATGAAAGTACGAATGCAAAATATTCTCAATTATTCTGCAGTAAAGCAGAATTCATCCTTTTTTAACATAGAGTAGGAAAAGTTTAGGAATACTGGAAATATCAAATCCAGTGACCAGTATTCTTCTTTTCTCCTCTTTGCCAGTATAATTTCTGCTATGGTACATCGAGCTGCGCTGGTAAAAAGTGGTAAAAAGAATCTGAGAGGAAAAACTCTGAACTAATGAACAGACAGATGTAGTGCTAAATCATGGTTGTTTTTTTTAATTTTTTTTTATAATTCACAGAAAAAGTCAGGAAAAAAATTGCAAAGCAATAGTGGAGATATTCTTATGCAGCAATTTTGACATGATTTTTTCCCTCTATTTTTTTTCCGGAGCGTGGGAGGAGGAGGAGTTCAAAATGAGAGCCAAACACACATTGGGTTGGAGTTGAGTACAGGATGAGTGGGGGGGAAGGGTATATGGGAGGAAGCGCTCAACCATAATGGTTGTTGGTATAGTGGAAGGGGCATGAGCTGTGGACAAGCAGAGAATTGGGAACAAGCATCAGAGAGACATGAGACATGTAGGACATACACTTTTTTGAGTCTTTTTTTTTATGAGAGTTTGAACTAGCTATATACTAAAAGGGCCAAACTATCCTGTCTTTCAAATAATTCGCTGTGATAGAACAAAGTAGCATTAGCAAGCACACACACACACAAAAAAGCCCGTACTCAAACTGTGTAACGAAATTCTTTATTCCTTTAATTTTTCGACGCCCACAGATCATTTTGGTCATTTCCCTTAATAGTCGATCACATCAGCAGATTTTACAAACTATAAAAGCGTTTTCTGTTTGTGTTTGCTCCATTCCATATCTCTCTGTGCCAGCTTTCACTTGGATTGAAAGGGGTCGAAAACACTGACTTCTTTTTTAAAGTTTTCTTTTATTATTGAAGCCTATGATTTAAAAATAATAAAAATTCATAAAAATATTAAAAATTTACTTGTTTTAATTTTGTAATATTCTACAGAGTGATCACAAAGTCCCGTTACCACCTATGTATTAGATTAGATGTTAGTGAATAATTATTTCATATTGTTGCAAGAGCTGATTAACATCGAAATCGTAGCTGATGAGTCCACTTACACCATGGAGGAACGGATCACAATGAGCACGTGGGCTCACGAACGACCTCATACAGGAAAAAGCAATCCGATATTCAGCATGATTTCACTGTAAGGTTTCAGTAACCTTTTCCTTAAAAAAATCAATTTTACGATGGGAGAAAAAGCTCTTTGCAACTGTTTGCATAAAAGATAAGCCCCGCTCAGGACAGCCACCAACCCAACTTGAAACGTGTGTGGAGGCTGCAGCGTCTGTTGAACGTTCACCAAAAAAGTCAATTGGTAAGTAATCACAGGAATTGGGTGTTCCACACCAGACATTACAAAAACACATGAAGAAGAATTTGAAGTTAAATGCATTTAAACCTTCGTTTGTAAACAAATTGAGTGATAATAACATGCAAAAACGTCAGCAGGCTTGTGGGCGAATGCTCGTTGTTTTTACAACTCTTCCTACAAGGGGAATAGTGTTTTTCTCGGACAAGTGTGCAATATATCGCAGTGCAAAACACAGAAACGTTTACTCCTCGAGTAAAGAAAACCCACTTTTTTATGAAGAACTCAAAAACAAAACCCATCACATGTCATGATCTGGACTGCAATGTTTGCAACCCACTTGATAGATACATATTTCTTTGACGGTGCTGTGAATCGCATTGCGTATCTCACCATGTTACGTGATTGGTTTATTCCATATCTGCAAGATCACAGAGTGTTAGGTCATATATGGTTCCAGCAGGATGGAGCACCAACTCATTATGCTATTCCCGTTAGAGAATATCTCAATGATGTATTTGCTGATAAATGGATTGGACGTGGTTCTGTCCATTTGCTTGTACCTTTGGAGTAGCTACCCCGAAGTCCTAATCTGTCATTTTGCGAAATGTATTATGGGGGTTCATAAAACAAAAGGTTGCTGCCATACGCTACGAGACAGTTGATATTACTCGACGTGCATTTACTGCCATCACACCAGCAATATTGAGGAGAATTTTACATCGTACATGGAGGAGAATCATACTCTGTTATGAAAACGATGGTGTACACACAGACACACTGGAATAAATAGTAAAGAATAATCACACTACCTCAAAGTTGTCCTCTGGTATGATCCCACATTAATGCAATGTGATCGTCTATGAATATGTGGACACGCGATAGAGGTAACAGGATTTCGTGACCACCCTGTAGAATGATTTTTTTTAAAAAATATTTACCTTCTAATAAACTGGTATACACTACGTTCGAAAAGTAACTATATAAGTACCTAAACACGATTGTACATTATGTTAATGAACTCCATGTCATAAATTTAGGATGTGGTTCCTTATATGAAATGAAAGAAAAACATTCTAACAAACACAAGTAAGAAAATCGCCTCCTTTCATAGTTATCTAAAGGCTGAATTAAAATGTCGGCAACATTGTTATAATTTGTACGTGGCTTTATGCACAGAATAATACCTGTTACATTCCTTTAATGTAATTGCTTCCCATCTCTATCACCTTGTACCACACGTGTAGAACGCGTCATACACCGTCAGTGCGTCAATCTTCGTCGATGTCCTGCTATATGTTACAGATGGGGTTCTCTTGTGTCATAGTGCTTCCTCCGAAGTGGTTCTTGCATTTTGCCGGAAAGGTCATTACGAGGCCTTTGAAAACATTATTATATAGTGACCCCACGTGCCACTTCAATCTCGATCCACGCATATTGTTCATTACGAGGTGTGTTGAAAAAGTATTGAATCTTTCCCACGTAAACCAATGAAGCGCGGGATACTTTCTTTAGTGTGGATATGAAGAGGGCGCTCATGCGCAGTCGTGATTTTTCCCCACCCGCAGAAGGCGTCAGTCGTTGGCAGTCGGTCAACTAATGAAGACGTGTAGTGATCGGTCATCGGATTTCAATTTTTTGTAAAATGACAAAAAACTTGAGAAGTGATATTGCATCCAATTTCGCCAAAAGCATACCCAAGCGGAAACCTTTCAATCGGGTCGGTACATTCAATTTTGAACTAGAATTTGGGCATGAGGAGAGTGTCCGCGAAATTTGATTCAGGCTTTTATCGCCAAACACAACATTTCTGTGTGTCGTCAGACTTCCTACTTACCCAAGATGGCTCCGTGTGACTTTTAGATATTTCTCAAGCTCAAAATGCTAATAAAAGGAATCCGATTTGAGTCAAGAGAAAACATCATGCAGAATGCGACGCCACAATTGCTCACCATTCCAAAAATTGCGTTCAGAAGTGTTGTCAACGATAATGGGAGAGCTGGGAGAAGTCTGTGCATTACCAAGGAAAGTACTTTGAAGGGGATTAGTGTTTCGGATTTCCAAATCAGTAAATGTATTTTTGCCAACCAAAGGTTCGATACATTTCTGAACATACCTCATATTGTATTCCAAAACATATTGTTACTGCGCTCCCACTTTCTTTTTCTACTTTACGAAACTGCTAGTTTTTACTGAATAACACACAGTCATTATCACTCGCAACATTTCTATCGCCTCACATAGCATTATCAGTTATGGAACTCTTGTAATGCTTTCCTCCTCTACTTTACGAAACTGCTACTTTTTCCTGAATAACACACAGTCATTATCACTCGCAACATTTCTATCGCCTCACATAGCATTATCAGTTATGGAACTCTTGTAATGCTTTCCTCCTCTACTTTACGAAACTGCTACTTTTTCCTGAATAACACACAGTCATTATCACTCGCAACATTTCTATCGCCTCACATAGCATTATCAGTTATGGAACTCTTGTAGTGCTGACATAAGAACAGTGTTACTACTAGTTTTATTCAACCTATGTAAATCACCAAAAATGCGAAATACCACTGTTTAAAGCAGTCTGGCTTGAAAATTATGAGGTCTTTCGAGAATGGTTCAAAGAATTACACTAGGAACCAGCATGCTTCCTATCTAATTATTGAGTTTCACTCTCCTCTAGTCCCCACGCAACGATTACTCATTTAATACTTACAAATAGAATAGCTCCGTATACCCCAACTTACTTTTAAAAAAATCGTTACGCTGATATCACAGAATTGCTAGACATTGATAATCAGATAGATCGTATACCTATTTCTGTGTAATGCCTTTAACTGCTTGCGAGAGATTCCGTAATATTAAATAGTGATATTTCACATGTCTGGTGGTTTGTAACTCTAAAATGAGACGTTTTCCACACAGAGGAAAGAAAACGTATGTGACGTAAGTAAAAACGTAGGTTACATGCGCAAACCCTGTAGTTTATGTAGTGATGCGCGCAAGAGTCTTGGTCTTGAAGTTTTTGCAAGAGTCTTGCATGCAAGACCAAGACCAAAACCAGGTATCCCGATGCAAGACCAAGACCAAGACCAATGGGTGCAAGACCAAGACCAAGACTCTTGCGCAAGAGTCTTGCACAAATACCGGTACTACTTGAATTTTCTTTAAAGAAGTAAAAAGGGGAAAAATCATTACATCTTTCACTTGAATTGCTTGGCTTCAATGAAAATATAGCTGGAGTGAATGTGTTTCCAGTAGTTTATGCAATCCGTGTGAGTCGATTTGTCCCTATAGCATATAGCTACAGTTTTCTAAATCAGTTGTTCGCGTTTTCTGTAGTTTTTACTCGTTTTCAAGCCACACAGGTGCCATTCTAATCAAAGCATGTTGCACATAAAGAAATGTGTCGTTGGTGTTGGATTACAATGCATTCCTGCGTTTTTAAACAATGAGGATTAGTTATCGGGAAATCAGACACTATTCTACGTGTGTATTATCTGGAATACACTGAAACTTTTGGCCTTCGAGCTAATAAAGTTTGTCTGCTCGTCCTGGGATAAATATAGCAAAAGAGGAATTTGGACTGCTTAGCCTCAGGCAATCTGCTGACGAAACTCCACAACGTCCAGTAAGAAGAAATTTGCATAATAAAAGACGCAAGTGGCGAGCGCAGAAAGTAAATTTCATGCATAGTTCGAAGTTGTTGCGGGACGTGGGGAGTATCCCTATGGGCAGGGCCGGATTAAGGGGGGTCTTAGGGGCGCTATAGCCCCTGTCCCTTTCCCTTTCCTCCAGGTGGAGAGGGGCCTCGACTCTGATCAAAATCTCAACTGGCTATCTAAAAAGAATCATGGAGATACAATCATCCTCATAAAATAAAATATGACCAAAAATATGAAACATATTCCCTTAACTTTCCTAATGTATTTTCACAGAAATATATTAGGTGAAGTCAGCAGGGGCCACATAGTTATTTTTTCTAGTCCCGGGCCTCCAGATGGGTTAATGCGGCCCTGCCTATGGGTTATTCAAACTATGCAAAAAAAAAAAAAAAAATTGAAGATTAAAGTGGTAATAAAAATGAAAAACAGAAACACTTCAGGACTGGAAAAAATAAAGAAAAAAATCTTTGATCAATGCATAGGAACGAAGCGCAGGAACTATTTCCATTAAAGCAGCAGTAAACTCAAACTATTGAAGATTTCTTTAAACCTAGTTTGATTATAATCAATATTTTTTTTCTCTCTTTTTTGATGAATATTGCTAACCATATCATCATCATAGCTATAATGTCATTATTGGCAGGTCACTTGCTCCAACTAAGAAACTTCGATGCACTGTGGTCCTTTCATCTTGACGTAGCAATTTTCTTTTTCATTACCTTCCTTGAACTACAGTCTCCTTTACCTCTCCCTCTCTTTCCTTTCACCATACCCTCTAACACGTCCCTCATAATACAGTAAAACTAATTTAAAAGACTGCAACACATACTGGATGATCAAAGACATGTCATGATCGTTGAGTTGATTTTGTGTTTAACGTCCCTTGCAGCAACGAGGCTATATAAGGCGGTACCTACTGATTAACGTGGAATCCGAACCTTATGAGTTCCCGCCGGGAAATTTCATAATCGTGTTTATCGCCAAACTAATCTATCAAACCAATCAAATTGTAGTGTTCATTCATTTGTACAATATTTCATATTTAGTCCTCAGTGAAGTGATCATTCATAATATCTTACAGTCATGCGCGCCGACGTGCTCCGGGGCTCCAGCACCCACATAAATAACCTTGTGGGTGCGGCGCACCCGCAAGATTTTTAGTTTGGATCCGAGTTTGAACCCGTTTCTCTTGTGTTTAAGTCAGTCGTGTTACCGGCTGAGCTAGGGCAGTTCCAACTTATCGTTGTAGTACCGGTATATTTGATCACATGATAGTCTTTTATAACAGTGTTCATAAAAGATTTTAACTAAAAATAATCAATCAAATATCGCGACTTCCCTAAAAACATAGGGCCTTATGCAGAGTCGTAATGACGCGTGATTAGTGCCATACTAAAGAGTTCGACTAACGTATGTTTCCTGCAAGTAGTCAGGCTTTTAGCATGACGCTCGCTAATCATACGTCAAAACGACTCTGCATAAGGCGGATATAGACTAACACGCCCGCCATTGATATTCGCCCACATAAATTTTGGAAAGCCGGCGCCGTTGCTTTCAGTTCTGCACTCTTTCACTTAAAAAAAAAGGAAAGGAGAATTTCAAGATTTTAATGTGAAAATGTCAGTTTGTTATATAGTAGCACTAGCCCTAACGAAACACTTGTATAATCTGTGAAATTCAGCATTATCATGTTGGTGCTTTGATACTACGCATGCAGATTATACCTGCTATTCGTTTCCATATTATGGCTCAGTGGTAGAGCGTTCACCTCTGGTGCTTGGGGTCCCAGGTTCGATCCCAGCTCCCGCCAAGTGAACTTTGTGGTGGACAAACACCGTGCGCGTGGGTTTTCTCGGGGTTCTCCCGTTTCCTCCCACTTTCTTCATTCCACCATTTCATTCATTACTCATCATCACCGTCTCCTTTAGCCTAACCGGCATACCCGTGGGACGTAAAACTCAAAGATTTCAAAGATTATTTCGTTTCCATATTAAGATGACATTACCGTATGATTACAGAAAGTACTCTTGTCACTTCCGAATGCTGTCATCGTTCGCCACTCCAATTATCTCACAACCCTCGGCTACCAATTAAATGAGAAAGGTTTACTTAAATTTACAATTATACTTAAAAATAGTATCTTTATTTCATTATTTACATATTAATGTAATAAAGTATTTTAAAATACTAGGAATGCAATGGATATACCCGATTGCAATGAAATGAGCTGAGCGAGCTTAAACTACGTAATCAGGAAGCGTTTTTCGGTGATTATTCCTCGATGGTACATCGGATTTTTGATTTCGACCTATGTTGTCACTCAGCACGACATACTCTATCAGCGTGCTAAGTTTGGTTGAGATCGGCCAACCGGTCTAGGAAGAGTTCGCGGACAACCAAACGGCTAACCCGAGTATAAGAGCTTCGCTTCGCTCAGCTCAACTAGTAGTAATATGGTGAAAGTCATAATTGATTCTTCAGATACATTCTGTACTCCTGTGTGCGGAGATTGATGGTGGAGGACGACAACCAAACTTCGCAGTTAACAGACCAATACGAGGGGTGGTAGGAAAGAAAATATGTTCTGACCTCCTATTAGTTTATCTGAAGTGTATGATGGTACGAGTACAAGGTCTGATCAAAACGTACGGTAAATGTAGTTACACTGTGCGCCATCTATCGATGTTGTATTCATTTCAACTAGTAAGACCTACAGCCCAAAACCTTCGGTACATTCAGTGTCGAGTTTGAACGAGTTGTGACATGTTAGTTGGCTTCCAGAGTCAGAAGAGTGAGGACATGTTAAAGAGTGTCTGTCGTGCGCCAACATTAAGTTTTGTTCTAAGCTGCAAACAAGTGCCAAAGAAACTCACGAAATGTCAAAATCAGTGTATGGCGATGAAGCAGTGGCATTGAAGGTTGTTTACAAGTGGTATGGGCGATTCAAAAGCGGCAAGGAGTCGGTTGAAAACTAAACAACAATCGAGACGTCCTTCGACGTCAAAAGAAGATGAAAACGTACAAGAAGTGGAACAAATTATTTGTTGAAACAGGCGATTGACTATTCCAGAGCTTTCGGAAGAGCTCAACATCTCGTATGAGTCCGTGCAAAGTATTTTAACCACCGATTAGATGGGCAAATTGCTTCCTTCTTCACCACGTATACGCGCTGTGCCACACTTTGCTTTTGATCCGCGGGGTTGTTGGTCGAGAAAAAGTCCTGTCTGTCCACATTCTCTGTGCTCCCCAGATATAGCACCCTGCGACTTCTAGCTCTTCCCAAAAATTAACATCGTGCTTAAGTCTTCATCCCGGCGATTTTAAAATACCGCTAATTTTACAGTAAGTGTGTGATATCTTCAAATAGATAAAAGATAATTGAAATATGGAACAAGAGCGCCCTAGACAATATTATTTTTCGTGAGGTACTGTTATCACAAGTCACCTAGTGGCTTTCCGTTTTCAGCTGTTTAGAAACGCGAAAATAAATGCCGATTTTCAAAATGGCTCGAAATCGAAAGCAGATAAGTGAGTCGTTATAACGGTTTCTCATGTAAAATAATATTGTCTAGGGCGCTCTTGTTCCGCATTTCGATTATCTTTTATCTATTTGAAGATATCACATGATTACTGTAAAATTAGCGGTATTTTAATTTCGCCGGGATGAAGACTCTTAAAGTAAAACATTTTGACAGCCTTCCTCACATTCAGAGGGCCACGACAGAGCAGCTGAACGCCCTTCCAAAACAAACCTTCTAGAAATGCTTCCAGTCATGGGTTCAATGTTAGCATAAGTGCATTGCTAGCCAAGGACAGTACTTTGAAAGATTCAATCAAATTCCATGTGAGCTTATTACTTTGTTTCTAATATAATTTTCACCGTATTTTTTGTTCACACCTCGTATTTAATAAGTTCCTCGATTGCAGTGTTTCTATTTGTAATCACCCTTTTCTTATTTTATCTTTTCTATGGTTTCTATTTCTTTCCTGGCATCTTCTGCACCTCTTGACCTTCGAGAAATGGTTGCATAATGATTTGAAAAATCATTATTAATTTTCTACGTACACATGGAGTGGCAGATAAGATTGTGAGAAAGTGAGAGTGGGGTGTTAAATTTAGCAGTTGCATGTACTCTTTTCTCAGGAAATAAATTCTAAAGGTTAATTCACACTTAGGTGCCGCTGTTTCGCTGCCATGCTCCGTCTGTGCTATGGCCGCGACCATTCACACATACTGCTACTGCCTTCTACACCATTTTCTTTGGTTATGGTCAACTTCATGTCGCTTCGTTAGCTCCGGAGAATCGCGGCCGACGAGCCACTACGGGGCTGGTTTCTCTTCAAGGCGACATGTCGAGGCACAACACAGGCTCAGCACGTCATGTGAGAATTAAAAAAAAAAGACAATCAAATGAATTTTTGATGTCAAAGCCTGAAAAGAAACTTTATGGACCACAGAACTTGATAAGGCATGGCGTGGGAACGGCACACAATGTAAATTAACTGCAATGTGATCTGTGAGGGAGCCTTGTTACCGATTGTTACCTTGATGTGAGAGGGTAGCGTAAGTCATGTATCTATTTTCCCCAGTGATTGATATTATTGTGTTAAATATTAAATAATTCTGACCTTGAAAGTGATATCTAACAGAGTTAGGTACTAGGGTGGGTCGTTTTGCCACTTTTTCTTCGGAACGAAATGTAATACCTGGCAAAAGTGGCCAATCCACATGGACATTTCAGGTATAGATTTCTTTTCAAATCAGATAATATCTTCTGTGAGAACTATTGCATCAAAGTTTCAAAATTTCACTGAAAATTGCAAAAAAATATCAAAATTGTTCATTTTTGTACACTTATGTTAAAGTAAACATATTTTTGGGTTTATACATGCCAGATGCTATGAAAACTGACATTCCTGTCTCAAAATGCCAGTTATATGCGCTTGGGAGGGATAGGGGTGCCTTCTCTGGGGCCGGAAAAGAGGGTAAATTGAGTATAATTAAGCATTTCTACAGCTTTTTTCGTCCTTGCCTTTTCCTTCGGGACCTGCTGGACCAATATGAAGATGAACGTGACAAAATTTTGGATAGCATCATCATTGGAGATGATACGTGGTGTTATCACTACGAGCCGGAATCCAAAAGACAGTCCATGGAATGCCGATTTTTACAAGCGCGACATGGAGGCTCTGGTTCATCGTTGGTAAAAGTGGTAGGAACTATGTGGAAAAATGAGTCTGTAGCTGAAATATTGGTCTGTTTAGTTGTGTTGTTGTTAGTTATGATCTCCATTAGTTTCCATAAAAGAAGAGGCATTGCTTTCGGAACGATTTTCGTAGATTTGGCTGAAACTGTTATGATTGCTCAGAGATACAATGTGAGCGAGAGAGCTGTGGCACATATAACAACTGTGCTTCAGGCAGCTTCAAAGGCTGGAATCATAACTTCTCAAAAATCTAGCGATATAACATCTGCTTTAACTGTAGACAGGAACAAAATAAGGCTTGCGAAACTTAAACTTGCTCGGAATTTAAAAGAGTTCTAGAAATGACGATCCCATTAAAAGTCTATACTTTGATGATCGAAGGGATGACACTAAAATACACACAGGCATCGTTAGAGAAGAGCACTTATCACTTGCGGCTGAACCTAACTCTCAATACGTTGGTCACGTGAAACCATCCTCTAGGTCTGCACATGACGAGACCACAGCTATTTTCGAATACATCATGAACCAACTCAGAGTTGGCTTTAATAAAGTTGAGGTTCTTGGGTGTGATGGAACATACACTAACACTGGTTGGAATGGAGTTCTTCGAAAATTAGAGGAACTAACAGGAAAACCTACGCAATGGGTTCAAACCTCTTGCATTTTAATAAACTGCTGTTCTGAGCTCTCTTCACGCATATTCACGGCGCTTATTCAAGCCCCTATTCTTACACAGATCCCATAGTTTCAAAACTATCTAACTGTGAAAAGCTTTCAGTGTGGCTATTCAAACCAATAAAATGTGACTTCTCATCATAGTCCAGAAGAGCACAGAAAACTTAGTAAAGACCTGAGATGCTTGTTCCAGATATCTCAAGCCATTGACTCCGGAGCATGCTCGGAAGAGGTTGTTTCTATGTTCCCTGGCAAACTAAACAAAGCTAGCTGGTTGATTAGTGCAAACAGAATTTTAACATTGTATATTGCAACAGAAAACCTACCAAGAAATTAATAGAAATTGCGACATTCATACTTAAGAGTCTGTGTGGTTATGCAATACTGTATCAGAACATAGTCTTCCATTGCTAATGGTCCTCTCACGTCTTTGAGACCATTCATAGGTCTAGATACTTACCAAGGAAATACCAGACTGTAATCCGTTCATCCATTCAGACGAATGCATTCTTTGCACTCCCAGAAAATTTCTTCTCGCCATGATGACTGATGGTCGACTTGCTGTCCGACAAGATGCATTACATAAGATTCTTAGTGCTCGAGAACACGAAGCAGAGAATCTCCATAACTCCATTAGATATAACATCATTCCCAGACTGAATTTTGAGGCAAACGATTACACTGCAATGACCGTTTGGGAAAGCAGTGATGTTTCAATAACTGTACTACCAGTAAGTTCTATGGACGGTACCAAACAAACAGCTCATGGTCAAACTTTCACTTCCTGACAACACTGTGCCAGAATGGTCCTTCACCGTCCATCCGTGCCACACGGTGGCAGTAGAACGGATACTGAAATTGGTCACCGAAGAAGCCTCCCGCGTATGTGCCAGTGAGTCTAGTGGCGGAATAATCAGGTCAACCTTACTTTCTAGGCAAGCTGCGTCTAAATTTCAATCAAAGTCCCAATTTGTGACAATTTTTCCTGACAGTGACTAATCGGATCAGTTCATCCGGCCCAATATATGGTTGGTTAATTGGATAGGCCTAGCGGAGGAAGCCCTAGGTGCAGCCACCTCTATATGGTGGGCTTTAGGTCACCTGGCCAGGCTATATTGCCAGGTGAGCGAGGAACTGCACAATCGCTTAATTGTACTGAATTTGCCCCCTTTTCTGGCCCCAGAGGAGGCACCCCTATTCTCCCAAAGTGCATATAACTGGCATTTTTATGCTTGAATGTCAGTTTTCATAGCAACTGACATGTATTTAACCAAAAATATGTTTACTTTAACATAACTAAAATTAATGAACAACTTTGGTATTTTTTGCAATTTTCAGGTAAATTTTGAAACTTTGAGGCAATAGTTCTCACAGAAGATATTATCTGATTTGAAAAAAAAATCTATACCTGAAATGTCCATGTGGATTGGCCACTTTTGCCAGGTATTACATTTCATTCTGAGAAAAAAGTGGTAAAACGCTGCACCCTAGTTAGGTACTCAACGGCTAAAGGAAATTCATCTTCGAAAATATTTTTCTGAGAGTGTTGGAGAATTCATAATTTTTACTTATATTGATGGCCTGAAGTCTCAACTAAGAGATTCGTGCTTTCTCGTGGCTAAGCAGTTAGCGTACACGTTTCTAGCATGGAAGATACTGGTTCAATTCCTGACAGAACTTAATGTGGTTCGGATCCCATGTTAAGCTGTAAGCCCACGTCTCATATAGCCTTGATGCTAAATGGAATGTTAAGCTCAAAATCAATCTCATCAACTGAGAGATTTGGTGGGGGACCGCGATTCACCTCTATAAAATGGTGTGAAGAGTCAGCCTGCTTGGATTCTCCCTGAATATAATACTTAATCGTGACAATAACATTACCATCAATTAGAATTTTTAATGTAGTTTGAATGAAGTAAATAAGGTGGCTATTTCAACTAACTCACTTCGACAAGGTTCTTAAATCTTTACAAATAGAGTTCTCTCGCAGTTATATGTATGTTTAGCATATCCAGAGATCCTGGTTCGAATCCCAGTAGAATCTCGTGTAGTTTGGATACTATATAAGTTGTAGATCCATATTCACACACCCAAATCAATCAATCAATCAAATTTAAGTATTCTGTATGTTATATATATATTATCTTCTATTCTTAACATTTACATACATTCAATAATTAATTTAGTATTGTCTGCATGTGATATAATAAAATTATTGCAAATTAAATTATTTCCTCTTGTATTAACATATAAAAAGAGCTTAAAATGTTATTTAAAGGAAAGTGAACAGTATAAAAAAACTGCAATTTGGCTTACACCTACGTACTAGTTATGCAGAAAAAGAGAATGGTAGTTAGCCAACTATCAACTAAGTATAATAGCAAAAGAGGAGTTTCCAGGCCGGAAGTGCTTCACAGAAAGAAGTCTTTTTCATGAAAATGCTTCACTAGAAAAGGAAGTCCTTAAAGAAAAAAATCATTTCACAAAGTGTCAGTCCTTTCTAACTATATGAAATGAGTTATATCCAGCGGTCTTTCACGAAATAGAAGGATCCTAATAACACTGCACTCACTGCTATAAGCAGTCTTGGTTTCTTCTTGTAGGTTCGTTCCACTATAGCACAATTTCTCACTACTGATTCACCGTCCATCTCTATTTCTCTGTCCACGGACGTTTCAGTCACTGAGTAGTCTTCGAGGGCCTCACAATTGTCTTTGAAATGAGTGCTACACGCCAAAGAAGCTACTAAACTACACACACCGAAAAATGCACTTCGTCCGCTGGAAGAATTGTAGGACAGGAGCGAACTAATACCAAGCGCTATTGAAGTCCAATGGTATGTATCTCCTGTATATATAATATCACATATGAGGTTTCTCGGTACGGGAGGATTGACGTATAAGACTCGTCTCCCATGCTCAATTTCGTGCCTTATTTCTGGCCAATATACATCGAGCTGATCTGAAGGTCGTAAATCAATTTCCATTCCGATGTAGATTGGGATACTATAATCAGTATTGTCACCTGTTGCAGTTCGTTCCTCAGCTTCCACCAGGTTCATAACGCTCGACAGCACAAGCATTCCTACAGTCGACATAACAGCTGATGGACCAGCTAATCCATCTTGTACAGCCGCAACAGCCCTGGCTGCGTCAGAACCTGTCAATGTGGCCACTGTTCCCAGCACATTGACTATATCCGAAGGGGTCACAGGAGGAACGTCTGGCATTCTTCGAAGTAGAGATGAGGAAATAGTTTCATAATTCAACGTGGACAATACCTCTTCCTCACTAGGTACTTCCTCAAAGTCTTGTCTAGGTGGCTGTAAAATACAATGATCTGCCTGTTGAGGGTCATCTCTGGCAATTCCAGGTTGCCTCCATGAGGGTCCCGGTATGTCTTCAGGATTATTATGTTCCATTTTGTAAGTATCAGAAACGTTATGTGAAAAGACCACACAAGTGATCTTTGATGTTATCGTTCAAAGATTTCTTTAAATTATTAACTTTTTTTATTGCGGATACTATTTTATTGTGTTTAAATAAGATCACCTTTTTTGCTGATCTGAATCTATGGCTACCGCATTGTAGCACGTGTTTTCCAACAATGTTCTGTGTGAAAATATAGACATATTTTAATATATATTTTTATGTAACAGAATATAAACTAATTTACATTTTGAACAAAACTCGTTATTTTAAATATTTCATAATGCCTACACGGATAATGAGTAAAATAAATTAATATTGTGTAAAGAGTAATTAATGCCAATAATTCAAAAACAATTTCCTCATAAGCAGTCAGAGAAAGATTTACTGGGACTCGTTGACAGACAGACCATTACGTTCGTGAACATTCTACAACATTCTTAGCTCAGAACGGGAAAAAAGTCCGGAAATGAGATATATGCCAATTTTATCAGAACTAATTCAGCTGAACAAAATTATATGAATCAATGTAAATCCTTAAGGCCGCTACACACGTTCTGGAAATCCGGTGAGAAAAACTGTACAGTTATTCCTTTGAGGGTTTCTGGAACGTGTGCGCGCGAAAACTGCGCAGATTTGCCTCTTTTAGTTGGGTTTTTCAGACCCATTTGATGGAAGTGCAATTCAATGCTGAATAAGTGTGCACTCTTAACAGTACAGGCCGGGCCAGAGCGTTGTGAGAATTTTCTTTTCAGGAGGTCGCCACACACACGTACCGGAAATCCGGAGAGGAATAACTGCACAGTTATTCAGAATCAGGCGTACACTAGGAAATTTTTGTTGCGAGTGGTCCAAGCTTTGGGGAAGGGGAGTCCAACATTACAAGCCATACGTCTATGTAGTGTTGAATGGGTGATATTCTGCACCCGAAAAGACGATAAGTAATAGTAAAATACTTCCACCAATGTTTTCAGAAAAAAATAATAAAACTAGATTGTTTTTATAAGAGAAAGAGTACAGATGAATTGCAATATCAAATTTCTATGCTACATTAAATCATTTCTTTGTTAAACAAGTATAGTTTTATCCAAGGGTAAAAGTGGATCTGAAAAGGTAGGGGGACGAATGACGTCATGCCGTTCCCCGTGCCTATCTTTGCCCATTGTAATTTTTTAGGAAGTGGAGGGGTGGCGTAGATATTTGGAAGTGGGAAATGGCGTCGTCCGCCTTCCCCTTCACTTTTACCCCTGGCTTTATTAAGAAAGTGTACAAAATTGTGTTGAGTTACGAATTTTAGGGGGTCTGGACCTGATGGACCCCTATGTGGGTGCACTCCTGTTCAGAATTGAATTTCGTTTCGATCAAATCAGTCTGAACAGTCTAGCTAGAAGAAAAAAACTACGCAGTTTACGCCCACATACGTTCCGGAAATTCGGATAGGAATAACTGTGCAATTAGACCCTTCCGGATTTTCTTTATTCGTAGTGTTGGACAATTAAAAAAAAAACATCTTTTTAAACCTAAAATCTAATGCTATACAAGAACTACACAACCTATTAAGATAAAACGCATATTGAAGCATATTCTTCTCAAGTTTTTCATTATGGCAATAACAAGATGACTGTACTTAGTGTGGTTAATGAGAAAGCCCATATGTATAATTAACTCTTACACTTTAATTTTTGTTAAACTATACTTTACTTAAAGATGAGCCGTAAATAAATCGATGTATGACATCAAGCTGAACAAAATCAAACGTTTTTGGGGGTAAATTCTCATGCTCACTTTGTGAGAAAAACAAAAATTATACGGCGCTAAAAGGTATAACCTTTGTTGCCAATAAGTTCTTATTTCTACTGAAAGAAAGTGCTTATTTATTTATTTATATACTGCAAACCGGGTATATTAAAAGTTCGGGGCCATACGCGTACTTCGTTGTGAGTCAAATATGCAAAAATGAGAATTTTGTTGAGAATAGGTGGCGGGGATATGTATAGTTACCGTTAAAGTCTCAGTTACCCGTGAAAATGTTAGTGGATTGACTCCATTAACGAACTCGGATGACATAATCACTCTAGCTGTCTATTGAGAAAAGTCAGAATTCAAAAATTCGCTTTCGTTCAAGAGTTATTGTATGGAGTAACGGAAGGACGTTCTTACTTACACTACAATCTTATAATGCTTAACAGTAACGTTAAAATCACGTAAGGTCCACTAGCGTTATCCTAATAAAATTACAATCTTATAAGGTCCATTAGCGATATCCTAATAACATTACAATCTTATAAGTCCCCTAGCTTTATCCTAATAACACTACTATCTTATAAGGGTCACTAGTGTTATCCTCATTACATTACAGTCTTATAAAACGTACTAACGTGATCCCAGTAACAAAACAATTTCATAAAGTCCACTAGTGTTATCCAAATAACATTACAATCTTATAAGGTCCGCTAACGTTACCCTAATAACATTACAATCTTATAATGGCCACTAGCGTTATCCTAATAACATTACAATCTTATAAGTCCCACTAGCTTTATCCTAATAACACTACTATCTTATAACGCTCACTAGTGTTATCCTAATAACATTACAATCTGATAAGGCTAACTAAGTTATCCTAGTAACATTACTACTTTACAAAACCCACTACCGTTATTCTAATAACATTACAACCGTATAAAGCTTACTCGTATAACCCAATAACATTACTAGCTTATAAGACAGACTAGCGTTATCCTAATACCATTACTATCTTATAAGATACACTAGAGTTATCATAATAACATCATTATTTTCTAAGGTCCACTAGTGTTTTTCTAATAACATTACTATCTGATAAGGCCCACTAGCGTTATCCTAATAACTTTAAAAGGTTTACTAGCGTTAGCTTAGTAATTTTGTAAGGCCCACTAGCTAGCGTAATTCTAATAATCTTACAAGTTCCACTAGCGTTAGGCTAGTAGTAACCTTATAAGGTCCACTAGAGTTATCCTAAAAGCATTATAATCTTTAACGTCTATTAGCGTTATAACAATAACATTACAACCTTATAAGGCCCCATTAGCGTTCTTCTAATAATATTAAAATCCTATAAATTCCACTGCATGGTTGTAACAAACTCTGAAAAGCACACGAAAGAGGATCATACGAAACGTACATTTATAAGTGAAGGGGGTATGGATAGCCACTGTTAGCCGTAAAGATTTTAAAGGATTGACGTCATTAACGAACACAGCTTAAGATAATGTGTCTAGTTGTCAATTGTAAAAAAAAAAGAAAAAGAAAGAAAAAAGAAAGAAAGAAAAGAATTCAAAAATTTGTTTCATTCAATGGGGGACACGGTGACTTAGTGGTAGAGCGGTTACCTCTTGTGCGTGGGGTCTCTTGTTCGATCCCCGGCCATTCCCGGCGGGAGCTCATGTGGTTCGGATTCCACGTTAATCAGTAGGTCCACGTCTCATATAGCCTCGCTGCTGAAAGGGACGCTAAACTAAAATCAACTCAACTCGATCCCCAGCCAAGTAAGTTTGTGGTGGACAACATTGTGTCCATGGGTTTTCTCACGGTACTCCCATTTCCTTCTACTTTCTCGTTCTACCAATTCCTCCACCATCATTCTCTTGCCTTAAACATCGTCTCCCTTAGCCTAAAATGCATAGACTAATTGTCGGACGTTAGACTGAAATATTTCATTTTTTCGCTTTAATTTAAGAGTTATCGCGTGGAGTAACAGTACAATTTTATACAGTAAACCCTACTGTTATTCTTGTAAAGGAATAACCATAAAAATTTTATTCACAAGTATATCTTCATCTACCAAGACTTCTATCTATAGTTGTTTAGGAGGGTTGAATCTACGTATATCTCCCTTAGGTGTGAACTGACAATAGTTGATTTTATATCAAATTTCCAGTTTATATACCCCCTATTCTACCTAAACTTTCAAATGGTTCTAGCTGTGCTGTCGTGAAAAAGTAAAGTTTAAAAAAAAAAAGAAAAGAAATAATGAACAGCGGGTACAAGGGTCAGTGTGTTAGTGGCGTTCAGAACATGATCGAAATAGCTTTCGAGCTTGTATAGTGAGAGTGGATTATTTGGCCGATAGAATGCAGGGGCGTTATTAATAGCCATGCGTCTCTCAACGATGATTTGTGGCTGTCGAAAATTTACGGCTTCGGTCATTCATTTTTTACATATCTGTGTCTACATCCTCATGTAGGAGAGAGAGAGGCTTTGCATTTGACCCAATCAACGAACATTAGTTCAAGGTTTGAACGTCCACATTTTTTTTTTTTTTTTTTCAATTCAATGCTTCACTTCAAGAGGCAAAAAGACTAATCGAAAAAAATGAAAATTTTTATATATACACATTATCCTTTACTCGCACATACACGCTCGAATGCTAACAGACATGCCACATATAGCTATTACGTTTACTCCCTAGTGCCATGGTTAATCGTTTGCCTCTAGTTATTCAATGTCCCCCCTCTTCCTCACCATAATGTACCGTAATATCTGGCCTCTCACACTTTTATTCGCCTTAGTGAATGCGTGTCAAAATTCCTGGGCAAAGAAAATCCAATATATTCGATATATATATATATATATATATATATATATATATATATATATATATATATATATATATATATATATATATATATATATATATATATATATATATATATATATATACGATTCTTTGCTTTGTCTTTTAACTTTGTCATTTAACAACAGGCGATTATATTTTTAGCTTTTTAATTTTTTTAACTCGTATATACATAACTGTACATGGGAATGAGAGTGGTGGGTAGGGAATGGACATTCGTTTGGACAATTAAAAAATTTCCCTTTTTTTAAAAAATAAAATAAAAAAATAGAAATAAATTTCGTTCTTTGACCTTCAGTAAGCTCATAACAGAAATGAAATGAAATGAAGTCTTTCAGTTTTACGTCCCACTTTTATGCCGGCTAGGCTAAAGGAGACAGTGATGATGTGAGAGGAAACGGGAGAATCTTGAGAAAACCCATATAGTGGCGTTTGTCTACCACGAAGTTTACTTGGCACGAATTAGAATCGAACCAGAAACCACGTGCACCAGAGGTGAACACTCTACCACTGAACTCATAATAAAAAGTATGACAGTTTACCATACCATTTAACAAATATATGTTTAGAATGAAGTTAAATTTTCAACATATTCCTTTGCCTTTCTCTTAAATGTCATTATACAACGCCTAGGTTATGAAGGGTATTGCCTACCATTTACAAGGTGTGGACGATTGGTAACGTGCGTCCTTCCCTTCTGTGTGGTCTCTGATTCGATTTCTGGTGAGTGTTCAGCTCAGATACATTTCCAAGTATTGGTTTGAATAGCATTTAGTGTTGCTCACCAGATGAGAAGTACATTTCAAATTCGAGTCGAGACAAGACGAAATTTCTCGAGTCTCAAGGGCAACACTAGTTCACCCCCAAGCACTAGATCTTAAATACTGTTTTAGTGTTGTTTGATTCATATTATAAAAAAATATAAATTGGTAAAAATGATTGTACGATCTCTATACGATTTTTGTGCACATATTTGAAATCTCCTGTTTTAATTACCTTTGTTCACCCGTTTGAAAGTTTCTAATTTAATTAATTTTGTACACATTCATATATAAAGTTCTGTTTAGTTACATTTTAGCACACCTATATGAAAAGTTCTGTTTAGTTATCTTTGCTTACACCCATGTGAAAAGTTTAGTTTAATTACTTTTGTGCACCTATTTGAAAAGTTGTTTTAATTACCTTCTTGCACACATACGTAAAGTTCTATTAAAATTATTTTTGTGCATATACCTATGTAAAGTTCTGTTTTAGCTATCTTTGTGCACACCCATATATAAGGTATGCTTAATTACATTTGAGCACACTCATGTGGAAAGTAGTGTTAGTTGTCTTTGTTACTAACCATATAGAAAGTTCACTTTAATTACATTTATGCACATCCATATGAAAAAATATTTTTTAAATGCTATTGTTCACACAAATATAAGAACATATGTTTAATTATCTCTGTCCACCTATTTGCAAAGTTCTATTGCAATTATTGGCTTGTGTATAGCCCGCTCCCCCCAGTTCTTTGTCACCGGAACTGGTAGAGTCACTACTACTACTACTACTACTACTACTGCTACTACTACCGGTACTATTACTACTACTTCTACTACTTCTATTGTATTTATATAGAGAACAGAACCTAACCAACCCCTGTGGGACTTCTAACCCGTTTCTACTACTAGTACTTCTACTACTATTGCTACTAAATACTACTACTACTACTACCGTTACTACTACTACTACTATTACTACTACCGCTACTACTACTACTTATACTAAAGCTTCCTTACCACAAGATTTACATCTTAAATCTTTATAACATGCGATTCCGATTCATTATGAACTAATATGAATCGTTAGAATCACTATGATTCGTTAAATTCACTGGGGGGAGCGGGCTATACTCAATCCCAAATATTTTTGTGAACTTTATTATTATTATTAAATTAATAATAATTGCTTGTCTAGACATAGCTTTGGTCCCCACGTTTCCTGACGCTTTACATAATTACTGAAATTAATTTCTTAATTAAATTAGAATTAAAATTTAATTATCTATTAGTAATTAAGCATGTTTAAAATTGGGAGATGATTGAGCATGATTAAATACTACACATGAAATCATCCATATAGTGACAGACGCGCACACAGTAAGGAATCTGTTTTATTACTATAAACAGCAATATCGTAACTAGTGGTATCTGAAAACAGCACAGAAAATTACTTAGCTAATAAATTACAGTTCGTACCAAATAAACTCTGGTTTGTAACCAGTGAATTACAGCATGAATGTATCGATTATTATAAATAGGTAGGAAACGGAGATTACATGTAATAAAGTCCTCTATCTGACATTGCAGAGAACTAGTTTAGATGTTGAAGATATCTAACTAATATGCAACGGGCGCATATAAAAGATTATATATTACGTGTAGTTGGTGGTTTTATAATTTGATTATTTATACTCACCGATGTTATATAGGACTGGACGTGTTATTAACGTAGACTCCGAAATCAGACTGAAACTTGAATCTGGTGTATTTGACGGGTGTACAAACGATCATAAAGGGTTCCTCATAAAAAATGCAACTTTTGAAATAATGCCCACCATTTTTGTTTTAGTCACTTGGCAGCACTGAATGTTACATGATTTTCATCTATTCTCTTTGTGCCTAACAGTCACGGAGCGTCAAATAGCGCCATGATTGTTATCGCCAAACATTCACCAGACTCTGCACAACATCTGCTACACTTGTAGAAATTTTCTACTATGACAACACGCTCCATTACTACCCGTACAGAAAGCAGATGACGATCATCCGCTGTTCGGCGCACCATGATTACTAGCTGCAAGGAAAGCGGTTGAAAATCGTATAAAGTTCAGTGCTGCCAACATACTAGAACAAAAATGGCGGTCATTTCAAAAGTTGCGTTCTTTTACAACCTCTACAAGAGCAACCATCACAGTATAGGCCGTTTTTAACTACGCTATCTTGCCCTCAAGAAAACTGAATTTATGGGACCACTCCACCAATCCCAGCATATTATAAAACCCAGAACTAATAAAAACAAATTGTAGAGGGAACTTTAAAAATTACAATTTATACTATGAAGCATAAGCATTTATCCCATACACCCAGTAAGCAAGCACGTCTATGCTATAACGACCCCTAAGTCGTTACAGATTCTTCGATTTGTTCGTTTCTTTTCTTTTTGCGTTTTGTTTGTAATATGTTGATTAGTGCCCATGTGATATATCTGTACCAAAACGATACCTTTGATGTCGAAATTAGTCGCACGATAGACCCAAATTTTTGTTTTTCTTTCTCCTATATTATATACATTGTCGTTGCAATATTATAATATTTTTGTATTAAAATAATTCTGAAAGTTAATGTCGAATAATTTAATTTCATTTTGATGCAGTATTGTCTACTCTGTTAATACAATTGAGGGGGTGAGCGCAACAGTGGTCTAACCCACATTTAAAAAAAAAATTGAAAAAAATTAAGGTAAACACATGTGCTTTTTGTACAATATTGCAAGGATCCCCACATCACAACGGACGCACGTGTCAACTCAACACGTGCTATTATTTATAAACAACATAGCAGACAGCAAACCAACGCGGAAGGACACCGAGGAACGCCGAAAGCAGACGAACCTCACGGAAGGACCCGAGGAGGACAAATAAAAGGAGGAACACCGAGGGACTCAGCATCAGTCGTCCAACTGATCAAATCACCTACACCGCCCTGAGGTCGCACTGGACTAGGGGTACACCCATCCTTCCCGAGGTCGCACTGGACTAGGGATCCTCTCAACAACAAAGCCTTACGAAGCTGGCTTGAGCTGAGGGGGCTATCCTTCCAAACTCACCGAACCGGCAGGTGCCTTGGAGACTGCCTTGAGAGAAGGGCACCGTGCAAAACACCTATACTCCTCTACTTGGACATTAACAAGGAAACAGCATTCTCTTTGTAATCAAAGACGTTTTTGTATTTATCGAGTTTTATAATAAAATTGGTGAAGGGATAAAAATCTCGGTCCATTATTGACTCTACCAAAATCATTGCAATATATACTACCTAAAGCAACCACAAGTCGTTGAATGTATCATACATTGTATATATATATATATATATATATATATATATATATATATATATATATATGTGTGTGTGTGTGTGTGTGTGTGTGTGTGTGTGTGTGTGTGTGTTTAAATTAATTTCTCTCCATTTTTAAAAATGTGAGTTAGACCACTGTTGCGCTCACCCCCTCAATTGTCATCATTTGTGATATTTAAACCAATTTACATACACGTGAATTTATACTACTATTTGTTTAAGAAAATTTCGTGTGCAAATATGTGTTACTGCAGCTAATTAAGTAACTCCGAAATCCTTAAAAATTCTGTTCTTCCTTCGGAATGTCAAAATCAGCGTAACAGAAATTATTCAGTTTTACCTCTTGTAAAATTGTACGTATAATACAGTGTGGCTACAATACTCTATTTACCCGTTGTTAAGGCACTTAATTGGTTGTAATATCACTCGATACGAGAACGGCTTGTCAATCTAAGTAAATATTAATGATGAATTGAACTATTAAATGATTAATTATGTTCTATTGATAGTGCGAATAAATGAAAGATGGCTTGTTTCTATTTCCGTTGAAAATGGAAATTACCGATGGATATATTGTTCTTGTTCGCTGTTACCTTCTAGGAACGAAGATATTAACGTTCAGGTTTACGTTTGGCACACCAGCTAAAATATAGTGAGTATACGCATAAGCTAGGGTAGTGAAAACAAGTGGGGTTTGGCAATGAAAAGAATTCAATACACTTATCATGGTTTCTTACTAGTAGCGCTCCACTTGTAAACATAAAATACAGGTGGAAATAGTAACTAATACAGTCATCGTTTATATGTACTCATTTATTTTATCCGTCGTAAAGCACACTGAGAAAAAAAATGTAGGTGCCGTACTTAGAAAGATAGGTATGCGTAATTCCTGTAGTTTTTGGACTTAACGTACAGCAGACGTATAACTGAAAACTCATGTTTTAGAATACTTTCCGTATAAGTGTTCCATCTATACGTACTTTCCGTATGAAACAAAGTAGGCGGTCAGAATCTCACATACAAATGGACGTATATAACGTGTAGCTGACGAATGTAACATAAGTATATGCATGTGATATACGGAAAACTGTTAGATGTCGGCATGATGTAACATCTAAGGGCAGTGCGTATGTAGCATATGGATAACGTATGCTCCATATTGATTTCTGTAGTAAGCAAGAGGATTTCGTATATTTGTACAATATACCGCTGTCCGGAGAACGGATTTTTCTCAGTGCACTTGTAGTAATTTTACACTTGTAGTAATTTTAACCCTACAGTCGTAAACTTAAAATCACCTGTATTACTTTGTATTTAATTCTATTGCCTAAAGAAATGTTTCTTTATAAACGTGTCTTTTCATGCAAAGTGTTGAATTTTACCTATAAATCTTCCAAAATGTGGTATGTTAAATGTAATGCGTTCTTATGCTTGCCTCCATTATTGTGAAGTTACCTGATTATCTGACGACAGGAAACAATAAACGATCTTACTCGAGAAGTTTTTATATTCTTTCCGTTTAATTAATGATTACTTATCAATGATTCCTGGTGTTCCAACACGCCTCGTCTCTGTTCTGTATGGTTTCTCGCCCGTTGAACCCCGAGTTTGTTCTTGAAGTACGTTTGTCATTCCATTTTCTGTATTACTCATCTTCAACATGTGTTAACATTACCAGAACATAGCCAACATCTAAATATCGATCCATGTTGCTCACACGTAATTTCAGGTAGGAGCCGAGCAGAGATTATTTCAATGGAAATTTTAAGCCTACCCTTAATTTGCCTTGATCAGGGCCATAATTTGTGGGGAGCAGGAGGGGCAACTGTCTCCCCCAGGGAAGTTCCACGCCGTTCGAGGGGGGGCTCATTTTAAGACAAAAGTTTCTTACTCCATATGCGATACGAACATGAAATTATAAATGAAGTATGAAACAGGTCACTACCTCAAAACAGCATACAAAGGGTAAATAAAACAAAGATGAATCATGGGCCAATTTCAGTAAAAAAAAAATCTACTATTAGGGGTCGTAGAAATAATATTTATTCGTATGTCTTGGAGATTTGTCAATATTGTCTCCTTAATTAATTTGTCATGTATGGAACGGGCTCAGGAGCGTAACTAACGGTTCCACAGACCTTGCTCTGCGGGAGTTCCCAGAGGTTCCGGGGGGCCATAAAGAGTAAGAGAAAGATGAAAAGAGGGGACCCAAGAATTTAAAAAAAAAACTTTTCCTGGGGGCCCAATACGCGTATTAAAGCTTGTCCCCCCAGAAAAGATCTAAGTTACGGCGCTGCCCTTGATATACTTAACCTTAGAGATTCACTCTGTGTATGACTTTGCCAAGTGTAAATTGTAAGCAATGTTTGTCTGCTATATCAATTTAATGGGATTTTAAGGCTAGCTTTATATTGCATTTTTTTCGCAAATCCGAAGCAAGCTTGTGGTCGAGGAATTAGCTAGTTTGCTATAGCCTTAGTTCGGTCTGCAGCCGTGTATATGCAAGCTTGTGCAAATTTACAAATTTAGCCTTGCAGGCTTGAGTAACAGTCTGAAATATGATTAAGGTAAGGGTTAACGTACGTCCCGTTTTCACCTTATCAGGCCTGGTTTCAAGGCCCTTGTCGTGGTGACCCGCTAGTTTACGTTTCGTCCCTGTTTTCAGTCGTGAGAATTTTCTCACTTATTTTTTCGGATTCAATCCTCATGTCAGTATTCTAAAATGTTATTTTTTGTTATTACATACTTTTAAACTAACAGCAACCCTTTGTAATGTACACTTTATTGGATGATCGCGCCATGTCATGATATCCAGTTCTTATTAAATCTTTGAACCTAAAATGCTTATTACATTTTCAACCATCATTACTGATACATCAAACACGAGTGAAAGTAAAACCTTCACCAATGCATGCCAGTTTGGAAGATTTACCAGACTCCAAAGTGTCCCGGGTTGGAATAACAGAAATATGGTGACCAATAGCATACGTATACGTATACACTTCTGCATAAAGTTTGAACGTAATCCTTCCCACGAGCTTATTTATAGACTTTTGCATAAAGTTTGAACTAATGCTTTAATAAGAGCTTACGTATACACTTTTGCATAAAGTTTGAACGTAATTCTTTACAAGACGATATGTATACACTTTTGCATAAAGTTTAAACGTAATGCTTTACAAGAGCTTACGTATACACTTTTGCATAAGGCTTGAACATAATCCTTTACAAGATCTTACATATACACTTCCGCATAAAGTTTGAACGTAATCCTTTACAAGACCTTATGTATACACTTTTGTATAAAGTTTGAACGTAATCTTTGTAAGAGCTTAACCTTAAAGTTCGAAACACTATTTCTACGACAGAGAATAGATCGCACACTTTATATATATATATATATATATATATATATATATATATATATATATATATATATATATATATATATATATATATATTTGGTCTAGGAATTAATTCGTGCGGGTGGACAAGAGATGGCGCAACGAACGGAGCGTCCCACAGTTCCGTGTATCCACACATGTGTTGCAAACCCCTGCCATCGCGTATCGTTCGTAGTATAGGGCAGTGGATTAAAGCGTCAACAACACCAGTTTGTAGTTAAGTGAACATGGCGCAATTTGTGCCTGATAAAGTGTTTTTGCGGGCTGTCCTGCTGCATTACTTTAACATGCAGAAAAGTGCGACTGAAACTCATCGTATTTTAGTGGAAGTGTATGGTGACCATGCTCTAGCTGAGCGAACGTGTCAGAAGTGGTTTGCACGGTTTAGAAGTGGTGATTTCGGCTTGGCAGACCAAGAGCGAGCTGGACAGCCAAACAAATTTCAAGACGAAGAATTGACAGCATTGCTCGAGCAGGATTCGTGTCAAACGCAGGAACAACTTGCAAGCAGCATTAGGCGTTGATCAAACAACAGTCTCCAAACGCTTGAAAGCCATGGGAATGATTCAAAAGATGTCACATTGGGTTCCACATGAATTGAAAGACAGAGACGTTGAAAGACGAAAAACCATTTGCGAATTCCTGCTTCAACGACAGAGCAGAAAGGGGTTTCTGCATCGAATTATTACGGGTGATGAGAAGTGGATCCATTACGAGAACCCTAAACGAAAAAAGGCCTGGGTGAAACTAGGTGAACCAGGTCCATCACAACCAAAACGAGATATTCACTGTGCAAAGGTTATGCTGTGCATATGGTGGGATATGAAAGGTGTGGTGTACTATGAGCTGCTGCAACCGGGTGAAACTATGAATGGAGAACGTTATCGACGACAATTAATGCGTTTGAAGCAAGCTCTGGCCAGAACACGACCAGAATGGGAGAACAGACATGATAAACTTATTGTTCAACATGATAACGCTCGCCCACATGTCGAAAAACCGGTCAAAACCTATTTAGAAAATGTCGGATGGGAAGTTTTACCCCACCCGCCGTATTCACCAGACGTTGCTCCTTCGGACTACTACTTGTTCGATTGCATGAACAACGATTTGATTGGACAGCGGTTTACTTCTTCAGAAGATATCGAAACATGGGTCTTTGACTGGATCGCTTCCAAGGATGAGGACTTCTTTCGCCACGGAATCCGTACATTGCCTGACAGATGGGCGAAAGTGGTGGCTAGCGATGGACAATATTTTTCTTAAGGTATTTATGTATTTTGTGTTTGTACTACAGCTTCAATGTGTGCGTACCAACCGCACAATTAATTCCTAGACCAAATATATATATATATATATATATATATATTGTAATGTTTTGGTAGAGTCAAATGATAGACCGGGTGTCTTTTCCCCTTCACCAATTTTTATTACAAAATATAATAAATACACGTGTCCCTAATTCAATGTCTCTCCCTCAATGACCAAGTGAAGGAATACTAAATGTTTTGCCTTGTGCCCCTTCCACTCATGGCAGTTTCCAGAACACTTTGGCAAGTTGTAGGTTAGACTTGGATTATAAGTTTAAGATGGATCCCTAGCCCAGTGAGACATAAGGTAAGGAAGAGGTGCTCCTAGTCCACAGCGACATAGGAAGGTAAAGATTAGGCGATCCTCCTTTTATTTGTCCTCCTCGGGTCCTTCCGTGAGGTCCGTCTGCTTTCGGTGTTCCTCAGTGTCTTCCGTATCGGCTTGTTGTCTGCTAGGTTGTTTATAATCATTAGCACGTGTTAAGCTGATACGTGCGTCTTTTGTGATGTGGGGATCCTTGCAATATATATATATATATATATATATATATATATATATATATATATATATATATACATATATATATACAAACTTGATTCATGTTTTAAAGTAGGGAGAGATACTGAGAATTCAAAATTTCATTCATTTTTTTTCTTTTTAAATTTTAAAATACATTTTTTATCTTGAAGTACAATTTTAATACATACTGTAGGTCACATTTCGGGAAAGTGCTTAAATTGGCTGGACTAAAAGCACTTAACGTACGCCAAAGTCCTAGCTGCACTGGAACACCACTTCTTGTGAGATCAATGAAATGTTGACATTGGGGAGTCCATCTAGCGTCGTGACAACAATTGTGACATTTCTTGAAAGAACAAAGTAGGACATTCTTATCTAGAAAGCCAACTCTTTGCTAAGTTCAACCCTATTATTTGAAATTTTAGTGAATAACTTAAAGAATATGAAAAATGTAGAAAGTGAGAGAGACAGTATCTATAGAATTCTAGGTTGGGGGGGAAGAAAAAAGAGCCCACGAGATTTTCACTGATTCTTGTAGTGCTCGTCGAGAGAAATCGATTAGTGAAGGAATTTTCAAAATCAGCGCAGGCAAACATGAAGAAAATCGCATTTTTATGTACCGGTTCGAAATAGGGAAGAAAAAAGGGCTCGCGAGATTTTAACTGATTCTTGTAGTACTCGGCGAGAGAAATCGATTAGTGAAGGAATTTTCAAAATCAGCGCAGGCAAACATGAAGAAAATCGCATTTTTATGTACCGGTTCAAAATAGGGAAGAAAAAAGGGCTCGCGAGATTTTAACTGATTCTCGTAGTACTCGGAGAGAGAAATCGATTAGTGAAGGAATTTTCAAAATCGGCGCAGGCAAACATGAAGAAAATCGCATTTTTATGTACCGGTTCAAAATAGGGAAGAAAAAAGGGCCCGCGAGATTTTAACTGATTCTTGTAGTACTCGGCGAGGGAAATCGATTAGTAAAGGGATTTTCAAAATCGGAGTAGGCAAACATGGAGAAAATCACATATTCATGTACGGGTTCAAAATGGGGAAGGAAATCGCATTTTCATGTACCGGTTCAAAACGGGGAAGGGAAAACTCGCGGGCCCTTTTCTTTCCCCATTTTGAACCGGTACATGAAAATGCTATTTTCTCCATGTTTGCCTGCGCCGATTTTGAAAATTCTTTCACTAATCGATTTCTCTCGTCGAGTTCTATAAGAATCAGTTAAAATCTCGAGGACCCTTTTTTCTTCCCCCAACCGAATTCTATTATATTAGTTAATAACTTAAAAGACCCTCCGTATAGTGTATAAATTTGAGTACCCAACGGCATGTAACGTCATAAACTGGATACTTAAATTTCTGGACTATTAGAAAACGTTTGGAAACGGTTATTTGTTTATTTACTAACCTTTTTTATAGGTACTATCTGACTCACTTTCTACATCTTTGATATTCTTCATTGTCTTGTAGATAATCTTGTAAAACCTATCTGACTCACTTTCTACATCTTTGATATTCTTCATTGTCTTGTAGATAATCTTGTAAAACCTATCTGACTCACTTTCTACATCTTTGATATTCTTCATTGTCTTGTAGATAATCTTGTAAAACCTATCTGACTCACTTTCTACATCTCTGATATTCTTCATTGTCTTGTAGATAATCTTGTAAAACCTATCTGACTCACTTTCTACATCTTTGATATTCTTCATTGTCTTGTAGATAATCTTGTAAAACCTATTTGACTCCCTTTCTACATCTTTGGTATTCTTAATTGTCTTGTAGATAATCTTGTAAAACCTATCTGACACTTTCTACATCTTTGATATTCTTCATTACCGTTAAGATATTCACTAAAATTCAAAAAAGTGGGGGTGAGCCTATGAAGAGATTTAACAATCTAATTAGTAGGCTCTGATTTCCTTAGAATTGTTGAGAAAGATTTTTTTTCCTTTCTTTTTTTCATGTTTTGTGTATCTTAACGCACGTGTTTCGTAAATAATTTATTTCCTGTTCAGTTTTTAATATATAAATTGAGTCGTCCTGTTCGAAAATGACTCCATTTACGGAAAATCCCAGAAAACCGAGAAAAACTGTAGGATCGATGCGTCTTGTAGAACTGGATGTTCAGGATGTTCAGGCTTTTCATGAACATGCTGAAGTATTTCCAGTTCTACAAAACGCATTTTTTTTTTTTTTTTAAGTTTTCTGGGACTTTCTCTAAATGGACAAGAGCCGTTTGGAACTAGACGACTCAATTGTTTTAAAAAAAAAAACTACGTGGTAATTTTTTATGTTGTTAAAGGTATTTCAATATAAATAAGACTTAAGCCACCGATATTTCGAAAGGAGTACGTCTATTCAAAAAATATGACGCTTTTTTCCTTTTAAATGTGCCTAAGTGTATGCATGAGATCTTAACAACAATTTTCATTGTATTTAAAGCGAAAGGAGAAAAAGAAGTCCTACTCGTGTCAGAAGAAAAAGGAGCAATCGTTTTCTTTACCTTTTTATCTTGTGTGTTTTTTTCCTCGTTCTCGTGAAACATAGTTCCTTTAATTTAACCGTTAAAAGGGGAGAACAACCCGGCAAAGAACTCCTTTTAAGCAGGACATTTATAAAGGAGGCGAAATTAGAAGACACGACGGGGAAGAAAGTTTGTATATAGGGCGTCGTTTGTTCAAGCTGAAATCTGGCAAATAGCTAATGTGTAAAATGTCCGTCTGACAGATAGCTATTGCGTGAGGAAAGGCTAGTTTTAAGGAGATTCTCACAGCTGGATATTCCAAAATGTCTTACAATTTTGGATAAACATCTCATACCTCACCTGAAATGACGAAGAAATTAGATCCATTCTTTCATATGTGCAGTGTCCTGTTTTTTTTCTTTTCTTTTTTTTTTCATTGGATAATGAAAGTAGATGGAATATTTATTACCTTATTTTCGCAGTTACAAGTGACCCAAAGCACTTTCTGTTACGGATACTGCGTGTTCATACATGCACAAAGAGCCACGCTAGAAGATTTATTTTCGTTGGAGCGCAAATTGATTTCTATTGTATTTTTTACACTGAGTAACAAGTAAATGTTTGTTCCACATTGTGAAGATACGGTAAAATTCCAAATTATGTGGATTTAGTATTAAAACTAGAAGTAGTATATCTACTCCCGGTTGCAACAGATGGATAAATATGGAGATGGAACCTTTTCTTCAGACCCTGAATCCATATGAAGAAACAATTTATCGATATCTATTATTGTTCTAAGGGGATCAGAATTGAAACCAGAAAATGTACAGATATCTTCAGTTTCTGGCTTTTCAAGAAAGATAAAGGAGAAAATAGACCCTTTTCTTCTAATTCTGAATCCACATCAAAAAGCTGCTTCTCACTATCTGTTACTGTTTTTTCCCTCTATACAGACAAAATCTTGCGACCGAAACGTCGACGCCCAAAATCCCGTGGGGCAAAATCTCGCTGCCTAAAATGCCTGAAACCTCACGTGTCCAGAAACCTTGCTGTACTGAATTTTGCGTGGCCAAAACATTGCCGCCCAAAATCTCGCGCGGCCAAAACTTTACCACAAGAATACATATAAGAGTTTCAGGTCATAAGAATAATAATAGGCATAAGAACCCAGTAAGCAAGCACGTCTACCGTAAGTCTAAGATTGCCCTTAATTTCCCTTGATAGATGTAGTGTAGTGTACTATATCACAAATCCCTTAAGTTAAGAAGGTAAAACTCAGTATATAAGCTCCTCATTAAAAACAAGTGGAAACGTGTCCCAGCACTTTCGAAAATTCCGCTTTTAAGGAGGAATTTCTATAGTTCTTTTCCCCATATTTAAATCGATGTTGTCTGTGTCCTCATCATTTTGAAAATGGCTGAACCATTTGAAATGAATTTTCTGTCTATTGTATTGTACTGATATTAGTTTTAGGTTGCAGAAAAGCGAAGTTTTCTATACTAAATATGTTTGAACTGGGAGTGGTTCCTGTCCGACATGAAGAAGAAAATGTTAGTAATATAGTAATATGTTGCAAATGGGGGGAGGAAGGCAAGAGGGCCGTGTCTATTACTGAGAGTGTCCGTGAAATAACACATTGTCCCTCTTTTGAAAGATTAGACATATTCGAAACTGAACAAATAGAAATTCCCTGGAAAGCCGCAATGGCTCAGTGGTACAGCGTTCACCTCTGGTGCGATGACATGATCCCCGATTCGATGCCAACCCCCATCAAGTAAACTACGTGGTGGGTTTTCTCGGGGTTATTCCATTTCCTCCCACTTATTTCATTCTACCATTAGCATCCATCTCATCATCATAGTCTCCCTTAGTCTCGGTACATACTGGTGGAAGTTAAAAAATATCCCGTTTTGCCTATATCCAAGATGAGTTAAAGATGTTGATTATCTTCAGAGCTATAGGCAAAAAGAATGATACTGCTCCAGGACCAGAGATGTGGGCGTGGGTCAAGTGGGTCAAGATTTGTGAGTGGGTAAGTGGGTCTTGGGTCAACGGGACGTGACCCACTGTGACTCACCACCCACCAACCCACTCTGCTGATTGCATTGTATAGAACATCTTCTATGAACACTGGTGAATTTGTGTATGTTTTAGTTTCAAGGCTTCTAATTTACTTATTTTTTTATTTGTTTCTATTTACTTACCTGAGATTAATATAAGTGAAAAAGCACTTCAGCCACTTTTGAATATTGATATTTGTAGTTGTAATAATAGCAATATGACTTGCTACTTGGCTTTCAAGACAGTCAAATTTTAGTTTTTTCTTTACTTTGGTCTACTTTAGCTTGATTTGCGACTTTCAAATTTCATTTTATTTTACATTGAAAAGTATCTGTAATTCAACAAGGAAATACTTATATATGATAATTGAATTGAAATTCATCGTAATATAGCCCATGACAAACACTTTACCATTTTATATCGTAAAGGTCAGATCCACCGGTATTGTAACAGAGCGGTGTTTGAACGATTAACCGTAGAAATTCAAACTCTGAATTAGTGATATTTTCACAGTCTTGTTTTATTACAAGTATAAACTCTTTAGTCAGTGAAGAGGAGGGTGTGGATCATGGGTCAGAGTTGATGATGATGGGTTTTGGTGGGTCAGAGTGGGTCAAGGTAACTCGTGGGTCCAGTGGGCCATGGGCCACGGGCCAAGTTTTTGTTGACAAATGTCATCTCTGTCCAAGTCCACACTTCATGTACGCGTCCCTGACCATAGTAAACATAAACTGTAGAATAAAATATATATTATTCATTTCAATTTTTATTTAATTTACAACTTTTAAGCGCCTTAATTTACAGACAACTCTAGGCAGTGGTGATTTCAAGGATTAGTCCGGAAGGGGAAATTTCCCGGAGCTTTGAAATTTTCGCCCCTGGATTACCAGTATTTCTACATTACTACATTCACTCCCTGTTTATTCAAAATTCTCCTCGCGGGAAATATTTTGAAATCATCACTAGCTCTAGGGATTAATTCTTTCCAGCCCGTTACGAAATTTGACCTAATCCAGTTACATGGGTTAATTATGTGATATTTGAAGATGATATCGCAACATCGTTACAAAAATATTTTTGTTTCAACCAGAAAAAACAAATAAAGATAACTTGTGCTCTCTGTGATATAAAAATACCAGAACTTTTCATTTGTAAGCGGTTTTAACTTCCAAAGAGAAATGAGAATAATATAGGAAAATATTTTTTTAAACAAGGATAGAATAATTGATTTTAACTTTATTTTATTATTTTTGAAAACAAAATCATGGTTTCAAGTGGCTAAAAGATATTATTTTGGAAAAAAAAAAGAGCGGAAAGAAAATATGATATAAAGCGGTAGTTTCAATATTTGTTTTGATTGTGAAAAAAATCTTTTTCCTTTTATGATTTTTTTCAAAAAAGATATAAATAAGCTGAACGTTGTTGTGCACAGTGAATGTGCAATAATCCACTTTAACTCTCAACGCTCTGGAAAACACACACACATACACCAAATCACATATATATGTATTTTTATGTACTTCCCTCACTAAGTGTTCTGCACATACATAAATAAATAAAATTCATATTCTCGCATTCTCTTCTATTCTCTCTATCTCTATCTTTGTGCGTGTGTGGGTGTGTGTTTCTGCCGTCAAAATGCCAGGATTACAATTTAGTCCGCCTGGGAGGCCAGGAAGCGAACCGCGGACTCATTTAATAATTTTGAGCCCCGCTTGGGGTTCAAGAGAGTAAGTAGGGTAGGAGGGGCAAGAGTTTTACGAAATGATGCATTCATTTGAAAGCTGGGGCTATGGGGGAAAGGGACGGGGGTAAAAAGGGGTGGGGGAAGAGAGGACTTGATAATGGATTTTCGATGATCCTAGTAAGCTCCATTTCTCGCCTGGCTTGCAGAGTCTCTCTTTAAGTAATGAGAACCCAAATGTTTCCACATGGCTCTCTGGGAAAGGAAAAGATTTATGCCTTGTATTCTGAGATAATGACGAACGAGAATTTCTCTCTTGCCTTTTTCTTTCTTCTTATGAGAGTCGTAAGTGGAAAGGGGAGATCAGAAGGACTCTGCCAGAAAGAAAGAAGCCTGGTGGGAGGAGAAGGAGAGAAGAAATAGTGGCTAGATTTTCTGAACAATTTTCTCCTCGTAGCAGAGAACGCCATGTTGAGACAACTAAAATATCTTTCATCTTCATGTTAGATATTTTCCTTACCAAGACGTGCCAGTGTTTTCATTTATCTCCATCAATTTATGTTTCAATTGATTTTTTTACATACAACTATTTTCTAGGCAACTAATTTTATTCAACTATCAAACTTATGAGTATTATAGAAAAGTTTTTACAAGTTGTATGAGCGTCACTCTTAGCAATAGGTGTGTCCCCGTTAAAGGAATGTTCTCATCATTAGAAGAAGATAAGCAATAATGTATTTCTTTTACGTATACAAACTTTAATGATAATAATTTAGTGTTGTGTCTCTCTGTCCGTGTGTCTTCAGCTTTTCTTATAGAAAGAGGTCATATAGAGCCCTTGTGTACACAAATCTTTATGAGATCTAAACGTGTACGAAGGCGTTTTATAGATTTCCGTATCGCGTGACGGGGAATTACAAGGGTTAAAATGTGTGCAAAAATGTTTGCACGTTTCTCATGGTTTCTAATAACACTTTATCTGTAGGCAACCCTTATTACATGGTAGGTGCGCGGACTTACATAACAGGAAAGGTTATTTTTTTCTTGTGGAGATTCCTGTAACAAATTCTATCAAAAATCATGTAACAATGTAGATGACTTAAAACAAAGAATTGTTCAGAGCATAGATATGATCACTCCAGATATTGGAGGTATTCACAGTGGTTTTAGTAAATCGCATTAATTCATGTCTTGCTCGTTCACGAGGGCATGCTGAATAAAAGTTCATATTATCTGTCTTACATTTAGATTAATTAAATCTTTAAACAATTTAGTTAATGACAATTGAGCCAAAAAGTGTTGTTTTTAAAAAGGAATAATATATTTTCTTAGGTTTATGGTATAGCCTTACTCAATCTGATCCTTATTCATCGCGAGACATTTGTTTTTACTACAACAATGTGTCCATAGTATACGATTTCCTGACATGCTTACATGTGTAATATACCTGTAAGCTACTGCGTGGAAAGCGGGGTCATATAGTTATTGCGTAAGAAGTAGGGAAAAGGTACGCTTTTTTATAAATAAAGAAAACAATATTAAAACTTAAAGGTCACCTATTAAACTTTTCATTAAGATTTTTACGTTCGTGGTACCTGCGGCATTTTCCATCGTCATTTTGTGTTCTATTTCGAGCTGGTTTGCAAAGTGTGCAAAAAATATGCTGTTGACTTTTATGTATGATTTTATGCTATAAGAAGAGTCTAATTTGGTTTTTAAAAACGCAAAATTCTTAGATTATATTCCAGGGATGCCAAAAAACGAAGCTATATTCTCAATCTGGTACACTGACAGACGATATTCATTTACACTAGATTCGAGATTTTTAAAAAAATCAAAACATTCTTCTACAATAATGACAAATTGCACATTCATTGTGAAGCATATTTACCTTCTGCCCGCACGTTCCTCTAAGGATATTTACCGTAAAATTTTAATGTGATTGTTAAAAGGGTGGCTGTAGCCCAATATCAGTCACTGGCACATACAAGGAGAATCGGAATATTAATTTTGTATTATTTGTGATCAATTTGACACACACTGGATTTTCCAAAATAACATTTGAATTTTTTATAAAGATCCAATAACTTATGCTTCACCCTCTGTGCCCGCATAAGGCGGTACAGCGGTGGACACTTCTAAATGGTACACCTTAGCCGTAAATCTCCATATGGCTGTACCATTTAGAAGTGTCCCCCGCTGTACATTAACAAAATAATATTTCACATTTGATAAAAGCATAACTTTTTGCTAACCAGACGACAAGTTTCACATTAATTGAGAAAAAATCATTCTCGTATGTCAATACTAAGGATATTTATGGTGATCTTTTTATTTTTGAAAGGGGGTTATAGCCCCATATAAGTCACTGACCATGCAAGGAGCTTTATAATATTAATTCTGTGACATTTGTGAATCATCTGACACTCACTTGCATTTCCGGAACAAAATTTGGAATTTTTATAAAGATCCATCAATTGATGCTTCGCCCCCTGTGCCTCCCTAAGGCGGTGGTTACCAAAATAACATTCCAGATATGAAAAACGCATACCTTTTTGGTACAATGACGCCAAATTTCACATTAATTAACAAAAAATACCTTCTCATATGTGCCTACAAGGATATTTATGGTGATTTTTTTAATTTTTGAAAGGGGGCTGAGCCCCATTATCAGTCACTCTTACATGTAAGGAGCATTGGAGCATTAATTCTGTGACATTCGTGATTAATCTGACGCTTACTGGCATTCCGAAAATAAATTTTGGGATTTTGGTAACACATCATCCACCACCCTTTTACGTCCCTTGCCCCCCAAAAGACGTACCTTCCCAAAATAATGTTTGAGACGCTTTACTAGCTTTGTGAATGAGTGTTTTTGCATTTTGTAACAAATACAACTCATTTGCCCCAAAATCGTTACGAATAAGTATTGGAGAAACCTGCTTCCAAAATTTAACATTGAATCTTCCATAAGGAAAAAGGAACTTTTATGTTTACACCCCCAAAAGGGGGCTAAACAGCAATTTTCTCTTATTTCCTTTAGAAATTCGAAAAATTCAGATATTTCTCAATAAGAATGCCAAAGTTTACATTAATAGTGTGTAAACTTCATCTTCTCCGGGAGCTGGAGAAAATTACACGAATTATATATATATATATATTATTATATTATATATATATATATATATATACCTTTTTATTATAAAATGTCTTGTTATATACAAATATAAAATCACACTAGTTGTGGTCTAAATAGCAATACAAACTTAAATATATTTCGTTTGTGTAAATATACGCTTTAAGGTCCAGGCATTTAAGGAAAGAATGCCACAAAGCTCCAGGCAAGCTAAGTGGTAATAGTTTAGGAATTTTTAGTGCTCTAGGCAAGCAAAGGGAGGTTGAGATTCCACAGAGCTCAAAACAATTCAAGACGAGTTGACAGAGAAACCACAGAACTCCAGTTAAGTGATAATGGTTTAAGAACTTCCAGTGTTCTAGGCCAAGCAAAGAGAGTAGTTGATTTTTCACAGAGTGGGCAGAGACCTTAGAGCTCCAGGCAATCTAAGAAAAAGAAATTACTAGCTAAAACTGATTTTAATAAATGTATCACAGCGTTTTATACCCTCCTCAGGACAGCAGTGGTCCTGGTGTATTTCTTTTTGTTACATGACTTGAAGATGATGAGGATGCCGGTTGTCTGCTTGCTTCTAGCATTTATAGTAAGAGAGTGCGTGGTTTTGTTTAGGAATAAATTGCATGTGATCTTTTTTACAAATGTATATGCAACGTGTAGAATATAACAATATATTCGTAATTAACACCACATCATGGTATTACATAAAATTATCACTAGATAATTTGACCTTCGTGAGCGCTAAACGACATAAGATCTCATGTGATGATGCACTGAAACTTCCAGATACCTATAAATTCCTACTGAAGAGATGGTATACCGGTTTATTACAGGTATTTTCTAATCTCTTGTCTCACAAGTAAACCTTACGTTTGGGTGAATCGAGTTGCTGACTGAGACACATATGAGAAAGTAGTACTAAATGTGGTCAGTATTTCAGTGAAGTTGTAGGTGCGAAGCTCCAGGGGTTTAGGAGATACAGCTATCAGAACATCACATGGAAGTACAGAATAGTCTTCATACAGTTGGAGGTAAAAGCTCTATAAGACCTCTTGTAACGACATAAGGTGAATCACAAATATATGGGTACATATTAGGCCTAGAGGGAAGTCATATAGTAAGGATATACCTGACGGCGGCCATCTTGAAATCCGCCATTTTGAATTAGCGTTAAGTTTTTAAAATAGAAATAGGGCCATGTGATACATGATTTAAGGCGAAAATTTAATCAGAAGAACAATGGTGACGTTAATTTTGATTTACGCGCAATTGGTAAAAAGTTACAGGGAAATTAAATATTGTTGGAACATATGTATTAGTCCTTTACCCCACCTTGTAAATTTTGTGTTAATGATAATAATAAAATAAAAAGCAGGTGGATAAATATTAGGTCTATGATAAGAGTTGCCTTGATGGCGGCCATATTCAAACCCGCCATTTTGAATCAGACAAAAGTTTTAAACAAAACGCATAACAGTGACACCTTATTAATAGCAAATTTTACCATAACTCCAACGGTATAAGCATTTTTGCTTTATCATTAACCAGCACAAAATTAAATGGATCGCTCCTTACGACTACTGCTTTGACGGAATTGTTAACGACAAACGTGTCAAGTGTAACTCGATTGCCTATGTCAGGTGTGCTCATTGTGAGCAGAGCATTAGTACAAGTCATGCACTCTTTTCTGAACTACATATTGATTGTACTAATTGGAGACTTTTCTGGAAGAAAGACCGAAATTCAATTATGACTGAATTCCACTTTGGTCATTTTTCCTTAAATTAGCAACTTCTTTATGCGATAACAAATGCTGGTTAATGATAAAGCAAAATGGTTATACCGTTGGATTTATGGTAAAATTTGCTATTAATAAGGTGTCAATGTTATGCTTTTTGTTTAAAACTTTTGTCTGATTCAAAATGGCGGATTTGAACATGGCCGCCATCAAGGCAACTCTTATCATAGACCTAATATTTATCCACCTGCTTTTTATTTTATTATTATCATTAACACAAAATTTACAAGGTGGGGTAAAGGACTAATACATATGTTCCAACAATATTTAATTTCCCTGTAACTTTTTATCAATTGCGCGTAAATTAAAATTAACGTCACTATTGTTCTTCTGATTAAATTTGCGCCTTAAATCATGTATCACATGACCCTATTCCTATTTTAAAAACTTAACCCTAATTCAAAATGGCGGATTTCAAGATGGCCGCCGTCAGGTATATCCTTACTATATGACTTTCCTCTAGTCTTAATATGTACCCATATATTTGTGATTCACCTTTTGTCGTTACAAGAGGTCTTATAGAGCTTTTACCTCCAACTGTATGAAGACTATTCTGTACTTCCATGTGATGTTCTGGTAGCTGTATCTCCTAAACCCCTGGAGCTTCGCACCTATAACTTCACTGAAATACTGACCACATTTAGTACTACTTTCTCATATGTGTCTCAGTCAGCAACTCGATTCACCCAAACGTAAGGTTTACTTGTCAGTTTGTGAAACACTTCAAACACAATGTAGATTTATTAACATGATTTCAAGCATTCCATCTATTTGATTTCGTATTGTTAGAATGACCATATTCCAGTATAACAAGAAACTCCAAGTTGAGTGTCTTGATCTGCTGTTTTAATTAGTTTACGAGTTCGGTAGAAAATAATGAAAATATTTGTAAATTCATTCATTTAAATGAAGTTTTCATTTTCATATTTGACGAAGTGTACAAGAAAAGGATTCTACGAACCTGAATTTGAATCTGAGCAGCAAGATATATTTGCAGTAATTGTGCATCATAAAAACAAACAGTTCACTAACCTATCAGAACTTACAATAGATATATATATATATAAGGTAACAGCACCAAAAGCTGACACTTTAAGGATGCATTTCTAAATCTAATGCTTTGGTTTGTAAATAAAACAACATAGAAGGAGTATGGCTTTAACAACTAAAAGGTTTAAGTTTAAGGAATGGTTTTCAATTGATATGAGACCTTCAGATAAACATATGTGAGTTACTGAAATTTATATGGAACATAACCCACTTGTACAGTTGCTGACACGCAGAAAATACCAATGATCCAATGCCTGACATAGTAATGTACTAAAAGCTGACAGTAAAATGAAATAATTTATTAGTGAATAACATCAAATATTCTTTCAAAATATAGGTTAAACAGAAGTAACACTACTTATAATAGGTAGAATCTGCTCTTTGGATACTTATTCAAATGTATCCCATTTCTTACCTTTTGTTAACATGGTATTTCTCAATTTCTTCTATCAGATATGCACCCATCTGGAAATCATATTAGGTATTGATTTTTTTTTTTAATGTCTTCATATGCATAGCATAGCTTGTCCTCAACTTTCGGCCAATACCAGCCATATCCAGTCTTCAGCATGACTTTGACGAAAGCTTCGTTTTGCTCGGTCTTCAAAACCTGTCCTGGAAAATATTCACTTTCATACTGAACAACTACATAATCATTGACGTGAAAATTGCCCTCAGACTCACTTCCACTAGTTGACAACCTTCCCTGATGCCAATCGCCACTGTTTCCGTTAAATTCAAGTTGAAGCTCAATGGAAGAGTCGGATGATTCCTCGAAGAAAATGCCACATTTTCTCCTTCCGTCGAACTTTTAGTTTCTTCTCTTCCTTCACCTTCTTCGCTAATTCTTGTTGCTTTCTTTATCTCCCTTTTCTCCCTGGATACGTTCCTTTTCCTTTTGCTTATTTTCATATTTCTTCCACTCTGCCGAAATAAAGCTCTTTTAAATGGTGAAAGAATTAGAGTATATTCCTTTGCTTCCTGTTCTTTGGTAGGCACGTCAGTTTCTGTAGTGTTCGAAGTCTTTGGAATTGAAAACATAGTTTCACTTCTTTTTTGATGAGTAGAAATTTTACCGGTAGTTACTTCTGTAATTTGTTCCTGCGTAGGAACGTCGTCAGCCTATAGGTTCTGAAATGCTTGGAATTGATATGTTAGTAGTTTCATCTGTATTTTGATGAGTAGATATTTCTTCCGTAACTTATTCATTGTCTATTCTGGGTGGAGGATCACATCAGTTACACACTTCTCTGCATGCAGCTTTATAGATTTTCACAGAAGGATTTTTTTTTTTAATATTGTATGTTGCCTAACCACGTGCCATCACCATCGGAGAATTTTTTAACTTTCTCAGTACTAATTCATTGTTCTATGAAACATAAGAATTTATTTATTTGGCCGTGATTAGTTTCCTTGTAGAGATTTCTAGAGTTGTTCCTTCTTTCATGAAATTTTGATAGTGTACATTATCAGCGTTGAATGGGTTAAGACTGCATGCTCTGAATAAATTTTGTATAGTAGTTGGTGTAATTGACATTTTCATTATTTTTCTTACAAAAAAAGGTGCAAAGTCTTCGTTTCTCAGCTTTCTACTGTCATGTTCGATGCTCCACTAATGAACACCACATTTCCAGGCGCTCTTGACTGGATGGAAAACTGAAACATCCATTGGTTGAAGAACATGAATGGAATTCAGATACAAAGCTACAAGTTACCATTGTTACTATAAAAAATGCTTAGAGGCTCACTGAGATGCGATACATGACCATCAAAGAAAACCAACACAGGAATTTTGATATTTGATTTTTCAAGCCACGGTTGAAACGCATTAGTCATATATTCAAAAAATATATCTCCTGTCATCCAACCTGACTCAGATCTACCAATACCCCAATTCTTAGGCACTATATTAACTACAGAAGCTGGTATTCGTTTGTAACTGTATACAACCATCGGTGGGAGCCAAAATACCCGAAGTACTAGCTATAACCAGCGTTATCATACATTCTTTTTCATCATTGCTTACATGTGTATACATTTTCTTCTTCCTTACGAATTAACACTATTTCCTTTTGAACATAGAAAGAATGCAGTCTCATCTGCGTTAAGAATTCTTAAGGTGCCTGGATAAAATACTGTTGGCTGTTCCAACAAGTTCACACACCTCGGGTCATCCAATTTTCCAACAAGAGGAGGAAGTAACACTATCTATCTCTGCTCTAATCAATGAAAAGTTAAGAAAAGCAAGTCATGAATTTTTGTCTGTTTAGAACAACCACAAAATACTTTTTTTTCTGTAAAATAACGGTGTTTGCGTCATTGCGTTGCTCAAATTCTATGAAATTCTTTTCATGTCAGGTCTTGGTACAAAACAATTTTTTGTTGCTCCAGTAAGTGACAGCCCCTGTCAGCTTTTGGACCGAGACATCCAAATTTAGTGAAATTCATAACAGAAGACAAGTGTTACTTTCTCGTGTAAATTATGTATGAAATTCATAAATTAATGCCGTTATGCTGTTTACCAATGCCTGACATGCAGTGTCAGCTACTGGAAAATCTTACACAAAATGACACCAATACCTGACATCCCCCCCTGAAGTTTTAGAGTTTGAAATTTAACAAAATTTTCCTCCAGCGATTCACTACCCTGTTTCACCAACACTATACATATTCAGCATGCTGCTGAACTAGAAAAAAATCATAATTAACATAAGAATAACGACGTAAGTAGGCCCACCGTATTTCTTAAGAATTCTTCTCACTTCTGCATATTTCCTGACAGCACGTAATTCAACTTCGGCATACTTCTATCAGTTGGAGCGCAAATTAACCACGATTAAGCAAAATGTTGCCAAACCACCAAGAAAGGTGTGTGCGTTCATAAATCTGTTAATGATCACAAATAATCTTATTATGTTCAATTTAAGATAAAAGTGTCAGCTTTTGGAGCAGTGTCAGCTACTGGTGCACTTACCTTATATGTGCGAAAAGTTGTAGATAAATTCGGTTTAGCTATTTTCAATATGAGTACTTTGAAACATTTACTACCATCTTGTCGTATAACGGAAAAGATGAGTATGGTTGCGAAACATGATCACTTACTCTGAGGAAAGAATGCACATTGAAACATAGATGTTCATTTTACTCCGACCTCATTCACCCTCGCCCTCGCAGTGGCAATTGGCCCTCGTCCTCATTCACCCTCGCCCTCGCAGTGACAGTTAGCCCTCGCAGTAACATTTGGTCCTCGCCCTCGCGAAACTAGTTACTCATCGCCCTCGCGCGCCCTCGCCATCACTGTCGAAACTAGTCCTCGCCCTCGCACACCCTCGCCCTCGCGTCATTGTGGGCGAGGGAATGGTGAGGATGCCCTCGCGAGGGTGAATATCTCTGCATTGAGAGTATTTAAGAATAAAATCCTGAGACGAATATTCGGATTCAAGAGGAATGGGAATGGGGAATGACGTAAACTTCATACCGAGAAACTACATAATTTACACAGTTTACCAAGCATTGTTAGGATCATCAAGTGTAGGAGGCTCAGATGGGCAGGTCATGTAGCCGGAATGGAAGAAAGTAGAAATGCTTTCAAAAGTTTTAACTGGAAATTCAACCGGGAAACGTCCATTAGAAAGACCTAAACGTAGATGGGAGGACTATATTAAGATAGATCTTACATAAATAGGAGTACAAAGTAGAAGCTGTATGCAGTTGGCTACGGATAGAAGTCAATGGAGAGCTTTTGTGAATGCGGCATTGAACCTCTGGGTTCCATGGGTCACAGATTAGTTAACTGAAATGCCCCATCTTTACACAAGAAGAATAGGTTTGTATAAAGTACTTGAACCCATCCTCCCTTAGGATGCTGATTTCAATGAAAGTGCAACGATAAAATCCCACACAATATTCCATTCTGGCATAGCTTGTGAACCCTGTTTTCCCCCAAGGATACCCCTTTTAATCAAAGTGACATGCTTATCAGCTCTGTTGAACTAGGTACACTACGTTCTAAATATTAATTTCAGCCATTTTCCCGTAATGCGATCACCAACAGTCAACTTTCACATGACGAAAACAAAGAAATCGCTTCCCTTCCCCAGTGGCACCGATTTCTGTATAACTTTGGGAGGCATTCAAGTAGGTGTGTTTTGTTGGCAGTTATCAAAGTAAATTTATCCAAATGTTTGGGGCCAAAGCAAACTTTGGGAAGCTCGAGCCGCTTGGTAACCCGGATCAGTGTCCGTACCCTTTCCCCTTAAAACCGGAATTTTAGAAACTCTGGGATGCTTGTCCGCTTATTTCTAATAAGGAATTTATTTATGGAGTTTCATCGTCGTCCTAACTTCAGGAGCTTAAGAAATACTATTTTTGGCTGAAATTTTGATCCCCCATTACGCTTAGGATACTCTCTTGAATCAAACTCAATGATACAAACCTAGCTCGAGGTAGGTACTATGTTTCAAAATTCATCAAACTGTTCAGTCATTTTCCGTGATGTGATCATAAGCAGTGGAAAACTTCGCTTTCAATGTGACGAAAAACCATATATAAAATAGCCCTCTTAAAACGAGAATTTCCAAGAACGCTGGAATGAATGTTCACTTATTCTTAATGTAGAGATTATATGCCGAATTTCACCTTCCAAACTTCGCAGGCTCTTGAGGTACGCAATTATTCTTTTCTCGTTCTTCCTTTTTTCTTTTTCTTTTTTCTTGGAATATTCTTTTCTTAGGATATTCTGGTCCGGCAGGGAGGTATGATGCTTTCAGGTAACCTTAGTATGGTAGTTTGGAAATACTCATGTGCGCTGTATACGCCCAAATGGGAATTAGAACGGTCGAAGGTACTTGTTACCAAATGCCATTTCAGTAACAGTAGAGCCTTGGTCCGTAGTGCATCGCCTGTTTGTTTACACCATTTTCCTTGAAATAGGGCATTCTGTAATGTTCACATAGCCATTTTAATGTTGGTCGTCATGATCGCTTTCCACAATGATATGACATATTGTGCAGTTGGTGAATAGATTTCAAACAACAGGATTTGTAAGACCAGAACCTCACAGAGAGGTAACCGAACTGTAACGGACTCCAGAAAACGTTGAAAGGTGGAAGCCAGCTCTCGTCGATTGGCGATGCGTCACGCTCGCATTCTCAGGTGTCAGACACTGATTCAGTTCGGAGAATTTTACACTTGGTCCTCCATTTGCATTCTTATAAGTTAATGATTGTCCATTTTTATTTATCGATAATGGTAAACAGACAGATTTTCAGGTACTCTTGAAGTCCTTTCTGACACCATATCAGAAGAAATTCAAAGGATTTCGCGTGCTATACTTACAACGACTCACCAAAGGTAGTCGTCAACCCTGGTTCGGCTAATAATATAAGTATATCTCTAGTGGCAGTAATCGTTTACACCTTAAAATATCTTCCGTAATTATATTCACTAGTATTATCACCTTTTATACTGAAATTACAAGTCCATGATAAGTATTAGATAATTTATTCGTTGATTCTCTTTTAACGTATATTCACACAAACTGTCTTGCATCCATACATGTTAATTAAGTATCCATAAACAACTACATAGCAACCAACTATACAATAATAATGTATATTTCTTACATATTAAAAACATTCTTCTTCTGTTATTTTTAAGTAACATTATATCAGGTATAGTGCTTGTGTAGAAGCACTTTCTGTCCAAGATACAAGTTATTATCAACCGATACAAAGTATCTCGTTGTATAAAATGTCGCCCGATGATGGGACTGAATATAAAAGTTACAAGGTAGCTTGATTTTTATATTTAAGAACCACTGGTCCGTTTATAATAATGATATTATATTAATTATGTCCTTTACATTTTGATCGCCCCTCGTATATAACTTCATTAAGTTTCCTTTATATAAATACATTTATAATAAGTCTTTTATTTCATTAATATTTATCTTTTATTACAAAAACGTCGTCGCTTACTAATAAAATCAACGAAGGGTGCGAAGTCAAAAACGTAAGAAATAATTTCATTTTAAAACACATTACAATGATCAACAGTTTCAATCATTATTAAAAACGGTGATGTTAACAATGTTTGATCTTTCTAGGGCGCATTATATAACAACTACGTTAGATGATATTTTTAATGTATACATCGTATCAATGAGGCGTCAGAATACAGAAGAATCTTATTCGAGTAACATATAAGGTGGCGCATGTAGACAGTCGTCGGATAATTAGCTTAATAGAATGAACCTTATACTTAACATAATCTTTGACAAATTAAGTTTCAACACAAATCAATATAATATAAATAACCTTTGCTTTTAATCAATTATGAATCGAACTATAATTCTTCACATTAATAAGAAAGAATTAAAATCATTTGAAAATTATCATTTGTTGAAACAAACGTGATAAAGTATCTAAAAGTCATAAGGGTTGTTTTCATTATTGACATTAACACATAAATTTGAAGATAAATGTTTATAAGAATCTATAGCTGATATGGGTTTAACCCTTACTACATCAACTGCAGTCAGTTTAAATTCGTACTTGCATATGATTCTAATAAAGTACATTGTACTGCACAATCGTGATTATGTTCCGCATTATTTTGTACATGAATTGCGTCATTGTTTTGATTTTGATACGAAGTGCCATCTCTTGAATTACGATTACGTCTATCCATGTAGTTTACTGTATTTCTGGAATTTCGCCATGTATTTCGACTGTTTTTGAGTCTACTTCGATTAAGTGATCTGACATAATTATTGTCACGATTGGTTAGGTTAGGTGGATTCCCATCATATCTTTGGCTATTTTGATCGTTCTGATTGTTTAAATTTACTCGATTTAGGTTGTGTTCCGTATTGTTCACATTACGGATATTTAGATTACGAACAGGTACAAGGTGATCTGAATTGTTTTTAATTTTACCTACTCCCGCTTGATGATTCAGTGCCTGGTATTGAGTTTCATAACATTGGACAAGCATTAATAAGTGATTAAAACTCATGCACTGCGTAGAAAACAGGATCTGTTGTAATTTAAACGGTAGTAGATTTCGAATAGATGCAATCACTCTAGATTCCGATTGCAGTGGATTTACGACTTTTAATTCGTTATACGTATTTACAACAAAATCAACAACAGATTTGTGCAAACGAGGATTAAAAGGTTGGTTTCTAATTGTGGCATCTCTGTTTGCAAGTAAAAAGTCGTTTTCGTAATTTGCAATCAGCGCGGCTTTGAATTCCTCATATGTATTGACGTGATCCCGTACTGCTTTAAACCATAAAGAACATGGTGGGAGTAATAAATGAGGGATTAGTTTCATATATTGCGATTTATCTATACACATTATACTACACTCATCCTGAAATTTTTCTAGGAAAGAAGTAGCATTTTCATTACATTTACCACTAAACTTACTCATAGCACGTATTTCGCTCATCTTTACACTTAACTTTACATTCCTTTCACCATTTCGTGTACGTGTTGAGTGACAATTTCTACCTACTGCGTTATGTGTGGTTCCACCATCTCTTTTCCGCCCATCTGTATTCCTTGGATGAATTCTTTCCAAAATAATATCCTCATCGGATGGATTACTTGAAGAAGAGATAACGTAAGGTCCACGTTGATCTGCTGCGGGTGAATGCGAGGTCATCTCTTGTGAACAAGGGAACTCCAAACGATCATTAACCATGTTGTTGTGGTATGTGTTGTCCTTAATCTGTAACGTCCTAATTTCCTCTTGTAAGGTAGATATCAATTGAGTATTTGCACGTATTTGGTTAGAATTATCTGTGACCTGAATCTTTTGCTGACGAACAGAAGATTCTATTACTTCCAAATCCTTTTTTACACCATTGACTTCTTGGATTACATGGTTGTAATTATCCTGGCAATCTTCAGATAATCTTTTTAGCTTTTCATCAAACTGTAATGTGATGTCTCTCACAGCCTGGATAACAGATTGTTTCGTCTCTTCTGATTTTTGATCTATTTGCTCCAATCGTCTACTTAATTCTTCATATTGTCTACTTGATTCTTCGGATTTCTGCTGTACCGTCTGTTTCAATTCGTTGGACATCTGAGCCAAATTTTGCTTCATGGCTTCTAAAAAAGTGTCTTTTCGGCTTTGTTCCTGTCGCTGTAATGCCATTAAAATTTTGTCTTCTAATGTCAACATTTCGGGTGTAATGGGAGTTATATTTTGCTCGTTGTTAACACTGTCAACAGTTTCATTCTCTACTATCTCACCGATCATAATTTTTCTAGTGATTACTCTGCCACTTCTGAGAATAGTTGAGTTCGTATTCATGAACCTTCTTACAGAGGTAAATTCACCCTTACTTTAGACTTCGGGATATGAATTTACAAGAATCCCGGGTGAGGTAAACCAAAAATTTTTACAACGACTCACCAAAGGTAGTCGTCAACCCTGGTTCGGCTAATAATATAAGTATATCTCTAGTGGCAGTAATCGTTTACACCTTAAAATATCTTCCGTAATTATATTCACTAGTATTATCACCTTTTATACTGAAATTACAAGTCCATGATAAGTATTAGATAATTTATTCGTTGATTCTCTTTTAACGTATATTCACACAAACTGTCTTGCATCCATACATGTTAATTAAGTATCCATAAACAACTACATAGCAACCAACTATACAATAATAATGTATATTTCTTACATATTAAAAACATTCTTCTTCTGTTATTTTTAAGTAACATTATATCAGGTATAGTGCTTGTGTAGAAGCACTTTCTGTCCAAGATACAAGTAATTATCAACCGATACAAAGTATCTCGTTGTATACTTAGAAGATATATGAACAAATCTCCTACAAGAATGCATCTTCTAAAATGATGTGATTTTCCACAAAGATGAGTATTTTTTTTCTTATGTTCATGTATTCTCAAATGGCAATAAAACATTAATGAGTAATAATAATAATATATTTTAAAATTCGTTCAAAAATAACTGTGTGACAGTCTTTCCAAAAACACACCTCGCTGCTGGACCCTGTATATTTTAATCAAAGTAACATGATAGAAGTTCAGTTCGAGGTAGTTAATAGCTATATACAAAACATCACTGAAACGGTTCAACTGTATTCCTGTGATTCGACCACACAAGACCAGTTTCCTTTTTATCATATTATTATTATTATTATTATTATTATTATTATTATTATTATTATTATTATTATTATTATTATTATTATTATTATTAGTGTATTGATATTATTATTGGTATTAGTGTATAACTAATATCACATTACACTTTAGCCATTGTATACTGTTTTTCTAATTACATAATGATTACATCAACTAACCAAAATAAATTCTGCATAATCGTGTGATAGGATTAATTGGGTTTTTGAGTGAGGCGATATGATATTAGATTTTATAAAGTAGCATTTTTTTAAAATTTCTTCTCTAATGGTGCATATACAACAACAAAAGCAGAAGTTTGGTCTTTAATGAGTGTGCAATATGCCAAATTGAGGCAATAAATTCAGTGCATTGAATAATATACGTATATCTGAATTCAATATGGATTTTCAGATTCATGGAATTGTTTAATATATGTCATGTTATTGTGTTGCATTCTGAAATAATGACAAATGAGAGAATTTCTATTTCACTTCTTCCTTCTTTGTTACGAAACTCGGAACTCTTACGGAAAAGAAAAAGTAAGTGGGGTTAATGAGGGAAGACACAGTGGTTAGAAGTTCTGAACACTTTTCTTCTTGTAAGAGAATTCGCCATGTTGAAATAATCCAAGTAAAATTAATATCCAAGAAGCTACATGCTCTTTCTAGCAAATATAGGAATGGCCAGAACTTTTCACATGGGTATGCCAAAATATAATTAAAGCAGAACTTTTCATGTGAGTGTGCATAAAGTTATTTGAAGTCTACACAGTCTTACACTATAACATTTTCAAGTGTATATTTTATTGGGTTTTAAGTGTAATAACTATCTAACTCTATGGCCTATGGAACCTGGAGGTTCACAAAAGCTCTCCACTGACTTCTTCCCTTAGCCAACTTGGATCTAGTTTCTATTTTGTACTCACATTTCTGCGAAATCCATCTTAATATTATCCTTCCATCTGCGCCTAGGTCTTTCTAATGGTTGTTTTCCGATTGGTCTTCCAGTTAAAACTTTGAAAGCGTTCATATTCTCTTCCATTCTGGCTACATCACCTGCTCATCTGAGCCTCCTAGATTTGATAACCCTAACAACGTTTGGTGAACGGTTTAAATTATGTACTTCCTCGTTATGAAGTTTCCGCCATTCCCCATTCTCGTTCTTCTTGAGTCTGAATATTCGTCTCAGGATCTTATTCTCAAATACTTTCAGTCTACGTTCTTCCATCAGAGTCAGCGACCATGTTTCGTAACCATACAGCACAACAGGCATGATTATCGTTTTATTTATATATATTTAAGTTTCAAATTCCTCGACAGAATTCGCGACTACAAAAGATTTTGAACTGAATAATAACACGAATTCCCCGCTTTCAATTGACATTTAATTTCTTCGTGAATATGGTTAATTGTAGTAAAGTCAGATAAAATATAATTTCAATAAATTGAAGAATTACGGATATAGAGTAATTTCAATGAATTGATGAAACAAACAGAAAATTGAACTGAAAGGAAATTTTAAGTTTAATCTTCCATGGTTGTGTTCTTTATGCTAAAGGGAACGGGTGATTAATGGAAATGAATGAAAGTATTGTGCTCTCTCACCGGAAATCGAAGCCGGAACTACGAGCTAGGCACTAGACCAGTGGGGAGGGCTAGAGAGGAACAAACTATTTTATTAAGATGCACACAGACACGCTCAGCACAACTCGTAGCTACGTATATATACTGGCAAATATATTTGTCTTTTCACTTCTCACCATCAGCTTCCCTTTTTAAATTAAATTTTCAAATTCATACATGAAAGTTAAAACATTTTTATATAACCAATCAAATTCTGGAAGCTGTAAAAAAATATCTTAGAAAGAAATATGGTTATTAAATTGAATATTGTTTACGTAGTTCAGAAACTAATTAACTGAATAAGACAAATAAAGATTTGTCAAAATGTATCAATATTTGAGTTTATTATGTAATTGAAGCTTCAATTTATACTTTTACTAATTATTATTTGTGAGTCTCCTGAAATTTCATTGTAATTATCAGTTGTAGGTACTCCAACAAACTATTTTTCATCCAATTTAATTAATGATTTGCAGTGATTGTTAGAGGAGCTAACTACCATTGCGCAAACACTGTAGGCGTTTCATTTATATACGGACACTTTAATCTTTCATATGGAATGTTATTGGCAACACGGAGTAGTAAAAACATTTCTCGCGGAACTTTTCGTCTTTGTTTTAAGACGAAACATAATTAAATTTTCAACAAAATTGTTTCACATTCCGAAGTTTGAACGATTATTGAGGTAGTGTTGTCCTCTTCTTAAATTTGAACCTTGGAATCTTAAAGTCTCATAATTCTCGGACTGTTAAAAGTTATTATAATCTAATTAAAGTTGTATTTTCTCTATTCAATGAACGTTAACAGAAGAGTCTTTCCATGGACGCAATTGCTTAGCCCTAGATGCATGTAATGTATTATCTTACTATGTGTGAACACCATCAAAAGTGTTCACACGTTCCTAAATATTCTTTTGCCAATAACGTAATGAATTAACCATTTCGAATATCGTGTTCGGTAATGTAGAGTTATTCCATGTCGAAAACCTTGATACTCCAATCGACCTCACAAACGACCACACATATTTCAACTTCCATGTGGACATGTCCGCATTTTGAGAGTGAAAATTTCCATTCGCATACATTTTCCGGATCCTTGATTTATTCGCATTTTCTAAGCTTAAGTGTACTGTCAATCCAAATTCACACATTCCATGTGTAAAATCATGTTTGGCTATCTGTGTTCAAGGAAGGAATTGTTAAAAAGGATCATCTACTACAAAATTAGTTAATATCATGCTGTGTATGTACTCTTGTTTATTGATTTTCCATATATTTCAATATTGCAATAGTAGAGTCATAAAATAATGAAAACAGAGTTTTAAACCTTCACCTTTTCTTAAAAAAAAGAATTGTCTTATTATATATTTATATCTATCTATCTATCTATCTATCTATCTATCTATCTATCTATATATATATATATATATATATATCTTATATATAAAAGAGAACGCACAAATCCTTTGTTCCCTCATCACGCTAATACGGCTGAACCAATTTCTTTCATTTTTGGGGGGTTATTAGGATTTGGACCCTAGATGGTTTTTATCATATCACTTTAATTTTTAATTACCAGTGTCTTGAGATAATTGACCATTCAAGTGTCCATAACGTACAAATCCTTTGTTAGTTCATCATAGGTAAAAATAAACGTATTTATATGCAACCCGCATGACCGTGTCACTCGGCGGGTTAACATAAATGACAGGCGATATAATGTTAACATTTACTGCAATCTACTATGGTTTTTATCATATCACTTGAAAGCGAAAAAGTAAAAATTATCTAAGTAACAAAGTTTATTGCGTTCCGGGGTGACCGCAGCGAAGCGGGGCGGGTTAACATAAATGACAGGCGATATAATGTTAACATTTACTGCAATCTTCTATGGTTTTTATCATATCACTTGAAAGCGAAAAAGTAAAAATTATCTAAGTAACAAAGTTTATTGCGTTCCGGGGTGACCGCAGCGAAGCGGGGTGAACGCTGCTAGTATATATATATATATTATTTTTTCAAAGTTCTTGTAAGTCTTTTCTCTAAAATGTTTCTGGAGTACAATAAGTTTGATGCTTCCTCGGCGCACAACGTGACCTTGTCCTAGCCCACAGCGACCTCAGACAGAAATCAGGATCACTCTGTAGCTCATTGCAGTCTCACAACGAACCCTAGGCATCTATCAGAGCCCGATCTTAATGAAACTTTGTATATAGAGAGATTACCTCGGGAAACTTGCACAGCCAAAATTGTAGCTGCAGTGTCCAAGACGTTGGGACACTAGGGCTCGAGAAAGTTCAAAGATGGAAAGTCAGTACATTAAGGACATGGTGAGAAAATGCACGTTTTTCTTTCAAACTTGTCATTGTAATGACACCAAATGAGCATACATGGATACGAGATGGTAGATATGGTCTGTTAAAAGTTATAAAAAGAATATCCGCCATGTTGAAAGAGGTCATGTTGAAGCCGGTGCGATCCAGATTGAACATGTCATTTTGGCCCATCCACACCAATTACATGTTGTCTCTGACACAAATCACGTAGTACTACAATTATATTATATTATATTATATTATATTATATTATTTCTAGTTACACTGATCCCACTCATAGCGCTCCATACCCTCCATCTGCTCGAGTGTTAAGAAATACACTTTGCTTATCTTGTACGTAAACCACTCTACCAGAAGCACAGGAATAATGTAATCCTACAAAAAAACTTCACCAACAGGTTTTTGCGCCTATTTACGTTCAAATCGATGCATCGCATGACCCTCTTCCCATTTACGCCAAACGCACCAGCTTCAACATGGCCTCTTTCAACATGGCGGATATTCTTTTTATCACTTTTATCAGATCATATCTACGATCTCGTATCCATGTATGCTCATTTGGTGTCGTTACAATGACAAGTTTGAAAGAAAAACGTGCATTTTCTCACCATGTCCTTAATGTACTGACTTTCCATTTTTGAACTTTCTCGAGCCCTAGTGTCCCAACGTCTTGGACACTGCAGCTACAATTTTGGCTGTGCGAGTTTCCCGAGGCAATTTCTCTATATACAAAGTTTCATTAAAATCGGGCTGTGATAGATATCTAGGATTCCTTGTCAGAAATAGATAACTATTAGAAGAAATCTCCGTAGCCCATGGCGGCCATGGGAGAAGGTTTTAGTAGGTGAGCAATCAACTTTGAACTGACAGTTTCCTGGTCCGCCGTCTTCTTTCATTGACATTCTTTTGAGGGAGGACCCATGAAGGGGAAGTCGGCCTTCTTCGTAGTTTTTCCGACTCCTCTCCGTTTCTTCCTGGGTCGTGTCGTCGTCTTCTAATGTTTGTTTATGACGGTAAAAAAAACATGTGTTCGTAGTAAGAACGTAGTTTGTAATGGGTACATACATGGGTATGGATCCTTACAATATATTTTTCATAATGCTTTAAAAGCAAACTTGAAAATAAACGATAATTCTTCTATCAAGAGATAATGTGTATATAACAAACTAGCCAGATGGAAGAGTATGCAAATTCTGCCATATCAAAATATATCAACCTTATCTGACAGTGGAAAACAACATGAAAAGGACTAGAATAGAGTTTTCAGTACTACTCTCCGTAGCAGTGTTGTAATATGAACAAAACAAGCAATATTTCACTATAATAATGGAGGAGACATAAATACACAAATCCTAGAAACTAAAGTTTTATGCAAGATACATATCCTTATACCTGTTTATACTACAGCTTATCAGTCCTCCCTTTCGAAGCCAGCATGTTCCTGTAAATGCTTGCAGAAGAATAATGTGTTGGAAGAGTCTATGCTGTGTAAAATGATCTTGAGTGTTGGCGAACGCCTCCTCTAAATTGCCCTCAATTCAAGTTTCTGCGAGGTTCGGACTTCACGTATAGTTTTTCATAACTCCAGTATTGTACAGACAATTAAAACATACTTCAAATAGTCAATTTAAAAAAAAACATGCTTTGCAGTCTTACGAGCGCTCTTTGCGTGATGAACAACTTTTATCCATTTTTGTATATTTGAAAGAAATTTTCAGTTTTTTCTAAAACCTTGTACTTTTTATTAAGTACCATTCAGTTAGAATTATCTTTCTTATTTTGAAATAAATATCAAATGAGGCTACTATAAATAATTTATCAGATTTTAAAATATTATATTTTCCAAAGTATTACACATACAATCAAGAATGAAACATTGAAAAAAAGAAAGACATTTAAACTCCCAACTTTTCGATATTACACACCAGCTAGCAATACTAGTGTAGTGCAGTTACAAAATGGTGACAGTACAGGAGAAAAGCTTTTGTGTTTTGGGAATATGTGACATGTTTATCTGTTATTGCAGTCCAACGTGCATATAGATGAGAATGCAAAAAAAAAAGGCACCATCCGAACATTTTGTGTTGATACCTCCTCATGCAAATGTGCTGCTTGAATGGAACTCTCCGAGATTTATTGTCTTCTGTGTGATTTCATACCACTTGAATCTTTTTAAATGGATCGCTTTTATACTTGGACATATTGTAATTTTTAGATTTCCAAAGTACGAGGTGTCATCAAAAAATACGGTGATTTTTTTTTTAGAAACAGCATGGAATTTCATTTAATTTCCTTCAAAGTATTGTCCTTGGCTAGCAATGCACTTATCTCAACGTTGAATCCATGACTGGAAGCATTTCTGGAAGGCTTCCTTTGTAAGGACATTCATCTGCTCTGTTGTGGCCCACTCAATGTCACGAATGGTATCCAAACATTTTCCTTTAAGGTTAGTTTAAAGAGATAAGTTTTGCCGATAGATGTCACTACAATCTTCGTATCTCATGTATTTTTTTATCTTTCATGAAAATTCACGATTTCTCTTACAAATTTCAACCTAGAGAATTCAAATTTTTAGAGAAGGAACTTCATAACCCATCAAAGGCAACCGATTTTTTTATTTAGAATTTTCTTCTTCGTTGTTGAAATGGCTTGTTTGTTGAAAGGTATATCCAAACCTTTAACAATATAACTATTTCAACAATGAAGAAAATTCTAAATAAGAAATCGGCACGGATTGTTGCCTTCGATAAGTTATGAAGTTCCTTCTCTAAAAATTTGAAGTCTGTACGTTAAAATTTGTAAGAGAAATTGTCAATTTTCGTGAAAGGTAAAAAAAATACATGAGAGAGATACGAAGACTGTAGTGACATCTATTGGCAAAACTTGTCCCTTTACACCAACCTTAAGCACGTTTTTAATATTTGGGAAAAGCCAGAAATCGTGTCATGTTTTTTTTTTTTTTTCTGGAGGGTACGGCAGATATGGACAGATAGGAACGTTTTTTCGTCCAAAAACTCCTGTTCGTTACTCAAAAGTCGGGGCACAAATTTATCCCCACTCTCCTTATTTGCATATCGGCGGTTAAAATGCTTTGCACGGACGCGTAAGAGATGGTATATAAGTTCTTCAGTAAGCTCTCGAATAGTTATTCGCCTATTTGAACGGAAAAACTTTTGCTACTTTTTGCATGTTTTCTTCTGTTTTTGAGGTTAATGAATATCCCGAACGTTGCTCACCTTCTGCCGACGCATTTCCACTTTAAAATTGATCGTACCACTTATAAACAGTCTTCAGAGTTACAGCATTATCACCATATACCAATTTCAACATTTTATGAGTTTCTTTGGCACTTCTTTGCAACTTGAGACAAGACTTAATGTTCACGCGTTGTTCGAAATCTATATGATGCGCGACAGACATGATAAACATAACCTCACTCTAACAGCTCTGGACGCTGACTGACAAGTCAGAACATGTTCCAGCTTGACGCTGCCTGTCTCGACGGATCAGGCTATCGGATAAATTACATCAAATGGTTGTAGCGTAGGCAATTGCTGCTTAAAAAATAGAAATCATTCACCGTATTCTTTGATCACACCTTATATGGTATGCGTTAGTATGGGAAGTCTTCTGTTCTCTCTCCGTCTGTCTGTATCAGGACAAAGAAATAGAGATAGCGAGAAGGAGTTTTTTAATGTATGGACTCACCTCACTCTAACGGCTCTGGACGCTGACTGACAAGTCAGAACATGTTCCAGCTTGACGCTGCCTGTCTCGACGGATCAGGCTATCGGACAAATTACATCAAATGGTTGTAGCGTAGGCAATTGCTGCTTAAAAAATAGAAATCATTCACCGTATTCTTTGATCACACCTTATATGGTATGCGTTATAATGGGAAGTCTTCTGTTCTCTCTCCGTCTGTCTGTATCAGGACAAAGAAATAGAGATAGCGAGAAGGAGTTTTTTTTAATGTATGGACTCACCTCACTCTAACGGCTCTGGACGCTGACTGACAAGTCAGAACATGTTCCAGCTTGACGCTGCCTGTCTCGACGGATCAGGCTATCGGACAAATTACACCAAATGGTTGTAGCGTAAGCAATTGCTGCTAAAAAAAAATAGAAATCATTCACCGTATTCTTTGATCACACCTTATATGGTATGCGTTATAATGGGAAGTCTTCTGTTCTCTCTCCGTCTGTCTGTATCAGGACAAAGAAATAGAGATAGCGAGAAGGAGTTTTTTTAATGTATGGACTCACCTCACTCTAACGGCTCTGGACGCTGACTGACAAGTCAGAACACGTTCCAGCTTGACGCTGCCTGTCTCGATGGATCAGGTTATCGGACAAATTACACCAAATAGTTGTAGCGTAAGCAATTGCTGCTAAAAAAAATAGAAATCATTCACCGTATTCTTTGATCACACCTTATATGGTATGCGTTAGTATGGGAAGTCTTCTGTTCTCTCTCCGTCTGTCTGTATCAGGACAAAGAAATAGAGATAGCGAGAAGGAGTTTTTTAATGTATGGACTCACCTCACTCTAACGGCTCTGGACGCTGACTGACAAGTCAGAACATGTTCCAGCTTGACGCTGCCTGTCTCGACGGATCAGGCTATCGGACAAATTACATCAAATGGTTGTAGCGTAGGCAATTGCTGCTAAAAAAATAGAAATCATTCACCGTATTCTTTGATCACACCTTATATGGTATGCGTTAGTATGGGAAGTCTTCTGTTCTCTCTCCGTCTGTCTGTATCAGGACAAAGAAATAGAGATAGCGAGAAGGAGTTTTTTTAATGTATGGACTCACCTCACTCTAACGGCTCTGGACGCTGACTGACAAGTCAGAACACGTTCCAGCTTGACGCTGCCTGTCTCGATGGATCAGGTTATCGGACAAATTACACCAAATAGTTGTAGCGTAAGCAATTGCTGCTAAAAAAAATAGAAATCATTCACCGTATTCTTTGATCACACCTTATATGGTATGCGTTATAATGGGAAGTCTTCTGTTCTCTCTCCGTCTGTCTGTATCAGGACAAAGAAATAGAGATAGCGAGAAGGAGTTTTTTTAATGTATGGACTCACCTCACTCTAACGGCTCTGGACGCTGACTGACAAGTCAGAACATGTTCCAACTTGACTATGCCTGTCTCGATGGATCAGGCTATCGGACAAATTACATCAAATGGTTGTAGCGTAAGCAATTGCTGCTAAAAAAAATAGAAATCATTCACCGTATTCTTTGATCACACCTTATATGGTATGCGTTAGTATGGGAAGTCTTCTGTTCTCTCTCCGTCTGTCTGTATCAGGACAAAGAAATAGAGATAGCGAGAAGGAGTTTTTTAATGTATGGACTCACCTCACTCTAACGGCTCTGGACGCTGACTGACAAGTCAGAACATGTTCCAGCTTGACGCTGCCTGTCTCGACGGATCAGGCTATCGGACAAATTACATCAAATGGTTGTAGCGTAGGCAATTGCTGCTAAAAAAATAGAAATCATTCACCGTATTCTTTGATCACACCTTATATGGTATGCGTTAGTATGGGAAGTCTTCTGTTCTCTCTCCGTCTGTCTGTATCAGGACAAAGAAATAGAGATAGCGAGAAGGAGTTTTTTTAATGTATGGACTCACCTCACTCTAACGGCTCTGGACGCTGACTGACAAGTCAGAACACGTTCCAGCTTGACGCTGCCTGTCTCGATGGATCAGGTTATCGGACAAATTACACCAAATAGTTGTAGCGTAAGCAATTGCTGCTAAAAAAAATAGAAATCATTCACCGTATTCTTTGATCACACCTTATATGGTATGCGTTATAATGGGAAGTCTTCTGTTCTCTCTCCGTCTGTCTGTATCAGGACAAAGAAATAGAGATAGCGAGAAGGAGTTTTTTTAATGTATGGACTCACCTCACTCTAACGGCTCTGGACGCTGACTGACAAGTCAGAACATGTTCCAACTTGACTATGCCTGTCTCGATGGATCAGGCTATCGGACAAATTACATCAAATGGTTGTAGCGTAAGCAATTGCTGCTAAAAAAAAATAGAAATCATTCACCGTATTCTTTGATCACACCTTATATGGTATGCGTTAGTATGGGAAGTCTTCTGTTCTCTCTCCGTCTGTCTGTATCAGGACAAAGAAATAGAGATAGCGAGAAGGAAGTTTTTTAATGTATGGACTCACCTCACTCTAACGGCTCTGGACGCTGACTGACACGTCAGAACATGTTCCAGCTTGACGCTGCCTGTCTCGACGGATCAGGCTATCGGACAAATTACATCAAATGGTTGTAGCGTAGGCAATTGCTGCTTAAAAAATAGAAATCATTCACCGTATTCTTTGATCACACCTTATATGGTATGCGTTAGTATGGGAAGTCTTCTGTTCTCTCTCCGTCTGTCTGTATCAGGACAAAGAAATAGAGATAGCGAGAAGGAAGTTTTTTAATGTATGGACTCAATACCGCAAGCATAGTTTTCATCTTGTACTTAATTCCTCTGTTGTAACTGGAGGTGTGACAAACCTACACTACTTCCAATTCCAATATTCATTCCCACAGATTGAAAATGACTATAGAAGGCTACAAAACGTTTATACAAGATCAGGCAAAAAATATTCCCGTATTTGGAGAGGGCGCTGTGTGAGTTGTGGTGGGGATACGGCGGCGGAGGGAGTATCGATCGATATCGGTATACGTGCCATTTTCAGCAGTCGCAATGGCGTGGCAAGTGATTACTACTCAGTGGGTATTTCACATTCGGTTCGGACTTGGCCGACATGATTCTGTTCCGGATAGAATACGAGGGTCACTACGAAAGTTTTGAGATGTGAAATAACTTACATACTTAAAATCAATTTAATACTTACATTTTCTCAAAGTATTCATCATTACACATTTTTGCATCCTCGAAAACCACTTTTGGAAGCAGTGTTGCCAGTCTTTTTCTTCAAGTGTTGAAAATTCATTCTCGTAAGCCACTACAGCTTCTTCAGGGCTGCAAAATATCTTCCCACGCATGCGATCTTTCATCCTGGAGAACAGAAAATATCACACGGGGCCAGGTCAGGGCTATACGGTGGATGAGTCATAAGTTTGACCTCCGTATATTCTAAAAAATGAATTGTGATGTTGGCCGTGTGTGCGGACGCGTTGTCATGATGAAGCAGGATCCCACGCAATCCAGTTCTTGGACGCCGTTCCCGAAGCTTCTGGTAGATTTTTGTTAGGCAAACAGTGGTGTACAGACAGTGGTGGTGAGCAGTAACAGTCCTTTGTTCTTCAAGTGGAACAGTTACAACATGGCCAGATTTGGAGAAGAAAATTGCGACCATCTTCTTCCCCACAGTTCGCGGTCGCTTCACTTTCGTGGGTGGATTTTCGTCTGGAAAGATCCAAACTGTAGGCTGGCGTTTATTTTCAGTGTCAAATTGATAGATCCAAGTCTCATCACCAGTAACAATGTCAGAGATGCGTCGAGAATTGCCTCCATCAAATCTTGCAAGCATTTCTTCACACCATTCCACACGCATGCGCTTCTGCTGTTCAGTCAAAGTGTGAGACACCCAACGAGATGAAACCTTCCTGAGCCGAAAATGATCATATAGAATTTTTGTTACTGCTGGCGATCCAATGTTCACTGTAGATTCAATGTCCTTGAAAGTTGTTCGAGGATTTTCTCGAATCATTTGTTCCACAGCGACAATGTTTTCATGTGACACAGCTGTTGCCGGACACAGGCCCGCAACTAGGGTTTCTGTCACCCGGGGCAAACACACAATTCGGCGCCCCCCTCCCCCCCAGGTTTAGTCGAAAAGTTGGATTGCAACTGTAAATAACATTCTTAATGAAACCAATTATATCGATTTTTAAGTACTTTAATCAAACTTACTTTAACCACAAAAATATATTACATTCGTTATGTGCTCACAAGTTTTAAGAATAATTTTGTACATACATTTTGTTTTAATGTTGTATGAAGAAATCAAAACAAAATGAACTAGAAAATATCTGCCACATTATACAGTTATTAATTGAAATAACACATTTAGTTTTAATAACCCGAAGAATAATTATGAACATACGCTTTCATATTAAAATAAGAAACTAATACAAAATAAACTAGAAAATATCTAGTACATCATAAAGTTAAAATTGAAATAACATTTAGTTCTAATAAACCCAAAAATAATTTTGTACATAAGCTTTCATTTAAAAATATAAAAACAATACAAAATAAACTTGAAAATATCTGGTATATTATAAATAGAGCAACCCAAAAGCATAAAAAGCATAATAGCGCAATTTAGACATATGGTTGGTACCTTGAACATGGGTGTGGTGTCTAAGGGTCCAGAAGAAACTAATTTTAAAGAATAATAAAGCATAATTTTAGAAAATAAAGCATAATTTAAAATATATAGCATAATTCTTGGAAATTCTATTTAACTGCAAGTTTAACATATACTATATTAATATTTTTTTAAAAATATTTACAATGCAAAATCATTGAGAACATAACAATGCAACAATGAAAAGCTTATTTTTATTTCTGTAAATTTTTCGGTGTAATCCTTTGATGTGGAGAAAAGAAGAAAAGAAAAGAAGAAAACTTTCCATCAACAATGAAGCGCACAAGAACTCCACACTATATTGTTATGTGTACCTCTCGAATTTGAGCACTTTCTGTACTTTTTGTGCACCTTTCTGTATACTTTCTCTTTCTGTATATATGCACCTCTAAGGTGCACACAAGTGATAGAAAAAACTGATTCGAGCAAAGCATATCTCTTTACAGTGCATTAACTAGAAAGTTCATTAAATATGAAAGAAATTGCTTCATAAAATATTAATAAATAGATCAAGATATTTAGATTATTTAATGTATAGTAAATATTATACATTATACACGATTAATGTAAAACAATGATTGAAATTAACAATAAAGCACAATAAAGCATAAGTTGGACTGATAGATAACAATTCAAAATGCCTGGAAAAGCTCTCAAGTAAAACTAATAGATAAAACTTCATACAGCCTTCACTCGCTAAATCCCTTGGTAGGCGTACAAGAAACAATTAAATACACCGAGGCGTGTAACTTATCTTTTCCGCCACAAAACTGCCCTCTAGTTTAAAAACATCACAGCAATTGCGTAACATTACAGGGGGCGCGTCTGAGCTAAACTCTTCAACCACCAGCAAGCAACAAAAATCGGTAACTTTTCGCCCCCGCCCCTATTGATAACAGCGTTTTAAACTTCAGAGCTGTTCTCAATGGAATTATAGAGCTTCTTCGTGGCCAAGCGGTTAGCGTACGCGCCTTTGGCGTGGGAGACCCGGGTTCGATTCCTGGCGGGAGCTCATGTGGTTCGGATTCCACGTTAATCAGTAGGTCCACGTCTCATATAGCCTTGCTGCTGAAAGGGACGTTAAACTCAAAATCAACTCAACTCAATGGAATTATACAGACAAACAGCTCCTTGTGGTAGGAAAAGGAAAGGGGGGCGGATTCTCTGTGCTCGCCCAAGGGAACAAATGCATGCAATATTAGGTTTTTAATGTATGACATTACACCTATTTAGATGAGACTCTCTCTCTCTCTCTAAAAGAGGTCCCATGGAAAAGGCCAAGTAAACTTTTGATTTCTTTTAACCTCTAGAATAAGTTCCTCAAGGGAAAGGGTGCGATTTTTAAAACAATTGATATACTATCTTCTTTCTGGCGCCCCCTCCAACCACGCGCCCGGGACACGTGCCCCCTCTGCCCCCCCCCCCTAGTTGCGGCCCTGGCCGGACATCCAGCTCTCTCTCCATCTTTAAGCGATGTCCGGCCTCTTCTGAATTCACCAAACCACCGAAGAATTGTAGCACGGGAAGGAGCAAGGTCCCCAAATGCCCCCTGCAAACGGTCAAGGCTTTGTGTCTCGTTCAAACCACTTTTGAAATCGTAAAGGATCATTGCCCGAAAATGTTTCCTTTCGAGCTCCATTCTAGACAGCCGAACACTGCTCACATCAACAAACAAGTGAAGGCGATACGGCCAAGCCAATATGCGAGGCGAGTTGAAACTTGCTTCGCTTCTTCGCTCTGGATACCACTACCGAACGCAATTGTTGGAATTCAAATACTGTGCCACAACAATGCGTATCTCAAAACTTTCGTAGTGACCCTCGTAACTACTCAAGTTCGGGTATCAAACTTTAAAGAAACAGGTTCTGCACTGAGAAAAAAAATCTCCTGACCGATCAGTTTAAGTGCTGAACGTTTTGGAGATAGCTGGATGGACGCTTTCACACGCGCCGTATTTTCCAGCATTGTTACGGTCCGAGGATGCCTTTTTGAAGTAAGAAGGAACAGAGTGGCGGAAGCAGTGGCGAATCCAGAGGGGCAATCGCCCCTGCCCCCCCAGAAGAGGAAAGTTTTTTTTTCTATTTTATATATAAATAAATTAAACCCATCCCAGAGTTTGGAGCTCTTAAAAAAGTAGCTCTAAGTAGCAGTATTACAACCCACCGCCCCCCCAGAAGTCCGTCCTGGATCCGCCCCTGGGCGGAAGTATACTAATAGTTTTATTTACTACCATTTAGAAGTATCAAGAAACGCATAGCAACAGAAGGCTTCAAAGAATTTTCTTCACTGCGTTTAGAAGTAAAAAAAGTACGGAGAGTAGCTGAAGGAAACAAGTTGTTTGGAAATGAAATGAAATCATTCACGTTAAGGGAATCTTCTACCATCTCCGCTTAGGTTTCTAACTCTCCATTTGATAACATGTAAAATTTAATATGGTAATTTCTAACAAAGTATTGCAGGTAATAACTTGAAATTTTTAATACAAATACACAAGACCCATATAAATCCAACCACGGTCTCCAATTTACGTTACATGCGTTAGATTAATTGCAATATATTCTTCAGTAAGTTTGGCAACAGAGAATAAAAAGTATGCTGCAGAGGGGAGAGGGCTGACCATCTGTTTGCTTGTTAGCTGCTTTTAAAAGGACGCTCTTACCAGAAAAATCACGTTGTGATTCTCACCTCTCAGTGGTTAGAATGGTCTGGACTGGAAGAGCCCAAAACCTCTTCTTTCTTCCTTTCACGGTTTGTTTGTTTCTTCCACCCCCTGCTGTCACAAGAAGACAACTTGTTTCGGAAAGCACTTTGAATTAGTAGCGAAAAGCCAAACTGAATGACACCACGGACGGATTAAAGGGAGGGGCGGTCACTCCCTCCGAGAACATTTGAATACTTTGAATAATCGGAGTAAGAAACTAGAAATTGCGTAATCTAATAAGAAAAGTTTGTTGAAGTATACAAATCAAGACGCATTTTAAGTGTCACAGCATTGTACTCTCATCCCCTCCCCTCCCAATTCCCTTCTGAAGAAGTTCTCTTTTGTTTCTCTGTTCCATATTAGCCTTTACACTTACACTTTCATTATCCAGTATTGATTTTTACCATACCATCTACACAGAAGGCGAATAAGGTTTACGAGTCCTTCCTGCCCCCTTTTTTAAAAATTGCTAATTATAATAAAATTTATCGAAAACAATTCATCTCAACGATAAAGACTTATACACATTCATTATTGCAATTTTAAAATAAACTCGCCGCCTGTCGCGTATGCTAGCGATCTAATATATACGAATAGATGAAAAGTTAGTTTGAAGCGTATTGTTTTTCTGTAATTAAGTCCGAATTCATATTTGTTTCTATTGTTGCATCGACAAAAGTTAGTGCTAAATCGATTTAGGCTCGTTGGTCTTTGCGAGGTCCCTCAAGATGCAAGGCCGTGGGCAGTCGCCCACCACTTGAAACGTCTCTGCACTAGAGGTCTGCACGTGCTCGGGCCTACAAAGAATGTATCACTTCGGGCCCGGGAGGGGTTCGGGCAGTAGCGTCATTTCAGATTTGGCTTGGGGGGCCAAGACCCCTTGATATATGTAAAATTTCGCGCTTTTCACTGATTTACTACTATGCTATTGATAAAATTATATAAATCTCAAACTCGGGAGGGCGGCAAATGCCTCTCCCTGTCCTCCTAAATGACGCCCCTGGGATCGGGCTGTGAATTTTTAAATATACAACCATATTTCTCGGACTTTTTCGGGCCTAACTTTGTAAATATAGTGTAAAACGATACAAATTGCACCGTTCTTTCTGGAGGACTTTTAAAACACAACTGCAAAATCAAACCTCGAATTGCTGTAAATAAAAATACAATTTTGCATTAATAATTAAGTTTCTGCAATTCGGGCTTATTTCGGGCTCATTTGATTATCACAAAGCTCAGTCCGGGCTAGGGCCTAAATGCTAAGACATATTTTGGACTCGGGTCGGGCCTCACATTGTAAATTCACAGGTCGAGCCCGGGCTGAAAATTCCGGCCCATGCAGACCTCTGCTCTGCACCCGCACACATTCCTTCCTAGTCCAGAAAATCTCCTCCCCTCCGCATCGTCAATAATGGTAAATTTGTTCCTCGTATATTTGCTTATTATTGTAAGAGAAGTTCAAACCAGAACTCTAAAATTTGTTCGTTCTCTGGGGTAATGTGAGTAATGCAAATTAAGAAAGATATGCGTAATATACAAATGTCAGAAAAACTTGATATCAATTTGAATAACCTTTTACGTAATGTTTATTTTAGAAATAATAAACTTATGCAAGTATATCGAGGCATCTGAAATTTAATGTTAAATAGTGGCGAGTGAGCCAGAAGGGGCGTGCACTATTCAGTTAGTCAAAGAACTCATATATGTAGCTTGAAAACTAATTCTATTTAAACCAATATTGAATTAGACAAATTTGATCACTCTGGCCACAGAAAAGGCGTCACCTTCTATGGCCCACCCATCGCATGATGGGAATGAAAGACAGAGGGAAAAAAAGACAAATTTGTAAAAAGTAGGATAACCATAATTGGAAATAGTGTGTGTATTTTTTAAGGAGGAAACCCAGAAGTACATTCTCGATATAATACTACTACTACTACTACTACTACTACTACTACTAATAATAATAATAATAATAATAATAATAATAATAATAATAATAATAATAATAATAATAATCTTTCTCACTTCAATCATAGGTTGATGCGCAAGAAGGAAATTTTAAAACTTTTCTCTCCCCTGGGAGAGCTGTTTTATAATTTGATAAGGTCTCTTCTTCGTAACTGCATCTATCCCTGGTCGGGCCGCGGTGGGTCAGTGGTAGAGCGTTCACCTCTAATGCATGGCGTCCTTAGTTCGATCTCAGCTCGCACCAAGTGAACTTTGTGGAGGACAAACACCATGTGTGGGGGTTTTCTCGGGGTTCTCCCGTTTCCTTCCACTTTCTGCATTCCAGCATTTCCTTCTTTTCACAACATCACTAGCTCCTTTAACCTACCAGGCATAACTGTGGGACGTAAAACTTATAGATTTTTCTATCCTTGATCTTCCACTTCCTGTTTTTTCTTCTGCCTTTTTCCCTATCAACATGGTGATCCAATCGGAGTGCCGAATAAGATGTCCAAGCATGCTGTTTCTTTTTTTTTTCCTATTATCTTCATGATCTGTCGTCCTTCATTAGCTTCCTTTAGTACGTCTTCATTCCTTTTCCTTATACAGTATTATTATTATTACACAACCACACAAAATAAATAAAAGTTCTGTGCACTGGACCCCAGGGTATTGATTCGATGTATTTTGGTACCCAGAACCCAAATTTCGAAACTCCAGGACGATTTGACCGTGTCAACTTTGTTTTATGGGCGAAGAACGTAAGTGTTGTTTTACGTTTGCTTATGTTTATCGCCCATTTAAAAAAATATCACGGTCAATCGTCCTGGGGTTTCGAAATTTGGATTCTGGGTACCAAAATATTTTGAATCCATACCCTGGGGTCTGGTGCACAGAACTTTTATTCTTTTTGTGTAGCTGTGTTGTTATTATTATTATTATTATTATTATTATTATTATTATTATTATTATTATTATTATTATTATTATTATTATTATTTTCCATGCGTACATTTTCTCGAAAATATCCTCCCCCTAAGAGATGATCAACAATTCATTCCTGAATAGTACTCAGCTTCTTTTCCTACTAATGACTATTTAGGAGTTTTTCCTTAGCTGAATCTCGTTATATTGTGTCTCCATTGTACGTAGAATAGGATTCGATTGCCAGTGTAAGCTCACAACTTCCGAAGTTGAGTCAACATCGTGAAAGAAATGGAGAACTATCCGAATAAAGTGGTAGCGATCTCTGGCCAAGAAAGACGAAAGGATTGTTTGATGTCATTGCACTGATCACGATCTTCTAAGTTGTGAATGTTTACCAGCTGGCATGTCCAGGCCCCTATGGGCTGTATTGCTGAGTTTAGATTTTAGACTAATAAACAGCTGTCTTTAGAAAATAACCTTGTAACACAAGTATGATAGTCATGAGTTCCGAACCATAGTGTCAAGTGGTATAAATCTCACTTGGGTGGTAAAATTTGTTATTAGACATTCGTGGAAATCAACTGCTCTGTTAAAATATTTCAGTTTTCTAACATTGTTATGCCTAATTATTATTAAGCATTAATAATTAATTATTATTAAGAAGAAGCTGAAAATCGAGAAACATGGAAGAAATATTTCAAGGTCCAAACTGAAAATTAAGAAGAAACGAAAAAAATCTCATCAGTCCCAGGACCGGCCAAAAGGCAGAATACTTAATAATAGTAATAATAATAAGAAGAATTTTAAAATTTCGTTCTTGATTATAAGAATACATTATACATTATAAAAGTCGTATACAAAGAAATGTATACATCCTAGAAATAGTATATACATATCAACGAAATACCTTACTACTGTCAAACAACATTTGTACTGTGTATACATTTATATTAATTCTATATACTGTCACGTCTTTTAATCACGTGGCTCCCCAGCTTGCCTCACAACGATGAGCAAACGCCAATGATTTGAGTATTCTAGTAGGGAATCGAACCTAGAATCACGCGAACAGGAGTCAAAAGTTCTAACCACAAGACTATGGAACCCCTTAGTATGACGTTATGCTTGAAATTCAAATGATTCTACCAAAAACAATTATCAACGAAATAGTTTATTACATCTGTAACACATTACATTTATACTGTGCATACATCTATATTAATTACATTATGAAAAGGAGTAGAATGACTATATGCCTGAAATTAAAATGATCCTACAAAAAGCATATTTTTCAACGAAATACCTTACTATTGTCATGTATACGGGTAATTTTATTCGTGGGTGGAAGGAGGAGTCGCCCGAAGTAAGGAAGAAATACAATACTCTCCTATCTGATAATTGAAATCATGAATAAATTTTATTATTATTATTCTTTCTGTATATGTTCATTTTCGAGTTAATCATTCCATATCGGACTCCCGAAGAAAAAAAAAACTATCGAAACAAATTATTGACCGTGCTGATAGCGACTACTCCCCGTCACGACACCGTTTTTCAGTTTTGTTAGTGTTAGGAAAAAGAAGAGTGAGAAAGAAGAGTAGCAGAGGGAGGCAGAGAAGAAAAGAAAAAGAGAAAGAATGAAGAAAGATAAAGGATTGGAGGAGAAAGGATTACTGGATAATTCAGGAAATATAGTAATGAACTTGAATTGTTATTAACGAAGGATCAATTCCGAAGTGATCCGGAAATAGACACATGTCCATAAATACGAGCCTGATCTGGGTCCAGGCGACAGCACAAGAGGGAGTTGCCCAAACCCAGCCCAATCTAGGTGAAAATGGAATTTAATTGGTTGTAAGGTAATCCTGAATGGTAAATATTAACTATCCAGTCTCTGAACTCCATACTCTGAGATCGACCACACATATGAATTAGCTTGGCGAGACTTCTTTTTTGGAAGGAGAGAGTACCAAATTCTTTTCCTCTTTGATTCCTTCATTTTGTCACACTTCTTGCAACACAGATATTATAGCACAGCGACAGTAGAATTTCCAGTAAGTGCACTTTGCAGTTCGTTTCAAGACTATTCTAAAACTCAAGGGTCACAAAATCACCCTCCCCTCTTTCCCTTTTCGAGGGGATCTTTCGGGGGGAAAGGTGAAAAATGTGGAAACAATTGGATACAATTACTAAGAACATTTTCCTTCTTCCTTCACAAGTCTTTTGTTTATGGTCATTTCGTCTTGTGTGATAAGGCGGACTTCAGAACACAAAATTGCAACGCTCCAGATTCCCTACCCAAATTGTCACGCGGTTCGTATGTCAGTCTTCGAGTTTCTTCAAAGAATGTTACATTATCTGCTATGAGATCTGCAAACGATCTCCATTGTATAACTGCTATCTCGATAGAGGCAGTGGACAAAACTGAGGACAAAGCTGCCCAAAACAAGTTTTTGACAAAAAAAAAAAAAAAAAAAAGGAAGAAACAGAGACATTTGTTTTTAGCCAGAAGCGCTCATAAATCACTACCACGTGACGCGAAGACTATTAGGGCTAGAGGTTCAGCAGAGAGCTCTCAATTCCTGGAGAAGTTCTATCCTCTACGTTGCCAAGTGTAAACGGAAGTATACATTATAATTAATCTAAATTGATCTGGGGCATTAAATCAAAAACAGAAACCATGAACATATAGGTATTGCTGTTGGAAAATATCATGGAAAATTTTGAGACGGTAAGTGCAATATCTTGTTAAATATTCACATAGAAATATCTACGTGTTATCTTATAGGGATCCTGAAACACTTGCAAGTGGGTAGACATCCCCTTAACATCCCACGATTATGCCGTTTAGGCTAAGATGGACGATGATTAAAGCAAGTGAATGATGATGGAAGAATTGGTGAAATGAGAAAGTGGGAGGAAAGGGAGTACCTGAGAAAATTCACACACATGATGTTGTCCACCACAAACTTACTTGATCAGGATCTCGCACCAGGGACCCCACGTACCAGAGGTAAGCGCTCTACACTGAGCCACTATAACCTCCCATAAGTAATTTTGTTGACATTTAGAAGTAAAAATGAACATAGTAGACAAAGTATATAAACAGTTTTGTTTATTATCGTTTCGAATTAAGATGAAACGGATAGTAGCGGAAGGATGCAAGTAGGCCTAGTTTTGAAATGAAATCGTTGAGTTTTACGTCCCACGACCGGTTAGGCTAAAGGAGACGGTGATGATGAGAAATGAATTAAATGGTGAAATGAAGTAAGTGGAAGGAAACGGGTGAGCCCCTAGGAAATCCACGCACACAGTGTTTGTCCACCACAAAGTTCACTTAGCGAGAGCCGGGATCGAACCCGGTACCCCATGCACCAGAGGTGAACGCTCTACCACTGAATCACTGTTGAACCGGATGCAAATAGTTTTGTTTACTTGCCATTTAAGAGTAAGAAGGAATGGAGAGCAGCAGAAGGGTACAAATGATTTTGTTTACTGACGTTTAGAAGTAAGAAGGAACGGAGGTTAGTTTCGGCATAGTATTTGGCCCCATCACGGAGATCTAATTCCTTAATTTTCAACTGAAAGTGTTTCCAAAACTTACAAGCTATCAAAGGGAACAAACCGTGAAAAATAACACTGAATCTTTTCCAAATACGTTTATTAGAGCCTTCTTTCTTTAATTTCATATGAAGTATGAGGTTTGGAAGTTTGGTTTTATTATTTCCACGTAATATATATATATATATAGTATTTGGTTACCAGGAAAATATATTTCATCATTGTCCTAGAGACAAGTGGTTGCTTTTGTCATCCAACAACACTACCATCTTGGGAATCGTAAAACACTAACCAGCAATATAACGAAAAACAAGTGAAGAACGGAATCCGACGTGGTGATTGGAGGATTTTTCTCGCTCGTAAAATATATTTGAACTGTTTTTCTTTTACTAGCAGAAACGCTGCGACTGTTTCGTATATAGTTTTGAGTTACACTTCGAAATTGCACTCTATCAGTATTTTCTTTGGGAATTTATTTTCTCCAGTTCTATAAAAATGTAATTATAAAACAAAAATAGATTTTCAAGACTTTTAATATGTTGCTTAACGTTAGTAAGCATGAAATTAAATATGTTGCGTATAATCGTGTTTGAAAAATACATACCATCACCCAGTGGCGTATGCAAAGAAAGGTTTCCAATAGTAATAGGCAATTCAACAAGATCATATGGATAAATAAGCATTTAGTACATTATTACTATTAAGATAAATGTAATTAAGAGCTTGATAGAGTTCAATCCCTCCCACAGCTCCATATCCTATAAATAGCAATGTCCATAATTTACCATCTTCATTTTGCCGCAATCTCACTTCATAGCTATGCTTTCAACCTCAATGTCATTACTAACCAGTCACGTACGCTTGAGTTTATGTCGGGAGGGGTCCAAACGATTTGAGTGAGGATCCAAATTCAATGTGAGGATAAATTATGTTAGAAATTTTTAAATTACCCCTAAAGTTAGACTAAATTTATAGAAAAGTGGGAATCAGTTGAGATTTGTTCCTGTAAAATGCTCACGCTATTTGGGAACAACCTTGTTTCTCCGGAATAGAAAACAAGGTTCTGAAAAACAAGTCCCAGAATGATGGTTTAAGAAATGCCATGTTGAAAAAATAGAAATTGAATAAAACTTTTAATTATTTTTTTTTTCTGGGCCGTCAAAATGACGATCTCACGCGGTACTACTAGGAAGAGCACTCACTTAACTTCTATGAAAGTTTTTAAAAGTAATTTTAATCTGGATGTGTAAAGATCCTAATTAAATTATCAGTATTTTCACACAAAAAATAATAAAACAAGAGTGTTACATTGCGTAAATTACTGAATAAGCTGAGAAAGTCCCCTATGAAGCTACAAAAAGATTATTTTCATTGTGTGTAGAAGTCAGCGCTATCCTTCGTTCATATATCATTTCTCTAATAACTCATATGCACAGAGACATGACATGTTACTCTAAATCAGGGTTTCTCATCCTGGGGGGTCGCGACCCTAAGGGGTGCGCGAGAGGGTTTCATGGGGGTCGCGAAGATAAGCGGAATAGATAAATATAATGAGAGTGTAATACCGGAAATATTTTTAAATATTATTTTGAATTTTGTTCTGATAAACATATCTTTATTTTGATTCATATTGTTAAGAACAACAACAAAATAGGTTTACTAAACATTTTCAACAGGTGCAGACTTTTTTCAAAATCAATTTAGATGAAAGAGGTACAATATGAAACTGATGAGAACTGCATATTGAAATAGCAGAAAAACACAAGTGCAACAAAACCTGCATACTGAAATACAGTTAAAATTGAAAGTTAATGAGGTACCTCAGTATGGTGTGATTTCACTACCGCGGCAATGTCCGGATCAATCATTGTGACGCACATTATGAAATCATTTAAAATACTCAATATTTTTTTAAACAACTGTCCAAGGTTTTTTAAAAGCAAAATTAGAAATCACATTATTTCGTTTATCACATGGCCCAAAATTAAGAGAGTTATGAAGTTTTAAAATTTTCAAACAGCCTCTATTTTGAAACAGTATGACGGATTGGATTAGATATTTCTAATATAAACGAACTGATCAAATTTGATTTTAATCCATTCGCTTTTCGAGAAGTTACTATGTCCACTATATACAAGAATTCTACTAATATAAAAATAGATGGCTATCGTGAGATCTCCGCAATAGGTATATTAAAAGTCCCACACAAGCTTATAACAAACCAGAAATTATAATGGAGTCTCTAACAAGAGGAAGTGATAAAATGGGGCTCGTGATAGGAATTAGGTTGAGAACCACTATTCTAAATTATATTTAAAACACCTTAATTAAGGCTTGTGTTCTAATTCACTTACTCTATTCGTACTAGTTATTAAAACTTTACCGACATTTAGCCCCTAATTGTAGACTCCATGAGTAATAAAACCTCTCATAATTAATTATGCTACATTTTTTCTAAGATACCATGGAGTAAGGTCACATAAACTTTTTTTTATTTTTTAACAAAATGAAAAAATCACATTCAACTCTCTTCGCAGAACTATGGAAAAATGAACGTGAATTTATCCACTTAAATCTTAACACAAAAGTGTACTTCAAATAAATTACACTAGCATATAAACTTGGAAATCGTATACAGTTGAACTAACAAAACTGTTTTAATTTAGTGTTTGTTTCTGTTCTAATATTCCATTTGTTGTGATAAAGCGATGTGATCAAGTAGAGGTTGAAAACAAACTTTTACTTTCAGGTACAAAAACAACCTTTTTTTTTTCATTTTCTCTTTAATGTAGCTATTTCGTTTCAAATTTAATTTCATTAGAAAGTGAGAGTTACTAAAACTGGCTTTTTTTTTAACTACTCAAAGTGACAAAGCAACTCTGTAAATGTATTTATATTTCCATACACAACTTAAAAAAAAAAAAAAAAATCAGATATTTACATTGCATGTTCATCATCATCGTTTCCTGAAGTTTATTCAAGGTAAATGGAAAGTACATTTATCTGTTATTTGCGACCCATTACTACGAAGGGAAGTCATAAAATAAAGGGACTTGAGAAAAGAATACATTTATTCTAATAATTGAAAACTGAAACATATACATTATTTTTCTACATAATCTCCCTGCACTTCAACGCACTTTTGCTAACATTTCACAAGTTTTTGATTCCGTCGAAAAGAATTTCGGTTGCACCTGTAATCAATTTTGCATCGCATCAATGACTATCTGATGGTTTACAACGATATTGCCTATCTTTGTATATACATACTTTCTGAGTATTGTTTATAGTTACGGGCAAAAGTGTTATTTTGAAAGCACAAGAAGAAGAAGAAGAAGAAGAAACAGAAGAAGAAGAAGAAGAAGAAGAAGAAGAAGAAGAAAGATATAAACATATAATTTAAATGTTTGTATCTTATTAAAATATTTTGTTAATTTGGTTGCTACGACGACTTGTTTATCTTTTTGATGTCGTTGCTATGGCAATGTAGAAGGATAGAAAGAACAAAGTGCCATATTGTGTAGATTGATTGTATGATATTGTAATGTAACAATACGAAATATTTTGAAAGTGAATATATATGTCCTGAAGTGAATAACTGTGGCGTGCAATCCAGAATAATTTCGTAATCCGCATAAATATACATTAGAATCAGGGAAAGTAACGTAACGAAAAATAATTAACGTTACAATTTGACGTTTACATTTCTTAATTTCTCGTAAAAATCCATCTCGCTTACTACGATAACGGGGGGGGGGGAGTTTACGAGAGATTTCTAACCTTTGTGCTTCATGATGATAATTCTTTCGGGACCCTACTTGCACACACTTTCCGAAAATTTAGCCTGTCATGTAAGATAGAATACGCTGAATCATTATTGATATGCAGTGGCGTATTTACGATTTTGTTTCGGGAAGGGCTTTGCTAACTTTGGGAGGGGGCTTTGCCTGGAAATGTGAACATTCTGCAAGATATTTCATTTACTTTACTATACTAAGTAAGATTTCGAAGGGGGGGCTTAAGCCCGGAAGCCACCCCCTAAATATGCCACTGTTGATATGTAAAGTATTGGTGATTTCGTCCACTGCGATTTATCTGTTTTCCATCGCCATACCGCAACGATTTTCAAATTGTCCTCAGTTGACGTCGATGCTCTGCCCGATCTTTCCTCGTCACATAAAGAAATTCTTCCCTGTTTGAAACGCTCTGTCCATTCGTAGATCTTTCTTCGTGATAAATAGCTGTCACCATACTCCGCTTACATTCGACGAATATTTTCCGCAGGTTTAACACCTTTCGCAAACGAAAAACGAATCACTGCCTTCATTTCCTTCTTAGTGCATATCGACTATGGAGCTGACATGTTTAACAGTCTGCTACACTGCAATGATTAACGCGGGAATAAGAATGACACGCTGCATAGAAGTGTTGCAGACGACACTAATTCAGCGCTGGATACTAGCAGTGTTACCAAACCCTAGTGCGAGAAATTGCCGAAGTCCCTTTACTTTTTCACTTCCCCTCGAAAAATGAGAAACATAATCTAGAAAATAATTCAGAACTTATATATGCAATTGTTCTTGACGTTTAGTTGATTTGGAGTTTGGTGCTCTGTTCAGCACCGAGGCTGTATGAGACCTGAACTTAGAGCTGGAATCTGGATTACATGAGGTCCTATCGCGTATCCAACCCAAGTCCCCCACACCAAGGGCGCGTACGCTAACCGTGTAGCCACAAAGTTTTGCTTGATGTTATGTAAACATTTAAGTGATTCTTTCAGGTTGTCCTATGTTATTTAGGCTAAAGAATACGGATAATTAATGAAAGTGAATGATTTAGAAATTATGCTTTTTGAGTTCATCGAGCCCGGGATCATATCAAAGGCACTCGCACTAGCTACTTACTACTTTTATCTAAAGGCACTCGAAAAATCATCCATAAAGGTGAAGGTCACTCCAAAATGCTGATGACATGTGTAAGCTAGAAAATATTGTTCCTATAATGATTGTAAAAGACGCATTCTAAGAGATTAAAGAGCCTCTACTTCGGGATGCTCGTTGTATGTTTATCTGAGACGTGCAGCATTTACAGATTCCCTTCAAACATGTTGGCGACGTTTGGCATCATGCAATCTTTCTTACAAATACCAGGCGTGTTCATTACATTCTAAACCTAAAGATGACGCGATAATCGTGGGATGACGAAAGTCGGTGAAATGATTGCATCATCCTTCCTCAGCATAAAAAACAAAAGTAGAAGACACTCTTATTTATCCTTCGGTTTTAGTAAAGTGAGCAACATTGATACCCATCGATGTCTATAAGTGAGCCGTGATGTGTACGATACGCAGCAAACAGCTATGTTCTAAAACCGCTGTTCAACAGTGTGGATTCCAGCTTCTTTCTTTCATATTTTTATTACTTGGGCCTAAGTGACTTTCTCTTGTTTCAAAAACTGAAGAAACATTTGCGTTGTTGTTCACGTTACAGCGACGATGATGAGTTTACGTTTATGCCTTATGTTGTGCTAAAGAAAGTTTAACTGCTGTGACAAAATGTATTCAAATGTTGGTATTCGAAGTCTCACTGATTTATTAAGTACTTTCAAACATTCATCTATTATTTATATGGTAGGGTTACAACTTACTAAACACTCCTCGTAAATTCGACATACAATGTCTTTTGGCAGACAAGACTTTGTAATTCCTTCACACTGGAAGTTGCAGACAGCTATCTTGACTGGGTTGCTGTCGCCTGTAGATGAGGATCAAATGATCAAAGTTCACGTATTCCTGGGACAGTTCCATTTTCATAGAATACACTTTTGACAATTCAGCAACTCTTCTTGTTGACAATCCCTTCTAACGTAAAGTGACTAACTACGGTCTGTTGACATGACCAAACAGATACTTTTTTTTTTCACGGTATAAATTCCATTCAGCGTACACTGACCTTTGGTTTCGTTTGTTTCGAAACGATTGCACTAAAATGAAGTTTGTTTAATTTAGAGAAAGTTTTAAGGTCTACTTTGTAGTTGAATGTACAGTAAGTATTCCGCAGAGGAAATGTCTTTATGAATGTGTTGTATGGTTTCACATCCATGCCGATTTCATGAGGAAGTAGATACAGGTGAATACTTAAGTCTGTCATTACTCACCCCACGATGTTATACGATAACAGGTCATCATGTTACTATAAAATTAGGGGACAAGAATAAACGACCAAAAATACCATTAATTTTAATGAGATTTTTGCTCGTTTATTCTTGTTTCTAATTACATAGTTGTACATTCTGATGTCCTTTCTAAATTACTATTAAAAATGACCACCATCAAGATTCAGAACATCTGTCAAGGACTTGGCTTATCAAGAGTGACTTCTCGTGCACTGAAGGAATATTAAGTAATGATCATGATGATGATAATTTGGAGTTTAGCGTCCTTTTCAAGAGTGAGGCTATACGAGACGTGGACCTACAGCTTAACATGGGATCCGAACCATGAGCTCCCACCAGGAATCGAACCCGGGTATCTGATGCCAAAGACGCGTACGCTAACTGCTTAGCCCGAGGGAGCACAATATGAATTAAATAAAATGAAATGAAATCTTTGAGTTTTACGTCCCACGATTATGCCGGTTAGGCTAGAGGAGACGGTGATGATGAATAATGAATGAAATGGTGGAATGAAGAAAGTGGGAGGAAACGGAAGAACCCCGAGAAAACCCACGCACACGGTGTTTGTCCACCACAAAGTTCAATTGGCGGGAGCTGGGATCGAACCCGGGACCCCAAGCACCAGAGGTGAACGCTCTACCACTGAGCCCCCGTGGCCCCCCAATATTAATTAAAGTATAGAAGTGATGATGTGAATATTTATCATATTTTATTGACGTTGTGTCCCTCTTCATAATTCTCAATCTGTTCCTTCACTTCACATCCCAAATTTACAGTCTCTTTGTCGCGGGAGACAAGGATTAGATCCCCGGCTATCGTACACGTGATTCGAATCCCACATTAATATGTAGATCCACATCTCATTTAGCCTTGGCGCTGAACAGGGCGTTTAACTCTAATCCAGTCACTTATAAAAATCTTGAAATCTTTCAGTTTAACGTCCCACGATTATGCCCGCTAGGCTAAGGGAGGCGATGATTAAGACAAAAAATGAAATGAAATGAAATTTTGAGTTTTACGTCCCACGGTTATGCCGGTTAGGCTAAAGGAGACGGTGATAATGAGTAATGAATGAAATGGTGGAATGAAGAATGTGGCAGGAAACGGGAGAACCCCGAGAAAACCCACGCACACGGTGTTTGTCCACCACAAAGTTCACTTGGGAGCAGGGTTTGAAACCGAGACCCCAGCACCAGAGGTGAACGCTCTACCACTGAGCCACCGCGGCCCCATGATTAAGACAAGTGAATGAATGATGGATAATTGGTGGAATGAGAATGTGTGAGAAAAAAGGGAGTATTCCGAGAAAACTCATGGACCCGATGATGCCCACCACAAACTTACTTGGTTGGGGATCGAACCAGGGACCCACTTTACCAGAGGTAAGCAAGCACTGTACCACGAGCCACCTGCCTTCCCTCACAAGGGAACATCTTATATTGATAGTAGCGTTGCCCAATCAAACAATGTGCAATCGATAGAGGAGTGAAGAAAAGTGAGAAATCCAAAGTTTTACGAGCCGACACCCAGAAACACAGGAGATACAGAGAAAAGAAGAATCTAGAATTATGTGAAAATAGCAATGCAAAAGATACACTGATACAGAAAGAACTTCAAAATAATTAAAGTAATCAAAATGACATTTACACAACAGTATAGTAAACAAACATTGTACCCACAGACATGCTCAATAACATTATATGTAATGCAGTGTTGCCAACTGAGCACAAAATGAAAGTTTGTTAAATGGCACGGAACACAAATTATAACATGTAAAAAATCTAATTACGAGTAGAACCATGCCTGTGAAGTCATAATGTACAGTGTTGTCAACGTTTGAAGATAGGCATATATGAATTCCTACATGAATCTCGGATGTAGAAGAATACATACAGTGCCAACACACTGCGGAGCGCTTTATCAACAGCAACACTGAAAAATTGAGTACCAATAATATGTGATGCGATACAATGTTACGTGCATCAGAAAAGTAAGCCTGCTAGTCAACTGTCAATCCAAGAGAATGTGTCATTTCAGTTTTGTGTGTTTGATACTATTCTGATTTTCAACTTGGGCAAACCTGTTTCGACACTGTGCTTCGTCCCTTATTTTCATACTTCAGTGATTATCTTCTTGTTTATGGTCTCATATTTTGGTTTTAACTAGTTTGAATCGTGTACTCTATGTTCTCTTCTACATCCGAGATTCATATAGGAATTCATATAGGCCTATCTTCAAACGTTGACAACACTGTACATCATGACTTCACAGGCATGGTGCTACTCGTAATTAGATTTTCTACATGTTATAATTTGTGTTCCGTGCCATTTAACAAAACTTCATTTTGTGCTCAGTTGGCAACACTGCATTACATATGATGTTATTGACCATGTCTGTGGGTACAATGTTTGCTTACTATACTGTTATGTAAATGTCATTTTGATTACTTTAATCATTTTGAAGTTCCTTCTGTGTCAGCGTATCTTTTGCATTGCTATTTTTACATGATTCTTGGTTCTTCTTTCCTTTGGATCTCCTGTGTTTTTGGGTGTCGGCCCGTAAAACTTTGGATTTCTCACCTTTCTTCACTCCTCTATCGATTGCACATTGTTTGATTGGGCAACGCTACTATCAATATAAGATGTTCCCTTGTCAGTCACTTAAAACTGGATGATCTGGGAGGGTATAATTTGCCTTATCCATTCGTAATAACAATACAGAGAGAACAACAGTAAAAAGTAAATCTGTCGTTCATAAAAGGCAATAGTGGGAAATCGCTACTCGTGGTTTTGCAGACAGGCAATGGTTTTGCATATAGGGAAAACCGGAAACAGTGGAGACACTTTCTGTTTTATTATTTATTTATTTATAACGTTTTAAATACACGTCGAAAACAAGTGTTTGAAATGTTGTGAGTTGTATTAGATCTTCCTTTAAAAAACTATAATAAATAAAATTTGAATATACTTTGTATTAATTAGTAATTAGCCTGAAAGTACTACTATGTAAAGTGTCTCAATATGCTTCTCTACTGGGGCTAGTTGAGCCAGCATGTAGGACAGGTTGAGACTGTTTACTTTTCAATGAAAAAATGTTTTTTTTTTTTTTTACACCTTTTCGTTTTAGTTTAATAACTATCCACTCCAGCACCTCAGAATAGTATTATACTGTCCTTAATACATTATCCTTTCATTTAAAAAAATATATTATATAAACTTTTGAAAAGATTTTAGTCAACATTCTGTGGGAACAGTGTAATGGTAATGACAACACAGTTACCCCGTTGTTCTTGCAGTAATCTAAAGCATTTATTGAGAGGGGTCATTCAGGCTTACTAATAAAAGTCTATCATTAGAACTCCAATAAAGATTCATGGTTTTACTACACTTCACTTCTCTTACAAAATGTGGAATGAATCCTATGAAATTATTTTTGTCATTGATCCAGGTATGTAGGAGCTTCCTATACTTCCAACAGAACCACTGCTAACAAAACGCAATGCGCCTTGTAATCATTCGATGGAAGAGGCTTATTATTAGTGACAGTAGTGTAGCGGAAGTTATTTTATCTACTCGTTTCCATCATTTTACGTGCTACTTCTCGGTCTAGTTTTTGAATTCTGGTACTCCCATCTCGTTCCTGCTTGAAGTGTATCCAGGCCATAGTTTCAGAAGGATCAAAACAGCCCTCAGATTATTAAAGAATTTGTCAATATTCTTTTTTATTAAACTAGTAGACCAAGTCAGAAAAGTGAGTTACGGTGATCTTATAGAAAGATTGTTCTGCCGTTTAATAAAGTTAGTAAATCAATCTGCTCCAGTGTTCGTGCTCACTCTATGTCTGTATTATTGAAAGTTTAGCATATATACGCACTTCTCGTGGAATTAATCAAAATAAATAATTAGCGTTTCTTTTAAGTAGTCCTTCAAGAGCTTTCTCTTGTGTATCAGAGAACACCATTCTGTTTACCAAGTAGCCAGTACTAAAGGAAGCTGTGGATTGTTACCTATACGTTCTTCTTCAATCAGTCAGAAACAGTATCGTTCTCAGGATTTGACGGATCGGGTACCACGAAATCTCTGGTAATGTTTCGAAGTGCTTTCCATTTCTTGATTCCCTTGCAGTCCGTAACATGACGTCCGGTGGAGTCATTCCCCTTTCGACTGTCTCCGGTAGTTGCATACCGTTTTCCTGAAAGAAGACAATAAACTTTTATAGCCCATAAATTAGTGTATAACTAATTATTAAAATATTAATATTTACATTAAGATTTACACATGTGTTTATAGTCTTCTTATATCTTTAAAAATCTTTATATTTCCTCTAATCATTGACAAAATAACTTGCTTATTAGTATACATATTAACGCAAGCATACATATTTTAAATTTGGAAAGCAGGGTTCAACCTTACTTTAATGTTAGTATTTAATTATCTCTCTATAAAAGTACTATTTGCACTTAATTTTGGAATATTTCATTTCAATGGTTAAATAAATTGAAATTCCCTATGCAAACAAGGCAGGACAGAAGGTTGGAATATGATGCACTCATTAATCTCATGCTATTCTTATCAGCACTTTCTATTTAAGAAATAATGTGGGTTTCTATAACCAATGGAATTAACTTAGCAGAATGAGTGGAAATGGTTGAGACAGGTTTCAACTATTTCCAACAAATCTGTCTGAACCATTCCCTTGTGTCTCAACCCCAAACATTATCATATACAGATTTTTTTCTTTCTCTAGAGAATATACCATTAACAGAACTCCTTCGAGATTGTACGATTAGCTTAAGCTAATGCTTGAGAGTTAAAAAATATGCAAGATCCACACTTTACATTAGGGATGACCACAAAGTTCCGGTTCCGGCGGAGCCGGTTTTTCGAGATCCGGTTTCCAGAAACCGGTTCCAGACCTGGATCCAAAAGCCCCCAAAGAACCGTAAAGGAGGCACAAAGTTCACCTTCAAAACACTGGAAAGAGGACCACGCGCTTGTGCCCTCCCCGCCCAGACCTGCTTGTGGCCCCCAGAAAAAATTGGCCCACCAGTTGGAGTTTAGCCAAATGAGTTTGCCAGTTTGCCTGATTAGCGAATGAGTTTGCCAATTTGCCTGTTTAGCCAATGAGTTTGCCAGGTACCCAGTCTGTTTAGCCAAATGAGACAAGCGGCTGCCGCCTACGCACCTGCCTGAAGCTTGCACCATTTCATCTAGCACACTGTTCACAGCCTGCCAGCAGCTTGGGTTTAGCGTAGGGATGGCCATAAAGTTCCGGTTCCGACGGAGCGGGTTCGTGGAGATCCGGTTCCGGAACAGGTTCCAGACCTGGATCTGAAAACCCGATTCTGGAACGGGATCTTCTAGAACCTGATCCGTTCAGAGCAGAAAACAGGTGGAAGTCTTGCTGGTGCTTTCTTTGATGGAAAAGTCAGTATTCACAGCATTAAGGAGTACATTTTATTACCACTGTCTCAACCAACCAGCTCTGGTCTCCATTACGTTACTCGTGGATTCATGACACTACAAGCACTTGTTTTATTTCATTCACCTACGTTCACCCTACGCTCCCCTTGTTTCCTCTACCTAGTTATCACAGCCCTTCCTGGAATCCGAAAACTGTGCTCCTACGTAATTCAAAGGCTAATTGCAAAGGACTGCCCTGACCCAGCCAATCAACAAAGCTACTCTGTACTAGTGTTCTCCATGAGACGAGATGAGACAAAAAATATTTTTTAAAAAATCTCGTCTCGATTCACGAAGAATTCTCTCTCGGCTCGTTTTGTAAATTTATGTATAAAGTATATGGCCTGCTTTTTTAACCTCCTCGGACCTCGTGTCGCCAATAGGCGACATGTGTATTATTCATGATGTATACACTGAGACCCCATGTTGCCTATAGGCGACATGCACTTAGCGGACAACTGACAAACATACGAAAAAGAATAACTAAAAATTGGCTAATAGGGTATACAACCGAAGGTAATTATAATATTTTAACATAAAATTTGGGCCCGAGGAGGTTAAAAAATTCATCTAGAAGTTATCAGACTTCTCCCCCGTCACGAAAGGTTTACGAAGGCTGTGATATAACTAGATTTAAACCATATTTAATATTGCAGTATATTATGTAATTACTTATGTATCTCTAAACGTTGACAAATGCTCTATCTTGTGTTCATACCATCTCTTTATCAATTATAGTTTTTATACTATGAACCATATAACATTAAATCAGTGTTTGGGATCTAAGATGTGTTACCCACGAGATTCGTGAATTTTTCAATTCCCGTAGCAATTAATTATTTTCAATAGATCTTTCTTTTCCGTGTCCTACTGAGTAATGCCTTGTATTTTTTTTCGTTAAATACAAATAATTATTGATACATAATAGAGTACTGGCCTGTTTTGTGTTGAAATATTGCTAATATTGTGTGCTTATATTTTTTCTAATTACAGATTCCGGTTACGAAATAGGTCCTGGTCCTATACCTCTCCCGGGAGAAGAACCGGACTTCAGCGAACCAATCAAAAATGTTACCGTTCCCGTAGGAAGAGAAGCTGTTCTAATATGTGCTGTCACAGAATTAGGTCATTACAAAGTAAGTAGTGTTATGTTTTCTTTTGCAGTAGTTTCTTATTTGGTAGAGAATACGACTTACAATATTTAAAGGACTATTTGTTGAACTAGCATTACGTTCTGTTTTGTTCCGTTCTCATTATGTATATACGAGGAATGTACCGAGAGTAATGCAAAATTTGCCATAACTTCTTTATTAACCGTTGTAGATAGTTTTAACCGTTGTATATGTAGTTAGAGTTGTAGAGACTATCTATACAAAGTTGCTACTTAACATAGTTCCATTGAAAGCAATGCATTTACGCCATCGTTGAGCCCAACTCGAATATTCTTTGACAAAGTCAGGTGTGTACTGTCGTATCTATTTCTTCCAATACCCTAAGCTTTCCACTATCTTCTGTATGGCATTGTAACCACGACTCAATAACAGCAAGCTCATATCAGTTCATCCCATAAGTAATGTACTTTATTCGATGGCCTTGTAATGACGCCCTCTGACGAGCGAATAGGGAAGTAGATGAAACGAACCATAGCTGTGTCATATAGGACACATCATTATGCAGCAGGAGAACGAACGGTGTAAACTACGTTTTGGATTTGTGGCTTGTGTTTGATCATGGTAGTGTCATAGGACCACATACGGAATGTCATACTGTATGAATTTCACCAGGGACATTTAGCCAGCGCAGTGGCACGAAACATCAATACAGTAAATGGTCAGGTTGTTGTGGAAGTGCGGAAGTACTAGAAATGGTTCCAGAAATTTCGGTCTGGAGAAATCGTCTTTTAGTGCCTTGAAAAATTACATTTTAAAGGCAAGTTGCGTTTCTCGGTGCAGAATTCCTTTAGGAGGACATAATTATTATGGTTACAAATTCAGTATTTTCTGAGCAAATTTAGAGTCATAAAGCAGTATATTAAACGCGAAACAACAGGTACATGAGATGCTGGTAAGTAAATACAGTATAAATAATCAATTATCTATCATAACGTCAGGGATCTACAACTCTAAAGTGGACATAATGATTCTTATGCGGTATGATAGAGAGATTGGCGTGATATCTTAGTGCATACGAAGGTATTTTCAAAAGTTTTCAGCCAGACATAGAAAAATCACTCCACTGGTAACAAGCCGTTCATGCCATATAGTGCCATCTAAAGAGGAATTAAGGTATCAGTTTCACTGTCTAGCTGTGTCAATTCTTTAAAAGCGTTCAATTGAAAGAACTGTGCGTTGTTGTGATCCTATACTGCAAGACAATAGTCTAGTCCATACGACTCTTATTCTCAATTCTTCAGTAAAAAACTGTGAATTCGAGGAAATGCAGCACCCATCCTACAGTCCATATTTAGCACCGTAGCCTTGATGCTGTATAACGACAGCCATGTGCATTGGAGCATTGTCATGCCGTGTACGATCTCAACGCACACTGATTGATTCAAATGGCCCCCTCCAACGAACTGGCGCAACTAGGCACTTGAAACTGATACATTGTTTCTTCCATAAATGGCACTATACATACCATACCATACCATACCAGCTGTATACCATAAACAGCTTCTTATAGATATTTCTGTGTAAGTCCGAAAACTTTTGGAAACACCCTCTACAAAGATCTCAGTATCAAACAGATGATCTCTTAATGCTATGAGAATACACTATTTTTTTTCCATATTGGCAAAAGTAGTGGTTTCCAGCTTTGTTGCCTGGCACTCCCTTCTTGAACCTTGCATACTTCATGCCTCCCTTGCCATTCATTGGTCTTACCTTTTTTACGATATCAGACACAGCATTGATTTCTCGACTCTTCAATAGTAATAATTCAAGTCAGTTTAATATTTACTTTCAGGAAAACTTTTGCATATTTCTTGTGCAGTATTATTTTTTTATATAACTTTTTGGAAGTCGTGGTGGCTCAGTGGTAGAGCGTTAACTTCTGAAGCGTGAGTCCCTGATTCGATCCCCGGCCAAGTAAGTTGTGGTGGACAACATCATGTCCGTGGGTTTTCTCCGTGGGTACTCCCGTTTCTTGCTACATTATCATTCCACTAATTCTTCCATCATAATTCATTTGCCTTAATAATAATCTCCCTTAGCCTAAAGGACATAATCGTAGGACGTTAAACTGAAAGATTCCATTTCATTTTTTAATAATAACCACTTCTTACTCAATAGTTATTTTGTGTTTACGCGGTATTTAATTTAACGACTCTTTCTTTCAACATTCGTAATATGTATTTTTAAGAGACCGCGAAATTAAAATACCGCTAATTTTACAGTAATTATGTAATATCTTCAAATAGATAAAAGATAATCGAAATGTGGAAAAAGAGTTTTCGATAAACGATATAATTTTGCATGAGGTACCGTTATCACCAGTCACCTAGTAGCTTTCCGTTTGCAGTCATTTAGAAACGCGAAAATAAATGCCGATTTTCTAAATGGCTGGAAATCAAAAGCAGATAAGTGAGTCGTAATAACGGTATCTCATGTGAAATAATATTGTCTAGCGAGCTCTTGTTTCACATTTCGATTATCTTTTTTCTATTTGAAGATATAACATAATTATTGTAAAGTTAGAGGTATTTTAATTTCGTCGTGATGGGGCCTCTTAATTACGAATGTAGTTACATTTATAGGACCAGGGAGCTTGTATCCCCTTGCTCAATTGCTTGTCAGGAGCTTGCGACCAGGTTGCCCGCTCTTCAAGCCCCTCAGATTGAGAACCACTCGACAAAAGAAATGGATGATCAGTTTCCCTCTTTTTACTTGAATCAACTTTTAAAATAATGGTAAAAAAAAGTCTCAAATAATTTCTTCTTTCTCTAATATGTTTTTTTTTTTTTTTTTCATCTCTGTTCCTTCAGGGTTTTGTTCAAATCTCACACAATTCTCAAAGAGAGGAAAAAGCTAGAGAAAAAGAAACTTGACTTCTGCAAAAGAGAAATGAAAGACGTAAAATAAAAAAAAAGATAAGGAGGATGGGGGGGAAAGAAAAGTACTAATATGAGGACAAAGAATGGAAGCTTTCGTAATCCGATTATATGACTTAGTCGTTCGCACAGAAAGTTCACAAAACTTTTTCCTTTCTTTTCGTATTTCTTTTTAAATTTTATTTTTTTTTATTTAAAAACTGTTTTCTTTTTTTTCCGACCTTTACTTTCGTTTTTTATATATTTTATAATTTCTCTATTCTATGAGAAACAATGTTCTGAAAATGTTTTTAAAAAGATTTCTTTTTACCTAATGGAACAACCTCTATACCGCTACTAGTTATTTCTTATTTTTCAGTACTACTTGATATTCCCTACATTTATAAATCTTTTGGGCTTAAATTATTGTTTTTCCATCATAACATCTGGCATTTGCTGTCGAAACTTACAATATTATTGTGAGTTATAACGAATAAAATAATACAGGGTGGAGCAGAGGAAACGCATGGTTTTTAAACTACTAGTACTCTGTGACGAGTAGGGTATTGATTTTGAGCGACCGTTGGCAGACAACTCAGACAATGCAGTTTCAGTCGCTATGGAGCGTTGTAGCGTAGGGCGTCGTGTGTTAGCGATCGAGTAGTTCTTCAGGAACAATGATTCTGTGGTAACAGTTCAATGTCTTTTCTGTCGAACGTCGAGGTACATTTCCAGATTGAAACACTTACTCTGATGAATCTGTGATGAAAAAGAAAATTTGAGATCATTATGTAAGATGTGATGAGACGAACGACGTGACATACCCATCGATACAGCCTGTCGCCTAGCGGACCGTTTCCTACTAGCAAGAACTGCCCTTTTCACTCTGTCTACGTTCCCCCAGGGTTCGAATTGAACGAGGAAGACCGGGTGGTTTCTTTTTCATCATAGATCCAATACTTTTGAACGCTGCAACCCATCGGAGTGTATTGTTTCGATCTGGGACTGTACCTCGACGTTCAACATTAAACTTTCGACGGAAAAGACGTTGAACCATGACCACAAAATCATTGTTTCTAAAGAACTGCTCAAGCGCGAACACACGATACTCTACACTCCAACGGTCCATGGCAAATGAAACTGCATTGCTGCCTGCCAACAGTCGTTCAAAATCAATACCTCTACACGTCACCGAGTACTAGCGGTTTAAAAAAACGTCCGTTTCGTCTGTTCCACCCTGTACATCCGTATTAGAGTTGTGATCTTTGTATGATCCTTAACTCCTTACGGATTGAGTTATCCTTTTGTAGTAAACAACTCATTCTTTAATTTTCCTGGTTTAATGTATGATTATTATTATTATTATTTAATTTTGAATTTGAGTTTCAGTTTTTAGACTTCCAAACAACACTATTCATAAGTATGGGAATGTCTTTTTTTAAATAAATAAAAAACTGTTATATCTGTCTTGTGATAAGTATCAGAGCATAAACGGTAATAGGGTAACCATAAAATTTTCAGCTAGTTTCCGGCTTTTCTTAAAAGAATGAGAAATGAGAAACAGGTCAGTGCGTAAATTAGTTCCTGAACATTATATACAGTGATGCTATTCAGCCAGTTCGCACCGGTTGGTTGTTAAAATATTTCGAGTTCGGAGAACCGTTTTTTATAGCCAGACATAACAGTAAAATTACCCATTTATACCCAGAAGTAAATTTTAGTTTAACTATATTTGTTTTTAGAAATGCTTACATCTACATATAATATCTCAGGAACAGGTATAAGCGTTGGTTTTTTTTAATCTCAAATCTTCAGGTAGAATGAGAACTGAGATCAGATGAGTATTGTGGTGAGGGTTATTTGTATTTCGAACGCATACACACCGCTATCAACAATTGTCGATTCATTGCTAGATTAAGGTCTTTACAACACTTTTTGATAACTATTTATCTTGGATAATTCCTTGTAGTATTCGCAGTGCTACGTAATTTCGTCACACCATTTTGTATTAGGATGTCATGTAGGTCTCTACTTGTAGCTTATGGTATCCACATCTATCTCTCTGCCTATCCATCTACTATCTCTCTTTCTCTCTCTCTCTTCCTATATATATATTCGTAGAAATGGTTGTTAAAAATTAGAATAACACCAATGTATACTGCATATAAGCTATAAAATATAAACAGCATTTATCTTACGGTATGGTAGGACATGATGCTACCTACATTTGCTCCTTTGCCCTAGCACGAATCCTTGATATTACATTGGGTGAGGAGAGTTGACTCTTGAACTGAAGAATGCCAAAAGTATTTCTGAGCCTATCTTCTTGATAATAGCTTTGTGCTTCGCTAGTCTTTATAAAAGTCACTGCAGATATCTGTAAAGTTTATCGGTACCAGTAACAGATTTCATTGTTGCAACATTAAGAAAAAATTTTCACTTGTCCATATGTTATTCATGACTGAAAAAACACGCTCCACAGGAGTGGATGTACCAGGCAGACACAACACCATTTCTACTGCTTTCAATAGAAAATCAAACTTTATATTTTCTTCTTCTAATTTACCAAAACACTTCTACCCATCGTTCCGACAAGGATGCATTGTTTTCTTTCCAAATTTTTGGAATTGTATTCCAATTTCTTTTGCACATTACCATTGATCAAATGGTCGTGTCTCGTTGTCCGCCCCAGACAGCATTTACCTTTAGCCAGTTTATTAGGAATGCTGAAAATCCTGTGTTGAACATCTGACCAACAGGGATTATTCTGCATGAGACCCTATTGAAATTTTTCAGCTCCATCGTAGCTACTTTCACATTTTTCAAGGTATATCACGCATGTGCTGTAAAAATTGCCAACAGTGACTAAAAAATCTTCAGTCTTGATATCGTCAGAATCCTCCAAGTATTGCCAACGGGCTACAACCTGCAAAATGGGAAATCTTTCTTCCTTTCTTGACACTAGCTTCTTCTTTAATGAAGAAATATAGCACGAAGTCTCTGTTGCTGTTACATCATCTTTCTCTCTCTATCAATCAAATTGTATTTTCAAATACCTGAATTGGATCAGTCACAAACATTAAGTAGAGTTCAAAATTGGAAACAGTAAACAGGCTTTTAAACAACGGAAGCTTTTCTTGCGAAAGAAAATAGAAACGCAGCCCAGGACATTGTAATTCTTTTTAGTGATGAGCCTAATGACAAAAAAAAATCGAGTATTTCCATGCTCCAGTAGTTTCGCGTATTCTACACCAACAAAACTGCCATAAAATCTTTAAGTTCTACGCGAACTGTGTAAACAAGGCAAAAGTTGTACACTTGAACTACAAAACTTAGTTAAAGTGTACGGGGTCAAGTAATTCGATATTTATGAAAAAGGAAAGGCACGTTGAAGTTTGTTCAACAAAAAAACACTGCTAAAACTTCTGCTGTCTTTTGAGCAGTACTGCGAACTATAGGTCATGTTTAATGTAAGGAATTTCAATTCACTTATTGCCTTTTTTGTTATTATTAATTTATTAATATCTTTACTATGTTTATTATTTACTTCTTTTACATGCGTAAAACGGGACAAATACTAGGGGAAGGCGTTGTACCTTCGAAACAATGTACAGTCAGCGACAGTAAAAAGTGGAGGTTGGATACATAAGAAATGATAGCTTTTTCCAGTAGCAGAAAAGTTTCACTGTATGTCTGATAGTTGGACAACCAACATGACAGCAAATACATGCCCGAAAACATAACATGCCAGGATATTCCTCCATTTGGAGGAAAAAGTATTACTATCTGAGAGCATCACTTAGAGAAACAATCACGAGATAAATCTGCAGAAATTCCATTCGCGTTAAGTTCAAAGAGATAGGAATTAATGCAAAGGAAACGAAAAGAATAATACGCATCATGTAGAGACCGAAAAAGTATGTAAAGCTAAACAAAATGAGAAAAGAAGAAAAGAGGGAAAGGAAAGAGCAAAAGACATGGGAATCAATTAAATTTTAACACTTAAGGATAAACAGTCTCCGTCTTTCCCCCTGCCCCCTGTATTGTCTTGGTTTTTCTCCCTTCATAGGATAAATCTCTTTCAGTATCAAACGCGAACATCATTTATAGTTTTTAATTCCTTGAAAAAAATGTAACTCAGTCTAGGCTCAGACTCGAACACAGAATCCTTAGAATGACAGTCACACACGGTACCCACTTATCTACACAGTCTCTATCAACTTGCCTTTATAAATAACCCATTACACGCGCTGTTATCAAATGTGTTAAATCAGCCATTGTCGGTGAGTTACCCCAGTTACACTTGAAGTTTGAATTTTATTTACGGCCTTTAGCTATCTACAGCAACAGCCCCCATGTTTTCATTAAAAGCGTTTGTTCTGCAGATTAAATCAAGAATACATTAACCTATTATGAATTAATCTCTTGGGTGGACTAACACACACACAAACAACCCACAACAGACACACACACACACACACACACATACTTACATTATATATATACATGGGCGGCGATTAGGGAGTGCAAAGGGGGGCAGTTGCCCCCCACTTTTTTGAAGTAACCCATTAATGTATATATCGTAGTTTTATTTGGAAATATAAAGTTTTTGTATGCATTACTGTTTCATAGAAAAATGGTGCTATATAATATTTGCCGTTGCATGAGTACGTATTGGTTGTTTTCCCGTGAAGTTAAGAAAGCTAGAGGAATTTCGTTTTAAGTGCGACGGAAAACAATCCAAAAATTCGAGCATATTTTCAATTCAGAGATATAGAAGCCAAATCTGTTAAATTCATTTCCAGTTTTGTCAGGAAACGAAGAAGTGATGACCTTATGTTTCAGAATTGTTGAACAATTTTCTAGTTTAGTGGTCCCTACTTAATACAAATTAATGAAATCAACCACTAAACAAAAAAAGCTGTTCAACAATTGAAAACATGAGGCGTCACTTTTTCTTCGTTCTCAGACAAAATTCAAAACTGGATTTAGCAGGTTTTGCTTCTATATCCCCTTCTTATAAGGGCTCGATATGTTAATCAGCCGCTTTGAAACTAATTGAGAGAACATTTCGCAAAAACAAAAGTATTTCACAAGTTATTCTTTAATTGAACAAAAATTGACAATTCCTAAAATGGCTTCTCTTCTTTCTAAAGTAAGGAATATTGATTAAAAAGAGCGTAATAAGAAACAACAACTACCTTTATCATTATTTTGTAATGTAATATAAGAGTGAAGTGGTGTGTGTTTAGAGGTGTAAGTGTATATACAATTAACTTTAGTGAATTCAACATAATTCTAGGTTTTAGGATTATTTTGTATAGCAGGAGTGTGGAGTGATTCTAAGTATTGTGTTTTGATGTGTTCCAAGAAAGTTGAAACTGCACCTAATGGCAACGAACATGTTTCGGGAAGCTGCAAAAGCAAATACTGCTTTAAATGTCGTAGCATATGGTCGTAGTATTTACTGTCTTTCATTTTCTAAGAGTAATAACATACGTTTAATAGCATGTCTGGAATTAAAAATTAAGTTGTTCAATTACCGCCAGTTTCAGTATAACATCTACAAAACAAGACTCGTTATTCATTACTATGATTAATATTATCCTTTCTATTTATTTGGTTTGCAAATTTGTTATTAAATAATCTGATTACACAATTTTCCAGACAGAATTTTAAGATGTTCATGAACAAGGAATCAAATCTCTTCTTACACTTTCGTTATTTAAGAGTACAAAGGTCTAGTACCTATTTGCGCTACCTTGTCAATTTACTTAATAAAATATGAAATACGATATATCGTGCTTTAACTGAAAAAAAATAGTATCCTATTAGTTATACAACCTTTCGTCAAAGTGTTAGAAACAACCAGGGAAACTAAGATTGATATACAAATATTCAGATCATGTCTTGCCCCCACTTTTAACGTCCAATCGCCGCCACTGTATATATATATATATATATATATATATATATATATATATTATTGATTAAGGATTAAATGAGTTATTTCGTAAATTTTCGGAACGGGTCTTGAAGGAAGTCGTCGCAACAGTAATGACATCTCGTAGCATTGTTACGTAACACACGCAATATAAATAAAGCTTCAAAAGCAGAAATCACAGGTTGTGGCGTGGATAATTCGGTAAGGTGTCTGCTTCTGGAATGGGCAGCGCGGGTTCGAGTCTCGAGTACACCGATAACTTTTGTCTTTCAAAATACATTTCTATATTTTTATATATGTTATTAATAATTGGTTTCTTGCATTTTTTGTAAATTATCTTAAATTAGAGGAGTTTAAATAAAGTCAGGAAGGTTAAGACACATATATATGATTGCTTTATCCGTATATGCAGTCCAGAGATGGAGTGGGTCAGTGGGCCACGGGTCAACGGAACGTGACCCACGGCGAACCACCGGGACCTACTCTGGCCCACCGATCCATTCTGACTTAACAACGCATTACAACCCACCGACCCATTCTGCTCAGTGCATTGTAGACAGCTTCTGAACACTGGTGAATTTGTCTACGTTTTACTCTCAAGGCATTCTTTTTCTTCTTTTTTTCATTTGTTTCTATTGAAAAAAGAACTTCAGGCAATCTTAGATATTGATATTTGCAATTATAATAATAGCAATAGGACTTATTAGTTAGCTTTGAGACGCAGCCTGTGACTTTTTAGAGGAGCTAACTACTGAATAAAAAATTGTTTGAACCGTACCGTACCGAATGTATATACCGTACTTTGCACATCAGGGGTTACTTTGCACAAAATATGAAAAGAGTTTCACAGTTCTCTGTCGGCAAAACCATGAACAGAAAAGAGGAAGTTTCAACTGGCACCGTAAGATAGAACATCTAACTGAATTTTGGCTATAATGTTGGCGGTTAACATCAGTTCTAATTACCGAGAGCGTTCATTGTTGTAGAGGTATGGAAAGCACTCACTGTAAAGGCCGCCAAAATTTGAAAGATATCACGTACGAGATTTTCCGTCAAAGTTAAGTCAGTTTCGTAGAATACTACTGTGGATAACGGAACTTCGATGCAATCAGGGACGTACGCAGGAATTTATTTCGGGAGGGGTCCAAACCTTTCCGGGGGAAGTCCAAACACAATTTCAGGCTAAATTATATTAAAAATTGTAAAATTGCCCCTAAAATTAGACTAAATTTACAAAAAGTCCGGATTTCGGGGGGGAAGGGGTCCGGACCCCCAGGACCCACCCTCTGTGTACGTCCCTGGATGCAATAGTTGAAATTGAAATGTGAAACGTTTTAAAGTCATAAAAAAGTAAAACTGGGAGAAGGCAGTTTCAGTCTCTACTCGGGGTTCCTTTGCACCGGTCCAAAAATACCGCTTAGATAGGAAATAATTACTACTAGAACCTACTGCATTCTAAATTTAGGTAAATTTCCTATTTAGGAAGATGTTGGAATGAATTTCTTGTTGATAAATAAATTATGAACAGTGGCGGATTCAGAAAAGTAGTTTGAGAGAGGCTTCAACCACAAATACTTCTTTTTTTTATAGAAATGACTAGACTTTTTTGGTGGGGGCTTCAGCTTATACGCATAGGAATGACTAACATTAGATTTTGAAAAGGAAATCATGCAATTTGGGTAGTTTTCATCCTGAAAGTCCCAAATCCCGTAAATGTCCCACTAATTACGGTTGGGGTGATATTCTTGGACATAAGGAACAACCAAGGAAAATCAGTTCACGGGGATATTTTTCTGTCCCTGAGTTGGCATTTTTGTGGGACATATGCTAAACTATTAGAATGCGGTTCCTGTGCCGGTAGCAGAAAATACATAATTTTCTTTACAAATATCGATAATTCAAACTAAGTACTAATACCAGTAGCATCATTCTAATATCAATATTTGTAGACTGCATGCAGTTTTGTGTAGAAAGTAAAATGTATAAATGTTGAAGGGAAAACATTGCACGGAAACGTTATGTTCGTATGTCGAACATACTTTTTTGCACGTTGTGCAAAGTAACCCCAGCTATGGGGTTACTTTGCACCAAAGTTTATATTTCAATAGCTATGGTTATACTGAATGTTTACTAATGAACTTGCACTAATGTTTTCCTTATATATCTAGCTATTATATGTTTAAAATACAGTGTTCTAAATCATTACGTTTGTAAGTTAAATGCAATTTTCTTTAAAATGGCTTAAATCTTGTGCAAAGTACACAAAGTCTTACGGTACTAAGTTTCATCTCACTAACGCGAAGTACTCTATTTGTTATGTATTTTTAACCCTCTCTCCTCTATTAGGATACGCACTTTAATAAATATGACGTGACAACAACCCAGTTAGAGGTAGGTGTTAACTATGTTAAAAACTTCACACCGAACAGTTCAACCATTTCCTTTACGTTAAACGATGTGTTTTTCATTTGTATAATACAGACGTACCCTCATGAAAAAAAAAGCGCGTATACTGTAACAAACGATTTTTCGCAATTATTCCATTTTCTTTACGTTTATGGGTAAAATTCAGTTATTAGTAAGTGGAGATAATAGAAAGCAATCCATCCAAGAAGATATTTCCAAAAAAGATAATAAAATAATAAAAATATAACAAAAAACAAAATTATGCTCGGTTTTGTGTATACTGGCAATAATGCTTTCGAGAGAATTTTGCAGCAGCAGAGCACGACTGCAGAGCGAATTTCACGATTGGTAGTATCGTAGTATCCAGAAGTTGAATCAAGGAACTAGAAAGTGGAGTAAAATGTTGCATTTATTGGTTTAAACCTAGAGTGTAAATTGTCTACCAAGTATAAATTAGCTTCTGTAATCAAGATGTTGAACGGAAATATAGAAACAAATAGGAAAACTGTTTTCTTAAATTTGGAAGTGACATGCTCTATAGCCATGAGATTTATTTGTTAAAAGACAGGCAAAAAGCGTAGTATCTGTGGTCAAGTGGATAGAGTGGCGGACTAGTGGTTCTTATACTGTTTTGACACCAGATCGAATCCCATCCCATGCCATCTATTTTACTTTTTTTTACAAAACATTATAGAAAGTGTATAATTTTTATGTTAATAGGAACAAAAAGAATATAATAAGGAAATAACTTTGTTTCCTCTAATGGCATATTTATTCAGAATTAGGGTACTATTAGTAATAGCTATTGTTTTCAGTTTATGGTATGGTATGCCTGTTCCTCCCCTCTCCGTTTTTGCATAGCAGAAGAAACTTCAACTCACTTCGAGTCAGGAACAGAAAAAAAATACCCGACCTGCAGCCTGACAGTCACAGCGAACGAAGAACAATAGCTCGTTGTCATAAAAAAAAAGCTGATGTTAAATTATTGTTCTAGTGTTTGTGTGTGTGTGTATGTGTGTGTTTCTTTTTAGAGTATTGACTCTCTCTGTCTCTCCTTTTTTTCATATCCACAAGTGCAAGAAATGCAATCATAAGTCTGTGTAAGGAATAAAGAATGCTTTCTTTAAACAAAACTAAATTATACAGCTCTATTTGTGAGGAACACGAATGCTTCCAAAATATGCCATGGATATTAACTATAATCATAACGTTCTTCTGAATTATACAGTGGCGTGAAAAACTGATAATAAAATGATGTAACAGGCATAAGTTCTTTTTCTAGCGTGACAGCACATTAAACATAACAAATTAAATTTTGGGGATTACAAATTATCACTTTGCGTGTCGGTGTAAGCCTATTCGTTTTCACATTCGAGCGACGAAAGAAGAAAGTGTGGTGATAGTTATAAAAATCGAATACGAGATTTCAATGGATTCAAGTTACATGGCCCCTACATATCGAAAAAAATATTTTTCCATGTCTGCCCATCTATTCGTCTGTCGGTTCATCACGGTTTTACATGCACTGAATTAGAGGCCATACTGTTCAATGTATCTGGAACGAATTCTAGATATAACGTTTTAATAACATACTATCGTTTCGAATTTTATATACTTCGACACCTAAAAGTAAGGATAGTTTACTGAAGGATGAACATTTAAAATAATTCAGTTTTCTCAAAAAAGAAAAGCAGCTGTGACGATTATATTTATTTTTATAAATATATATTTTATTAGCAACTCTTCACCGTAGTATCAATCATTTTTCTGAAAAAATACATGTGGTGTAATTTATTGTGTAGTATGCGATCTTTTTGCGCAATTTTCTCAACCAAATTTCATAAATAAACGTATCATTAATAACCTAACAATATGACAACTCGTTCGTCATGTAAACATTCAAAAGGAGTAGCTTTCTCCTGATGATTTTACCATTGACGCCTCAGGCAATTGTGTTCATATTTCGTAAAGAAATGTTTCATTAATAAACTAACATACAGCATAAATCATTTATCCCGATAACATACACAGGGAGACGTTTTCTCAAGAATTGACTTTTTTTTTACAATTTTCTCAGTAATAACTGAGACAAATTTGTTGTAATTTCTGTTAAAATATATTCTGTAATAATCTCACAATATGGTATAACTCACTTGCCCCGAAAAGAAAAATCGAAAAGAGAGAGTTTACTTTGACAGTGAAATTTTTCCTGACGATTTGCTTAAAAATTACTCGATATACTTGGTCCAGATTATAAATAATTTACAATATGGCATAAATCGTTTATCATCAAAATTACAGATAGAAAAGTTTACCTTTGACGGTAAGATTTTCCCGATGACCTTCCCAAAAAATACTCAGGAGATGTTTGTTGTTCATATTTCATAAATAAATGTTACATAAATAACCTAGCTATATGGTATAATTCCCTCATCCTGAAAATCTAGAGGTGGTATATTACTTTTGACATTAAGTTTTACCCTGCGATTTTCTCAAGGACGACTCAGGCGATTGTGTTCGTATTTCATAAATAAATGTTTTATGAAAACACTAACAATATAGCATAGCTCGTTTGTCCTGAAAAGATCCACAAGGGACATTTATTCTTGGGGTGACGTTTTTCATGATTTTCTCAGAAATTACTCAGACGCTTTTACTTATAGTCCACATACAATTATATCCTTAATAATTGTAATATATGGCTTAAGTTATTCTAACGGAAATATGACCAATGGGTACTTTACTTTTGGGCCTAAAGTTTCTTCTAACAAGTTTTTCAAAACACGTTATTTTATTGGCAATTTCCCAAATAAATGTTTCAATAATAGCTGCAGCCTAACATGAGTCAGTGTAAGAAATTCGAGCGAGAAAGTACAGTGCGTTTGCTCCGTACCATTTCTTGAATATATTTTTAAATGTTTCCTAATCACAATTTTCGGAACAAAATCGAAAATTCCTTTTAAATGTACCTTGTGGTCAAATGGTTCAAGTGCATTGATTCTGGATTTGATTTCCAGTGAGAGCTAGTGTATTTTTGTCCAAGAGATGTGACACGTCGGTGCAGAGAAAAAAAGTGTTTAAATAAGCCTGACCAAGCTAATCAATAATACAAAGAAATAATACAATGTTACGAAATTATCGAAGAAACGTTGATAATATTAGGTAGGTGCAACTGAAATGTCCAAACGATTATTGTCAATTTCAAAGGTAAAAAAGTGAAAAATTCAATGCCAGGTTAATCCATGGCCACTCACTATCCTACGAAGAAGTGATTGAGATACCAAAAAATGTTGTAATCGCTAGGAGACATGTTAAAAGAACACAGAGGGCGAGAGAGAGTTTAATACTGCAAATCATGGATAATCTGCACCTTCGTTTGAGGGCGAGTATTGAAGTCCGTAGGCCTACATAGGTTAACATTGAAATGAACATTGCAACACAATACCTGTTTAATATTGATCGGGGCTTGCTGACAGGTTTGCAGGGTATTTGACGGGGTTTGATATTGTAAAGAAAACGATCCTTGTAAACGACTGTGCCTTCCCCACTGTACACTGTAAGTTAAATTCGTGCTTAATTAAAACTATATTTGTTTAAATTTAAAACTGTTGACCGTTATCACCTGTCCATCACGGACAGCAATCCGCCAGTAATTCTTTGTTTCCGCCCGGCAGGAGCTCATGTGGTTCGGATTCCACGTTAATCAGTAGGTCGACGTCTCATATAGCTTCGTTACTGAATGAGATGTTAAACTCAAACTCAATGTCTTTGTTCATAAGTTGCTTTGTGTGTGGTTTTGCATATACGTGGCGTGGACATTAAATTTTGATTTCTACGCCATATGTATCTAATTACATACACACCTATAGAACGAACACAACAAACTTGGAGTATATTATTTGTGTATAGAAAATCATCACGCGGCGCTGCATGGGAGAGCAGTGTGTATGGAATACCATAGACATGGCAATCGTGTTGAAAAATGTATTATTAATAATAATAATAATAATAATAATAATAATAATAATAATAATAATAATAATAATAATAATAATAATAATAATAATAATAATAATAATAATAATATAAACAGAAAACGAAACGATCACATATAACTGCAATGGAATTAAGTTGTTTCCTTCTCTCCCTGAACGCAACAGCCCTTATTGTGCCAAGGCGTAGAAGAGAATTTGTGGGACTCACGACTTTGGGGTGGTGTGTGGTCAGAATATCGGATCCCTTTGTTGTTAGTCCTAACTTTCTAGACGGATGCAGTTATTTCCGGTAAAATATACAAGCAAATAGACTTTTCTGTTACTATTAAAGTGAACAATTATACTCATTCACTCAATATGATACTTGTGGTTGCTTAACTGTATACAGACAGTTGATCCATGGAAGGATAGTTGATAACAACAAAAGCAATAATAATAATAATAATAATAATAATAATAATAATAATAATAATAATAATAATAATAATAATAATAATAATAATAATAATAAATAACAGAAACTCGACAAATATTCTTCCAAATAATAGGAACAAGTTTGCGTCACACTGTTCACCTTGCTGGACACACCAGTGTGCCGCGTTATACCGATTGTGGCACACTGGAGTATAGGGAATGGCTTTTTAATTTTTCCGAACTATTTCAACTGCTTCAATTGAAATGGATCTATAATAATAAGAGAGTGAATTTAGTCTTTTTACCCTTCGACTCAGAAATAAGGTCCGCGAGAATTTCATTAAAAAAAATAATATACTCAGAATTTTATATAGTAGTTTGTTTTATTCGAAATTAATATGTCCTGCAACTGTTTTTTGATTGAAATTATTTGAAAAGAAATCTTTAGTTTTCACGTTCCACGTTGATGCCGGCTAGGTTAAAAGAAACAATGATGATGAGAAATAAATGAAATGGTCGAATGAGGAAAGTGGGAGAAAACGGGAGAACCCCGAGAAAACCCACGCACATGGTGTTTGTCCAGCACAAGGTTCACTTGACGCGAGCAGGGATCGAACCAAGGACTCCATGCACCAGAGGTGAACTCTCTAGTACTGAAACACTGCGGAATCTGAAATTATTTAAAGGAGAAAGGCACTACTTTATGAAAACTTGATGAACACATTTGTTAAAAAATATCAGCTTTTCGTGAAATATTGCTTATAGGCAGAGGCGGATTAAGGCTTTTGGGGACCTGGAGCCGACTATTTTAGGGCCCTATGTTAAGAATAGTTTCAGCTCATAAATTTTCTTTGCTGCCTCCCACTGCCTCATAGGCATATCGAACCACCGAGAACTATGCTGTAATATTTTAATGTGCTCCGAGTTTACAATAAGTGGTTTAGTTACATTAATTATTAACAGTTAAATAATTATATTCATTATTAACAGTTAAATACTGCTGATGGATAGACTTAATTCTAGCGATACCGCGAGCGTAACGAGCCGAAAGAAATTTAGCATAGGTCTGTCTATAATATAAGTTTAATGCTATATTTTAGTATTAAACAAAGGGATTTTAAGGGGCCCCCTGAGTTTGGAGTCTCGGAGCCTGGGATCCATTGACTGCGCCCTTAATGCGTTAATGCTGATAGATTCAAGGGACCGGGCCTGTCCGAGCTAAAAATTCCGATCCGTGCAGACTTCTAGCCCCTGTGTATAAGCTATCTTGGGAAATTCAGTAGAGTTTCGCTTATTCGTCATAAAACAGGCAGGCAGAACGCCGGAATTTATGGATGTGTTAAGAAAAGACCTATTAAAAGTCAAACTATGATATAATTTTACATATTGCGCATCTAATAATCATGTTTTGTAAGAAATAAATATAATGCATTGAATCAGGGACGTATCGAGCGTGAGGTCCTGGAAGCTGTCCCCTTCCAAAACTCAAGCACTTGTTGAACCTTTTTCCCTTTTGAGGTTCTTTTATTTCAGATTACTTTGAGGCAGTGTCCAAACTGTGGGCAATACATTGTTGTTATGATTCTAAGAACATACTGTAATGCCATTGTAACTAGGTGGAATTAAAGAACACTTTTAAATGGGAAAAGAAATCTCTAAGTTTTACGTCCCACGGTTATGCCGATTAGGTTAAAGAAGACGGTAATGAGGAGAGATGGGTGAAATAGTGGAATGAAAAAAGTGGGAGAACCCCGAGAAAACCCACAAGCACGGTGTTTGTCCACCACAAAATCCAGACGGCGCGAGCTGGGATTGAACGAGGGACCCCAAGCACCGGAGATGAACGCTCTACCACTGAGCCACCGCGCCTCCACTTTTAAATGGGATTACAATTTCGATTCCGGTCTGTTTATAACATTAATGTATTAGAACGATACACTCATTGCCATTTGCTATTTTTGTTATGATAGCCATTTGCCATTTGATATACGTAGCAGACAGTTTTCCTTACATGTGTCTCAAAAATATTTTTTGATTTCGTTTGTGCTACAATGCAGTTTGTTTGAAGTAAATCGGCTCATAACTGAAAAGTAAGAAAAGGTTTAAGAGAAATACAGAACTGTTGCATTATTATTATTATTATTATTATTATTATTATTATTATTATTATTATTATTATTATTATTATTATTATTATTATTATTATTATTATTATTATTATTATTATAGATAATTTTGAAACATTAGAATTACGTGCTTACGAGGATTCATGTTGGTCCCCTTCTGAAAAGAAAACCTGCATATGTGCCTGCACTGAATGATAGACGTATGAGTCATGGTGTAGACGGGCGTACTAGGCGATAGAGTCCAGAGCATCAAAAACAGACTAAGGGGGAGTGGTGGCTCCGTGGTAGAGCGTTCACCTCTAGTGCTTGGGGTCTCCGGTTCGATCCCAGTTCGCGCCGTGTGGATTTTGTGGTGGACAAACACCGTGCTCGTGGGTTTTCTCGGGGTTCTCCCGTTTCCTCCCACTTCGTTCCAATATTTCACTCATTTCCCATCATCACCGCCTCCTTTAGCCTAACCGGCATAACCTTGGGACGTAAAACTTAAAGATTTCATTTCATTTTTTTCAAAAACAGACTAAGACCACAACTTGCAGTTCTTCTTGCCGATTGATCCTACTTTTAACCTGCAATGATATGTCAGATAATACGGTATGTGGAGTAAACGAAGGTCAGTAACACGATTTGAATTTTTTTTTTAAGAAATGTGATGATTTGTGTCCGACTGCCACTTCAGTTACATCACCATATTATATACAACAGGTTCACCTCAGAAATCAAATTCATTTACCGTAATATGAGTCTCATCTCCTTCCCTTCAGAATAAGCCTCAAATCTGCCCACCTGAAGACAATTCTGCTCCTTGATCCTCCACAGTGTTGCTTTTCAACTGAAAAATATTTTGAACATCTCTTAAAAAAATACGGGAACGGTCTTACTCGTCCCCTCCTTCCCCAATGGTGAAGACAGATTTGCGCCGCTGGTGTAAGGCTCCTCGACCCTAAACTTTTTTTTTTTTTTTTTTTTACCTTCTGAAACATTGAAATTTGTTATACCAGCACGAATACACGAATACAAATTGCTCATAGATACGTCGAAAACGAAGACATTAATGTCAAGTAATGTTAACGCGACAAGTAAAGTTCGATGTGACTGCACTGGCCCCAGAGAGTACTGACTGTTGTGCGGAGCGAGTAAGGCAGCACGTTTAGAGGGTGGCAAACAACTGAAAATAAAAGCTCCTACGAAGTAAAATCCCAAACTGAATTGAAATAGGCCTTCCTGAACGTGTTCAAGATTTCAATACCGACTCACTAAGACTTTTTTTTAAAAAAAATAGTATTCCGTACGACCTACCTTACTGTCTAAAACCGCGAGTCAAGTCAGATAGGCATGTCTACTGCGATACTAGAGTTATTAATAGCACACGACAATTATAATAGTAAATACGATCTTAAGACAGGTTTAAAATGGCGGCGTAATTTTCCTAATTTTCACTAATCGTTCCCAAATAGCCCTTTAAGAATGTTTTTGACAGGGAAAGTGTAGAACAAAATGGAACTTGGCATTTTTTAATTACGACCGTATTTACTATTATGATTCGACCTAGTAATAGCGATGCTATGATTGGCTCCAGAGACAATAACAAAAGCGTGATGAAAGAAAATGTTTTGGCCGTCGCGTCGCCAGGTCGTGTAGTGGGTTTAAAAAAATAAAACTACAGAAAGGGTCCTGAAAGGGATAGGGAAATGTGCTTCTTAGTTGACCATTGAAAAAGTAATCAAATAATGGTATAAGTCGTGAGAGTAATTTTGTGTTTATTGTTCAGCAACATTTTTTTTTTATCTCTATACTGTTTCAAGTGTTCTTTTTTTCTGTCTGATGAGTTAGCCAAGTAGGTAAGCTGCGCGACTTCTAACTGGGTAATCCATGTTCAAATCTCCCTGCAGCTAACTTTTTCTCCCACTACCGAAATCAACACTGTGTGCTGTGTTGATATAAAACAAAAAGTGGTAGTCATGCTGGGTCATCGCATTGTGTTGAACATAGGCGGAGTTAGGAATTGTCTGCTGGGAGGCAGACCTTTTGCTCGGTCTCGGACCCGTGGAATACTTCCTAGAGTGTGGAATTAATATGAATAACTCATTTTTTGTCAAAAAGTTGGGGGACAATGCCCCCCATAGCTCCGCCCATGGTGCTGAATCAACACAGCTATTTTTTACTGTGCAGGACATGCGTTGTAAACAGTAAGGTTAAGGACACATACAAAAGTAATCCAGGGCAGGGGTTTGAATTCACAAAAACGGGAAGAAATTTCATTTCCTCAGTCAAAATTAAATGTGTTGTAAGGCATCTTTACTATTGACAATAAAATGCAATGGAACCAAAATTAAATTTCAATTATAAATGCCGGACTCAAATTACTGTAGGAAATTAACTAGTATATACTAGAAACAGCCGAAAAATTAAACATGAAGAAATAATTTAATAAAAACGAGCTAACAAGGCTATTACACTTAACTTTATTTTTAAAAAAAGAGAAAAAACGCAGAGCAAACGCAACGGTTTCAATGTTCTAACATCTTAATGTGTCATCCGAGTAACATCGAAAATGTTACGTTTACTGTGTGTGCTTTAAATTCAAAAACTGTGTTTGCAATTTCGAGACACGAGACGAGACGAGACATTTCATGAGACGTCTCGTGTCCCATCTCGAAAACGAGACGAGACAAGTAGACTGTCTCGTCTCGCGTCTCATCCTAAAGAGTTCTGTCTCGTCTAGTGGCAACACTGGAAATAGCTAACTTGAACCACTTCCGGCTTGAATATGGAGTTAACGGATGAGATGGAACCTATTCTTTGGATGCAGAATCAATGGCAGAAAATCACTTTCCGATATCACTTACTTTCTTTGCTCTGGTATCTGTCACACACACGGATGAAACCACTCTATAAGACTTCCGACTTTTATGCACGGCATAGTTTGGAAGTTTAAAACCTGACTAGTTCCATAAATATTATTAACACTAACATATCAATGATGCTCTTGTGTATAATTCAAAAAGTTAGCCGTGAAATTTAATCCAGATTGGAAGTAGTTGTGGAAAGGCCTCTTGCTATAACAGATTTGTGGGTGTTCAAATAAAATCAACATAATCTTTCTATTTCACAACGGGTGAGTAATGCATAGGTCATTTCTACTGTATATCAACTTCACGGACCAAAGCGACTTGTGACTTCATGAAAATCCATTTGTTGGTTCTTCAAGGTCAATACATAAACAAAATAGCTGACCCATTACTTCGATAGAAGAGGAAAATGCAACAGACGTGTTTACGTATAAAAGACTAACGCCTCAGGCACTTAGTTGAAGGCTTAACTGGGTGGAAGCAACATAGTAACGTTCTATGGCAAAGAACGCTGTGCTGTGTAAAAAAAAAATGCTCTGGGTTGTTCTGTCAGTTGTGTGTATGAAATACGAGTTTGTTTGTGTGTCTGTCTGTGTGCGGCCTGGGAATCAGACGAGTTGACGGAAAGTTACTAAATTTTGGTCACGGATACCTTTATCCAGGCTCCAGACCAGGACAAAGCGTTTTTTTTAATTCGAACCAGTTTCTCAGGGGAAGGGAGCGTTTACCGGGACATGTAAAAATATTAGAAAATGACCGATATTTGTGTTGAATTCATAGTCATCGCGGTCGCTGAGATCAATGGTGACACTTCCATTAGCGATGACTTTGAAAATCGGCTACCATTGTATGCGGGTCGGTGTCACCCGGGGATGGGGTACCGAAATATATAAAAATATTTCAAAATGGCCAATATTAGTTGAGTTGATTTTGAGTTTAACGTCCCTTTTCAGCAGCGAGGCTATATGAGACGTGGACCTACTGATTAACGTGGAATCCGAATCACATGAGCTCCCGCTGGGAATTGAACCCGGGCCTCCCACGCCAAAGGCGCTTACGCTAGCCGCTTAGCCACGGAGGAGCCCTTGGTCAATATTAGTGTAAATCCTTAGTTTTCACGGTAGCTGAGATGAAAGGTGATTCTTCCAGAGGCGCTGACTTCCAAATACAGCCCAATCGCCTGCGGGCGAGAGGCGTTCTTTTAAATTTCGAACCTCTGGAAGAATTTCGTCTCAGGGGGCATTTACCGGGATATGTAAAAGTAGTAGAAAATAACCGATATCTTCTCGTTTCGTTGTTCAGTTTGTTTACATAGATATTTTATCTGACCCATGCGAAAAGTGGATGTGTCAGCTTGTTATTAATAAATGCAAGAAATAAATTATTAGTAATATACAAGGTGGCCCAAAAATAAATATACAGTACCGTACTGATCAGCTCATTCCATTTTATAAAATTACTTATTTTTATACATCAGGTAGACTTAGTTTCTTTATTATTTGTTCTTAATATGTTTTTACTTACTTCTTATGCTTAGAAGAGCCGAAGCAAATAAACTCATAAACTAGAATGTTATAGTTGATCAATACAAAAGTGTATGCCTATTTTTGGACTACGTGAACAGATAGGAATGTATTTTGAAAGAAAGAAACGAAAGTGTAAACATACATAACCGTATTTGACTTTATATAATCTATCCTAAACCGCGGTCACTAATCTAAGATAGGCTAATGTAGGAAAAAATGCAAGAAAGTAATTAATAATAATAAATATGAGCATATAAAATACATTTTGAAAGAAAAAAGGTCCCCTGGCAGAACTTGTTAGCCTCAAATGTCGAAGCGTTAATCAGAGTTGGAGTGGGTCAGTGGTTCAACAGTATGTGACCCACTGCGACCCACCACCCACTATGACCCACTCTGGACCTTTGTGACCAACTCCGACCCACCAAAACCCATCGTCATAAACTCTGACCCATGATCCACACTCTCTTCAAAACAAAATAAAATTTACAATTGTAATAAAACAAGGTTGTGAAATTATCAATAATCGGAGTTTGAATTTCTACGGTTCAACGCTCAAGCACCGCTCTGTTACAATACCGATGGATTTGATCTTTACGATATACAATGATAAAGTGTTTGTCATGGGCCAAATTGCGATGAATTTAAATTTAATTATCATATATAATTATTTCTTTGTTGACTTACAGACATTTTCAGTGGAAAATAGGATGAAAATTGAAAGTCTCAAATCAAGGTAAAGTAGACCAAAGTAAAGAGAAGTCTAAAATTGGCCATATAATTAAGCATCCCGTACAAATTTAAAATTCTCACGTAATTAAGCTTACAGTACAAATTTTATGTCCATTTTCCTCAGAACTTTATGACGTGATACCCTTATGCTGTGAACGCTCCATATATAAACGCAAGTTTCAGCAGTTGTTATAATAAAAAAACAGTTGATGTAAAATGCGTAAAACTAGTTTTTATTTCTCAATAATTGCTTTCCAATTTGTTTCTGAACTAATATCGATCGTTTTCGATTATTTTTAGAAATCAACCCTATATATAGAAAATGCCCCCCCCCAAATAAAAGAGTTTTAAAAAATGATATTGAGATCAGGGCCAAACTATGTATACGCCAAATGTCATTTCAGTTGACTTTGCAATATGATCATGATGATCACACACACATAGTTATATTCAATTTTTTATATAATAATTCATACATTACAGGTGATTCACAATTTTTTCCAGTAGTTAGCTCTTCTAAAACCTCACAGGATGTGTTTCAAAAGTCAAGAAGTAAGTCCTATTGCTATTATTACAAATCCAAATATGGTCAATTGCATGAAGTTCTGCAAGAGTGCCTGAAGTTCTTTCTTAAATAGAAACAAATGAAAAAACAACAAAAAGGGAGGCCTTGAAAGTAAAAGGTAGAGAAATTCACCAGTGCTCAGAAGAAGCTGTCTTCAATGCACTGAGCAGAATGGGTTGGTGAGTCAGAGTGGATCAGTGGGTCAGCGTGGGTCAGAATGGGTTTTTGGCTTAGAGTGAGTCACAGTGAGTCGCAGTGAATCACATCTTATTGACCCACGACCCACTTACAAATCTTGACAAATTGACTCACTGACTCACTCCATCTCTGGAGTTCAGACACGTATAAAGCAGTCATATATTTATCTTAACCTTCCTGACTTTACTTAACCTCCAATAATTTAAGTTAATTTACAAAAAATGAAATAAAGCAAATATTAGTGACAAATACAAAAATACAGGAATGTATTTTGAGAGAAAGAAAATTGAAAGTGCACCAGCCGAGATTTGAACCCGCGTTGCTCCACTCAAGAAGCAGACATCCTTCCGACTTAGCCACGGCAGAACTTGTAACTTCCGGTTTTGAAGCTTTATTTATATTGCGTGTTACGTAACAATGCTACGAGGTGCCATTACTGTTGCGACGACCTCCTTCAAGGACCCGTTTCGTAAATTTACGAAATAACTCATTTAATCCTTAATCAATAACATTATATATATATATATATATATATATATATATATATATATATATATATATATATATATATATATAATGTATGTGTGTGTATTGGTGCACCCAAGAGATCAATTCATAATAGATTAATTTATTCTTGATTTTAATCTACAGAACAAATGCTTTTAATAAAAACATGGGGCCTGTTGCCGTAGATGGCTAAAGGCCGTAAATAAAATTCCAACTTCAAGTGTAACTGGAGTAACTCACTGATAATGGCTGATTTAACACGTTTGATAACAGCGCGTGTAATGGGTTATTTATAAACGCAAGTTGATAGAGACTGTGTAGATAAGTGGGTACCGTGTGTGACTGTCGTTCTAAGGATTCTGTGTTCGAGTCTGAGCCTAGACTGAGTTACATTTTTTTTTCAAGGAATTAAAAACTATAAATGATGTTCGCGTTTGATACTGAAAGAGATTTATCCTATGAAGGGAGAAAAACCAAGACAATACAGGGGGCAGGGGGAAAGACGGAGACTGTTTATCCTTAAGTGTTAAAATTTAATTGATTCCCATGTCTTTTGCTCTTTCCTTTCCCTCTTTTCTTCTTTTCTCATTTTGTTTAGCTTTACATACTTTTTCGGTCTCTGCATGATGCGTATTATTCTTTTCGTTTCCTTTGCATTAATTCCTATCTCTTTTATCTTAAAGTGAATGGAATTTTTGCAGATTTATCTCGTGATTGTTTCTCTAAGTGATGCTCTCAGATAGTAATACTTTTTCCTCCAAATGGAGGAATATCCTGGCATGTTATGTTTTCGGGCATGTATTTGCTGTCATGTTGATTGTCCAACTATCAGGCATACAGTGAAACTTTTCTGCTACTGGAAAAGCTATCATTTCTTATGTATCCAACCTCCACTTTTTACTGTCGCTGACTGTACCTTTGAACACCTGTGCTTTTCTCGAATTCGGAGGTATCTAGGTGCAGTGATTAAAATTCAATTGAAAGATTAAATGAAAAAAAAGCACTACAAACGCGTTTGGCTGTTGTTAGCTGAATGTTGTGTCGAGTAATGTTCCTTTTAATTTTTTCACCCCCCAAAACGAAGATTTTTTGTAGTTACCTTTTGAGTTTTGTGCTCTTCGGTTTTCGCAACTTGTGATATTTATTTGTCCAAACTTGGGGTAGAATCATTTGTGAATACAGTCTAGTGGAGAACTTTTTTTCGTAATGGTGACCCTCTTGTACCTATGAACATTAATGCATCGTGTACCTTTGAACGATAAATAATACTATTTAAAGCTACATAATGTAAGTAGTTAAAACAATTGATATATTTTATATAGGTTAGGTTAGGATATAAAGTTATTAATTATAATTTTAAGTAGTTTCTATATATTCGCTTATTATATAACATAATGTTAAGAGTTGTATATGCTCAACTTTATTGTTTACAAGTTTTTGTTAGAACTTCTCTTCAATTTTTAATTTAATTAATAAAATTTTAATTCTGGGGAGCTTTTTATAGCTAAATCTTTTATTGCAATTTATAACTGTTAATATTCGTTGCTTCTTTCTATATTGTTGCCGCAGAAACATTGTAATTATCACTGTTCAAAGGTACAAGAGGGTCTGTTCAATGGTACACGGCCATAATGTACCTGTGAATAAAACGGATTTGTTCTTATTTTATCTTATTAAAGCTATTGTAATTATGTAACACGTTTAAAAATCATCTTATCTGATAGCAAAGAGATGACACTTCAAATGTACGACAAAAATTGGGGAAAAAGTGCTGAATATTAGCACCAAAATTTCGAA